>NC_134847.1:46500304-47180804 GCF_965363235.1 Mytilus galloprovincialis | reverse complement strand
ATTTACAAAATATAATTATCCTAGTACACATTACAAGTGAGAATTTCACATGACAAAAAAAACTTGTTTTTTTTATCTGTAGTCGCTAAACAATGAAAGTACATTGGACATATTGTTGACAGAAACTGATTCATAAGGTATTGCATAAAAGATATGAAGTATCCATTCAAGTCTTCTACCTTCTGAAAAAAATAAAAACGCCTTATACAAATAGTTTAGGCTTAACATTCTAACATGTAGATTATTTACAGAAAAAGATGATGAGATTATTTGAGGTGTTATGGCCAAATGCAGTGAGGCTCGTGGATACTTTTGATTTCTGTAATCAAAAGTTGGAAAGCTGTTATGTCGTCTGCACAACAATATAAACTTCTATTTTGCGGAAGTAATTTTTTTGTTCTTCCCCGCAAGGATTGTAACTCATATTTATCAATTATAGACTTTTGACGAGGTCATTATGTTTTATATGGACCTGTTCAAATTAAATTGACCACCAATATACATATAATAGAAACATAGCGTCAATATAACTTTAAAAAAAAACAAGGCTATAGATACGTAAAATAACATTTGAAACACGTGATAGTAATATACAATGAAAATAGTAAAAAGATACACCATATGTAATATTTATATATCTATCTAAACGTTCTATGTAAGTACGTCTGAACCAGTGCCAAATCGTCAACAGATTTTATCCATCGGGTAACCAGTGACGGTGATACAAGGCTGAAAACACATTTCGTATATTTAAATCGTCTAAGTACCATCTCGACAATGTTAGATCTGTAAATTTTCGGAAGCAAATTTTTGTTCTTCCCTAGGCGGGATTCAAACCCGTCCTACTGATATATCGTGGCACCAAATCGCCTTGTGCTAGTCGACTCAGCAGTAAGATTCCATCATCATGCCTTATTTGTCATGAACTGTGTTACGTCGACGCTAGATAAAACAAATGACAAGGTAACACTTGGCCACCGAAAGCTTGATTTTTGTCGAGCCTACGTAGTCGAGTGGTCAAGCGCGACGGACAAAGTGCAAGGCGATTTGTTGCCATGATATCTCGGTACCAGTTCAGGGAAGAATAAATATTTACTTCCTCAAATTTACAGATCTAACATTGTATATATAACGTCTAGAAATTATTAGTCAAAGATTTTTCTAACGAGGGCGCTGGATCTTTACGAGAAATGATACATGTATACAATACATTTAATTTACACCAATACTTAAGAATGGAAACATTAAATTCAATAATCCTTAGATATTTCGGATAATCAGATTTCCTTCATTACTATGATTATGTTGTAAAATGATGTGTTAGATATTATCAAAACGTTTACTTAATTTTTCCATAGATATAAAGATTTGGTTTTGAACTAATAGAAAACATTAAATATTTTAATGAAACTTTGTTTATGCAAAACTTTTGATTATGCTTGATTTAAATTTAACTTGCTACAACATATTTTACTTAAGATCTTGATAAAAAATTTTCAGAATGACAGGTTACTCCTTCAAAGAATCAACCCGGACAATACCAGTTTCCATGAATTATGATATAAGGCGTAAAATAATGATCTATGTATAAAGGTCATTATTTTCCACTATAAAAATGCAAACTATAATATACTTCAACGTTTATTTCGTTTGATGATTGGTTGTTACCAATTTGGAGAATTATTTTTTGATATTCCATCTCTGACAATGTCTGATAGGTTCAATGCAGAAACTATGTTTTCCTTCGTATGTGTAGACTGCAATACAAAACAAATGACTCGCATTTCATATTTCAATAATTACATTAGATGTATGTTTGGTTATAAAACTTAATTCTGATTGGCTAACTGCACATCACGTGTTATTCCTTAAGCAATTGCATTACTCAATAAAATTTATCATTCATAATAACACGTGGTCCCACAATAAAGTGCACTGGTGAATTAAATAAAAAAAGAATAAAATTCGTGTTTTCATGATCATAGCTGAAAAATGTAATTATAAGTATTGAATGCTTCTTTTTGTAACTTCATATGGTTGTAAAAGCGTTGACCGTACGCACATTTTTAGAATGAAGCGCGGAAACAAAATGTACTTCGGTCAACGCTTTTACACCCCAATGAAGTTACACAAAGAAGCATTCAATTCTTGAATACAAATGATGTGAAGTTTTGTTAATTAGTCACTTCAATATATGTACACATATTTAGATTTTTTGAATATATATTTCGATTTTATGAACATGTATTCGTTTGTAAGAACTATAATTTAACATTATGGACACATATATTCTATTTTTGTAAGTATTGCAACGTTTGACACGCCATAGGTGACAAGCCTTTAAATTCGATCAAAAATGCACCTGTTAAGGTAGCACAATACAAAGATTTTATAACTCCAACTCCCAAGTTTTAAAATGCTGTAACTTTCTTAATAATGCTTGAAAATTTATAAAAGTGGTAGTTTTGGATAGCTAACAGATCACTCTTTCAAATAAATGCAATGTTAGTATTATGCAACAATTATGTAACCAATTATAATGTTAACTGTGTCTAAAATATTTTTCACCAAATTTCCACTTTCAAATGAAATTAGCTTCTGCATAGGTATCCCTAGAGGGATGATTTTATTATATGTTATTCCTATGGCCATTATCTACAAAAGGGTGTCTCAGATTTCAGATAGAATGAATAGAACAAATTTTACACCTAATTGAACATTGTCTTCTTTTATGTGGTTAGGATGTTTACACTAATTAGAGATTTATGAGAGAATGGAACACCATAGAGACAATCTGAGACACCCTTTTGAAGCCCATGATGTGTTGATTAAGATTCCGTTAAAATTTTCTGTATAGTTAAAGAGATGATAGAGCTAAATTCATTCAAGTGAACATACCCTTATTTTGCCACTAATTACATAATAATTGATTACATAATGATTGCATAATAAAAATATTGCAACCATTTAAAAGAGTAATCTTTTATCTATCTATATATACCTCTTTTATTATTTTCTATGCATACATAAGAAAGTTACAGCATTTTAAAGGTTAGTGATTGGAAGTAAAAAAATCTTTGTATTGTGCTACCTTAAATGCATGTGTATTAATTTTGACCTGTACCGGTTAGAAAAAATAAGTGTGCTGATATAAAGTGTTTACATTTCGTCTGTATTTAGTGTGACACATGAAAGATACTACATATTTACGAAAATCTAGTTACAATAATTACAATGGCTACAAAACTGACTTATGTTAATGGCAGAGGTAGAGGAGAACTTATCAGGATAATATTGGCCGGAGTAGGGTTAGAGGTATGTTACAGACAATCTTCAAATATCGACATTTGTAAAAGAAACAAAGAAACAAAAGATAGTTTTTTTTAAATTTGTTTCATGTATTAAATACTTGTCCTACAACATATTTTCAGTTATAATTTCTGTATAATTCTCTCAGGTATTTCTTAAAGAGCGTTCTGATGTACTAAAGATTTGAATTATTTGATGCAATATGTAACGTTTATATACATGACATACTGTCACGCTATGGTGTTGTCAGTTTATTTTCGATTTATGAGTTTGACTGGTATCTATCTTCCCTCTTTTATATTTATTTTTATGTCAGTTGTTTTTATCATTATTGTATAAATTAAAATTACATTTAAAGTTTAATACTGTATCATTTAAAATCCAAAGTAGTAACAGTTATCAAATTTACAACATCTATAAACTGCAGTCTCAACTATACAATGGCATAATCTTACATTTCTTACGTACACTTCTCTCGTATACAAAAGCGTAACTCCCCTCTATTATATACGGCATACCTGATATGACTCAATACATTTTTTTGTACAAAGTAACAATCAACTGGGCACTATAGGAGTCAGGAGCAGAGGTCACCGGAGCTTGGAATTGATGTCATTTCCCCGATTCAACAGACAATAATGGAGAATATGGATAGATGTCAGGATAATCCCTGTTTATTCCACAGAATGTTTGTGATTATGGCACCTGTACAAACATGGTCACCTTCTCTGTTTGCATTTGCGCCAAATTCAGTTGTACCTTCTGTCTTTTGGCAACTATAGCGGTATGGCCTAGATGTGTTTAATCCCAGTACTTCAAGCACTACGGAGTCACTTATACCTTGTTGCAACAGAAACACTATATCATAAATGACGTTCCTCTTCCATCTCGTTCTCAATCTCTGTTTGAATAGACACTTATGTCTCAGTGGGGAGGGGGAACTATTTCAAACCAATTGTTTGATAATAGTCAGTGTAAATAAAAGTTCATACTTTAGCATGTCAACCTGCTAGAGCTAAAAGCAGTGCTTAATATTCTGAAAGACTTCTAGTCCTCAAAATAAGAAAGTTTTGATGAGATACTAACAGTTAGTTATAAAAAAAATTGCAATTTTTAACAAGCAATGGGACAACCCTTAAGAGAATCTGTGTTCTACGGTGCAGTGTATGCATCAGTCACATGATTCAGGTTTATGCATCTCACATAACGTAGACTGATTTACTCGGGAGAAATTACAATTAATTTCTAAGATCCGGTGTTGAGGGAAATATTTCCGACGTGGGTTTCCCAGTATAGACCAAGAAGTTGACGATATTTTGTTGCCCGATTCAGATCATTATGGTATGTCATGCTATGCTCTCTCAATCATGTGGAAAAAAGCATGTTCATTTATGCCTTTCTCCCATCCACTACATGTAACTTTTCATTGACATTCTTTTTTTTTTGCTATTTATATTTTCAGTACACAGAGGAATATCTTACTACCAAAGAACAGTGGGAGGAGTTGAAAAAGAGTAAGTATTAGTATTCACTTAGTTTCGATAGCGTACGTTTCAATTATAGTGTTTCTTTAATTACCAGCTGCAAATTGTGAATGTACAACATAGATTCACAACAATAGTTTTAGTTGAAATCTCTTTCGTCTGGAATCAATTCCAAAACATATGTTACAAGTTGCTAATAGCAATGAAGTTATAAAATGTTCTAATCAAACTTAAATCTGTGAAAAAATTGTGTATTTACAATGAGTAGTTTTTTAGTAATCAAATTTTCATATTTTATTATCAATCAAGTCAGTCTTTTTAGCCTAAATGTTGAGAAAATGGTACAAGAAATGATTTTTAGCAGAAACATGGACATCCCATATCACTATTTTTCATTTCAAGTTTCTTACATATGTATGTTTTTAATCATTTCAAATAATTATGTTTTAACACTTTTTTGTTCAAGAAAAGAGCGTGATTCACAAGGCTGTCCATCTTGTTAAAAGGTTTTCTGACTAAAAAGTATAATCACAAAAATAATGAACTTCGAGGAATATTCAAAACGGCAAAATCAAACGCTCAAACACATCATACGAATGGATAACAACTGTCATAGTACTGACTTGGTTCAAGCATTTTCTAATGTTAAAAAAGGTGGATTCAACCTGGTTTTATAGCTAGCTAAATTTCTCACTTTTGACAGTCGCATACAATTCCATTATATTGACAACGATGTGTGAACCAAACAAACAGACATAATAGGCAGAAATTGTCAAATTAGGGTACAGCAGTCAACATTATGGATCATTATGCTATAATCTTAATCACCATGATCATTAAAATGACGGACATTCTATAAACATTAATGCTGTACTTAACGAATTACAGGTGGTAAATTACTGTACAATCAAGTACCTTTACTGGAGATAGATGGTTTAGAATTAGTACAGACTGGAGCTATTGCTAGATACCTAGCCAGGAAATACAACATGTATGGTTCAAACGATCAGGAGGCTGTCAAGTAAGTTAAAACTGTCAAGAGGTTGTTATGGCATCCGAGAGAAACACGGATTGCCATGCATTGACGATGAATGCACTTTGCAATCCTTAGTGAAATTTGTTTAACCCTACAACGTATGTTTACGTTGTCTCGGTCTTGGTCAGATAGGGATTAATTTCCCAGAAGTTTATAATAAATACATGTACATATTATAAGTATTGTTTAGTATAAAATAACTCAAATACCGAACTCATATGAACATTCAAAACTGAAAGTCATTTAACAAATGGCAAATTCAAAAGCTCAAACACATTAAATTCATGCGTGCATGGAACACAACTGTCATATTCCTAATTGTACTTAATGTGTTTAATACGTTGTTTATTTTAGAGTAGACATGTACTATGAAGGATCTAGAGACTTTTATTCAGTTTTTATAGCTATGGTCTTCACGGATGAAAACGAATGTCTGCAAAAAGCGAAAGAGGTTATGGTACCAAAATATTTACCTGTATATGAAAAGGTATAATCGTTTCCAAGTAATTATATTCATTATATTATAAATCGTCATATATATCAGTGTTTGAAATGGAAACTGAAAAACAAAACTTTCAAGTTCTCCAGTAGAGGATGTATCAATTAATTGAGTTTTACATTGCATTTTATTGTAATGTATAATTGAATACGTTATGTTAACACGGTTTTTAGTTCTACAGTGTGCAAATAATTTATCCATTCAATTGTTAAAAGAAAAGATGCGAATCTGACTTTAAAATTCTTAAAGTTCGGCATGACATATATAAGTAGGTGATACTTTATGTATAGATCCTTCATAAAAAATCTTTAAAACTAAAGCAAAGGCAACTACTATATACATATTGTATGTGATTTCAAGAACTGCTTTATGATTAAATTTCCGAGTGGTAAGGTAAGTTAAATGTTTTATAGTATATCAATGTACACATGATGTATATTATAAAAGAATATTTTTTTTTAATGTATTGCATTCTAATTTGATTTATCATGACACAAAAAAGTCAAATAGCCACTGATATTCATCAGATCGCTAATTGCTTTGATAGAATAAAATGTACAAGTGTCATACAGTCTGGTATTTTGGGGGGTTTTGTTTGTAAGTTTTATTGAGAACAAACATTTTTTTTTTACATTATTGTATGATTTTAGATTTTGGAAACTGGCAACACAAAGTACCTTGTTGGGGATTCTATAAGTATTGCTGATTTAGGACTGCTTGAGTGCCTGTTGGCTGTAGAAGAATTCCTTGGCATGGAATTAATGGATTCATATCCGATACTGAAGGTACTTATTTTGATTAAGCATGCGGTAAAATAGCTCAAATACTCAACCGAAAGATATACAATTAGTCAAAGATGCTGATTTACAAGCAGTATTTACTATATGAAGGTCTAAATTGACTTTTTAAAACGTTAAATGAAATCTGTTCTTTATGACGTTATACTGGTTAAGCAAGGTAGTGACATATGATGTTTACATTCTAGGAATACTATCAGAAACTGAAAGCATTAGACAGAATATCCACATTTTTAAAAGGACCTCACAGGAAAATGAGGAATACAGAAGAGTATGTGGCCACTGTCAGAAAAGTCCTATACTGAAGATTTATATCCATACGAGATCCATAACCAAGTTATTGCATGTAATGTTCATGTTTGCTCTTAAATAAATTCATTATGAAGACTTATTGGCCATAGCCTCGGCATTGCCAGGGGTTTGAACCCCCCTTTTTTTAAATGGATAGACCCGAACCTGCAAATAAAATATATCTCATTGTGTAGTATCAAAAGGAAGTTAGTTATGGTATGAGAAAGAAAATGAAGTTTAACACATCAGTAGCAGAGTAATTGGTTCAAGTTTTGGGTATTTCTCCAATGGAAATTAAAAATTATTCTAGACTTTCTGGATTTTTTTTAATACACCGCTGCCTTTTTATGGATCTCTTCTCATTTTGAATATATAACAAGTGTGCATACGCTAAAATGTCTGGGCTGCTTTACTTATGCTTGAATTTCATACCATACACCAAATGACGTCAGCATATTGCTTATAGTATCTGACCATATAGCGATTTAAAAACTGATGAATAAACAAAAAAATATGATTTCAAGGTCAGATGAACTCTGCAAGACAACATCAGCACCGTGCAGTTCTTCCATACACCGAACATAATTGACTTATTGCTTTTAGTAATGACCAATGGACAACGAAAGTTAGGACAAGTTCAGATAACACCTGCCAGGGACATTTCATCTCACAATTATTCCACATACCAAATACATTGAACCTATTGTTTACAGAATATGAGATGCAGACTTAACCACGGAAACCTAACCTTGATCACTGAATCATGAAATATGGTCGAGGTCAGATATGTAGATCTTTCAAGGATTTTTAAAATATACTAAATATATACGTGTCCTATTACTTATAGTAAGTGAGTATTTCACTCGTCAAAATAACTATAGAACTTTTTTTCAAGCAGTCGTTGAACCATGACAATTAGTTCATATGACAGTTGTTTTTCATTCATTTTATGTGGTTGAGCTTTTGCTTTGGCATTTGATAAAGAAGTAACTGTTTTGAACTTTCCTTGGAGTACGGTATTTTTGTTAATTTAATTGAAGTATAACACATTAAAACTTTATTTTAAAGGGCAATTCAGGAAAATGGCCATTGTTATAGTTCGTTTCTGTGTGTGTTACATTTTAATGTTGTGTTTCTGTTGTGTCGTAGTTCTCCTTTTATATTTGATGCGTTTCCCTCAGTTTTAGTTTGTTACCCGGATGGTTTTTTTCTCTCAATCGATTTATGAATTTCGAACAGCGGTATACCATCGTTGCCTTTATTTACAGTCATCACTATCTATAATAATATACAAGATAATAATTAAAATAAACTGTTATCACAGACGGGAGGGATTGTGCCTGATATTCATATGATGAAGACATAATCTTTCAATCAGTTTAATTGAGGTCTGGAGCTAGAATGTCAGTTAAGGTGGCTCGGGCCTATTCGAAGTTTCTATCAGAAGTGCCGTATTTTTTGTTATTTTATTTTTTACAGAAAGTGAATCAAATAGGTTGAAAAAAAATAGGGGGTCACGGACCATTTAAGCTCAAAATTTTACTTTTAAACAGGTATGTAAAAGGGAGCATTTTTCAATGAAATGATAGGGAAAATAGAGGTTTTGACATATTTTTATCGGAATATCAAAAAACGTTCTATGACACTTGGTCCAAAACTGTAATATAAAAAGCTGAAATATAGCTTTAAAGATTAAGCAAATAAAAATCATAGGTCACCGATGAGGGAAAAAAATTATTTTGCCTTAGAACCCAAATTTTGGCGGGAAAATGGTGAAAATGGGTTAAAGTCATTTTGACCCTTTTACAAATACGGATAATAACGAAAATATTATATATGTCACATGAGCTACAATGATTTAACATTTTTAATCAATCAAAATGTTTTTAAAAAAATATATCAAATTTACGACAAATACTTTTGTAATTCTTGCGTGAAATTATGCGCAGTCGAATAGTCCCGAGCCACCTTAACTGCTAGTAGTCTGTTGTTATTTATGTATTATTGTCATTTTATTTATTTTCTTTTGTTACATCTTTTGACATCGGACTCGGACTTCTCTTGAACTGAATTTTAATGTGCGTATTGTTATGCGTTTACTTTTCTACATTGGCTAGAGGTATAGGGGAGGGTTGAGATCTCATAAACATGTTTAACCCCGCCGCAATTTTGCGCCTGTCCCAAGTCAGGAGCCTCTGGCCTTTGTTAGTCTTATATGATTTTTAATTTTAGTTTCTTGTGTATAATTCTGAGTTTAGTATGACGTCCATTATCACTGTACTAGTATACATATTTTTAGGGGCCAGCTGAAGGACACCTACGGGTGCGGGAATTCTCGCTACATTGAAGACCCATTGGTGGCCTTCGGCTGTTGTCTGCTCTATGGTCGGGTTGTTGTCGCTTTGACACATTCCCCATTTCCTTTCTCAACTTTATTTGTAAATATTCAAAGCTAATGAACCATGACTTGAAAGTACATGGTTAACAATATCCATGGAAAGGAGATGTGCCAATGCTAACACAACTGCAAACCAAATACCATTGATTTATCATAAGTAGTCCCCTTTAAACAAATCTAAACACATACGTATACATGTAAACTGATATACATGACTGAGGGGCCACGCCAAATAATCTCCTTGGAAATGAGATATGCCAATGTTTATGCAACTGCATACAAGTATCATTAACTCTTAACTTACAACTAGTAGTTTCCCATAAACTGACCTCATCACAAACTAATATATGAAAACTATACAAACATTTCAAAGTCAATAGACCATGACTGAGGAGGCGGGGCCAAATTATCTCCATGGAAATGAGATATGCCAATGCTTATACAACTGCATACCGATTAGCAAAAGTTTCAAGTCAATAGACCATAACTGAGTGAGCGGGGCCAAATAATCTCCATGGTAATGAGATGTGCCAATGCTAACACAAGTGCATACCAAATATCTTTGACTTACCACTAGTGGTTCACCATAATAGTTATCGAAGGTCCCAGGATTATAATTTAGTACGCCAGACGCGCGTTTCGTCTAATACTCATCAGTGACCCTCATATCAAAATAGTTATAAAGCCAAACAAGTACAAAGTTGAAGAGCATTGAGGATCCAAAATTCCAAAAAGTTGTGCAAAATACGGCTATGGTAATCTATTCCTGGGATAATAAAATCCTTAGTTTTTCGAAACATTCAAATTTTTTTAAACAGGAAATTTATTAAAATGACCACATAATTGTTATTCATGTCAACACCGAAGTGCTGACTACTGGGTTACTGATTTCCTCGGGGACGAAACGTCCACCAGCAGTGGCATCGACCAAGTGGTATAAATAGTTATCAAAGGTACTAGGATTATAATTGAGTACGTCAGACGCGCGTTTCGTCTACATACGACTCATAAACTAGACCTTTTCACAAACTTATAAAATTGAGAATGGAAATGGGGAATGTGCCAAAGAGACAACAACCCGACCATAGAAAAAAAAACAACAACAGAAGGTCACTAACAGGTCTTCAATGTAGCGAGAAATTCCCGCACCCGGAGGCGTCCTTCAGCTGGCCCCTACACAAATATATACTAGTTCAGTGACAATGAACGCCATACTAATTTCCAAATTGTACACAAGAAACTAAAATTAAAATAATACAAGACAAACAAAGGCCAGAGGCTCCTGACTTGGGACAGGCGCAAAAACGCGGCAGGGTTAAACATGTTTGTGAGATTTCAACCCTCCCCCTATACCTCTAGCCAATACATTGTTGACGTTGCCGCCGACGCCGGATACAGTAACCTATGTCTTGATTTTTGACTGCGTCAAGCGAGACAAAAGTGCAACAATCCCATGTCAGATTTGCTCTAAATGCTTTGGTTTCAGAGGAATAAGCCAAAATCTAAATTTTACCCCTATGTACTATTCTTAGCCATGGTGACCATCTTGGTTGGTTGGCAAGGTCATCGGACACATTTTAAAAACTATTCACCTATGAGGATTGTGGCCAAGTTTGGTTAAATTTCAGAGGAGAATATTTTTGTAAAAGTTAACGGAAGATAGCGAACAGAGCCAAGAGGTGAGCCAGAGACATATAATACATAGTACATAGTATTATATGTCTCTGGGTGAGCTAATAAAAAAGGATATTATAAATGTTAGATATACATTACTGAGATAGAAACTAAACTGATCTAGTGGTCAACCACAAAAAAAAAGTGAGATCACAAAAATACTAAACTCCGAGGAAAATTTAAAACGGGAAGTCTCTAATCAAATTTTAAAATCAAAAGCTCAAACACATAAAACGAATGGACAACTGCCATATTCCTGACTTGGTACAGGCATTTTTCTATGTAGAAAATGGTGGATTAAACCTGGTTTTATAGCTAGCTAACCCTACAATAGACAGGTGTGAATACAAAAATGTATCACAGTGTGTCCTTATAATTATGAAAAATAAGGTAAACAAGAGTGCACACACTCAAATGTCTCGCCTTCTTTACTAATCATTGATATTATGTTGATAGTCCTTGATATAAAGCTTTATTACAACTGTCATATAAACTTAACATAACCAAGAAAACTAAGCATTGATCTTTGAACCATAAAAACGATATCAAGGTCAGATGAACCATGCCAGGCAGGCATGTACAGCTAAAAATTCTTCCATACAACAAATTTAGTTGACCTATTGCTTATAGTTTAAGAAAAACAGACCAAAACACAAAAACTTAACACTGAGCAATGAGGAACTGTGAAAATGAGGTCAAGGTCAAATAAAACCTGTGTGACTGACATATAGATCATAAAATATTTACATGCACCAAATATAGTTGACCTATTTCATTTAGTATTAGAAAGAAAGACTCAAACTCAAAAACTTAACTTTGACCACTGAACAATGAAAATGAGGTCAAGGTCAGATGAACCATGCCAGCTAGACATTTACACCTTACAATCATTCCATACACCAAATATAGTTGACCTATTGCATATAGTATAAGAAAAACAGACCAAAACACAAAAACTTAACTATAACCACTGAACCATGAAAATGAGGTCAAGGTCAGATGACACCTGCCAGTTGGACATGTACACCTCACAGTGCTTCCATACACCGAATATACTAGACCTATTGCTTATAGTATCTGAGATATGGACTTGACCACCAAAACTTAACCTTGTTCACTGATCCATGAAATGAGGTCGAGGTCAAGTGAAAACTGTCTGATGGGCATGAGGACCTTACAAGGTACGCACATACCAAATATAGTTATCCTATTACTTATAAGAGAGAATTTAACATTACAAAAAATCAGAACTTTTTTTTCAAGTAATCACTGAACCATGAAAATGAGGTCAAGGACATTGGACATGTGACTGACAGAAACTTTGTAACATGAGGCATCCATATACAAAGTATGAAGCATACAGGTCTTCCACTTTCTAAAATATAAAGCTTTTAAGAAGTTAGCTAACGCCGCTGCCGCTGGATCACTATTCCTATGTGGAGCAATTATCAATTTATGATTTCTATATCCACCCATATAAATCAAAGATGTCACTGCAAAACTGTTTGATTAAAAACACATCTAAGCAAGTGTAAATGGTATTTTTGTGTAAATGTTGATCATAATAGGAATTTTTCAACTAAAACAGCTAAAGCTATACTCAGATTTATCTAGACTATAACATTAACAAGCAAAATGCTAAAATGGCGTGCTTGTGTACTTTACAGAATTACATTTAATCAATCAATGATTCATTGGCAATCATACAACATCTTCTTGTTTTTAAATATTATGGTATATAATTATTATGAATAATCTTATTAAAAGTCAAACATTGAAACTTTCAGGTTTTCGTTGATAAGTAAAATATACTTTTATCAGAGATATGTCTCCCCTTTTTGTAATTTTGATATAATGCAAATA
The DNA here is from genome assembly GCF_965363235.1 of Mytilus galloprovincialis. Lineage (NCBI taxonomy): Eukaryota > Metazoa > Mollusca > Bivalvia > Mytilida > Mytilidae > Mytilus > Mytilus galloprovincialis. Next base: position 47,167,453 of record NC_134847.1, on the reverse strand, counting down.
ATGAAATTAAAATAGCAATACTTAAAACATGTTAGTTATGCAAATATTCAAAGTCGATGAGCCATGACTGAAGGTACAAGGTTGAATCATCTCCATGGAAATAGATTTTCCAATGTTAATACAACTACATACCAAATACCATTGACTTATCATGATAAGTTCCCTTTGAACAAACCTAAACACAAACATTAACATTAACTTGTAAACTATGTGAAAGTTTCAAAGTCAATGAACCATGATGAGGGGGTGGGTCTTTATAATCTTCATGGAAATAAGACTTGTTAATCCCAATAAATTCCATACCAAATATCATTTAATTAACATTAGCAGTTCAGCTAATCACAAACTAATACATATAAACTAAGCAAATGTTTCAAAGTCAGTAGACAATGACTGAGAGGGCGGGCCAAATATTTTACATGGAAATGAGATGTGCAAATGCTTATAAAACTGAACAGCAATTAACATGGGCCTACCACTAATGGTTCCCCTTGAACTGATCTTATCACAAACTAATTCATGTATATTAAGAAAATTTTCAAAGTCAACAGATATAAAAAAAAAAAACAATTAAAACAAGAAAACTAACGGCCTGATTGATTAAAGGGGCTGATACCAATAATCTCCATGGAAATGAGATATGCCAATGCTTATACAACTGCATACCAAATATAATTGACCATCACTCACTAGTGGTTCCCCATAAGCTGACCTAATCACAAACTAATACATGTAAACTAAGCACAAGTTTCAAAGTTATTAGACCATAACTGAGGGGGTGGGGCCAAATAATATCCATGGTAATGAGATGTGCTAATGCTATTAATACAGCTGCATGACAAATATCATAGACCTTCCACTTGTGTTCACCATAAACTAGACCTTATCACAAACTAATTACATTGTTGATGCCACCGCCGCGGGAAACAGCATACCTTAGGTCCTATGTCTCCCTTTTTGAATCTGTTAAATTTTAACTTAAATTCACATATTCAAAACATTTAAGGTTAATCTCAGATGTTTTAATACTTTGGTAATCTGTTTCAAAATAAGCCATAAAAGTGTGATGGCAACAGCTCACACTCTGCCTTTAAGACAGTTAATTTAAAAAAAAAAAACAGACATCAAAAGAACAATATGAAAATATAATATTAGTTTTAATGGTTTATTGTCTTCTTTGTGATTTTGTACTTTTTTTCTTTGTTTTAAGAACTACTTCTTTTAAGGCTGTCTGTACATCATCATCGTTTATATTTTCACGATATTGTTTCATCAAGTCATGTTTCTCCCAAGGTTTGGCACTCCTTTCTAGTCGTGTGGCTGCTCTCTTACCCAATACTCTGTTTGATGGTTGAAGTCCTTTAAAATTTTTGATATCCCATTTTTTATCCCATGGTCTTGGACCAAGGGGCACCTGCAAAAAAGAAGCTTCATTAAACCAGTGTTAAATGGTATACAGTGGATTCCTTATTATTCATTGGATACCAATTTTTGTGGGTTTTGTGGGTACAATTGAACCACGAATTCAAACGTTCAACAACTTACAAATTTTCTGTAGGCTTTGTAGGCAGTGATGGGCAAAACCATGAAATAAAATAATAAATTACAAGTTTTTTTCAATCCACGAAATTTGATACCTATGAAAATAAATGAATCGACATTATGTAAAGTATTGTAAGCATCTAAACAATATTTAATTTGTTTTTCATGTTACATACTTTGTGTCCAATATTCATTAGTTTCTTCATAAGTATTTAGTTTTGATGATAATCATGATAAATGATTACTTTCACATCCAGTAGCAAATAAATTGCATATTCGGGACCTGTTCTGAGAATGAACTTTGAACCTTGAGGCAGGCATGCTACAATGTGACCATAGAGGCATGTCTATTTAGTTTTGAACATTGTAACATAACTTGAAACCTGCACCTTGCCTTCGATAGACAGTTCATTTGTACTTGGCAGAAATCAGGACAAATGCTTAGAAGCCTCAAATCTCTCAGAATATTTTTTGTTTATTCAAGACAATGTATATAATGTGGATTCATTTATTTTCGTTGGAACCAATTTTTGTGGATTAAGGAAAACTTACATGTTCATGGATAATTGATTTCGTGGTTTGGCCTAAGTCTACATTCGTTGACATTTAATTTTGTGGTTCACCTATACCCACAAAAAATTGGTATCCAACAAATATAATGAAGCCCCAGTAGTTTATATATGTATATATTTTGTATGTATGAATACTTTATTCCTTTGCAGCCCTTCATACATCAATGACTTGACAGAAGATCCCTCATAGAATATTGGTACAATTAAAAATGTCTCACTTTAATAGAACAGTTTGTGATTTATTGCTGAAAGCTGCAGATTAAGATTTTATGGGGTTTTTTTTACATACTGTAATTAAGGGGCTCGCGGGTCTAAATCATTTTTTTTTAAATATAGGATTTTACTATTTTTTTCTATAAATAAACTTTATCCTATACTTAATGGAAAAAATAGAAAAAATATGGGGTCACCGTTCATTTAAGCTCACAATCTGCCTTTGAATGAAGCATGCATCTTTGTTAAGGTCCTTTTTTTTCTGTTGAACAAATAGGAGAAAAAAAGGTAAAATCGAAATAAAAAAAGAACTAAATTACAGAAATCGCTTTAATTTTACAATAGTTTAGTTTAAGAACAGTTCTTTTGAAAAAAAATAATAAGAAAATATACCTCACCAATGTATTAAAAAAGTTATTTCAATTTTTATGCAAAACAAGAGGCTCTCAAGAGCCTGAATCGCTCACCTGGTAAACAATGCCTTCGGCCATGTTTTTTGACGAAATAGAAAATAAAACACAAACTTTATTTTATACACCCTACTGATCATTCAAATGAAGTTTGGTTGAATTTGGTTGAGTAGTTTTAGAGGAGAAGATTTTTTAAAGTTAGCAAATATGATGAACAAATTGTGAAAAATTGTCATTAAAGGACAATAACCCCTTAAGGGGTCAATTGACAATTTTGGTCATATTAACTTATTTGTAGATCTTACTTTGCTGATCATTTTTGCTGTTTACAGTTTATCTTTATCTATAATAATATTCAAGATAATGACCAAAAACTGCAAAATTTCCTTAAAATTACCAATTAAGTGGCAGCAACCCAACAATGGGTTGTTTGATTCATCTGAAAATTTCAGGGCTGATAGATCTTGACCTAATGAACATTTTTACACCTGTCAGATTTGCTCTAAATGCTTTCGTTTTTGAGATATAAGCCAAAAACTGCATTTGACCCCTATGTTCTATTTAAAGTAAGGGCGGCCATGTTTTTTGACGGATCAAAAATCGAAGCACACACTTTGTGCAGGATAATCTAAGAAACTATCATGCTAAGTTTCATCCAAATCCATTCAGTAGTTTCAGAGGAGAAGATATTTTAAAGTTAGCAAATATGATGAACAAATTGTGAAAAATTGTCATTAAAGGACATTTACCCCTTAAGGGGTCAATTGACAATTTTGGTCATATTAACCTATTTGTAGATCTTACTTTGCTGATCATTTTTGCTGTTTACAGTTTATCTTCATCTATAATAATATTCAAGATAATGACCAAAAACTGCAAAATTTCCTTAAAATTACCAATTAAGTGGCAGCAACCCAACAATGGTTTGTTTGATTCATCTGAAAATTTCTGGGCTGATAGATCTTGACCTAATGAACAGTTTTACCCCACATCAGATTTGCTCTTAATGCTTCCGTTTTTGAGATATAAGCCAAAAACTGCATTTGACCCCTATGTTCTATTTTAAGTAACGGTGGCCATGTTTTTTGACGGATCAAAAATCGAAGCACACACTTTGTGCAGGATAATCTAAGGAACAATCATTTTAAGTTTCATTCAAATCCATTCAATAGTTTCAGAGGAGAAGATGTTTGAAAAATTGTTAACGACGACAGACGACGACGACGGACGCCAAGTGATGAGAAAAGCTCACATGGCCTTTTAGGCCAGGTGAGCTAAAAATGGCATTTTTTCACCAAAGGGAGATAATTTGAAGCTTTTTCAATGATATAAACATTTTAAAAGTCATCTGGGGCTAAAATGAATTGATTATTTTGGTGGATTTTTGTACCATATCATACAGTAAAAAATAATAGTGTAATAAATTAAATTTGGAAGGAAAAAACAAATGTTTCAATTTTTGCTGATTTTTTGTACCCTCGAACCTCCTTAAAGTGTACAACAGGATGACAAAAGAATATCTCAAACAACTATGTTCATCATAAATTTTAACTTATACTGTAAGCAGGAAGAGCATTATTTAAGGATAAAAATAAAGATAAAAATATTATTAGGTCATGGAGCTCCTTTACGAGATATTTGATTTTTAAAATATGGCAGGAAAAGGCAGACTTGGACTTTTACCTTATATTTCCACGGTATTATTTGGGTCTCAAATCAAACGAAAGAAAATCTAGAATCTGCTTAAATTTTGCTAAATGACTATGTATGGGGTATTAAGTCTAATATGAAAAGATATGATTGATTTTTGGTGTTTTAACGCCACTTTTAAGCACCGCATTTAGGCTATTTCGTGGCGGCCAGTTTTTATTGGTGGAGGAGTGTCCGTAGAAAACCAACGACCTTCAATAGGAAAACTGACAATCCTAGTCAATTAAGATTGGAGTCGAGTGCACCCGCTCGAGCGGGGTTCCAACTCACAACCTCAGTGTTGACCTGCTAGTGATTACAGTAGTAACTACTTAGACCACTTGGCCACTGAGGTCCCTAATATGAAAAGATAAATACATGAGTGTTATGGGGCAAAATATTTTATCTTAAGGAAAAACACCAAGGAATCCAAACATCTGACACAAATTCCAAAACCTGACCTAAGTACATTCTTAACATGTTACAAGTACCTAAAACAACTAACCTTTATAGTATTTAGTGGAACAGCACTTCCTGTAGGCAGATGAATAGGCTCCATATCAAATTGTATGGTACTGTATTCTGGGGGACAATCTCTTAGGTAAAATAACTCATCATCTAATCTTTTCTCAAGTTTCAATACTTCTATACTCTGTAGTAATGGACTGTACATGTCATATTTTATTTCTATACCTGAATAGAAAAGAATTATATTTTAATCCAAATCATAATTTTTCTCAATAAACTGAATGATAGCTGTGTTATTTATGTAAATTCAGAAATTATTGCTATGTTTTCATTATTGCAAAAAAATGTGAAAGAATTATAATTGCATTATTTTAAACTCACATTTTGAAATTTTTATATGAGTTAAACAAGATTATTTTTTTTAAAATTAAGATTGCATCTCAGTCTAAAATGACAAAATCGCAATAAAAAATGCACGCAATATTTTCTGAATTAAAAGTATGTGTCTATCTTTATTACAAAGAAGAGGTTTAATGGAATAAAAGTATTAGTGCATAGAAAACTAGAGAAGGAGGTGGCACAAAATTGTTTTTCAATAAACAGAGTTATCTCCCATGCATATGGTTTCAAAAATCAAATTTAAGGTCTGAACCATCAACCAAAGTTGCTCCAATGAATTTATAGCAACATCAACATATCGTGTACCTGTATAAACCAGATACCTGTATCAACTAAACAAATTCTTCAGTCATAAAAGGGGTTCTTGTAAAGAGGTTTCAGAGTATTTAATAAACAAAAAAGTGAAATAATCATGGATGAACAACCATTTGGTTCCAACATGAATTGCAACTTCTTGAAAAAGATCAACATTAATGCCAACCAAAATGTAAAATTTAGGTAGCTATGGTTATGTTAGATAATGGTTGAAAACATCATATTTTCAATTTCATGTTTAATGAAATTAGTTCAAAGGCAGATCCTTTTTATGGGAAAATATTGGTTGGTTATATAGGGATCACTGAAGATTGACTGGAACAGGCCCCCTCTAAAGGCAGTCAGTGCCCCCCTCCTCTTATAAAATTTATGAATCCCATTGTGATTTCATTATTTTCACATGTATATAAAGAAATATATGATTTGAAAATATTAAAACCATAATTTTGACAACTTAATGTTGCCTTTTTCATGAGTTATCTTGATTAAAAGGTCAACTGCAGATGAAACATTGACAGAAGTTTTTTTCTTACCATTTCCATCAATATGGTTTCTCAGGATGAAGTTTGTTCGTAATCCATCATTTTCTCTACTAATACAAATGCCTACAAATCTTGTGTTTTTGCTTGGTGCATATGTATCTGCTACATTAACTGCTAGAATACTACCTAAAAAATAAATTTAACAAGCATTCTGTGAGTATTGCATGGCAATACATAGTCCCCTACGGGTTAAAAATTTGATGTAATGGAACGAAATTTCAACTAGATCCATAACTTGTCATGCATGGTGTAAACTTTGTAAAAATATTAAGGCAATATCTTCAAGCATGACAAAAAAAAATGTTGAAAACTGATTATTTAAGGCAGTTCACTTCTCAGTTTCAAAATAATGAACTTTTTAAAACACTAGTTTATATTGATAGGGAACGAATAAAGAGGTCGATGTGCTTGTTTTCAAGATATTAGCCATTGAACTTTTGGCAGGAAAATATTCTCTCTTGACTTTTCATAGCATTATCATTGACAAGTTTAAGTTCTCAAAAACTATTAAAAAATAATTAAAATTTTATAAGACTTTTACAGTTAGCTTATCATTATACATGTAAAAATTTATTAAAAAAAATGGGGGTCAATGGATAATTTTCTTTATGGCATACAAATGGATAAAACCAGAGGATTCCGAAAATCTGACAAAAATCCCAAACATGACAAGTGAACTTCCTTAAGTGAATTTTCTATGTTCAAAGACCATAACTCAGCACAAAATCATCTGACCTTGGACAGTGACAAATGACAAAGCTCATCAGAATACTTACAGTAATAGATCAAAAACCATATTAAATTTTCGGTTGAAATACTAAAATCTACAAACCAACATAAAATTCTGGAACTTCTATCATTGTCCTTCTACTAAACATGTCTTGTCTCTCTAATTTCTCTCTTATTCTATCTCTGTGACGATAATTTGTTGGTGGTAAAAATTCTGGATACAGATATCTACAAAAAGAAATCATTATTCATTATTATTTGTACCTCGTCAGATACATGTACTATCATCTAGGCTAGACAAGCAATTTCACTGTATAGAACGAGGTACCAATATTTAGACTTTATCGTTGATCATCTCAAAGAGATTGATTTTCTAGCTTGATTCATCAGGCAAAAGTGAGAAAAGCAATTGAGTTAAGATGACCAAGATAATCTGTTTATCCCTATTTTGCATATGACGACGTTGTTAATTTTATTGACAAGGGGCACGTGTTTCTGTCAATAGTTTTTCATATTACTCTACTGTGCTGAGAAAGGAAATTATCTGTCAGTAAGATCAAATGAAAATTTCGTAAAATAGCTATAATCTAGATTGTTCAACATTAAAACCACTATCACAATATTAAGGCTAACTGATTTAAACAATTCTTTTAACATACTTAAGTGTTTTAGATATATTTTTTGCATGAATTGTAGTTCATGAAGATGATGTAATTTTGGTGTTCTTTTCCACTTTTTAAAGTATCTTTTATTTATTCATTGTTTATACAGTATCTCTATTTCAGAACCATCTTGCACCCTCTTGAGAATAGCCTTTAACTATAATCCAGATGTTCTATATTTAGACACATGAATATATATCATTTGTATATATTTAAATAATATTACAAGTAAAAACATTTATCATAAGTAAATTAATATTGAATGGTTATATCCTTTTTTCAATTAAATAAACATTCAAATAAGTTTTAAAAAGAAGATACTGTAAAGTTAGCATGCATATGTCTCACGGTTTAACATGCAGTATGGGTATACATGTATGAAATTGAATTGCCAAAGCATACTATCAAAACACCATGATACTTTCAGTAAGAGATACATCTTAAATTAATTTGCTATGGAAAAATAGACATGATCATGATGATAGAGAAACAAAGCTCTTCACAAAAGAAAATTAGCTAAATAAATCCTTAGTACTTGTAATCTCTAGGAACCATAATAGTTTCTTGTTCAATGTCATCTTCTTTCTCAGGTTGTTGTGACAACTGTGATTTTCTATGTTTATCTAAAAGCCAGTTTAACACTGTAGCTTGTCTTGCAGGCACAAATGACAATGGAACATTTCCTGAAAGAAAAGATAATACAAGTAATGCCTCATATATGGATATTAGAACTTAATAATGAAAGATATGTAGGTCCAATTTTTTAAAATCTTTGTGAAACAAGAATGTGTCCATAGTACACGGATGCCCCACTCGCACTATCATTTTACATGTTCACTGGACCGTGAAATTGGGGTAAATACTTTAATTTGGCATTAAAATTAGAAAGATCATATCATAGTTAACATGTGTACTAAGTTTCAAGTTGATTGGACTTCAACTTCATCAAAAACTACCTTGACCAAAAACTTTAACCTGAGCTTCACACTATCTTCTTCTTTGTTCAGTGGACCATGAAATTGGGGTCAATACTTTAATTTGACATTAAAATTAGAAAGATCATATCATAGGGAACATGTGTACTAAGTTTCAAATTGATTGGACTTCAACTTCATCAAAAACTACCTCGACCAAAAACTTTAACCTGAAGCGGGACGAACGAACTGACGAACGAACAGAGGCACAGACCAGAAAACATAATGCCCCTCTACTATCGTAGGTGGGGCATAAAAATGATGATTCATATATTGTATGTATACACGTATGTATGTAATACTATGTAAATAGAACTCAAAAGACTTAAAATTGTCGATGTAAAAGACAACTTTAAAATGTAATAAAAATAACTTGATGATTCAAGAAGGTGTTTCTAAATATTTTATACCAACGATGATGTCTATTTCTGTTAAAACTGATTATTTCAAAATTATTATTATTATTTTTCTGATTTACTGTTTCAGCTTCATTTATATTGAAGATTATGAACAGTTGGGCTTGCACAGAGTATGTGATCAAAATTATCATTGTACAAAAATTGTTTTCTTGCTCTAGTATATGTTGGTATAAAGACTAGTGATGGAATTGCAATAAGACCATGGACGACTTTGTAGAATATAATTAGTCTGGATTTGAGGAGCACTCAGCAAGTGAGATCCATTGGAGATTGTTTTTTATGGAGGTAACACTACTGGTGTTGTGGTTGTTATTACATACATAACGCCGCACACCTCTGTACCATTTCTAGCTTATTTTTGTATTCTGTTGTGTGTGGATCCCATAAACTACAGGCATATTCAAGTTTTGGTCTCACTATGGATTGGTATGCACAGGATTTGAAATTGGTGCTAGATATTCTGTACTTTTAGATTTCTCTTCAGGAAGCCGATAGATTTGTTTGCATTTGATTTGGTGTTGTTATGTGTTCCTTTTTTAAGGTTTAACAGCAGCTGCATTAAGATCTGCTTGCAGTTCAGTACAATATTGTTGATATTTTATTTCAGGAGATATAATGCTACCGTATGACAGTGAAGAGTCGTAATTTGCTGTGATGGAGGTATTCTAGAAGAGTTTACAAGAATCTACCAACCAGTAAACTTAATAGGTATTGGATCATCAAAGTTGACAATACTACACAAACATGAAAAATTATATGAGTCTAAAAGATTTTGTAACAATACTGATAAATAGATTGAAAACAAAACACTAAGGGGTCATCCATAATTGTCAACCATTTTCCAAAGTGTACAAAACGTACACTTTTTCAGACCCCCCACCCTCCCTCAAAAAGTGTACATCAACCATTTTCAGATTTCAAGAGAGGAATCAATCATTCTTAATAAAAAGAAGATCCTGTTTATTATATTTTAGTTTAATATAGAAATTTACATTGAAAATAAACTAACACAATCTGACTGTTTTATTTGATGACATCTATCTGTGATGCCTGTGTTTTGTTAGAATAAAGAGTTCAAAGATTAGTGTTTCCCCTATCACACAGTGGTAACTCCAATGAAAAAGGGCACCTAGAGCATGCAAAAGATTAACAAAAGGGCACATAAACTATGCTTAGAATCAAAGAAAGGGAAATGCATGGTTATATTGCATTGGTAAAGTATGGACTGACAGTTGTTGATGGAATCAGAGCTCAAGACAGCAATCAATAAAAGTGTAATGTTTTAAAACATTTTAAGTTTTTAAATTTCCCGCCTGTATTTCTATTTAAAAGGTCCCTGTAAATATGCCATTCATGGCACTATTATCGTTTATGTATATATATATACTGTAACGTGTACATATATTGGATAATTTTTAAGGTTAAGGTTAAACTTCATATGGAGGTGCTCCTAATTAAAGGAGGCTTATACTAAGAAAAATAAGTTTACTTCCGTTTTTATATTGGTTTACTGTTTTGGAATACATTACAAGGAAATTAAGCGAAGGACCAGTTTAAAATCTTTTTCACAAAATGACATCTTGTCAAAATCAAAACATTCAAAGAATTTAGTGTTTCCATCAGTTTTTTGTTTATTAAACAGAGTGAAACGATAAAGATTTATAATAAAGCAGGTGAAATTGACGATCGGGGGTACTGAGAAATGCTTGCAAACTTTTTGTTTAAAATTTTTTACAAGTTTACATTTTTGAAAGATTTAGTTTTCATATGATTTGATGTTTTAAAAGTTCAATCCGGATTGAGGAGAATTATGATATCGTAATAAATATCATCAAGTGACAATAATAAAGAAGAAATAAGAAGAGAAACACACCCAAGCCAATTCTCGATTTTATACATCGACCTTCCCTACGGAAAAGAAATAAATTCTGGAAATAAAAAAAAAGCGTACGGTAAAAATGTTGATTTTTTAACCCCCTCCCCCCAAGTGTACGTTTTGTACACTTTGGAAAATGGTTGACAATTATTGATGACCCCTAAAAAGTGTTGAATATCATCGCACAAAGATGGAAAAACTGAACAGATGATATAGACTATACAATAACAATATATATATATATATTATATTTTCGTTTGGGTTTGTACATGTATCATATATATGGACCCTAATTTGCTATTGGGCTCATTTCCTATAACGATAGAAAAGTGATAAAAATGTGTATTACTGTAAGAAAAGTTGTAACTACATCTAAAGATGCCTTTATTTTTATCAACATACAAGTGTGTGCTACTCTTCCCTAGATTAACAAATTTCAAAGATTATACGACCGTATTTTTGTGTCAATTCTCGCGTTACTTTTCGCTTCCGAAGTGCATAACGCTGACTGATTTATAGATAATCGTCACCGGCAAATTCGTAACTATTGCTTTCAAATAATAAAGAACATCGACCAATAAGAATAGTCAGAAGAAAATGCCGAGAACTATAAGTATTTCTGTAGCAGGTGTAAGAACACTAGCGTTACTTTGGTTTCCGATTTCATAACGCAAATTTTAGATGATGTAATCTGCTTTGTTGTAATAGAATTCTTTATAACAATATGCAAATATGAACTCTCGCGAGATGTTCAAACAGGTAAATCATAGATGATTTACATTCTAGTTTTGTTCTTCGTAATAATTAAGTTAGAAAATGATGTTATCGTTATGCGTTACATTTCACACGAAACAGAAGTCCAGTTATTTCCTTTTTTTTTATTAAAATTGTTTTTGTCTAATCATTTCCGGTCATACGTGAAACATGTGACTAACATGTGATCACGCCCTTACGGCGGGATATATGAAATACTAGGTCTAAACATTGTTTTTGTTTCCAACGGGATGTTAGCAAACATAATCTGTAGACTTGTTTCGTCTTGTTTAAAAAAGGAAAATACAATTTTCAAAGAGATTGCGCCGGGGCCTATTATTTTTCCTATGTGCATAATGTTACATACGATCTTGTGTGAAAATAAATTTATGCCCAATGACTTGACAAAATCGATTTCAGATTTGACAGACGTTATAACACACTTCGTTTCCAGATAACGATGTAAAGGGTCCTTGGAAAATTCAATCAACATTACGTCTCTTATCATTGTGCCGATGCTCGTTGGATTGAGTTTGCTTCAGCAGTAAATATTACTGGATATTTTAGGTGAATAAAGATAATTTAATAAAAAATACATGTTAATATACCGTTACACTTGGAATGTACAAAGTTGGTATCTTTGTCACAATTTTTAATTATTTGTTTTTATTCATGTTCTGCAAACACTTTTCAGAAACGCAATAAACTTGTCAAAGGAGAAGTAAACTTTTACCATGCTTGACTTGAAAGGAAGTACTTTATTGATTTTAGCCCACTAAAGTAGGTTAAAATGTGGAAACCATGTAGATGGTGTACAGGTCACAAATATCACATGGTGCCTATTTTAAAGATTTTAATTACAAGTTAAAAGTTTTTTTCTTTACTGGATTTAAAGAATTTTACATTGCCAATGATTTGGAATAAATTGTATATAACTGGAATTTCAAAACCAAATATAAATACATTTTTTTGGCTAAAACATCAAGATACAACGATTATGGTATCCTGTATCAATGAAGAAAATATGGAAATTTCTGAATAAATTATACTAATTGTTTTCAAAACAAGCACATATTTAGGAGTTTTATAATACTGTTACATTTAAGATGGATTTTACAGTGAGTTGACTGTTAGTGTTGCTCTCCACCAATTGCAACTCATTCAAAATTTTGACCAAATTGCAATTTGTTTTATTAAACCAAATTGTTCAACTGGTCAGAATATTGAACAAATTGTTCAGTCAAAATGTGAAAGTGCAAGGTGATAAAATAAAATATACTTACAATCTTATAAGACTTTAACTCCACTTTAATGATGTTGTGACAAAATTAGTTTATCAGTTTGTATAGTTATATTATAGTCATTTCCATGCTGAAGAGGAACTGTTTATTTTGAATTGCTATAAAATTGTCCAAACTAAGCTTTCATATAGTTTTTCTTTCTAAAAGTATTCTATATTTATAAGAATCAGATATCATTTAAATAAAACATCATATATTCAGTAAAATATGTGTGAAATAACAATATGCTATTGATAAGTTTTCAGGGGAGATAACCTAAAATATTATTCTTTTGAATAAAGACTTTTTGAAAGAAAAGTTATTATCTCCCCCATGGAAACTTCCTACAAACATATATTGCAATTTTACACATATTTTACTGAATATGAAATGTTTTAATTCACATAATGTCTGATTCTTATAAATATAGAATACTTTTAGAAAGAAAAACTATATGAAAGCTTAGTTTGGACAATTTAATAGCAATTCAAAATAAACAGTTCCCCTTCAGCATGGAAATGAATATAATATAACTATACAAACTGATAAACTAATTTTGTCACAACATCATTAAAGTGGAGTTAAAGTCTTATAGGATTGTAAGTATGTTTTATTTTATCACCTTGCACTTTCATGACTTGGCTGTGGTTTTCTACAGCAGTTGGTTCAAATTTCTGACCAGTTGAACAATTTGGTTTAATAAAACAAATTGCAATTTGGTCAAAATTTTTAATGAGTTGCAATTGGTGGAGAGCAACACTAACAGTCAACTCACTGTAAGAAAAAGTATACTGTTCAGATTATTTTGAGCAGATTTTGCAATAAAATAAAACTTAAAAAATGCTTTCGGTTTCTTATGGTTTCCTGTCGCGTTTAAAAAAAACTTTAATTTAACTTTGAAAATAGATTTTAAATATTAACATGAAGCAAGTAACACTAGTAATGGTGTTCATTTATGTCTTTTGAAATATATTGTGCAAAATAAAGAAAATAAAGATTGGTTTCCTGTTTGGTTTCCTGTCACGTAAACGGTGAATCAAAATGTATTAATTTTTTCTTGAAAAACTCAATTGTTCCATTAATACTATTCTAACACCAACACAACCCACAGAATAAAAGTTAAAGTTTTAGAACTTATAAAAAAGGATACAAAAAGAAACCAAAGGCCGAATACCAAATTATGGTCCATATATGATCCGTTCATCCTATATTGACTCTTTAAAATTCAAGAGTCTATCTAAAAATGAGGGTACTTTTTATATGGCCTTCTAAATACCGTTTCGATCCCTAACATCACTGAAGAGACATTCATTGTCGAAATCCGGATCTGGTGTACTAAAAAAATATTTACACCGTATGTTTGTGGCATAACATCTTGGCCACAAATTAATTTTTTTTTCTGTTAAGCATTCAATTTATCCATTTTGTTACATCTTGTGATCAATTTTATTTGGCAATCCCCAATGGCAGTCAGCAGGGTTAAAGAACATCAGTTGTTCCACCTGTTAGTCAAATGCATTTTGTTTAAATATACTTTTTCACTTTTTTGGTCTTTTGGAAAATGTTGTTTGTGCTGTTTTTAGACCCTTCTACAAAGAAATTTGTTTTACATGCACACATATAAAAATTGCGGTTTTTATCCAACGCAATCATAGGATTGAACGTAGTTTATTTATATATATATCTGTGAATGAACTGATCTAACATTCAAGCAAAAGTAATGTTTTCCGGATACCTTTTTACTTAATGCTAGCGCAGCAACGAAATAACCAAATTAACCCAGGTTCTTTACATAAACTATGAAGACCAGTTCTGCCCTGGACACCTTGTCACACTAGGTGACAAGTGTCTACAACAATCGACATAATGGACAATTCTCTGGGAGGACAAAGCTAATACTTGACCAGATAATGATTTGGACAAGTATAAGCCAGTATTCTAGGAAGGGAAGTCTTAAAGAAATAATACCTAAATTATCATATTTATTTCATACCAAAATACACAATAGATATTCTAATACTATGACAGTAAGTTGTACAACAATACAGAAGTTAAATGTCTTACTTTCAGTAAGGGTTTTTTAACTATCATTTAAACCATTTTATACCCAAGTCCTAGCGTTTGAACCCTAAATAATGCCAAAAAATTTAAGGGACAAATTGGTCCAGAACAGTAATAGTAAACAGCATGGCTGTAATGAATCCTGATATTTACCAGGAAAGTATGATTTCTAGACAATGTTTGAAATTGAGTCCAGTATATAATTAATAACAAAATGACTTAACAAATGGTATTTTATTGAAATAAGATTTGCAATTTAACCAATTTCCAACACCATCTTACCTTTAACTATGAATAATCGGTTTAGAAAAGGAGTCAATTTATTGTGTACATAAACACAGGTGAAAGTCTTCATGTAAACAATTGAAATTATATAAGATGTAAATCACTCAAGCTAACAAGGGAGCTAACAAAATAACTCTTAATTTCAATATTGCCACAATATCAAAAAGTGTACAGGCCCAAGGACAGTACAAGAAGTAGAAGTTGTCTTGAATGCCATAGTATTTAAGTTGGTAGAGTAATCATTTGTGGGGTACTTAATCTTTGAAGATTGCAAAAAATTATGAAAAATTGACTTTAAACGTGTTAAAGGGCAATAACTCTGGATGGGGTCCAATTAACATTTTTGGTCATGTTGACTTATTTGTAGATCTTGCTTTGCTGAATACAGTTTATCTATATATCTATTATAATATTCAAGATAATAATCAAAAACTTAAAAATTTCCTTAACATCACCAATTCAGGGGCAGCAACCCCAACAACAGGTTATCTGATGTGTCTGAAAATTTTTAGGCAGATAGATCTAGATCTTGACCTGATGAACGTTTTGACCCCTGGTCAGATTTGCTCTAAATGTATTCCTTTCAACAATATAAGCCAAAAAAAATCATTTTACCTCCATGTTTTATTTTTAGCTATGGTGGCCATCTTATTTGATGAACGGGGTCATCCAATATTTATTTTTAACTAAATACCCTAAGGCTGATTTAGGCCAAGTTTAGTTTTATTTGGCCTATATAGTAGTTTCAGAGGAGAAGATTTTACTTTTTGGTAAAAGTTAATGGACAATGACGGACGCCAAGTGATAAGAAAAGCTCTCTTGGACCTTTAGAGCCAGGTCTAATGCTTATTAAACAATTTTTTCTAGAGCAGACAAAAATTCTCTGGGGGACCTTCAGAACAATTTTGCATTCCCATTGTTGATTTTCAATCGTTCAACGAACAATTGGATAGCTAAAAACGCAGCAATAAATAATGCAATGTTTTAAGGTGTTTACCACTGTTGCATTTCTGTAAAAGACATCTACAAATATGTTTTTGGATTATATTCATGTTGCTTGAGTTTTAATGGACTCAATGTTGAACAGACGCTTGAAATTTTCGATCTAGCTAAAACATCACCGTCCCTTCCGGACGTTAGTCCTGTTAAGGATACGATCATTTCATTAACCAATGGTTTTATTAAATACATTTATGATTTATCTGTTTAATTTAAGTATTTTCAGATTCAAACATATGTCCCTAAGAATAGTAAATTGTATCTCTTATAATTTATAAGAGATACAATTTACTGTTCTTAGGGACATATTAATTTCAAATGGACGAATACAGCAGTCAATTCAATGGCAGTGGCGGATCCAGAGAGGGGGTTCCGGGGGTCCGCACCCCCCCTTTATTTTGGCCGATCAATGCATTTGAATCGGGACATATGTTTGCACCCCCCTGCACCCCCCCTTTGCCCTGGGCTAGCACCCCCCCCCTTTCGAAAATTCCTGCATCCGCCACTGAATGTACCATTTATACAATGTTATATAATCGTAGGAACCATTGATCCACTAAATAGCGTCCTTGTTCGCATCATTATTAATGATGAAAGTAACACAAGTTATGTAACATCGTGTCAACTTGCAGAAATATAAATAAATACACCATATTATGATTTAAAGGGGGCGTTTCTTGAAGTTGCGATGTGTACATAAAAATGAAAAGTTTACAAATGGAAACGGTTTTGCCGTAAACTAATTAATGTCTCAGTCGACCTCAGTATATTTACATTTACCATCCCGTTTGCAAGTTTGTACATCATTGTGAGTCTTGCTGTTTTTCTCTGGTCTTCAAGGGTTTTCCATTCTAGTATGGTAATCATTTCACTAACCGAGATGATGTGTTGTAATATCTGTAAGTAACATATCTTGCTGCTCTTCTTTGTACTATTTCTAGCCGGTGTTTGTTGTTCTGCTAAAAAGGGTCCCATATACGGCATGCATACTCCAAGGTTGGTCTGACTGGGGATTTGCATGCAGTTTTCTTTATAGTAGTGTTACTGATATTGAGGTTTCGTTTCAGAAATCGAATGGTCTTGTTTGCTTTGTTACAGATGTTTCTGATGTGTTCGTAAGTCTAAGCTAATGGTACACCCTAGATATTTGGGAGATTTAACAGTCTCCAGTGTGTGTCCGTGCAATTTGTATTCTCTAACTATAGGTTTGCATTTTCTTGTGATTGTTAATACATTGCATTTATCAGGATGAAAGGTCGTTTTCTATTTTGTTTCCCAGATTACAAGCTTGTTGATGTTCTCTTGTAGGTTCACACTAACTGCGTCTGATGCAATGGTCAGATAAACTATGGTATCATCTGCAAAGAGTCTAACACTTGAGCGAATACCTTCTGGTATGTCATTTATGTAGATTTTGAAGAAAGAGATTTTATGTATCTTTTTATCTTTTACTGATGATCATCATTTGTCTATAAAGATTGGTGGACTGATATCACGGTGCGTCCAAAAGTACTGACACTAAATTTCAAATTCTTCAGAGATAAAACATCGTCCTTATAGCGGCACGCTATAGCTTCTTTTCATTTTTTTTGGTTTCTTTCTCCCTTTAAAAGCTCCTGCATAAACTTTATTTAAAAAAATAGTTGATGCAAGCTATACTTTATTGTAGTTTTAACATGGGTAGCATTATATTTCGTGATTATTTTTGCCCGAGCGAATAGAATGCCTATTCATGTTAAAATTACAATAAAGTAGTAGCTTGCATCAATTATTTCGATTCTGATTAGGACAATTAGGGCAATTTATATGTCCGATTGTTATAAGTGTAGCGTTTTTGTGTAGGCTCTTCCATGAACCATGAACCTCCTTTTTTTTTGTTTATAAACCAGCAAACGACTGGCAATGTGATTTTTCAGAAAGAGGAGTTTTAACAGCTAGCATGAACGGTTGTCGTATCTAGGTCAAATATACAATTTACAAATGCAACACATTGCAGTCATAACAAATGAATTAGTAACAATATGTGCATCATTTAAGAGTTGGGAAGTGTTTTAAATTAATGAAATATATTAAATGCATAACAATTTGATAAAATTCATTATTCTGCAGTTTTCAATATACGCACGTGCAAACAAATTTTATTGGATTTAGAGCATAGGTTTATTCAAAAAGCAAAAGGAGCACGTCATGATTAGATTCGTTTTTATAGTGATTAAGATGATAACACAATGTTGACTGCTGTTCACCTATTTTTTACATTTTTACAGGGGATGACTTTAACATGCTTAAGGTCACTCCGATGTATTGCTTTCGCCTAAATTTCCATCATGCATAAATTAGACAAATTAGTTTTGGGTTTTCAACCGATCTATAAAAATCATAGACCCGCGGTCATTACAAGTGAAAAAAGTGCATTTTTATACCTGCGATTTCCGTTCTCCGGTCTTACGATGTTTCAACAAAATATGGAATCATTTCAGTTGTTGATTTTGTACTGAAAATTTGACTGAATTATGTACTATATATACCATGGTTCTTACGAGTAAAAATTTTTAAAAACGAATCCGAATGATGAGTTTGTTTAAATATGTTAATGCCGAGTAAAACACATGGTAGAATAAAATGATATGATATAAATAGATGAAAATTATATATACATGCAACCGTAATATTAATATAATATATAACAACAAATCAGTGTATTCTCTGGGACTATTATTATATTATTTTAATAGTCCAAGGTATACTGATTTGTATCACTACAATATAATAGTTAGTACGGTGAGGTTGAATTTCCTGTCATTTATTTTTCATCCAAGCACGAACTTGTATCAGAAAAAAAATATCTCTGTAAATTAACCTCAGTTTCAGGTATAGAGATGTGATCTGTTTTTGTGACATGTGCTTTTGACCATCCACAAGAACCTGCGGTCATCCGATGTTCAGTACTTCAGTACTTCAGTACTTCTTGTACCTATTGTGTCTTTGTTTTGTTCACGCATCGTTGTCAATATATTGGAACTTGATGCGACTGTCATACAAGTTAGGGGTTTAGCTAGCTAAAAAAAAACAAGTTCAATCCACCATTTTCTAAATAAGACAATGCCTGTTCCTAGTCAGGAATATGACAGTTGTTATCCATTCGACGTTAATTTGATGTGTTTCAGCTTTTGATTTTGCCATTTGATTAGGGAATTTCCTTTTTGAATTTTCCTCGGAGTTCAGTATTTTGGTGTTTTTACTTTTAATACTACGATATTACATATTATATGTATCTGTTCAAAGGTAGCAAACATTATTCAATAAAAAAAATCAAGAACTTTGATGGTGTCAGTCTCAGAGAACATTTTGTTTCAATCAAAATTGGTGTTAACAAAGACGTATAGAAATATATATGTCCTAGTTTTGAAAATAAAGTATGGGTTACTTTTTTCTAAAATAAGATCAGCTATTATTTTGCTGATTGACTATCAAAAAAACTGAATTGCTTTCCGCAAAATGCAAGCACTCATAATGAATGAGTTAATCTATTTTTGTTTAATTGGAAATTCAGATTTCCATACTTTACATCTGTACATCTATAAAGTACTCATGTACAATGCACATCCATTCAAAATGTAATTATCAAAAATGTAAAGCACATTGTACAACAATTCAAAAATCAAAGTACTGAAGTACTGAACATCGGATGACCGCAAGTTCTTGTGGATGGTCCGACAAGCAATTGTCTCAGAAAAAAAAATAACATCTATTTACCTGACAGTGAGGTCAATGTGCAGATATAATTTTTTTTATCAATTATTAAAAAATGTAATGTACAACAATTTATAATCAATAATAGTCAAAATGTAATTATTAAACATGTAATGTGCCACCATTTAAAATGTATCTATTTAAAATGTAATGTACCAAAATAAAAAATGCAATTATTCAAATTGAAATTGTAATTTACTACAATTAAAAATGTAATGAACCACAATTCAAAATGTAATATACCACAATCCAAAATGTAATGAACCACAGTTCAAAATTTACCTTCAAATATTGCATAAAACTTAGTCAAACATTTACATTTGTAACCGAAAACCAATTCTTTGATCTTGGTGTGTTTCTTTTTGATCGGCATTCAACAAGTGTTGCCATTCTCGACATGAGCTGCAAATTAACTGACCTGTTGCATCCTTTTCACACATTTTGCAAAAGAACATTGTATCATCCAGTTTTTCCAATTGAACAGTTTGTTGACATGTCTCCATGCCTATTTGAGTCACAGTACTTCGTTATGAGACCAATGTTGATTGATCAAAACAAGATAAGGGACAAGTTCTTGTATATTTTCAGCAAGGTCTTCTGTGATCAAGAAATCTTCATTAATAGCTTCAGCATCAACTTTACTCACTTCTCAATTGTGCCTGACTGGTACTTGTGCATAGGTATTTAGGGACAGCACAATTTGTGTTTGCCCTCCCTCATTTTTTGTAAAAAATCTGTTATTTTTTCGTTTTCTTTTAATTTCAATATTACGCATTGTTCTGTATTTTGAAAACATAGATACACTGCAAATAGCTATACTCAGAGCGTGTACGTATTTGCTATTTACTATCAATTCCAAGTTTACAATTACTTACCTCAGCAATGGTAACCGTAAATAAATTTTCTTTCTTTAGCTCAGTAACGGATACATTATTTTAATTTAATGACGAAGGGAAGCGATGTCAAAGAGACGTTAAACTATTTTTTTAATCTATTAATTACGGGATCGCGTGGTTGTATTTAGGTATTTCTGGGAAAAATTTTTAAAACATCTAGAAGACATTGACAAAAATATCACTTCCGGCTAGTTGCAATTTGACAGCATGATATTGCAACACAAAATACAAGTAATTTACTAGATACTATAGGTTCACTGGTTGATGTCTTCAAGATCACATTTTAAAAGATAAGGGAAGATAAAAAAAATTAAGGAAATGATCATGCTATAAATCTTTTCCATCGTTAATTCGGATTCATCTCACAAGCTCTTGCTTTAATTTGTAACCAGAGAGCTAGACCGAATGATCTGTCTCTTGTGTGGGTACATTTGTCCACAAAAAAAAATTAAAAATTAAATAGCCAAATGATGAAAAGAAAACATGAAATGACAAATGTACCCACACAAGAGACAGATTATTCGGTCTACCAGAGAGCATGTATCCAGGTGTGTTGATAAGTCGTTATCCTAAGGCTATTTTTTTCTTATTTTTTCTGTAGACTTAGCTTTCATTTTTTATTACCATGCATTTTCAAGCTTGGTAATTCATAATTGTTTCTTAGTAACTCAATGTACGATGCTGTCCCATACTGAACCTTCTGACCTTGTTTGTTTACAATCAAATTTCAATGGCGTAAAACTCACGTGATGTCAATTCGTTCTACCCAATCAAATTGCTCTACTGTCAATTAGGGGATTTTTCAGTCTACGGCAATTACGTTATTTCTTTGTGGGATATTGCTTAAAAATAGTTTGCAATAATTTTGGGTTTTATTTAACAGGAAACCTCATTTTTTGCCATCCCTATCGACATCAATGGAATTTTGTATGAATATTTACCTACAGTCATGATGGTCAGAATATCGATCTTTTTATAATGAATAAAAAAAAAAATTCTATGAAAAATAAATGTAAATTGTTTTTTATTAACCTTCTCTATATTCCTGTACAAAATTATAACATGGACATCGTTTTTTCATATAGTTTTTCTTTCATTTCGGTCGGGCTTTTTTCGCTGGAAAATCGCGAAAGACGTAATTAAGGAGCATGTCATTTTAAAATTCCTAAAAATACGATTTTCTTGACCTGTATTGATTGCCACAAGACTGATGACGCTGAATGGAATGTACACAAAGCAATGGAGGCCGGAAGTGGGATTTTGTGAAGTTCTAGAATGTGTTTAGACATTCGAAAGTCGGGATTGAAACAGGCATTAGAAAATTGGCATTTTAGAGCAATAATTGAGAACAACAATGAAAACTTACCTTTAGAAATGTTTTTTTATTCAAAAGTGCAGAAAAAACGTATTCTGCACTGTTTTTCTACGCCGGAAGTAGCGTAGTGACGTCAATGCGTAGTTTCCCCGTGTGTTAAGTTCAAACACAAATACCTAACGAACTGACAAGATGACCGATTTTAGACTACGGTAGGATATCTACTCTACAAATTTATATCATCACCACCGGGATTCGAACCCCGGCCACTTGCGTGACAGTCAGTGCGTTAACCCACTGAGCCAAAGAATCGATTCCCTAGCTCAGTTGATTAAGACTGGCTTCATATGTTCTACCTGTACTAAGGAGGGGAAGCAACCCTGCTACACTATTCCCCCACCACAAGAGTCATCATATCTTTATATATGACTCTAAACAACACAAACGCTAGCTATACTCCAGATAACCATCGTGGATTTTTTAGTTGGGCGCCAAATGTAACTAGAGAGCATGTATCTACTCTACAAATTTATATCGTCACCACCGGGATTCAAACCCAGGCCATTTACGTGAGTCAGTGCATTAACCCACTGAGCCAAAGAATCAATTCCCTAGCTCAGTTAATTAAGACTGGCTTTATATGTTCTACCAGTACTAAGGAGGGGAAGCAACCCCGCTACAAATTAATAAAATAATATGAGTCCGGCATTTACTGTACCTGTAAATGAAGATGAAGTCTGTATGAATTTTTTTTTTAATTCAAACATGTTCATAAAAGAAACGGAAATATTGTAACGTTTTGGATTTTGGTTCTGTTGTTTGGGATTAAGTTGTGACGTTATTAAAGTCATATGAAACCAGTGAGTGGTGAAAAATACTGTTTATCTAATTCTTGAACCAATGCATGTATATATCATAAACTTAGAACTCTGTGCACGATTTTGTCATTTTTTACACAAATGTATCGTATAATCGTCAATTTTTTTCTCTCTGTCTGTTATGATTTAACAAATATGGCTGCTCAATAAATGCTGTGTTTTAAAGCCGAAGTTTACCGATTGTCACCTTATAGTAAATAAATAACAAAAAGCATGGGTATTGAGCACGTGTTTAACATGTACAATCAGATAATTGTTTATTTTAATGACAGATCCATGCGTATTGCGATCGGAATTTCACTTCAGAAAGTCAAGTATGAATTTTGTTCCAGTCTGATGATTATATGCAGAGTTATGGTCCTTGGACTTTGAAAATTCACTTAAAGTTTTCAAAATATTTTTTTCATCATGCTTGAAGACACTGAATTGATATTTGTTATATAGTTTACACCATTACAAGTTATAGATCAAGTTTTGTTCCAATATGATGATTTTTTGATTACACATATGCTGGAATTAGTCTTCAAAATAATTTTTTTGTAGTAATTAATAAATGAATGTACATGTATCTAGTTAATTAACATGTCTTTATAGATTTAAAGCGATTCTTTTAATCTGTGGATCAACCATGATGACCAAAGAAAGAATACAGTTATGATGGAATTAAATGATGAAAAGGTCCTTAGGAGTTTCCTCCTTAAACCAGCAATCCACTAGTAGTAAGGTCCAAAGATTAAATCCACCTTCCGCAGAAGTCAGGAAAGCTGGACCCTATCTGTTAGGTAACAAATTAACAAAATATTGAATTAGACAAGATAAATATATAATTAATGTCAGTTTCTTGGAAAAAATATTATTTTACACATTTAACACGTGTTCATAATTTTCAGTGTTGTCACAATTCAAAAATATTTTTAAATTATGAAGGGCAAATGTTTAAATATTTGAGAAAAACAAAGTCTTGGAAATTTAACCAAGCACAAAACTCAATGCCCTTGTTTCATACAAGTTGAATCAGTTGATATTTAATGGTGATAGATTTTAGTGAAAATGTCTAAAGTTGTCTTCTTATGATAATATTAGGAAATCTTATTACAGGACCAAGACAAGGATCTTCTCCTGTAAGAAGTATTGTACAGTGTTTGGCAAGAAAAGATGGAACAGATAAATTCTACACTATAAAGGTATAAAATGGTTGCCATGCTGGAAATCTTTATTTTGCTTCTATATTTATAACATGTCTTTTTCCTTTTCTGTTTCCAAAAGGTATATAATGTTGTCCAAAATTTTATTTTGGAAACAATACATCTAGAACTACATTTTGTAATCAGAGACCCTGCCCAGATTAAGCCAAAGCTTTTATTATATTAGCAGATCGCTGGTCTGTCATTCTTAAACACCTATTTATGTTTTCAAATGCAATACATTGACTGAAACTATTGCAAAACATTAGTGGATTTGAGAACTTTCTACATATGTTCCTGTATGTGTAAATTTGTTTTTAAGGGGACAACCGTTTGAGTATTAAAGACAGATTTCACTCCTATCCATGTGAGGAATTGTCAATTGTTGCTTTATTACTGCATATTCTACATATTCTATGTTCTAGATTTTAACCCTGTCTGACCCCAGAGAAGAGAGCCAAGATGATAGACAAGGGAAAATGTTGTTACACACAGAATATTCTTTGTTGTCTCTCCTTCACAACCAAGATGGAGTTGTACATCATCATGGACTGTTTAAGGTAAAACCAATCTTCATGCGATTCAGGTTCTAATGGTGGTGTAAACTATTTCAAGAATCTTCTTCTCTGAATCTACTGGGCCAAATACCTTCAAAGTGTAACTGAATGTTCCTTAGGGTATCTAGTTTATAAATCATATGAGAAGTTTTGATCTGTTATAATGTTCAGCATATTAAGATCTACAAAAAAGGGAATATGTCCAAAATTATCAACTGACCCTTAAGGAGTAATTGCCCTTCAAGGACAATTTTACACAATTTGTTTATCATGTTTTCTAACCTTTAAAATAGTCTTCTCTACTTGAACCAAATTAAACCAAACTTAAGATGAATGATTCTTAGGTTACTTAGAATAAAGTTTATGTTTTATTTTCTGTTTTCCTCAGAAAAACATGGCCCCAATGGCTGAAAATAGAACATCAAGTAAAATGCAGTTTCAGAGTATCTAGTATAAATTTTGTATTTTATTATCATGTACGTCAAGTAACATAACCATTATGGCTAAAATGGAACATAGCGGTAAAATGCATTTATTTGCTTTTGAATAAATATGACAGATACAAAGAACATTTACATGGCATTTTTAAACCACTCATTTATATATTTAAAAGCAATGATAATCATTTAAGCAAAAAAATTATAGGTAAGCAATTCAGGCTCTTGAGAGCCTCTTGTTTCTTCTAATATATCCATAAAAAAATGATTCCCTTTTTCAGGATGAAGCATTAGAGGATAAAGAAAGTTCCAGATATTATCCTGGCCAGTCCGTCCCTAGAAAGAGAAGACGACTCTGTCTGGTGTTAGACTGTCTGGTTCACCATGATTTTAGTGACGAAAATCAAGAACTTGTCAACCTACAACATTATGTCATTAAAGAGAAGAAACTGTCGGAGAAAGAAGCCATAATTGTATTTCTTGATATTGTTAGAGTTGTGGAGAGTTTACATAGGGTATACTATATCATTTATAACATATTGTAAAGTGTGAAAGATTAATTTTATTTCTTATCGATTTCAGCATTAAGATAAAATCTTGACAAAATATCCACTTGCATACATTCCATCTTTAGATAGATCAAAAGTAAATAAAAACACCAAAATAAAACCTAACAGTCAGTCGTTAGTTTTCTCATTTAAATTGTTTTACATTGTCTTATCGGGGCCTTTTATAGCTGACTATGCGGTATGGGCTTTGCTCATTGTTGATGGTCATACGGTGACCTACAGTTGTTAATGTCTGTGTCATTTTGGTCTTTTGTGGATAGTTGTTTCATTGGCAATCATACCACATCTTCTTTTTTATAGGTTTAGCTTTTGAAAGCATGAAATGTTACTGTATTTTTGAATATTTGTTAGTATCATTGATTCTAATTTTACTAATGTTTAAAGAATGTTAACCACATCAATGAAATCACATTTACATTAACCCAAAGGGATTCAATGCACTAAAAAAGAAATAGAAAGATGTTTATTTTTTATGTCAAAGATACAGCAAATCAACAAAAAATAAGGAATAAAAAGGAATCATCTCATTGTAAAGTTAAAAATACTGTTTTCAACTACAATGTACACACTTGTGGTTATACTGTAAGTCAGATGCCTCAGTGAAACTATTTGTGACACTTGACCTATTGACATTATTTAAAATCGCTGTGGTTATATGGCATTTCTATTGTAACTTGAAAATTTTACAGGATCATTTGTTATGTCTTTCAATGGTTGACAATAACTGATGAGTTGTCGTCTCATGATTATTGTATATGTGAAATGTATATTTCAGAAAAATTTGGTTCATCGTGATTTAAAGCTTGGTAACATGGTACTGAACAAGAAGACAAAGAGGATAACAATAACCAATTTCTGTCTTGGAAAACTTCTGGTCTCCGAGACGGATCCATTAAAGGACCAAAGGGGTAGTCCTGCTTATATCAGCCCTGATGTCTTAAGTGGTAGGTTCTATAACAAGCTCTTGAATCAAGGCTTATCCTTTTAAGAACTTCTCACCCTTATCATATATTATGATTCTTGAAATAGGGACCTACACCAGCAGCTCGTTTCAACCACTGTCTGTATGTCCCATAATTGGTTTTTCGTTCTCTAAGTTTATTTTGCCTCAAATAAATGTTGTGAAACTTATACACAGTTCTAAGTAGCGTGAAACACAGATAACTTTTATCATTCTAAAGTTATGCCCCTTAAAAATTTTGTTTCCATTTGAGATTTGGTGGCCTCAATTTTCCTTTCTAGAGTTATGCCCAATAAATTGAACAATTGCCATTTTTTTTGTTCTCTAAACTCAAGTTTGACAAGCAAATGTGAACATGTATTTAGTTCAAATTTTGGTAGTGCCATTTTTACCATTGTTGAGTTACATGTTTGTCTGTTTATAATCATAAATGCAGCTCTTTGAATCTTATTCGAGTTTATTAAATTTTGTGACATTTAAATTCACAAGACCAAAAACAAATGTCAGATTCATTTTTTTTCCATATAGAAAACATAAATCATTGTTTGTTTGGGTATTTTGGAGTTCGGTTTTTTTTCCATATAATTTCAATATTTTCTTGTACATGTTTTTTTAAATTCTGTTGGCAAATTTTTCAGCTGTGAATATAAGGTACATGAAAAGGAGTATCTTTTTTAAGTTAAAATAGTATAGTGATATACAATGAAAATTAAACTCTTAGTCTCATACAAATATAAGGATCAAAACAGAATTGTATTTTCATATTTTTTTAACATTATGAAAGGATAATGACCTTATCCAATGATAAATGATGTATGTTCACTAAATCCATTTCTATATAAGTATGTACAGGCTGACCCAAGCTAAGTCTTGTAATAGTAATCAATTGCTATCAATGACCAAGAATAAAGATGAAAGGGAACTTATGATTGGTACTTTATTTTGATTTTGTACATTAATTAATTTGTTGAGTAATATTAATCACTTTGGTCTTCTCAAGTGAATTTTTTCCAAATAAATTATCATAATTGAGTTTAAACAAAATAAAGGTGAATTATAGAATATTTTTTAACTCTTTTTTTTATACAAATATACTCCCTGAAAATTAATTTAACATTTATATGTTTTTTGTCAATTTGTTTTTCTCCCACATAATTAATTTGTTTTATTGGTATTCATAATATATATATAAATTGTTGTTGAGGCAAATTAATTTCGTAATTTTTGTCTGGTATGTTTGTTATTTTAATTGTGTATTAACAATACTGTAGATCTTCTGAAAATATTTTTGGCAACAATGATATTGAGAACATAAAACAAATTATTTGATATATTAGTTTATTAAGCACTATTCAATAGTCCATAAGCACTAGCATGCATACACTTCATTTAGACATAAAATAACAATACATATAATCAATTTAAACATTAGCACTGAATTTTACACAATAACAAATTGTCACTAAGCTGTTCTTGAGTAAGCACAGAACATCTCTGTGAAGGACGTTGCCATGGTATCTGTTTCTGGTTGACTGTCTGTTGTGGCTGTTGGAGTAGGATGACTGGGGTCATTGGACTGTAGAATCAGGGCAGACAACTCTTGGATTTCTTGCCATTTCTTTGTCTTTAACTTTTCAAACACCTTTTTGACGCCAACTGTAACTGACTTCTGGGATTGTAGATGTACACCATAACCACTGGCTCCCTCTATGTTGGCTGTGAAGATCTGTTGGTCTAAACGATGAATCTTGGTATCTGAAAAATTAAAATAAACAATTAAGTAATTTGTTATATTTAATAGAGTCAAAAAGATCACATTTGTATATTTTTTAAATTATATAAATTTTAATTTATTTTTAACTTCAAATGAAAGATAAATTACTATTGCTACATGTTGATTGAAGATATAGTTTATTTTTATTGTTGTGAAATACATTAGAAATAAATGAGATTTACCAATCAAATTATATATTTTAGATAAATATATTTCTTTTTGAATGTGTCAGTAAAAGGGAAAATTTACTTTTCACTATAAGTAACCTACCTAGCATAGAAAGTTGTACAACAGAATTGTCATAGACAATAAGTAAGGACTTGAGGTCAGCAGCATAGGTCAGAATGTTACTGAGTTCCATTGTAATAGTAGTGGGTAGTGAAGTAGATATTGGCAGTTCAACTGTTGAGCAAGTTATGATTTTTCCAACTTAGTGCTTCCTTTTTATAACAAAAATTGCTCCAAATGAATTCCTTGGCTTTACCAAGCTGAGATAAATAATAAGTAATAATGAAAACATGAAAGACTTCAAAGGGTAAAAATAATTACTAATTTACTTTGATCTTGCACTTTCACTAATGAGTTGTGTAAACTGCAAGCCAAACAATATTATGAATAGGCATTAATTTGTCTTGAGAAAAGTGTAAATTAATGTATTTCTTTGTGTTCCGTGAGACAAATTGTAATTGTTAACAAAACATTATTATTTTCAGTTGTAAATAATTTAGTAATGAATTGCTATTATAATAACATATGGGAATATATTAATTCCATATTTGATATAATCATCATTGAAGATTTATCTGCTGAATTTAAAATTCAAGTTTATACATAAAAAAAGATAGATTAAAAATATAACTTGAAAAGTCAAAAATAAGTAAATGAATGAAAAATAAAAAAAGGCAGAAATGAATGAAAAATAAATAGAAATAAATTTCCATCTGTCCTTAAGTCTTGTGAGCTCACGTCCCTATATCCGTACAATTCTTGCCAGATTTATATGAAATTTGATGTTATAGGAAAACATGTCTTGAACTTATTAAAAAATAAATGCCAAATATTTTTTTAAGGAGTTATTCCATAGGGAAATATAAGTTGTATGGAAATTTCATTGTAAGTGCTTTCAAGCTTATATTTCTTGTAGGATTGTTATAAATTTTTTCAAAGATTCATTTCAGTAATTTGTGGGACATGTTCAAAAATGAGCACTGATCAATTATTTTTACAGGAGTAATGTCCCTTGGAAATTAAAAATTATATAGGAAATAATAAAATTGCATTGAAAGCACTGTCAAGTATACAATTCTAATAAGATTTTTATGAAATGTATATATAAGGTTTATATCAACATCAGCAAAGTCTCAGATTAGTCGTAAGATTAGTGCCAATCAACTTTTTATTATGAAGTAAGCCCTTCTGAAATATGAATTTTATGAAAAATTGCATTGTAAGCACTCTCATACATACTTTTCATTTAGTATTGTTTTGAATTTTACATCACAGTTTATATCAGGAATTTTCAGGATGAACTTGAAAATTTTCTCTGATCTATGACATTTATTTTTAATAGAGTTATGTCCCTTTGGTATGTAATTTATATAGAACATTGCATTGTTAGCTTTGTCATGCCTACATTACTTGTCAAATTTTATTGAAATTTATTTCAAAGGTTTATTCTAGAAACATTGAAACACTGTTCCTTTACTATGTTGTGTATAATTTTAGGCAAACCATATCTCGGCAAGCCAAGTGACATGTGGGCCCTGGGTGTAGTATTGTTTACCATGTTATATGGACAGTTTCCATTCTATGACAGTCAGCCACAGGAGTTATTCAGGAAGATAAAAGCTGCAGAGTTTACTATGCCAAGGTATGATTATTTATTTTGAATGTTTCAATCAACACAGCCTCAAATTTCAGCTTAACAAAATGAATCTTTTGTCTTAAGTTCAAATGATACAGTAGAAATAATGAGAATAATAATATGGTCTTGGTTCATTCATACTTTATCAGTAGTTGATAGAGTAAGACGATATGATTAAAGCATTTAAGTATTCATGTATTATGTTGTCTGCTCTATGGTCGGGTTGTTGTCTCTTTGGCACATTCCCCATTTCCATTCTCAATTTTATATATACATTAAAATTAAGAAGAAAAAAATCCTATCCTTATAGCTATATAGAATGTTAACATGTACAGCTAAAAGAAGTCTTTTTAATTATTTAAAATTTATAGCATGTGTCCCATCCATCAATGCTAGGAAGTATATTTCATTAATTTCAGTGATGGGAGAGTTTCTGAAGATTCTAAGTATATCATTCAAAATCTTTTAACATTGGACTCTGAGAAGCGTTTAACAGCTTTAGAGGTCATAGAACAGTTACAGTCACTTCTTGATAAATGGTGAGTGTAATAAAATTTAAAGTTTTACACTATTAGGTACGTATGTATAAGAAAAAAATTTCATTGCAGAAAGAAAGAGAGGGGGGGCGGGAGCAGGACCTTTTTCAAGACGTCGGGATTGAGTGTTTTTAAACTTGGGATTTCAGGATAGACCCTTTTGGGATCAGGGTTTTTTTTTTTCGGGATGTCGGGATTTAATTATTTTTAAATTTGTGACTTCAGGATTTCATGATTTAAAGCCCCGGATTTCTGGATCATACAGAAATTAACCACTATTGGTCAATGTACAGCCTTCAACAATAAGTTAAATCCATAAAGTATGTACATTCAAAGAGCACATGTACCTGGTATAACATCCTTTGTTCATCTATCATCGTCATTCGATACTGGCCATGAGGCAGAGCCTTAACCTTATTTCTATGCCAGGTACATTGTTTGATAATAGGGAGAAACATACATGTTCTCAGAGATGCAACTAATCGCGGACCTAAGGGGCAGAATTTATGCAGGTCCGGCAAACCTCGTTGCTGTGTAGGACCTGATGGCCAGCAATATTTAAGTATGCTTTGGTCAGCCAAAACTTTTAAATTCCCTGTTGGTCCTGGCAGCTTATTTTGTACATAAAATTGATTTTACAACCACGCATGATTACATAGAACAACATTCAAGGCTTTGATTACATAATAGTGTTACGAATTTACAGTTTAAGAAGTTGAAATATTTCTAGTTGTATATTTTTCGAAACCTCTTTGAATTTTTCATTTGATCTCTTTATCATTGAAAACGGCATTAAAAATCATCCCTTTATCCTTTGTTGCTATCAGACGCTTTACCTGTATAATTGTTGCTAGGGTGTTCTCTTCGAGGTCCGCGTTCGAAGTATAAATAGTGGGTAGCTTTCAGTTTAAATCGTTTAAATCATTTGTACCGAAGACAGCAGACAGTAAACATCAGAAAGGAAGTAGTTTATAGCAGGCAGAAGGTTCAGTTTAAGTAAAGTGAAGTGCTTGGAACCTGCGGACAGAATAGAGAATGGGCTAAGACTGTCCAAACAGGGCTGGTGCGTCTCACATCTCTCACTATTGCAGTGAGTATTTGCTGACATACCATGCCTTAGTGCTACCCTGTTGTTCCGACAGTTATAGACATGTTTATTAAATACAGTTTTATACCTTTTAGGTTTCAGCCTAGTTTGATACATTTAGGTTTAAGCCTGTTTGATACGTTCCGGTTCAGCCCCGTTTTATACATTTAGGTTTAAGCCCGTTTGATATATTTCGGTTCAGCCCTGTTTTATACATTTAGGATTCAGACCCGTTCCATACATTTAGGTTAAAGACCAGTTCCAAACATTTAGGTTTCAGACCAGTTCCAAATATTTAGGTTAAAGACCAGTTCCATACATTTAGGTTTCAGACCAGTTTCATAAGTTAGGTTTCAGACCAGTTTCATAAGTTAGGTTTCAGACCAGTTTCATAAGTTAGGTTTCAGACCAGTTTCATAAGTTAGGTTTCAGACCAGTTTCATACATTTAGGTTTCAAACCAGTTCCATACATTTAGGTTTCAGACTATAGTTTCAAACAGTTGGTTTAAACAGTATCGGACTGAAAGGGTTTTAAACAGTTTTAATTCAACAGGTTCGGGTTAGGTTGATAGGTGTTGGAATTCGTTTTATGTAGTATAGTATTTGTTTCATATTTGATAGTGATAGTGTTAACTTTTTATTGACTTTAGAACTTTTGAATTGCTTTTTAAATCCCAGGAAACTGATACGAACCCGAGGATAAAAATATCTAAATGTCCCAGCCGGGTTACACGTTACAATAGAAATCGGGAGTTCAAACTGTTTTAATCATAAATATTATAGCCTGACACAACTTCCAAATATCCTTCCTTTAAAAATAAAAAGTAAACCTTTGGCAGTATAAATTTCAGTTTTGAAATTGTATGTTTGACATCGTTAATTTATTGAAATATTTATATCAAACGCAGTTGATTAGTTGTAACAGAGAATACACACCATTGGTTTGAAAAACGATGTAACTTTGACCTCAGTATCAGAGTTAAATAAATATATGGGTCACTGAATATTCACAATATATTTCAGATCGTCTGTTGTTTTGATGTCAAAGATTATTTTATTTTTTAAGCTTTTCTTTCAAATTAGTTTTAATCCAAAAAAAAAGTAAAAACATTGCTTGACTGTACCTTAAGTTGAATATCTATATCCAAATTAAATTAATTAAAGCTGTAATCCATGATCACAAATTGAAATGCTTTGTTTTCAATTGTTGAAAGCCATGTGCTTTTTGGAGGGTAAATTTGGGAAACCCCTTAACACGAAACAGTCACATTTCATTGTTATTTATAGACAGTAAGAATTTCATTTTGATTAACTGCTAACTGCTAATATTTATTCATGAAAAATTAACAATTTCTTAGGGTAAAACTGATAATACTTTAATTCACTACATCTAGGGATGTGTAAAATGAAAAAAAAGGGGGGGGGGTGCTGTTGTTTTTTTCTTCATAATATTACAAACATAGATTATTTTGAGTGAAAATATAGGTTTGGCAGAAATGTGATGGGTCTGGCACAACTTGGTACCCTGTAGGCCCCAATGTCTGACAGGGAAAAAAAACTGTTTGCATCTGTGATGTTACATTACTTGATAACTGTTTTAATGTGTCCTTTTATGAACACAATTGTGTATTGTAAGAGTACATCAATATTTTTTTTGTTTTTAATGTGTCCTTTTATGAACACAATTTAATTTAAGAGCAAATTGATATTCTTATCATTATTTAAATCTATTTAAAACATATATAGCTATCAATGTTGACTCCATTGGTTGGCATTAAAAAACAAAAAAGCAATGCTGATGATATATTTTTTTTTTTGGGTAAAGATGGCATAAAATGCAATCTAAACCGTATGATTTTGACTTGATTACTTAATCTTCCAAGGTTTATCACTACCTTTTTGATACACGAAATATTGTGCATTGATCATAACATTCTATACATCCTATCCATGAACATTTCCAGAAATTTATCAATTTACTAATGCTCAAATGAGATAGTCACAAAATTATGTTACACTTGTCAAGAAATTTACAAAACTCTTGCAAGGTGCAGGAATCTATTATCTGTCCTGAAAATATAAATGATCTCATTGTTAAGTCATCTAAAAAATTGGAGTTATCTTCCTTTGTCCAGAATTATAGTTGAATTAACTGCAAAAAAATCAATGCTTTATACCATGTATACATTCTATATTTAATTTTACTTCCCACTGATAAATTATAGCAATCTTTATCCTTCAGTGCTTACAATCACTTTGATTTAATAACAATTATTGTTTGACAGGAAAGCGATGTCTAGTATAAGTGGTCCTCTACAAGTAGTCCCTGATATTGATGACAAGTATGTTAATGATAACAAGGGTGAAGAGGATGAAGGTTCAGCTATACTTCTATCAGACATTCCATCTGTTGATGGTGGCGACACCTCCACACAGATCACTGATCTAGCTCATGGAATCACTCCAGACAATGACCGACAACCCAAAGAGAAGGTACCAGTCAGAAGACGCAGACACATATCATCCAATCCACCAATCCACCGGATGACAGACGATGCTCAGCCACTTACACCTACAGAGATGACGGCACATAGACAACTGTTGTCACAGCACAGAACTTGAAGTTACTACTAGGAAAAGAGTAGACAGGGTTGTTCTTAAAAATGTTATCTGTTGTCAATGGCACACCTCATGTTTTTCTACAGCTGTTGTAGTGTATGTGATTATGTGATGTGATGTCTTGGTTTGATATTTATTGGTATTTGATGTTATGACTTTGTTATGTAGTCAGAATGTGTAAAATTGTATATTGTAGTGGGTTCTCATTGACAATTGTCATAGGATATGTAGATTAGGAAAATCATGATTACTTAAATGTTTACCCCTTTTGATAGATCCTTGCATAGGACATTAGGAAAATCATGGTTATTCAAATTTTTACCCCTTTTGATAGATACTTTCATAGGACATTAGAGGAAAATCATGGTTATTCAAATTTTTACCCCTTTTGATAGATACTTTCATAGGACATTAGGAAAATCATGGTTATTCAAATTTTTACCCCTTTTGATAGATACTTTCATAGGATGTAAGCCTACACAGAAAGTTTGCATCTTTCTTTTCTTTTCTTTTTTAAGTCTTATTGCATCGTCTTACTATACAATTTCACAGAAAAATTCTACATTTGGTCTTCACTTGTTTGCTTAGAGAATATACTGAGCTTTTATTTTGAATTGCTTCAATGCAATATTTCTTGTTATTTCTTATGCAGCAAAAATACTGCAATCTGATTGGTTGACTACCCCGGTGTAAATAACACCCCACCCTTGTTCAGCTGGGGATAAATAATTTTTTTTTTTTTTTTTTTTTTTGTAAACTCAAAAGAACACAAAAATTTCTGTATTTTTCCAAATATAAAGTAAAAAAGTATTTGACACTGTGCAGCAACATGGACATACATTGAAATAATGTTACGCTGGAAATTTTTCATTACCATTTTTACAATTTTACGTCCTGGTTTCAAAATGAGTAAAGGAATTGTTCATAAGAAATAAATTCGTTATCTTGGTGTAATCAGGGGTGTACGGAATTTTACACCGTTGTTGAAAATTCATACACCCATTCGGCTGTGCCTCAGGGTGTATGAATTTTCAACAACGGTGTAAAATTCTGTACACCCCTGATTACACCAAGATAACTAATATTACCGGTACGCAAAAGTACTATTGAATAGTTAAGAATAGTTTTATTTGTCACCTTTTATTTTATTTTAGAGATACAATAAATAAATAAGGTGAAATATATCAGTTATTTTTGGGTGATCTGGGTATAGTTATCACATAAGATTGTCAAAGCCTGTTGTAAACCATGGATAGTTATTTAAAATAGTCATCTTTTGATGGGTTTAATTATTGCATGATTATTATGTAGTTTGTATGTTAGAGTGTTTAATGTGTGCAATCATTAAAATTATAGGGCAGTTTTAGGTAGATAGCAAGTGCTCACTTAAAGTTTGAAAGAGAATGAATGGGTCAAATATTTTTAATTGGATATATATAAAGAAACAAATGCTTTCCTTATGAAAAAGTTTACTGCTAAAATATTAACAAATTGGCTTATTAACAGATGAAAAAAAATATTACTTAATTGGAGGAAACCAGCAATCAGTCAATAATAAGCTATTTCAGCAAAAAACAGTATGCTTTTTCCTGATTTGCCAAGGTGATATGGATATATTTATTATGATATCATAGATTTGTAATTTTATTGCATTTCAAACGTGTGCTAAATTATTCGTTATTTATTCTGTGATAGTGTGTTATTGTAATTTTCTTAGGCCATACAAAATTAATCATCTGGATCTAAGTTTCTGAACCAACAAAATAAGTTCTGGATTATTTGATTCAAAGACAAATTAAATGTTAATTCAGAGTAACTTGATTAGTGGTGGTTGAAAGGTTTAGATCATCAAAATTTTGCAAGGACTTGGACAATTTTGGTAATTTGCAATAGAAACAAAAATAGTGAGAACCAGCAGATTCCAGATAAAAAATATTTCGAAAACACTGTCCATTTATATGAAATTCCTGTCACATATGAAAATTGGAGGGATCTAAACTTTCAAAGAAATTTCTGAAACGAGATGATTTATGTTGTATGACCTTCATATAAAATATAGGGCTATTACATAGTAGTTTAGAATTGTATATATCTGTACAGTAAAACCTTTAAATTATCTACTAGCATGTGGGAATTTGTTTCAATATATATATATAGTCACCAAATACTTATACAGAATTACAGATTTAAAAAATTAAGATAACATAGGGGAAAATAATTCTTTGTCAAATGATAAAACAGAAATGTATTCGTAGAACTTAATTATTCGAATATTGTTTAGACTGGTTCTTTAAGGAGGTAAAATGAAAAACAATAGGGAACATGTTCTTGTTTTACTGCTAGTAGAAAGTTAAATTATCTCCCCTAGATTTAAAAGCATATTCTCAAAAGTTATCTTCGTTACTCCAATCTTTAACAAAAATCTTTTGATACATGAATTATTGAAAATTATGATATACTACATATTCAGGGTACATCTTCTTTTTTATACATAGGAAACTTATTAAGAATTCAATAAAATATTTTTAGCATGTGCATGTTGAAGAAACAATTTTAAATTCTCAGTTTTGTGGAAATGTTTGATGACAAATATAACAAAGGGAAACAACTGAGGATTGAGCCACCCCTAGTTGCTCAGTTAAGGGCATACGATACAGTTTTGAACCTGTATTTACAAGTTGATGAAAATTTGCATATAGGCTATTTTTTACCTGATTAAATCAAATATGTAATAAAAAATATACCTTCATGTGCTACTTTTTGAGTAAAATAAGGTCGAAATTTTGTATATTTGCTCAAAATTCAGATTTGTGTCCGTATTTTCTTTTTCGAAAGAAAGACATAACTTTTTTGTTTTAAAAGATAAACACAAAATGGTTTTTGTTAAATAATCGGTAATTTCTGCATTTTATAAGTATCATTAAAAATTATGCAATTTTTATTCTATGCAATTTTTATTCCGAAATAACTCTATATTTATCAAATGTTCATGAATAGAGGAAAAAACATCATTTTTTGCTGCATGTTTATCAAAATTAAAAAAATTGCGCTATTTACAGTTTTATAAAATTTGGGTCACATAATCTCCTTGCAAAATGAAACAAATTGCTGTTTTAAAAAATAGGGGTCCATGCACTCGTTTTCAAATTAAATCAGTTTGAATGATAAAAATCAGTCGAAAAATGCATCTTTTCCCGATATGTCAGAGTTTGACGTCGCGAAAATAACATTTTATGTTAGCAACGTCATTACCTTCACTGTAACTGTATCGTATGCCCTTAAAATGTGTCTATCTAGGTAAGTCTTTCTGCTTTTATGAAAGTAGTTTTGTTCCAAAAGCAAGTTATTAAACATTTAAACCTCTGTTTTGAAAATCATTTATTTCTAGTTTTGCATGACAAATTTATAAAGTTAATTTTAATACACAATCAAGTATCTAATTATTCTTACTGAGTGCATGTTTAAATTTTTAAATGGAAAGTGAAATAGCTTATACAATTATATAAGGTATAACAAGTATGTTGTATCTGCAATATATTTATAAATAAATATGAATATTTAAGATAGTGACAACCAATAGAAAAATATATTTTATTGTTTTCGCTCAGCATTTGATTGTATAAAAAATGTCCTGTAAACTTACAATGTTGCTTGAATTACTGTAAATGCAAAAATTATTGCGAGGTTTTTATTATTGCGAATAATGCGACTGAGTTGTAAACGCAATAATTAAAACTCGCATTTTGTAATATTTTAACTGAATTAAGCATGACTTTTCTCAAAATCGTAAAAATTAAAATCGCATTCAAGTGTAAAATGACAAAAACGCAATAATAAATGCACGCAATAATTTCTGAATTTACAGTACTATGTATTTTTTTTTTAAAGTAATGTTTGTGCATTTATGAAGCATTTGTGCAAAGCAAACAAACTTTATTCACTAACCTTTCATGTATAATTTGTTATTTAAGTTCCTAAATATTGGAGTATATAATCATGTATAAATTATAATTAGTTATTTCTGTAAAGAGGAGATAGAGAGAGTGTGTTGTTATCTAAGTTTGTGTGTCCGTTAACTTAATGTAGAATAGTATTTGCATCATACTTAGAACTGAACACAATTGTGTGTTAAAGGTTTTGTTCATTTGAGTCATAGAGAATTATTCCATGTAAAATTTTATCACGATATTCAAGACATTACTAAAGTATATTATTTCTGATTATTTGTGATATAATGTTGTATAAGAAAAGGTTGTATATCATGTAAACAGGTCATATATGATGATGTACTATTTCATCCCTGTGTCCATTTCTTTACATGTGGCGTGGATGTTGTAATTGTGAAACTCATTTAGATATATTTCAGCTTCCTCTGCCAACAAAAACTGGCCGCCACGAAATAGCCCAAAAGTGGTGCTCAAAAGTGGTGTTAAATTACAGAAAACCAAACTAATTGAGAAATATATCTCAGCTAACTCTTCTTATTGAAACAATGTTTTTTTACCTTATATTTGCATTGGTATTATTTGGGTCTGAAATCAAAAGAAAGAAAATCAAGAATCTGCTTAAATTTTGTTGAATAGCCTTTTTATGAGTTATTAAGTCTTATATGAAAAGATAAATGGGTGTTATTGGGCAAAATATTTTACCTTGTATCCTATGGAAAAACACCACAGAGTCTGAACATCTGTAACAAATTTGTAACCTCACCTAAGTACATCCTTAAGAGAAAATAACTGTGGAATTTTGTTTGAGAGATGTTTTTGGTTAAAGTGTTGATAAGTGAATATCATTCATAACCAAAGCTGTGATTACTTCTACAGTAAACCATGTTGTAATTTACGCGCTCCTCCTTGTGATAGTGTACTGTTTAGAATTGTGTTGTGAAGTTTTCAAATTTTATTTAAAGATTTTTAATCGTGTCTGAAATAGAAAGCTGTTTTGAAATTTCATCCAATTCTGCATTCAGTTATATTTTTTTTGTAATACTTTTTCTAGTCTTATGGAAGAACAAGACATCTGCTGGTTTATGACTTCACCACAAAATAAATGTTTCAACTGTGCATGTATGAAGGAAAGACAAAAAATAAAGAAAGAAACCTAACACAAAAAAAATAATGAGAGAACACAATACAATAAAAGGTTGGCAGATAATGACAGGCAAATATTTCTACTTAAATGGTCCTTGTAAAGTTGTTGTTAGAGCTGTTTTCCTAATACATGTTGTTTAAAGGTTTCCTTGGCTTTATTTGTAACCAAACTAATCCTTTAAACTACATGTATTAGGAAAATAGCTCTAATAAAAGATAATGTTTGGAGATGCTCAGTTTCTGTGCCATTTGTCTTTTTGAACAATTTAAATATGTTAAGAACTAAGTTATCAATAAAGAAGTAAAATCATCTAAGCTTTCTACTACAATCTAGAATGTGTTTTATATAGGAGTTGTTAAACCTTAAAAGAGCTAGGAAGTGAAATATTCTTGAAAAAAAATTTGAAGATTTTTTTTAAAGGGAGGTAATTCTGACATCACATGAAATAACTTTGTTCATTTGCTCTTTGTTCACAAACAAATATTAAATCTGTTAGGATAAAAAAAAACTTCATTTTAAAATCACAATTAAAAAAGCTCTATTTTTACTAAAGCTCAATTTTGAATTTTTATATCACTTTATAACTCTCCTCTCCCAAATCAACACATGGTTAAAACTTTTCATTAATCAATTGGGCTCAGCAAGACTACTCTCACACACAATCAGCATGTGCATCTCCCATCTCTTTTACAACTTTTTTTTTTCCCTTGAAAGAAGAGTGATAAAGGCAATAAGATGTACTTCTAAAAGTCTGTAGAATTGGATGAAATTATGAGTATTGAAATGAAAAATTACTGATGTTTGTAAGAAAACCTGTATGTATGGATGTAGAATGTTTCTGTTAGAAATCCAGGTCAGTAGGGAAAATGTCACATTTGTTATCATTAAAAAATATTTTATTTACTTATTTATTTTTATGGCCAATTGAAGAGCAGAGTAAAAAAATTGTCGGACTGTTTTTTTTTATCTGTCTATCAAAGTTCAAAAATGGTTTAAATTGGAGCATAAGCTATTTAAAAAAAAAATGAAGTGATGTGATGTTACTTCAAACGAGAAACCTATTCATTAAGACAAATGGACAAAAGCTTAAAACAAGATGTGTCATAGGGCAATTAATAACCAGAGAGAGCTTGGAAGAAAGACAGACACAACCGTAAAAAAGAAAAAAACAAGTCCACAAAACATTAGACAGAATATTGAAGATTTTAATAACACAAGCCCAATCATAAATCTCAGAGGAACTCAGGTGAGTCTGATAGTCCTCACCTGATAGTCAGCAGTACTTTATCCACAAAAGTTTTCAAATATACTGCTTTAAAGGTCAGTAGGGAAAATATTCAAAGTTGGTTAAAATTTCATAAGTGTGGTATTAATCAGATTTCATTGCACAATATTCATATGTTTTGAGGGCCTAAAATTGGTTTGAATAGCAAATTATTAGGACTGTATTTGATAATTTTTTTATTGAGAAACATCCTGATTAATTTTTAAAAATCTGCCCTTCGTATTTATAGCTACAAAAAACGTCCATGGTCTTGTCTAAATTGACCTCAAAATCACGGTGGATGTGCATAAAACCCAAAGCCGATAATCTGTCATTTCTCAACGGGCATTGTTAGAACACACAGTATTGTATCAATAGACGGATACAATGCGGGGTTAACTATATCAAGCGTTTGACACAGTGTTGTCGGCACTTTATCACTAGGTAGGATTCGACAGCGAGCTCACTAGCTTTCAACCTCTCTCTTGAAGTCTTCTAAAGACAACCCGATATCTATCAGGTATGTCTGATGAATTGTGACAATTTGGTCATTATTTATTTGTCAGACTACACACAGAAGAAGATATTGTGCATGAAAATGGTTTTCTGAATTCAGAAGTCGAGAATCAAGTTCCGTCATCATATGATCCAGAAACGGATAGTAGAGTAGAGAGAAATTCGCCAGTAATCCCTAGGTGTTTCGGCTGGATGGCTAGCTCTCGAGGTTTGTCTTCAAAACCACCTAGGAACATTTTCAACTATATCAAAAGCCTCTGCTATATCTAGAGCGATTTGGTATAGCTTGTTCCAAACACTCATTATCACCATTTCGCTCGGAACGCAACATTTCAGTAACGGACTAGTACTGCGGAATCGGATGAGGTCTTGAAAGGCTATTTTATTTTATTTTTAATGCGATGACGCCTTATTTCGACAGGAAGGTGTTAAAACAGAACAATATCAAGTAGCCTTTCAACACAATGATTTAAAGAGGGAATTCAGATTAATATTTACCATTATCGTAATTTACATATAAAAGAGGGGCGAAATATACCAAAAGGACAGTCAAACTCATATTAAGGTTATTGTAATTCGTTAAATTGTTCAGGGTTGGATCCAAAGTTGAGAGATAAAAATGGAACAAACGTCAATTGGTCATTTTTTTGCCAAAATTATGTACGAAAGTTACAACCCTCATCCAAACAAAAACGTGGGTTTACAACCCCTGCAGCCCTGTTAGTTCAACGACGTGCATTACATTTTTTTTTCTATTGAATATCCTTTTCGGAAATTTGAAGGTGTGGACATCTTTCCATTTGTCAGTCAAAAGTTGTAACTTTACATTTTTTCCTAAGGATTTCGAATCTTTCAACAAAGAAATATCTGGATAAGATGGTCCCAGATTTTTTTTGTACTGGCTTTGACATTGACACTGATGTGGCGCTTATGCTACAGGTTCATCGTAAACTTTTGACGTTTCAGAGTCTATATTGACATGATTTGTTGCTGGTTGTGTTTCTGCATGCCTATCACCGTTGGTACTGTAAGTAGGCATTCAAGTTGGTGAAAAAATTGTCTAAAATTTGCCCTTTTGGCTTGTCACGCTTTGAATTGCTCATTTTACGCTGCTTTTTTTACGTTGAGTACCAGAAAAAATTTCTCGCAAATAAATTAAAAACTATTTCGGTCAGGGTTGATTTTACATACGGAAATATTATTGTGACGTTATCAAAATAGTTATACTGTATGGTTGTCTACGTTTCTTGTTTAAGTTAAATTTTACATTTTTTACTCGTTTGTATTTCTATTTTATTTTTCGGCGTAAATTATTTTTTAGACCCCGCGATGTGCACGCCATGGCATGACAGCGTATACGGAGCTACGCCCCAGTAAGGTAAAAAAAGATGGTTTGTCTGCATGCAACTTTGACAGCTACCCCCCGAAAAATGACATAAAAGATAATTTTACCTAGAATCTAGGCTGTACAGTTACCAATAACTGCTTCCATCCACTTCATTTGAACTTTGGTGTATAGATGTCTCATTTCTAATCATACCATATCTCCCTTGGTCAGCTTGTTGTGTCTATGACACATTCCCCATTTCCATTTCTCAATTTCATTTACTTCTAAAAAATCTTGATGTTTCAAGTACAATAGAATAATGTTAAAAAAAACTCATATTTATTCTGAACTGAAACTGCATGTAATATTCATAACACTTTGGAGGTTGATGAACTAAAAGCTTAAGAAAATACAGAATGACTTAAATTTTAAGAGCAGTTAATATCATATCTAATAATATTACCATCAAGTAAGATTTGCAACCACCAAACAAATACCTAAGTTACATTTAAATGAAAGATGTTTTTTTCTAATTTCTTTGAAGTATTATGATATAATAGTATAATCATTTCAGATCATTTCAATGGATGTTACATCTCACAGGTCTTTGTTTTTTTTATTTTAAATCTTTAAGCATTACATTTGTTTATCATTAAATAAGAGGATCTTCTGAGATCAGTGTTACTTTAAATTATTAGAAAAAAAGATACCCTGTGGAGATTGCTTAATGTAGTTATTCTTTTTTCTGTAACTCATAATCTTTTTCACCTCACCCCTCTGTGATCTGATTACAGTATTTTTATTCTGAAGATATTTTTATAACTTATTGCCAAAGGTTGTTGTCTATGAACCTTTCTACTCTTCTTTCTATCTTTTTACTGCCTTTTTTTATGCAATTGCCTTATATGAAGAGATGTAATTTCATTTACTGCATTCTGTTTATGCATATATTACTACAAATAACGTAATCCAGGAAGAAAGAAACATTTGAACAATTCCAAATATGCTTGGTGATCAATTTCCTTTAAAAAATGAAATTCATAGAAAAATACCCTTTTTTGGGCGGGGGAGGGGGGCATAGGAACAAAGAAACCCTTAAATAATATTAAAAATGCTTGCCAAGCAAATCAATGTCCGTTTCAATTGAAACAGTCATATTTTTTTTTCTCAATAAGAACATCAACAGCCTTGTAACTACAGCTAACTAATTTTACTATATACCGTATTATATCATTTGATACTCCTCAGCATACATGCAAGGTTAACTAATATGCGTGACAAGAGTCATACAATTTAAAATTGCTATTATTTTTTTTAGGAAATTCTTTCATTTGTATTCACAGTGTTGACAAAGAAACAATTGATGATTTTTTTTTCACTCTTATGAATTAAGATACTGTTTTACCAATCCTTAGATTAGGGTTTAATATAAGTATGTTAAATTCCGGGTAGGCTTACATCTTATATCAAAGTGACTCATAAAAGAGATATCAATTAGCAAATATGTTTCTACTAATGACTCTGAACCTTCTAACAATACTCTTTATGTATTAGGCCAAATAAAAAAAAATTTCATACCTTCCCTATATTTTAAGTTTAGAAAGAGCCTACCTTAAAGTTTGTGTGTTCATTTTTCAATAAGCACTGCTAAAATCAAAATTTCTCTTCCATAGACTCAATTGTTGTTCTTTAATTGGATGTTGAAAAAAAAAAATAAAAGGGGAAAACTTAAGAACATGTTGAGGAAACATATTAAGAAAGAGTCCAAAAGAGAAGTGACAGTGAGCCCTGGAGAGATAAAAGAATCTAAAGAATAAGATGGAGTTACTGGCAGCTTACAGC
Source organism: Mytilus galloprovincialis (assembly GCF_965363235.1). Classification (NCBI taxonomy): domain Eukaryota; kingdom Metazoa; phylum Mollusca; class Bivalvia; order Mytilida; family Mytilidae; genus Mytilus; species Mytilus galloprovincialis. The sequence goes on along the minus strand of NC_134847.1, from coordinate 47,122,794 downwards.
TGAGCATTACTTATAGATATACCGATATTTAAAAAGACAACATGTAAATGTGCCTGTCCACAGCAAGGAACCTTAGTCTTTAGTTGTTTGCAGAGGAGATATCCCATGTGCCTCAAGTTGAAGTCCACTTAAACTATATATGATTACTCACTGCTGGAAGTTAAACTTCCCAGTCAAGTTTAAAACACAGTTCATAATCATATCACATTTAACATGTTCTTGTCCTGATATTCATGTAATTACTGCCACTGGCTGTTGAACCTATCCAATCTTCTCTTTATCATCATTATATTTTCACGTTATTGACCTTTGATGATAATTTCTGTGGAGCCTGCAACTTTTGTCGCAAAAGCAAGACATAGCGATCATTCATTCCGTTGTCAGTGTCATCATAGGCAACGTCCACAAATATTCACTCTGTGGTTAAAGTTTGTGAAATTTTAATAACTTTCTTAAGTATCCTAATTTCTATCAAAATTTGACAGAAGCTTGTTTTTAATCATAAGATCTTCTTCAGAATACGGGAGTTGACACCTAGGTCTAAGCAGAGGCGGATTTATGGGGGCGGATTTATTCAGGGGGCCAAGGCCCCCCTTTTTGGGAAAAAATTTGGTTGCTTATATAGGGAATCACTGAAGCGTGATTGGAGCACCCTCCCCCCCCCCCCTTAGGCAGTCAGTGGGCCCCCACTTATGATAATTTCTAGATCTGGCAGTGCTAAGATAGTACCCAGAAGTAAATTTTGCCAAACAGTCCTTTATATCCGTATTTGTATACATATAAATTGACTTTTCTGCCAGTTAACATTACATTCACTCTTCATATCATATACAGTAGGTGATCCATATATTTCAATAAGGGAGGGCCCACTGACTGCAGGGGTGGATCCAGCCATTTTAAAAAGGGGGATTCCCAACCCAAGATATAGGGTGTTCCAACCACATGTCCCCATTCAAATGTTTGATCGTCAAAAAAAAGGGGGTTCCAACCCCCAGAACCCCCCTGGATCCGCCAATGCTAAGAAGGGGTCAGCTCCAGTCATGCTTCAGTTATTCCCTATAGAATCAACCAAATTTTTCCCACAAAAGGGAGGTGTGGCAGGGCACTCTGGTCCCCTCTAAATCCACCTCGGATATAACCTAAAACAATATACACAAAGACTTATATCAACTATTTTTTTATATAAATAAATTTGCATTTTGTGATGTAATAAAGGAAGAAAAGAAATATTGTATTGCATTTATTTCTCTGGAAAACACCTCAGGCAAGCTGTTTACTAATTTTTACTATATTAAAGAGCTAATTTGTTTCTGGATAACAATTTATTTGTTAAAGCTCCTATGAGCCTCAAGTTTTGAATAGCAAATTTACATTTTAATCACTGTATTACAGTAAACCTGGGACATAGTTAACATAAAAAATAGACCTAAAGTAATTAATCTTTTTTTTTTTTTTTTTATCAAATTCAAAAGTTAAACTGAAAGGTCATGTAAATCATTGTAAAATAGTAAACAGTTATAAGTTACAAATGTTTACAGCTCATACGATAACAGGTATGTTTGGCTTTTACCTGCGTGCTTAAATACATTTCGCTTCCCTTTATTTTGAAGACCCGCCCACAAGGATGACCACATGTGGTTTTTACTGTGACGTCATTTTGTCAATTTCTCAAATATGTAAAGCATGGTCAAGTTGGAATAAATGTAAGATGTGAAAAGATGAATTTAACAAAATTAACAGAATGACAGGGATTTTCAATATGTTTTGGATTAATTTCTATAATTTATACACGGGAAAAAATATTACAAAAGATGAAATTCTGTGGTTAAAGTGGTTTTACAGTGTGAGAACTGCCGGGTAAACATGACCCCAATACACAGGAATTTATATCAAATATTTTTTACAACACTGTTTATTTTCTTCAGCGACGTAGAATCTTATTCAGGTAAGATAATGTTTACATATTAAATTTAGTTTATTTGTTTATCAATTATCGATTATTATTGATCAAAAGGAATTAGTTACACAGTTTTACTACTTTTCACATGAAATCCCATAGTAGATAAAGGTATGTTGCGGTTAAAAGATCAAAGGAACCAGGTAAACATGGATCAACTACTGAAGAAAAAAATGGTATACGAAATGTTTTTGCCCAAATAAGCTTTTGCCGTGTACTTTGTCAAAATAAATAAACTAAATTTACACAGTTGTTACTTCAATACAGTATACTTTGTCAAAATAAATAAACCATTTTACACATTCGTTACATAGTAGTTTAAATCGGACGACTTCAATGTTATACTGATGTATACTGTGTTACATCTTTAACCACCTGCATAATTTCAACTTTGATCATCTCTTCCTTATTGTTTAAGGATAAAAGGTTTAATTATTTTTAAATCTTAAAAAATACCATTAGCCTAATTCCATACTTGTCACCAACTTTTAAATATTTCCCCTTAATTAAGTTACATCTGTCAAATTTGACTTTTAAGAAGCATTAAATTATCATTAACTATTAAATTCATCTGATGACGAAAGGCCATTGGACATTAATATTGACCATTATATTCAAAATATTGATTTATTTCTTACAAAAGTATCCCTTTAACATGCTGTCAAAAAGGTTTCAAGTTTTCAATTAGAAAATTAATTTACTAGTCATTTCATTATAATTGAGGCAATTTACTGGACAATAAGATAGAAAGAATTTTATAGTTTATGTTGGGGTGAATTGATGGTGTGGGATTTTATGTCAGTTTTCTCACATTATACATAGGTAATTCAATCTTGCAAAATATTTGACCAATAATTTATTATGGGCTATAAAAGGTGTCAGAGTATCCTGATATTTGAAGAATTTTGATTTTGCAAATTCACAAGTACTGTATAATGAGTCCCTATTATCAAAATGGGCAGTGTTTGTCTTATATTTATTATTTTAGACTAGACTAAGAAATATAGAATTTTGATTGCAAATTCACAAGTACTGTTTAATGAGTCCCTGTCATCAATCTAGGCAGTGTTTGTCTTATATTTATTATTTTTGACTAGACTCCTTGTTTAATACAACAAATGGAAGTTTTTAACGACCTTGACTGGCTATACAGCCCTTGTTTAATGATTTCCTAAATGTACTTATAAGTGCTTTAATCCTTTGATCCCCAGAAAATCTCATTATGTCAGGTGACTTTAAGACTTGACATTTGTAAAATATGTATACAACATGTATATATATACAACTTGATTCAAACTATTTATGTAACCTTTTATAATTTTTGTGTAATAAATTCATGAAAATTTATTGTGGTATGTCAGGCGTTAACATGTGAAAGGGCATGTATTAATGCCCTTTCTTGTAACGCTAATGTCATTTTAATACGAAGATATATTCTTTACTTAATACTTTGTACTAAAATAAACTTGGTTTATTGAATTTTTTTCTTTGGCTTTTATTGTGCTCTTAGTTGTAAAACGCTGTTGAGGTGTGAATAAATATCTTGTTTGTTTGTATACAGATTAAAACAGGATTCAGCAATAAAAAACCCTGAAATTAGAAGTTATGCGGAAATCTTTGAAATTATTTGAGTCATATTATTTTAATACAAAATAATTAACTAATAATTTTATACGAAATTCAAATTACACAATAAAAGTAAAATCTTTTAGATATTAATGTTCTGGATGCTTTACAAAAAGTAAAACATAGTTTTGAGATGATGTCAGGAATAAGAAAGGACATAAAAAAAAGGACATAAATTTGGAGGTAAACACCTTGATTTTAATAGAAATACAATGAAAGAATTATAGACAGCTCAAGAAAAACAAGATATTTTAATACAACTTTCCTTGCTGAGTTACATACATCCTGATTATTCATAAGCAGTGGGGGATCCAGAACTTTTCATTGGGGGGGGGGGGGCTGACCTAAGGCTGCTCCATTCAATTTCATGCTTCAGTGATTCCCTACACTATTTACAACTAAAAGTAAAGTTTAGCCAGGAGAGCACACACATGAATTAATATGTCTTATAAATGTACATAGCTTTTTTAAATATGATTGTTTTGTCGTATTCATTACTTCCTTAAATTTAATTATGTTTGGATAATCAATTTAGCAATATACTTTTGTCTTTCTATAGCCATAAATTTACACTTCATTACATAGTGGAATTCATCTCCAAGATCATTAAAGTCACATAGTTCGCATATTCTTTTATCTCTCTGAATTTTTTTCCATCTTCCACTTTCTATAGGTAATCTGTAGTTAATGAGTCTAAATTGACCTAAAGTATAAATATCACGGGTTTCCAAAATGTCCAAATACTTTTCGAATCGGAAAAGTTCCTTAAAAAGGCGATAATTTAATGTTTTCGAGTTCGATTTGAAAGATTGACATTGTCAGCCGACTTCTTATTGGAGTTATTGCCCTTTAGTGATGGATTTTACTAATTTTAAAACTGAAACAGATAAAAAGAAGCATTTGATGGAATAGTGATCAACAAGACAAGATCTTCAAACAAATCAAATTGTTGAATTCATTTTGACTCCTTATAGGATTTATTGCCATTAAGGACAATTTAACAATTTTCTTGTGCCGTTATCTATTATTTTGATTCAATAATAGATAGAGAGAAATTTTAAATAGAAAATCCCATGATAAACAAAATAAACAAAAAATTTTTTTTAGTCATGAATAATGTAAAGGTCTACAATGTTTAAAGTGTAAGTGGCAGATACAGGGGGAGGGTTCTGGGGGTTGCAACCCCCCTTTTTTTTTGCTGTAGTTGAGTTATTGGTTCTGTGGACCCATCATGATCTAAATTTGACTTTGATGCCTGAGTTTTAGTGTGCACAACACATTTGTCAAACACTAGTTGTAAAGTTCAGGACATCTGTGTTTCATAGTAGAAATATTAATTAAAAAAATTATGGCATATATTGATGAGTTTATTGCTGTCACTTTTTGACAATTGCCACATGTACATATACTTTGATTTATATGTGCATGTGCATCTATGGAAATATCTGTACATGCATATCAATCATATGCATTAATTGATTCAGGAACATATATATTGTTAGATATACTGTTTCCAGATTGATTAAAGTCTTCTACTAACAAAAGTTGAGTGATCCCTTAATTTAAAAAAAAAAAATTAGAATGGAAATGGGGAATCATGTCAAAGAGACAACAAACGGACCAAAGAGCAGACAACAGCTGAAGGCCACCAATGGTTCTTCAACGCAGCAGAAAATCCCACACCTAGAGGTGAACCTCAGCTGGTCCCTAAATAAAATTGTGTACTAGTTCAGTGAAAATGGACGTCACACTAAACTCCAAAATATATAAATGAACTAAGACAAAAAATATACAAGACTAACAAATGCCAGAGGCTCCTAAATGTTTCCACATTCTATTAGATTTTTCTTCTTTTTAAGTGTCATATATATATTTATATATAACAATAAAAAGCTAAAAGTTTTAAAGCTCCATTAGCAAACTTACTTAATGGTTCTTAATAATTAAAACTCAATACATAACTGAAATGTTATAATCAAAATGTCCAAGAAATCAATATTTATTGACAATAACATCAAATGTAACCACCTAATGTGTATTTAGTCCAGATTAAAACATATGGAATGTTGTGTATTTATTGGATAAAACAGATAAAGTGACCATTGTAAACAAATGTAGGCATGTGGTCATTTGATAGTGGACATGTAGGCAGATTAATGTTCAAATTGGCCCCCAGACTGGACCAGTTGTATTTACTAGGAGTTCTTTGAGACATTTAGGAACCAGCCTAATACTTTAATTCTTAAAGATAAACCATTGACTTAGTAAGTGGTTTTTAAAATAGTGTAGTGTATAGCTTAGATGAATGAACCTCTTAAAATTACTCCTGACTGAATTAAATATTTCCTCTTTATGGCTGAGTATGAGATCTTCTTCTTCCTAGTACAGGAAAGATTCTGGTGCGGGAGTGTGAAATGTCTCAGAACTGTGGTACTATGTACATGAAAATAGAGGATGAAAGTTGTGATATCAAATATTTGCCACAGTCCAATTACAATTAAAATAGCATAAGTTGTAGCTCAATGTTAAACATATTTACATTATATACAGTGGCTAAAAATTAGCCAAACAGGATCCTCCAAATGTTAAGATACCACCTTTGAAGGATTCTAAGGATGGTGACATGCAAATTGCCTCTGAGAGATCATTCCAAACAGCAAAAGGGGTTGGGAAAGCCCTTCATCATTTATTGTCGAGCCTGCAACTTTTGTTGCAGAAAGCTCGACATAGGGATAGTGATCCGGCGGCGGCGGTGTTAGCTCACTTCTTAAAAGCTATATATTTTAGAAGGTGGAAGACCTGGATGCTTCATATTTTGTATATAGATGCCTCATGTTACGAAGTTTCCGTCAGTCACATGTCCAATGTCCTTGACCTCATTTTCATGGTTCAGTGACCACTTGAAAAAAATGTTCAGAATTTTTGTAACGTTGAATTCTCTCTTATTATAAGTAATAGGATAACTATATTTGGTATGTGCGTACCTTGCAAGGTCCTCATGCCAGTTAGACAGTTTTCACTTGACCTCTACGTTATTTCATGGATCAGTGAACAAGGTTAAGTTTTGGTGGTCAAGTCCATATCTCTGATACTATAAGCAATAGGGCTAGTATATTTGGTGTATGGAAGGACTGGAAGGTGTACATGTCCAACTGGCAGGTGTCATCTGACCTTGACCTCATTTTCATGGTTCAGTGGTTATAGTTAAGTTTTTGTGTTTTGGTCTAATTTTCTCATACTTTATGCAATAGGTCTACTATATTTGTTGTATGGAATGATTGTAAGGTGTACATGTCTAGCGGGAAGATGTCATCTGACCTTGACCTCATTTTCATGGTTCAGTGGTCAAAGATAAGTTTTTAGGAACCAGGCTTGTTTTAAATCTTGGTTGAAAAAATAACTATCTTGCAATTTTTATTTATCAGGTATAATGAGTATAATACAATATAGTACAATCATTTGTAGATAAGTTTTGATCTTTTTATCTAATATTATATGCCAAAGGTCAACTATATTTGGTGTATGGAAATATATTATGATCTATATGTCAGTCCTGCAGGTTTTATTTGACCATGACCTCAATTGCACGGTTCATTGGACAGTGTTAAGTTTTTGTGTTTTGGTCTATTTTTCTTAAACTATAAGTAATAGGTCAACTATATTTGTTGTATGGAAGCATTGTTGGCTGTACATGTCTGCCTGGCATGGTTCATCTGACCTTGACCTCATTTTCATGGTTCATTGGTCTTTGTTTAACTATCTTGTTTAATGTTAAGTTTATGTGACAGTTGTAATAACGCTTTATACTTAGGACTATCAACATAATATCAATGATTAGTAAAGAAGGCGAGACATTTCAGTGTGTGCACTCTTGTACTTACTCTATTCTATGTACATACATTTGTATGTACTCCACCTCCCCTCAACTTAGAGACTTAATTCTTTCAAATAGAAGGAACTGGAAAATTTTACTTTTTTATTCTTGTAGGAACCAGGCTTGTTTTAAATCTTGGTTGAAAAAATAACTATCTTGCAATTTTTATTTATCAGGTATAATGAGTATAATACAATATAGTACAATCATTTGTAGATAAGCATCAGAGGGAGGCTTTGCATTAATCTTACAACATCAAATAGAATAGAATTATCACAACTCAGCTGGGACACATATTGATCTTTTAAGTAAAACAACCTTATATGATACTATCCGATACATTTGTACTTTTGTAAAATGTCCCTTTAAGGGTTTTATAGTTAAGAACAAAAGAGAGAAAAAAGGGGTGGGGGTGTAGATCTTACCATTTATTTGCCACATTTTTGCCAAAATTGATGTTAAAATATAAATAAGGATGGTTTCAAAATAGAGAAGGTTTCGTACCTTTGATGTCAATGGCTGATCCAAAAAGAACCTTTTTTGGCTACAATTAATCATAGTGTATTTGAATGGGGAAATATAGTTGGAACCTCCCTTTTTAAAATGGCTGGAATGAGGTATGAAGATGCAGCGGGCACATCAATTTATCTAAGCAAATCTCACTCATAAACATAAACTCAGAAACATAAAAAAGATTTTAAATATTTGTATAATATTATATTTTGGGTTTGAAAGTCCATGTACATACAAATAAATCTGAAAGTTTACAATAACACAGTGATTATTCTTACTTAAAGTATGCATTGTATACTTTTAAAAATCCTTCGGTTTTACAAATATTTTACAAACTCTTAAAATTGAAAGAAAACAAATCTTGAATATCAAGGTATAAAAGTTCTCAGCAAAAATGGTCTAGATCATTTTTGTTTTTAAAGTGGAGTGTAATGTCAAGAGAAAATAGATCTTGAAATTGATATTTTTCTAAGTACTTTCTTAGTTATGCAGAAGTATTATGGCGACACCTGTTTATTGACTTTTCCTTAAATCGGCAAATTTTAAATCTGTTGGTGAGATATAAATGTGTATGACAATATCTATGCTCAGTTATTATCATTGTTGATATAGATCTGTTAAGATTTTGACACCTTTAGATCTTTTAACATTACTTTATTAGGGTTTTATGAAATTGAAAATCATGATTTGTTTAAGAATGTATATAACAAATTGTAAAACTTTGGTCAAATTATTTTACAAAAGTCAAAGTTAAAGATTTTATTGATATAAAATCAGAAATCTGGATTTTACATGATAGTGGGTGTAATTGAGTCATACGATTTTCACAAAAAACATGTCATGAAGTATTTCGCTTTAAATGTAGAACACAAAATATATATGCTATTGATACAGCCACCATGCAAATATATATGATGTGATATGATATGATATTCTTGTATAAGCATCGCTTTTGGGCTATTTCGCGGGGGCCAGCTAGTATTTATTGGTGGAGGACCCTGCAAACATAAGAAAATAAGAAGATGTATTCTATAGTAAAGAATGGAAAGGGGGATGTATCAATTCAAAGAGACAACAACTCAATAAAAGAGCATAAAACAACTTTTAAAGCCACTAAGGTGTCTTCCACACAGCATGAAAATCCCATGGTGGAGGTGACGCCTTCAGCTGGACCCTTTAAAAAAAAAATTTCTATAGTTTAGCAAAAAAGACGTCACTCTTACATGTAATGATTTCTAATGAGACAAATATCCACCAAAGTTCAAATGAAGTGAACGTAAGTAATTATTGGCAATCACACACTGAGGGGAATAAAATAAAATATATCTTTTCTTGTCCTTGTGTACAAACTGCACTAAATACACCCCTGGGTTAACAAGATAAACAGAAAGGACAATTTATCATATGGTCATTAGATTCAAAGGGGATAATAAAAAGTGATGAAGTATCTAATGTTTTTTGAGTGTGTGTTGTGTGAAATTAATGACACAAAACTGATTACCCTGCCACACACCTGTTCTTACCTGAAAATTTGCTTCATCCTGAAACAAAAAGGTTTTATATTTATAGATATGGCTCTCTTTTAAAACGGGTCAGCCATTTATCATCCCCTTCCGACGGACTATCATTGTTTATAAAGACCATACTTGCAAATTGTGTCAAAGGTGATCTTTGAAGCACCTTGATACACAAGGACCCAGTAATTTAGAATCCCTCAAATGACATTTTCTCTGAGGGGTTCATGTATCAACTATTTAACTTTATAGAATGTCATTGATCCATTGGTGTCCTTAATTTACCAAAGTAACTTTCTAAATACTTTAAATAAAAGTAGTCAAATAATATTGGATCCCCAATATTTTTTTGTTTGTTTTGGTGCCGTTTTAATTTTGAAATGTCTGTTACTGTTTCTATTAATATGCTGGCACATTCCATTCATAAGTTAAAACATTGGTTTTTTTTAACCAAGACAAAATTTTAGACAGTTAATTTACCACAATTGATCATTCTAAATTGTAGGAATTTTAGTATAGTACATTCACATACATCATTATATATTAACATTATACATTTGTATTACTAGGCTTGTTATATAGAAAGTTAAGATCCTGTTTTTTTTTAAATTCTATTAAATCTTTTGGTGTACCTTCAGTCTACAATAGCGTAATGCACTTAAGACTAAATATATTTTGTTGTTTTGAGAATTGGAAAATCCAAGATTTTTATCACAATAGTTAAAAAGTTTAAGAATGTACCAAATGTAAAATAACTTGTTGATTGAATAATGCATGAACAAAATATATTAAAAAATTCTGATTTTATGCTGATTTGAAATTTAAAAAAAATCACAAATGCACAGTTATATATCCTGTGGTATTTACACCAATCTGTTTCTGATGATAAAGTTTGATAAATATAGTTACATGTATTTTATACAAGTCTGAGTTATCTCATTTATTTTACTTTACTGTTACAAAATCTAAATGCTTTATAATATGAAACAATGTATAAAACATTTTGTAACATTCAAAAAGATTCACAAATACAAGTTACATTTATTTGTCCCATGTATCCATATAGCTTTCTAACTTACAGATCTTTTTCTTTAACGTTGAGATTTAAAAACTTGATATTAGCATATTCTCATTTTACTTAAAATTTAAGGCCTTAAGTGTCTCTTTTTTGTAAAGGAAAATATTTATCTTGATAAAGCAATATTTTACTTGAGAAGAGATCAAAGCATTGTGGGTAACTTTGATTGTGATCTGTGAAAAATGATCCTGAAATATTATCCAATCAAGTTTAGAATGAAGTAAAAAAGATTAGGGAATGGTCTTTATTTAGAATGGAGGCATCTATTGTCGTTTCTGAATTCATTATGCGTTATTATAGTGTTATCTGCATTTTAATTATCTTAATTGGTTCTGTGCACTAGAATAATGATTTTCTTCCTCTTGTTAAGTTCAAATTTTATCTCAGTGTGGATTGTATTCAAATTGAAAACTTTGACATAAAGGAGAGTTAATGCCCTTGAATAATTGAAAGTAAAATGTGATAAATCAATAAAAATTTCAATGTACATCCTTAACTGCATGAGCTGTTATAGAATGCATTACTAACAATTAAACATGAAGTTTAGTTATCTTTGCACTACAAAAACTCAGCAGCTATTTGAATTTCTGTGAATACTGTGTAGATTTTTTGCAGAACATACAATGTGTTTTGTTTTATATACTGTTAATTCAGAAATTAATTCATTTATTATTGCGAATCCCTGAAAACTAACTAAAGCATGAAATCTAATAAATGAATTTACAAAACTTTGATATTAAAGGAAAATCCAGCTTCTGAAATTATTATGATTGCAAGTTTTTATTATTTCAAACCTGACACAGCTTCGTTTTTCGCATCTATAAACATTTCTCAATAGTAACAATATTTACAGAAATGAAATGCTATTTTTCTGCTGGTAATCCCTGGTGTATCAGTGGTCTATCCAGCCATTTTTGAAAAGGGACCATTCCCAACCAAGGAGAAGAGGGGGTTCCAACTATATGTCTCCATTCAAATGCATTGATTGTCCAAGAAAAGGGGTTGAGTTCAGACCCCATGAACCCTCCCCCTGGATCGGCCACTTTGTATTGTACTTTAAAAATAAAAAAAATCATCAAAAGGTTAAACTTATTATGTGTGGTATGAGATAATGGATTAGAACAAATGGACTTGTTGACAAAATCCACTGATCACTGTCTGTGTCATGGAGGTACTCTTGTCACTCAGGTATGTCACAACATGGAATTTTATGCACAATCATAATTTTTATAATATGGCCATAATTTGTTTTAAGTAGGCCTCTTTCCGCCACTGTATTATGTTTTGATTTTTTTCTAGTTCACATGGAAGATTTCAAGAAAAGTCACGGTCATTTGAAAAGACATCCTTTTCAAACTTTGTTGATTCTTTCAAATCTTAATTCAACATTTATAGTTCTCTTTTAACTATAATATATACTGTTATAAAACACCTGTTGTTGTTGTCCTGAAATTCATTAGAAAGAGAAAAAAAAAGTCAATTAAATATTCTTTTAAGATACCTACAGTTTATAAGATGTCACATTTGCAACGGTTTACAGGTGTTTGATTTTATTAATAAAAATATATGCACACCTTTTTAAAAGGTCTAATTATTACCTGCAGATTTTATTGCCGTTTGATTAAACGATTTATGGGCTGTTGTTTTTTTGCCTGAAATGTATACCTGATATATCAGCGTACTTGATCAAAGTCAAATAGTCGAAGAACTGTTCCGGATTATGTAAGAAAGTAGTTAAAAGGTGACAAGTTAAAGATAGGATCTGTTAAAAAGTAATTGTTCACAATGTGTTGATACAACTCCAAAGGAAAGTTTCACCTGATATTTTACCTGGAATGTTCAACAGATTAATTGATTAAGCATCTTTGTTTAAAGCAATCTTAATATCCTTTAGGTACATGTACTGATGAATAGAAAATGTCACAATGTGCACCATTTATCTTTGTTAATTAGCTTTAAGCAGTATCACAAAATACTTTTATTGTTTGTAATACCAGCACTAACTAGTACTATTATGCTTAATTCATGAGTATATCACAACTATATGGCAGTTTTAAATCCAGTAGATGTTGAAAACGGGGAAGAAAGGGCAAAAGGGGAAAATTTAAAGATCTAGAAAGAAGTCTTTCATAAGTTCATGTAGTCTTTTATTCAGTAGTGTGATAGTACTTTCCGACTGGTTTAAATCTTCAAATAAACATAAATGTCCTTTCCATTCACGATTCTCACAAATTATCTGAGAACATCAGCTATAAAAAAGCATAAAAACAAGAATAATTTTTTTGGTCACTAAGTCAATGTCTTAACAAGAAAATAACGAGGTACATGGTCTTACTTTGTGAAAATAAATGTTTTGGTATCATGTTAACCCATTGTAGACATGGTAGATCACATGTCTTACAATTACTTCAGAGAAATTGAGCTGTAATGGAGATGATAGCTGCAGGGCACAGTCATGATGGACAGGCACAAAAATGACTATCCAAGTAGCCATTCTACCTGAAATAAGATATAATCCTTGTAAGCTCAGGGTGAAATAAATCTGTTTTATTGGAATTTTATTGTTGAAAATGTGAAAATGATAGCATTATTAGGCCTCAAGTGAACTTTTAACTTAGTTTGATTACAGTGAAATTTATTTTGAAATGTTTGACCTCCAATTATAGATACATGTTTTGAAGCCAGGTATGTAGAAGGTGTGATAATTATATGGTCAAGTAGGTATCATTATATGGCCTGATATAAAAAATTCCTTTGGAGTATATCATAGTTAGATTTTCTGTATTTGTTACATTTTATATTGCTCTTGTTTATGGAGGATATTGACACTTTCATGTCTGAATTTCTTCATTTTATCATATTTTAGCTTCATAATTCAAAATGAAACACTCAAACAGAAATAGTCTATGGATTATCTAATACATTGATACTCCATTATAAGTTTCTAATGTCTGTACTTCTATATAATGATCTGATTTAGCCACAAGAAGGTTTGTGGTCAAATGAGGGTCTTTAGGCAGTGTAGGAGGCTTTAAAATTTTTACAAATCGTTGTACCGGTATACTACAGGTTTATGATTTTTTAAATATTTGAACCAAAATTTGAATATTTTTGAAAAAGGAAAGAAATCGATATATATGTCATAATAGAAGAGATTTGAAAATGTTTTTTTTTTCACCCAATATTCTTATGTCACCAAAGTGTTCGGCTGAGTAAGGGGTATTTGGCATTTTGCTTGAAGTCCAGGTTACTGTTGTATTTTAAGGGCTGAAGTTATGTGTTTGCTTTGAAGGTACAGCTTTATTTGGAATAAAACTAACGTATATGATAGAGGAAGCTTGACATTTAATGATATTACTATTTTTTTTTAGAAGTAATGCACATGAGTTGATTGAGACTAAAAAAAGGATTGTGTTAGAATTAATGCTGTATGCATCAAGTAAAATTTATGATTGATACAAACCATTTTAGAGAGAAAAAAAATCACTGAAAAGACTTATCTTGGATACAAGTAACGATATGATAATGTAATTAATTTTTACCTCATGTTTCATATTGGTGGAAATGATAAGTTTGGGAAATTGAAGAAATTTGTTAAGTGAAAAAATGATTGAAAAAAAGATAATTTACAGTTTCATCACAATCAAGTTGTACCAGTGAATTCATGTTTCAAGATTTAATTTTGTTTGAAATAAATTTTTGACATGGTAGTCTTACTTATTTAAACGACTGGTTATTTCTTAGATAATAATACCTTTAAGTTTATAACAATATAAATCCTATAGTCTCCCACGGGTGGAGAACATTAAATATTACATCATTTTATTTACCATTCATTTAAAAGTAGATCAGCATGAGGATTTGGGTAGCCACTGTATTTAAAATTAGCTGCTGGTCAACAATCTTTAGCCATAATGACCAAATATATCAAAGCTTGATCAAACTTTAAACTCATTATGTTGATCTCTAAATTTGAACTTAATTAAAGTTGTAATTTAATGGCAGAGCATAAATTCCCACTGTTTACATTTTAGAGAGGTCTTACGCCACAAGGTTAAATGCCAGGATTAAGATCTGACCATTTGGACGTCTTTGAAGATAATTTGGGTACTCTGTTTCCAAGGAATTCGATTAAATTTCAGGATTTAACTTTTAATTTTCAATAAGAAAGTTAATGTATTATTTTTCTTTTGATTTTAAAATATGTAAATATGGATAATGAAATGGCTTTATAATGTATAATGGTTCAGAGGTCATAATTGATTGTAATTCTTTGCCATACAACAAATTTTCTAACATTTCTCATACATATACTATTTTTTTGTCAATTTCTTTTACCCTATCCTGTGAGGATAGTTTTTGACAAGTAGCTCAGCATATAGATTCTGGCTAGCTACTGTATTTAGAAAAAAACGCTGAAAGGTCATCTAACTTAGTAAAAAATTCCAAATCAAGTACAAGTCCAGAATTTTATATCACGGGAGGCACTGACCTGAGATTAAGGAGTTGAAGGACCATATTTTGATTAAAGATTTTATTTAAAATTTTCCTATAAGTTATATTTTTTTAGGGGGGGGGAGGGGGGGGGGGGGTGTGCACGGCTGTCTAAATCAAATCATGCAAAAATATTTAAGGTTGATTTTACTCATTAAGTTGATCACTCATGTTTACCTTATCAAGTACTTGTAGAGTTTGATAACTTTACAACATGGATCTTTTTAATTTATTATCAAAATTTTGTCTTGTAAGATTATACATGAATTTTACATTAAATAATCTTTACCATAGACAATACTGAGTCCCATATGATTTTTTTTGTAATTTTAGAAGAGAAAAGGATTACAGTTGATCAAGGTTTGAAGCAGTATAGAACTGACTGAAAACATGAAAAAAAACAGTAGGCAGTTTTTGGCAGTTTCAGAGGCAGCATCATAAAATACATAGATTTCAAGAGTTATGTATTTTATGATGCTGCCTCTGAAACTGCCAAAATAGTAAAATTCTTCATAGTTTTGAAATTGGACTATTTTGTGCAGAAATTTTCATTTGTAATGTCATTAACTTTCCGAAATTGACAAATGAATTAAATTTAATTGTTTGTTTTTTATGATAATTGAAAAAAAGATAATTTCCATTTAGAATACTATAAAGAGATTGGCATCAACATGACAGAACAAAAAAACTTGTCTGATTGAAATGATATTTAAATGTAGTTGTAAAATATTGCACCTATATAATTTAAATATATTTAATTCATTATCAAAATAATTTTCTTTATTATGATAATTGATTTTCAATAAATATTTCTAACTATGTTTGACCATACAAGCATTTGTCCAACTGCCCTTTTGTTAGATTATCTAAAATGTAAATAAGGAGCAGCTGCCAATCCTATACAAAAGTGAAATGGCCATTTTGCTGGCCAGGTGGAACACATTTAATTAATATGATTAAAGTCATTATTAGTTAATAGATTATTTCAATGATAAATAAATGAAAACTGTTGGATGTAAAAAAAATATTTAATAAGTTAGATCTATGAAAAACTTGGAATTATGTATGTTTTTGTGTGGCCTCGACAAAGTAAAAAAAGAAAGACTGTGGCTTGTTGCTTCAGTGTTGGTGTCAAAAATGTATTACCGGTAGTTTGTGATAAGATTAGATCAATGATATTAGATACACAATTGTATTGGCACATCTCACTTCCATGGTGATTATTTGGCCATGCCCCCTGAATCATGGTCAATTGATTTCGAAACTTTTTGAATAGTTTTGCCAAGTTATTGTTTTACTTGTAACTGATTGCTGCTTACTTTTACATTCAGTGTCAAATATTTGACAAATGCCAAGCATAAATCTGTAAAGTTTGGTCAAGCAATTTATTGGCCTGTAATTGATTTGTTGTTTGCTTGAAGATCCAGTTTTGTTCCATGCATATTTAGGACAAAATAGTTTATGAAAATGGAAAAGCACCTATAAAATACTTGTTTAATTCTGTATAGACCTTAAGGCAGTTTAACTACTTATAAATAAACAAAGAGTTTCATGAACATTACACTTTTAAGCCATAATCATTATTTCCTTTCTATAATTTTTAATGGAATATGGGCTTCAGAGACAGTTTAAAGTGTTCAAGTGAATATAAAGAGCAAAGAGACCATAAAACTTATTTTTGTTGTTTGTTGTTTTTGTTGTTGTTGGATAGATATCTCATTTGACTTAAACCGCTCTTTTTAACTTAAATCACTGTTTGTCTTAAACAGCTTTTTGACTAAGTAAACTACTCTGACTTAAACTGTCCTGACTTAAACCGCTCTTTGATTTAAGCCACTTTGACTTAAACCATTCTGACTTAAACCACTCTGTGACTTAAATCACTCTGATTTAAACCACTCTGCGACTTAAACCACTCTTTGATTAAAACCACTTTGACTTAAACCACTCTGACTTAAACCACTCTGCAACTTAAGCCAATCTTCGATTTGAACCGCTTATCATCCTCTGTAAATTGTCTTTTTTCTTTACTCAACTAGATATTTTTGATTTTTTTGTACAATTTGTAAATAAAAAAAGAAGGCAAAAGATTTCCTGCTAAATATCAACAGCCTTAAACTTATATAGTTTAGGTGGTGGAGATGCAAGGATCCTTGACTGCCTTCTCCAGTTATAAAAAGAGTTTTGTTTTGCCAAAGTGAGGCTTTAAATTGAACTGTTACTTCAGCTAAAAGATTACCTAAGATAAAGAATTACAGTCTACAGACCCATATATGAACCTGATACAATAAATTCCTATGGTAAATAATGCTGTTATTAAACTGACAATTAAGTGTGAATGTTATGTAATAGATGACAACTTATCCCAAAGTAAATAGTGCAGTGTCATCATGAAGGATAAGATAGAGCAAGAACTATTATTCTATCTTAAAATTTGGCAGGTGACTCACTCTGATCTTGACAGTTCTCCTGCTGAAGATTGGTGGTTCTCTTTAACCACCCAGATTGCTACCTCCACTAATAAAAACTGGCCACAAATATATCTCCTAGAGTGTTGAAGGTGGTGTAAAACACCACAAATCAATCAACTAACTTATATCGTACATGTGGCTGTCAATATGATCGTACATGTGGCTGTCAATATGATCGTACATGTGTTTGTCAATATGATCGACACACATTCAGAGGCTTTTTTCAGAGCTAATACACTGAATTTGACTCCTATAAATTATTTAGTACTCTAATATCTACTTATTTTAGTCCAAATCAAATATGAAATAAACCAATGGGATCAGGCCTCACTTGTTATAAACCAATGGGATCAGGCCTTACTTGTTATAAACCAATGGGATCAGGCCTCACTTGTTATAAACCAATGGGATCAGGCCTCATTTGTTATCCCTTGGATCTATTTATTGTCTGTTGAGTAAAACCAAAATATATGGTGGGGTTCCTAAACATGACATCATGAAAACAGATGAATTACCGAACAAGAAATTATTGTCTCAAAGGGAAATACAAACCTTTTTCACATCATTTTATCTAGAACACATGAATGAGTGCTATAAATGTCCCATGATTTTAGTTTCATGTATTTCCAAACATGGTCAAATTTCTTAGTTCTTTTCTTAGTAAATAAAAGACCTAAATTTTTGCCAAAAATAGGATATGAAAACAATATTTTACTAAATTCAATTTGGCTGGTTACTGACTGAACTAATTTTGGATATAAATATTTATCAAGCAAT
Source organism: Mytilus galloprovincialis (assembly GCF_965363235.1). Taxonomy (NCBI): domain Eukaryota; kingdom Metazoa; phylum Mollusca; class Bivalvia; order Mytilida; family Mytilidae; genus Mytilus; species Mytilus galloprovincialis. Next base: position 47,104,490 of record NC_134847.1, on the reverse strand, counting down.
CATTACACTCAGACTTGACTTGCTCATAAGTTATTATCTAGTTCAATTGTTTACTAAACACTTATATGGTCAGAGCTTTGATTTAGGGTGATGACATTTCTTGATAAAAAGTGAATACAATCTTATCTTGAACTTCTGTTATGCTTTTAGTCTTCTATGATATCTAATTGTAAAAATGTCACAGATGTTACAAGACCGTCTGCTTGAAAATGATATAAAATGCTGAACCAAATTTTTGATATCCATTTATAAATATGTTCACAAGAAGCATATTGCTGTGGATTCATTATTTTATACAACAACAAAATCACCAACAATAATCAAGTATACGTACAAAGAAAAATAGTTTGAACATGTATAAATTGTAAACATCTAAAGATTCTACCACTGCATCGAGTTTGATCATACGATATTTATCCACTCGAGGCCGTTAAATTTTCAAATTTAAAAAGCGAGGCTCGCTGAGCGTTTTAAATATTTAAAATTAAACTGTCGAGAGTGGATAAATATCGTATTACACGAGATGTGGTGGTAGAATCTGTTTATCTAATGATTTTCAAACAATATGCAGGCAAACGTATTCCTTTTTTTCGAATGATCTGCAAAACATGTGTTCTTTCTTTGTGACGTCATCAGGCATTTTTTTTCATACCGTCACAATAGGTCCGAGACCACAATTGTCGTCCCTTGATTTTCGTTGTTCACGAATATAGTCCCTAGTGTTAACAGTGGGTTACTTGCCAATAATTTTTATACCCCTTCCAAATTTATTTCTCCATGTTTAATGCCTCAAATTGTAAGTAGGGGGGTGAAATTACACTGTAAAAAAATTTGGGTCCAGAATTTTACAGGAAAGTAGTGATTCGGTCCAGCTGAAAAAGGTTAAAAATTAGCACTTCGGAAGCTGTCAAAAGATTTCAAGACACCCTAAACACAAAATTGTCCATATTTTGAGTTTGAGGCGATGAAGTTTTCTATAATTTTAATATAATTTGTCCCAAAAGTAGTACAACACACTGTAAACATTTCATTGAGAAAGCGCAGGTGGGATTTTTTTAATTTTCATTTATGTTCTAAAAGAAATGCACTACGAATTAATTGTGTTCTCGGACCTAAGAGGTGAAGTCTGTAAAAATAGAATCTGTAATTTGGCAACTTCCCTAAATGATTTGGTGGTGTCAATTTGTCAAATAGCATGAAACTAAAGGATTTAAACTTTTATTTTATAGAATTTCTGCAAAAATTACCAATTTTGGCATTTTATGGTCAAAATAGGCATTTTAAGGCTTTTTCAATATTGATGCATACATGGCATCCTGACTTTCTATCTGACAGGTTTTCATGTGTCAATACTTGTGTTTCTATGCCTTTATCTAGTTCTTTTACTTGTTTATGAACTCAGAATCTACAGAAAAGAAGATTATCTCAGACAATATGTACAAAATGTGTTGTATAAATGACCCTTGTCTAACGCCCTGTTTGGATGAAGTCAAAAGTGGGGTTCTTGGTACATAAAATTTGAAGTCCACAATTAAGACCTCACTAAATTTGTATCCAAAGCACTTTACAATGTCTATTGTACCTGTTCCATCTCACATAATATCTTTTTTTCTTCTGTAGGATAGCAAGTGGTTTAAATATAAGCCTGTTGAGACTAAAATTGCATTCAAGTATTTCATTAAAAAGGCAAAAATCTTTGTATCAGACCATACTCTCTGTAAGAAAAGTTAATTGCAAGAGCCTTCTTGTGCTCAGATTTGTTGTATCATGTCACATGAGTATAGAAATGATAAAAAAGACACAATTTTTTATTTCTTATAGCCTCAATATGCATTTTTAAATGTAAATATGTGGCACGGCCTAAATTGACCCTTATTTTTTTCCAGTCTTACTTGGCTTAAGACCCTTTTAAACTAATATGATATGTTATTTGTGACTTTTCTTTCCATTTAAAGTACATTCAATACATATGTAAGGATTATTTATAACCAAAAAGCTCCACAAATTTAAAATTGCTGGAAAATATTACATCTTCATGTAAGGCCCCGTTTCATTGAAAAACCTCAATTTTTAGGCCCAGGCTGATATAAATTTCACTTTTGAATAATTATGCTAAGTCTGATAAATCAAATGAGTACTCTATTGCTTTCAGTACATAATAAATGATATATTAGGGCATTTAAAAAGTATTTTTTTGCAATATTTAAATTTTCAAAGCCCATAATGTTGATAGTTGAAATTATTCAATTTTAACGTCAAAATTTAACACGCAAAGATGAGTATTGAATTTAACATATTGTCTATAATATATATCCTATTGTTATGAAACTTTGCAAGCAGTGTTATAATTAATTAAGCTTTGGTCATACCAAGTTTTTTTAAGATTTGTCAACTCTTTCTATCCTATTAGGTCCGAGACCACAATTGTCGTCCCTTGATTTTCGTTGTTCACGAATATAGTCCCTAGTGTTAACAGTGGGTTACTTGCCAATAATTTTTATACCCCTTCCAAATTTATTTCTCCATGTTTAATGCCTCAAATTGTAAGTAGGGGGGTGAAATTACACTGTAAAAAAATTTGGGTCCAGAATTTTACAGGAAAGTAGTGATTCGGTCCAGCTGAAAAAGGTTAAAAATTAGCACTTCGGAAGCTGTCAAAAGATTTCAAGACACCCTAAACACAAAATTGTCCATATTTTGAGTTTGAGGCGATGAAGTTTTCTATAATTTTAATATAATTTGTCCCAAAAGTAGTACAACACACTGTAAACATTTCATTGAGAAAGCGCAGGTGGGATTTTTTTAATTTTCATTTATGTTCTAAAAGAAATGCACTACGAATTAATTGTGTTCTCGGACCAATAGGAAATTCAGAAGAAAGCAAGAAAACTCGACGTCATAATCGGAATTTAATCAATGAAGATCTGAGATCAAACGAACCACACGTTGATTAAATTTTTTTTAAACAATGGGTGCAGAAAGGGATAAATTAACGAAGAATTAGAGAAATATATATATCTGTATATAAAGAGCCTAGAATATCATCCTAACAATGTTAGAGTAAATCAAATTCTTCACTTCCTCCAAAACCGGGGCTTGAATTTGTATTTTAGCATTATACCTAGCATTGTACAGACACCTTACCCTCTTACTTATATATAATAATAGAATGTGTTTCACAAGGTAAGTATTTTTATAAACAATAACACCAAATTGCAAGGTAAAAGTGAAATATTTTTTTCCAAGTTCAAAATATAATACTGACAGATCGCACTATATAATGCTGCATCATGTATTAATTTCTTCGGTTTAAATATTAATGAGAAATTGATCTGAATAGTTAACTCATGGAAATACTATCATTTTGAAGGAGCTACCATTTGACTTTGTAATTGCACACTGTAACAGATTATAATTGGTTTTAAGAAACATATTACTTGATTTGATTATGATAGGTTTTCATTTGTGAAAGTGTGAATAAATTTTTTTTTTTTGCTTTAGCTTTTGAAAAAAATGAAAAAATAGTTTCCAACATAAATTACTGCTTTTATCGTAGTCAATTACTCTCACAATAAACATATAGTTGAACTATATATATAAGTACTGATTTTTTAGAACCTAATAGTTCCGACATAAATTTAAATTTTTGCGTTCTCACTTATAAATCATTTTACTTTGTGATGTCAGAATTAATGTATTTAGTGAAAACATGACCTTAATGCTAATATTTAAATAGTACATAAAATAAAGACAACATTTAAGTACATATGTTACCAATCTGTATACTGTATTAAGGGAGCTACCATTTGATTTTTATGTGGGGGCAAGGACAATATTTGAAAGAAAAGCCATGATAAAACACTTTGCAAAAACAAGAAGGATGACAATTTAGGTAAATAAAAGTCAGAATAAACTGAAAAATAAAGAAGGCAGGACAAAATAGAGAGAAAAATAAAAAAGCAGAGGACAGAAATTATACAACTTAAAAAAATGCAGGACACAATTTTTCATCCTAGTCCCCTATAAAAATCAAATGGTAGCCCCCTAAGTCCTGTTGACATTGACTGTATTCATACATATTTCAGGTCTATAAAAAAAGCCCCCTATTATTATACATTGGTCTCCTATACCTCTAAGTTGAAAATTACGATTTCTACTTAAGTTGACATATTTGGTACCAAATTTTTAGTATAACGTTTAAGAAATAATTCATGGGGGCTTGAATATATCGTGATTTTACCACGGGTTGGCCCTTTATGACAAATATTTTACCCCTGAGCGATAGCGAGGGGTAAAATATCGGCATAAAGGGACAACCCGTGGTAAAATCTAGATATATTCAAGCCCCCATGAATTATTTCGATTCTGATAGGACACATACGGCAATTCTTTTGGATCGAAGCGCTCTAGGTGTAGGCAAATATTTGCCGTTCCCATAAATAAACGCACTAATAAACTAGCGTAAAAGAACGGAGCAAACTGCATTAGTGACATGCTTAAACTATTTAAAATAATGTATTTAGACAGTTTTGGATGAATTTGAATGATAATTTATTTATATGTCTTATATGATGTACAATAAAGGGCTTTTGCCACATTTTAGCATCATTTGTGTATGTTTCCTTGTGATGATTTTCGGATTCACAAGCGTGTATTTTCCCGTAAAATGCTTACATTCTAACGTCATTGTTCTATGACGTCGGGTATCTCATTCATAAAAAAGCATATGACGTGGGAGTACTGGCAATATATTCATATTTTACCACGGGTGTGTACTCAAAGCGTTTGAAGGACGTCATGTTAGAATAACTGATTTCTCACATATCTTAAAAAATTATTTGATGATGGATTTGATGTGTTGTCCTTCAGTACCTGGTAGTTCTTCGACCACCCTAGTCAACTGAAGACCTAAATTGATACCCAAGTTGGTTTATTTTTTATGATTTCAGAGTAATTGACCAACAAGGTTATCATTGAACGATAATTAAAATCCCTTTTTTAATAGCTAGTTATATTTTGTCAACCTGAACAGAAATTGCATATATTTATTTAAACTGTGTGCGCAATGCATAGCTGTTGGTTTGGTAGAATTTGTCTTAAAATAAAAATATACAAAATTACAAATTTAATTTTAGTATTTTTTATTATTTTTTTTTTCATTTTTAAAATTAACATATTTTAACTGGTAATAGAAAAACTAAATTCCAGAAAGGTCCAAATATGTAGTCTAGTCTGAAAGTTGGTAGGGCTAGAATTCTTAATAGTCTTGTTAAATCAAACTTTTAGAAAGTACATGCAGAACATAGTAAAATGTTTGTAAGGTGTAGAGATTTATGTAGGAATTTTAATGTGATTTATTCATACAGTAATTAGAATGCTTAAAATAAATTTAAAAGTTTAAATTGATTTCCAGATATAAATAGACAGGGTGGAAGAATAAAATGTGTTATGATTCATTAAAGTTGTTTACTAATTGAAGGAGATAAATGTCTTATTTCCGTGCTATTACTTTAATTGTGTGACCAACTATTTAAAATTAAAGTTAACTGATTGTCTGTATGAATAGAGGTTTTATTGTCCAAAAGCTAGTTGATCAAATTCTTTAAAAAAAGAAGAGAAATTAACAGTAAATAAATACACTAAAAAAGTTGCATAGTTTACCCGAAGATAGTATCAGATTATATTGAGGACACTGAATAAAAAAATTATATTCTACAAAAAAATCTTGTATACAAATTTGTTTTGTAACCAGGATACTTTAGCGCATAATTAACTATAATTCAGATCTGTGTTGTACATAATAAGAATTTAAAGAGGACATTATACTATGGGGATGTTGTATGTAACACTGAAAGGGATGCCACTGAACTAATAACACGGCATTATGATACATTTTGCATTCCTAAGACATAATTTACAGACAAATCTGCAACACTATAGTTTTAAAAAAAAGTTTGTTCTACCAGTAACTGAGAACCATGGGACACAGAGTTTGTTCTACCAGTAACTGAGAACCATGGGACACAAAGTTTGTTCTACCAGTAACTGAGAACCATGGAACACAAAGTTAGTTCTACCAGTAACTGAGAACCATGGAACACAAAGTTTGTTCTACCAGGCACTGAGAACCATGGAACTCAAAGTTTGTTCTACCAGTAACTGAGAACCATGGGACACAAAGTTTGATTTACCAGTAACTGAGAACCATGGAACACAAAGTGTTCTACCAGTAACTGAGAACCATGGAACACAAAGTTTGTTCTACCAGTAACTGAGAACCATGGGACACAAAGTTTGTTCTACCAGTAACTGAGAACCATGGAACACAAAGTTTGTTCTACCAGTAACTGAGAACCATGGAACGCAGAGTTTGTTCTACCAGTAACTGAGAACCATGGAACACAAAGTTTGTTTTACCAGTAACTGAGAACCATGGGACACAAAGTTTGTTCTACCAGTAACTGAGAACCATGGAACGCAAAGTTTGTTCTACCAGTAACTGAGAACCATGGAACACAAAGTTTGTTCTACCAGTCACTGAGAACCATGGAACACAAAGTTTGTTCTACCAGTCACTGAGAACCATGGAACACAACGTTTGTTCTACTAGTCACTGAGAACAATATAATACAAAGTTTGTTCTACTAGTAACTGAGAACCATGGAACACAAAGTATGTTCTACCAGTAACTGAGAGAACAATGTAACACAAAGTCTGTTCTACCAGTATCTGAAAACAATGTAAAACAGTTTGTAAAGTACCTGAGGTTTTACCAGTAACAGTACAATGGAAAACTCAGCTTGATCTACTAGTAACTGAGTACAATCAAATACAAGGGTTATTCTACTAGTAAATAAGAAAAATGTAACACACAGTTTGTTCTAAAAGTAACAGAGAACAAAGTAGCATAATAACAACAACAATAACAACAACAACAACACTTTATTTTAAGAGGGTTACACAGTTAGCTATATAACTAATCTTCCCCTGAGGCCCTCGTCATGAGAAATTCAACAAAATGCAAACTATTATAAATTACATACATTAGTATAAAAAGTAAGTATGATAATAATGTTCAATACAATTTGATAAAATGTGATGAAAAAAATTAACATGATGACATGATCAGTTTTTAATATTATTGATACAGCTAGGTTGATTTCAATAAATGATCTGTTATTTTGTATTTGAAAGAATTAACATTTGTAATATTTCTTAAAGGTATTGGCAAATTATTCCACAAGAATGGTCCAGAATACATAAAAGATTTTTTGAACAATTCTGTTTTTGGTTTAGGGAGTATGAGGTTTCCTTGAACAGCATTTCTCAAGGTGTATGGATTTCTGTCTGAAACATAATGAAACTTGTTAGTAAGATATGATGGGGCATCATTTTTAATGCACTTAAATGTCATCACTAACTTATGATATTTTATTCTCTGTTCAACTGTCATCCAGTTTAAGTGTTTGAATAAGGGTGCAGAAGGAGTGAATGGGTCTGTTTCTAGTATTAATCTAGCAGCCCTCTTTTGTAATTTTAATATCCTTTTTAAACCCTCACTGCTACAACTACTCCACACTATACAACAATAATCAATTAGTGGCAAGATATAACCATTATAGAATAATTTTCTACAGTCTAGATTTAGAAATTTTTTAATCTTTAATAGTAGATATACCCATACAGAAAAAATGATCACTAGGCCAACTGCATTGCTCAACTGGCCGCCAGTTGAGCTAACAATTGAGGGACAGTTGAGGGCTAGCTGGCCATCAGTTGAGCAAATAGTTGAGGGCTAGCTGGATTTTTGCCATGCAAATTAGGTAGCCCTCAACTTTCAATGCTCAACTTTATGCAAATTAGTTGAGCAACGTTGAGAAAATATCATAGTTGAGGGCTAGGTGTCCAACAGTTGAGCAATTAGAGTTGAGGGCTACCTGGCCAACAGTTGAGGACCAGGTCATTAAAAGTTGAGGGCTAGGTGGCCAATAGATGAGGGCCAGGTCATTAAAAGTTGAGGGCTAGGTCTTTAAAAGTTGAGCATTGTGTGGTAATTGCACACTGATGACTACACATTGTAGAAAAAATTTAAATTGTGTATTTTTATAGCCAAAATACTGCTGAAAGATCTTAACTCACAACAGACTGCATGAATGCTTTATCTTTGCCTTTTAGAAGTTATCTAGCAAATAAGAATAGATCTCTAGTTTTATACCAAATTCATTATATTAGAATATTCTTATTTTATTAGTAATACTTTCTAAAACAAATTGTCTTAATAATAAAATAAACATGTCTCCTGTCTTACACATTTTGACATTATATAAATTAATGCATAAATATATTGTCTAACTTTTTTCTTCACTCTTTAAAGTTTATAAAGAAAACACTTTAAATATCACTGTTTTGACCTAAAAGAGCATAATTATACACTTATTCAAAATGGTGGAAATCAAATCTAATCCAATGTACTTACCAACAGATGTTTCCAGAAATATGTGTTAAAACATCAATCTAAATCCAAGAGTCATGTCATCAGAAGAATACACTGCACTTTTCAATGTCAATACAGTTATTTGTAACTTTTTTTTATCTACATTCATTGTAAAACTCATATTTTATTCATGATAGCTCAGAAGACATCTTTGCTTGCCATGTGCATGCTCAAACCCAGTTCAAATTTTAAATGTTTGAGGTTCTTTTGGGTATTGTGACAGTGTGATCACTTTGAGATTTGCCCCTAATAATAACTGTTTATTACCTAAATCTTGAATATTTGATATATCTTATAATAAAAGAAATACTGTTTGTTTTTTTATCTTTATGTCAAAGATTTAGTTAAGTTAAAATACAGAAAAATGAATAAATTTGAAAACATGTGCTTCCCTTAATTTTGCCTCAAACTTTGTGTACATTTATAAATAATACTTCCTGTCCATTTGCACTAAAGACAGATAAAACAGATGGGACATAACATTTATATCACCAGGTCATATTTCTAATTGCTCAACTTTTGCTCAACTATTAAAAAAAAATCAAAGTCTGAACGCTCAACTTTTCCTCAACTACAAAAATTTCAAAGTCTGAATGCTCAACTTTTCCTCAACTACAAAAATTTCAAAGTCTGAATGCTCAACTTTAGCTCAACTACAAAAATTTCAAAGTCTGAAAGCTCAACTTTTGCTCAACTATATAAAAACCAAAGATCAATTGCTCAACTTTTCCTCAACTTAATGGCCAGCTTCAGTTGAGGGCCAGTTGAGCGACATCTATCCAACATACAGTGCTTGGCCAGGTTTGAGTTGAGCTAAGATGCTCAACACCTAGCCCTCAACTATTTTGCTTAAAACAGCTAGCCCTCAACTGTCCGCCACATGGCCATCACCTGGCCCTCAACTTTTTTTTCTGTAGGGGTAGTCTAGATGATATTTTTGAGCAGATCACATCAATTTGGTTTGTCCATTTGATGGAAGGGTCAATTTTAATGCCTAAAAGATTTTCGCATGTGGAAGATTGTATCACTTGATTGTTAATAGTTAAACAACTCTCATTGTAATGTGGCATTGCTCTTTGCTTCGTTCCAATAATCATATATTTTGTTTTATTTTTATTGATGAACATATTGTTATCATTGCACCATTCCTCTACACCATGTAAATCTTCTTGTACCTTTGACTGTAGAGTTTGATAACAATTACCAGAAAGATGTAAAGTTGAATCATCGGCATATAAATCAGTGTAACAATTTTTCATATAAATAGGAAGGTCGTTTATGTATAATATAAACAGAAGGGGGCCTAATATGGAGCCTTGGGGGACACCATACTTGATATAAAGTTTTTCAGAATGAGCATTACGGTACCAATTTGTACTTGTTGAGTTCTTTCATTCAAATATGATTTAAAAAAAGAAACAGCAGTATTATCAAATCCATAAATTTCAAGTTTTTTACAGAGAATATCATGATCTACTACATCAAAAGCTTTCTTAAAATCCAACAGGACTGCTAAGTTGATATCACCATCATTCTTTTCTATCAGTTGCTGAGAATAATGAAACATATATAGTGTTGAAACTACAAATTAAGTGTATTGTAGGCACTGTCAATGTACACTTAAGGACTTCTTGTTTGTTAAAAAATATTGAAATACAAAAATTACAGGGACTTTTTCAACCTACTTTAAGTTTTGAGTTTTTGTTGCCAAGGAAATGCTAACTCAGTTCAATTATTTTTCCATTTTAATGGTACCTTTGTTTACTAATGTTAATATATTGGTATGTGCATAAATCATGATCACATTACAGCAGAGGACATTTATTGGTGTCATTATGACCTTTGATAAGAGGTCACATTCAAATGTTATTCAGTGTTTTTGTCATTCAGATGGCAAAAGTTTTAATATGATTAATGTTTTTTTTTTCTCAAAATTTATAACATTTAAAAGACAAATTTGAAATAAAAATAAAGTCTTATGTTTCCTTTAACCATTAATTTAGTACATTCACATATTTTTATGGGTATAATAATTGATTTCATTGGTTTTGAAAAATTCTGCTTACTAGTGTAAAGGATTCTGTTATTTTGTAAATTATTTTTTTGCTATACCAATAAAAATCCAAGAAAATATTGTTCCCTGGGAATGAAAATGAGTATGTAGTGAATTTGTATGAATAAGGTATATATTTTTCAAATACCTTGCAGTGAACAAGATTTTTGGATACTCTCGATATGAAAAATTATTAAAAGGAGAACATGTTCAAGTTGAAGATTTTTTGCAAAGGTTGAAACTAATTTACAAACAAAGCATTTATGATGCGTAAATACATAATATTTTTTTGTCCAATTTATTTCAGTTGTTAGATGCTTTTAAATTGAAGTTTACTAAGTGACTGCATTTTATTTGGGTGTTCTTTTTTCTTAACACAAAATAACAGGTTTGATGTGTCAAAAAACTACAGTTGTTTATTTAAATTTCATACTATTGCATTTCGTCTAAGGAACTGAGGTTAAATTCAAAATAAACATTCCTTTCATTGAATAAAACTGTCATGTTTTTAGCATCCCCTTTAATTATTGGACAAGTACAACAGATTTTCTGTTACATAAGGTTGTCTTTTTCGTCACTTGTAGACTTTGACACGCAATCGACACCACAATATCTGTAATTTTCTGTGAAAAGATTATGTGGAAAATTGTATGTTTACCCAGTTGAATTTGAAAACAGATAAATCTTTAGTTAAATTTATTCAGAAGTTTGAATGGGTTTTCTCTAATTGATCACAATTAAATAAGTTTACACCAAGCTGTGACATTCAGTTTCCCTTCTTTCTCATTTAAATACTGGGGACACATATAAGTAAAGCAATATTATATGGAAATTATCCAAATTTTTTACTCACAAAATGATCAGTTTCATGTTTACTATTCTTAAAGGTAGCAATTTATTCTTAATTAAGTGGATCAGGTTTACGGTAAAGTGAAAATAGAATATAATTTTAAATACGGAATACCGGTAGATGCATATGTGTCATGATCACAAACGTTCCTTTTATAATATTAATGGATTATTTGTTGCCTCAGAAATATCCATATCAAAAAGAATCAGTAATATTTGTAGGTTTTTTTGTAAAAAGAGAGAAAGACATTTACTTTTAACCCCTAAATGAAAAGAATAATTAAAAGATGAAAGATGAAAGAAGAGAAAATGGAAAATTCATAAGGAAGTGACTGGTATAGGAAAAGAACTTGGGGAAACTATCTGTAATATTCTAATTCCACTATACATGTATACTTTATTTGCAATTGGTTTTATTTTTTCTTCAAAATTTGAAATATTTTATACATCTGCAATCTTTAAATGCTCCATCAAATAAAAAAATTCTGAAAGCTATCCACAAAAATAACATTATTCCTCAATTTGCCAAAAAAAATGGTATCAACAAAAAATAAATGAAGCCACAGTAGGTTATTCGGAAAAAAAATACCAATATATAAAGTAGTTAAAACATCTGTCTCTTTGTCCATGTAGACATAGGCAGATCCACGGGGCCCAGGCCCCACCTTTCGTGGGAAAAATTTGGTTGATTATATAGGGAATCATTGAAGCATGACTGGAGTGGACCCCCCTTAGATCAGTCAGCGGACCCCCCTTAGGAAAAGTTCTGGATCCGTGACTGGTAGATAATATAACAGTGTTGTTCATACCTGTCCATTTGTCATTCCAAAATCCAACCATTGTCCATATCTATGATTGATCGAAGACAAAATAGAGCTAAATAAAATATGGTTAGAAAATTATATCTAAATAGCATCTTCTGCCTTCTGTTGCATATATTAAATATCGGACAATTTTTAAATGTGGCGCACATGAAAAAGAAAAATCTGCTTTAGGAAAATATCTGTGACAATTTTAAAACCCCCCAAAAGTGATTACATCTTGTAAGATGAGCCTTCCTTAAAAATGATAGGTTCAAATTTCATCCTAACTATTTTTTTGTGTGAGCAAATAGATTAGCACATCCAAGGTCAATTGTGTACTGGGATCTTCCAATTATGTAGGAGACAATCAGAACAAAATTCTTTAGCAATTCAAAAGAAGTAACAGATAATAGATTGAATATTAATTGCTATTAAATATCACATATATCAAGTTAGATTTCACAGATTATAATGAATGTGTTGAAATATTTCTCTCAAGTACCTTCTTTAATAACATACAGATGAAACCTTTCCCAAGATGATTATTAAAATTTCATGTGAAAACTTGAAGGTGAATGAAGCAAGTGCTTTGATTTTTTTTTTAATAAAATGGTTATCTCCCCTTGAATTAGCTTCACAAATATAGAATGAATTGATTCATGTTTGCAATACAATTGGTTGATATTTCTGTCTAATTTTCCATAAAAAAAAGCTTTTTGCAGCTTCATTGTACATGTAATAGAACCAGAGGTTCATCTGAGTTACGGTACCTGTACTGTATAACTTGTTTTCTGATCCCCTTCTCATTGTTGAAATATGTTTTCGTTGTTTGAATTAACTGTGCAGGGTATTATAATTTTTTACACCAGAAAGATATGGACTAGTTATAGGAAAAGAAAGGTTTGTGCACATATGAAACTAATTTAACTCCAATTGGCAGATCCAGGGGGTTGGGATCCCCCCTTTTTTTTTTATAATCAATGCTTTTGAATGGGGACATATGGTTGGAATACATCCCTTCTATCCTGGGTCAGAACCCCCTGTTGAAAACGGCTGGATCTGCCCCTGACACTACCATAATTTGTGGTTGTTATGATCTGACATACTGTACAATATTTTTTGTAGTTTTTGTTATCCATTCTAAACTTATGGTCAAGTATGACAAAGTAAGAGTCTTTACATATAACAGTCACAGGAGTAGATATTAATAAAAGAAAAATCAATCATTCATTGGATTAACCTGTGAATATTTTAATTTCAGGTCTCTTAACAAGTACATTAAATACATTTGATGTTTATGCCTGTGACGGAGAAACATTAAAAATAAAGTGTCCCTATAACACGATGATCAGCATTCAGTTCTCTCAATATGGCCGACAAGTTCCCAGTACTCAACTGTGTCCAACAGAATCAACAGACAGTGATCTGTGGGAACCAGAAAATACTAATTGCCTTGCTTCTACCTCATTAAGGGTAAGTATCAAAACACAACAGTTGTGGAGCAGAAATAATATTTTGTATAGCGGGTTATTTTGGCGGGTGTAAATTTTGACGATTTTCTTTGATTAAAGTATACAAAATATTTTTGGGTTATTATTTTTGTGGATTCAATACTTTTATCAATACTTTTGCATGTGCACTTTTGAATTGGCAGAATTTATTTCGACAATTTTGGGCTATCCGCTAAAATAACCCACTCTATGATATATCATAAATGACCTTCATTGTAGGCTGGCCTTATGGTTCAAGTGACCTTGTTTTCATGGTCCAGTAATCATTGTTAAGTTTATTGTTTCAGGTTAAAGGTAATTTTAATTCAGGACTATGATATCACATTCTTAAGAATATATCAAGATATTAATATCACCAAGGATTTACATTACTCTAAATAAATGTGCTTGCTACTTAAATGATAAAATGACCTCAATTTCATGGTTCAGTAATCTTGGTTGATTATCTAAGTCAAGTTTAAGTTTTAAAAGCAATCAATGTTAAGAAAATGTTCATTGCAATTCATCATCACCACAGTACACATTAAGATATGAAATGATTCAATTCAATTTCATGGTTAAGTGATGATATTGAAGTGAGGTATAAAAGTAGATCAAGATTCGGCTACAGTTAATACATGTTTACCATTAAATTTGGACCAAAGTTTAGTGGGTACATTTTTCTCTAACAAATAAAATCAGAAATGAATTCATAGTTATATTTGACATAAAAATGCTTTGAACTGTAGCATAAATACAAAATATTTATTTGCCAAAATTCAAAATTTGTAAGTGAAATTGATTTTGGGGTTTAGGCCTGTAAGTTTATTTGCATTGACTCTTTATTGACTCTTAAAACCCATTTCCTTATAAAAACAAAAGGTTGTATCTGTTGAACTTTTCATAGGGAAGGGGTAACCTGTCATAAATTTGGTATTAAATTATAATAATTTTATAAAAGTTTATACTTACTAAATCACAAATAGGTTAAAATTGACTGGATAAATATAGCTATTTTTTATTATTTTTTCCCGATGAAAAAGTCTTATTCAAACCAGGATGTTTGATTTTGTCACATGTCATGTTATAGATGTTAAAATCTCATTAGCAGACCTTAGTACTGTGTTGACGGGTGACAATGATCCTTTAATAAAGAATCCATTTTTGACAATTGTCATATAAAATTATTTATGAAGAAAGATAAGATCAGGGGGTTAAGTTCTCTTGAATGAAGCTTTTCGTACCTGCCTCACAAGGTAAACTTCTTGTCATGTTTATTTCAATTCAAAATTTCGAGGGTCATTGCATTTTTTTGAATTATTCAACGATTTGTGAAATTAGGTTGTCATAACATGTTGAGAACAAAATGATATCTCGCTTGTTATGTGCACCAGGTTTGTAAGGTAATATTCTCAACCTTAAAAAGATAAAAACTTAATGAAAATGTAAATATGAAGATTAAAAGCTTTTGAACATCTTTGTTTGAATGCTAATTAGCAAAAGGTGAACAGAAAGGTCCATGCTTGACAATTAAACCTATTTTATATAGCAAAGATCAAAAGAATGGACCAACTCCCACCTGTGAATATATAAGGAAATTAAAGATTTTATTGAGATACTTCCGATGGCAAATAAACATTCTAATATCTATAAAATTCCACACAGTATCTGTGGAAATAATAAATTGAAATTAAACTGATACCTTGTTTAAAACCTCTCCAACAACACTTGATATTGAAGAAATTTAAATCATAAATTTAATAGGCATTCTTCAGGGTTTAATTTTCTTCCTTTGACCAAAGATCTAAACTAAGAAATGAAGTTAATATTAACTTATTTCAGGGGTATATACTACCATATATAAGTTAATTCCATTTCTGGAAATAGGTCAGGTCAAAGTAATCCCTAGACATATGGTGATGGATTGTACAATATAGGAAAATTGACATTACTTTGACAAAAAGCCATCAATGAAATTTCACCCATTTTTTCAGGTTCTCTTGCAAATTTTATGATTAGAAATTGTTTTTTCACAGTTTACTCAAAAAGATAAAAAGGTTTTTATTCAAAATCTATTTTCTTTAAAGAATAAAAGGAAACAACTCCATGGCCAACAGAAAAAGACAAATAGAACAGCAGTAAAAAAAACATATGTTTTGAT
The DNA here is from genome assembly GCF_965363235.1 of Mytilus galloprovincialis. Classification (NCBI taxonomy): domain Eukaryota; kingdom Metazoa; phylum Mollusca; class Bivalvia; order Mytilida; family Mytilidae; genus Mytilus; species Mytilus galloprovincialis. The sequence continues at coordinate 47,088,640 of NC_134847.1, read as the reverse complement.
AATCCCTAACTTGTGTTGGTATTTCACTTGACCACCACCATGGAGGTGTAACTTGTTTATTTTCTTATTTGACAGAGAAAATTGAAACATATGGTACAAAGAAGTCAGATAATGGATTCTTACTAGATAATCCTCAATAATCATTATAGTGAAGAATTATAACAGAGGTTAAAGGTCAGGTTGCAGATTTTGTCAAATTTTGAATACAGTAATCATGAATGTTTAACTTGATCTGAAATCTAAAGAATAATGCATTTATCTCTTTTCTATCGATCTGTATTATTTTCTGAAATTTTAACTAAATCAAATATAACAGAAAAAGTGAACGTTTGTATAGAAAGCATATAAAATCATAAAAAATCATAAAATCATTTACTGCCAACATGGCGAAAAAGGGAAATAACTCTTTCTAAAATGTGCAGAAATGTGAGTAATATGTTCCTCCATTAAAAAATGTAAACTATATCATTAGTTGTATGTGTAATGCTACTGATAAGAAGCAATACTTTGGTAAAAAGTATTTATTCTATCATAGGTTGTGAAGAAGGAATGGAGACCAAATGATATATAATGGTCATCTGTGAAATTGCTTCATGAAAAGTTGTACAACGTTTACCTTTAATGAAATGATTATAATGAACACTTCAGAATATAGGGTCGCTGATTTAGTGTGAAATCATCTAAAATACCAACATTTTAAACATTGCTTAAAAAAAATATTAGGGACCCATTTTTGTCGAGCCTTCGACTTTAGTCGAAAAAGCGAGACTAAGCGATCCTACATTCCGTCGTCGTCGGCGGCGTCCACAAATATTCACTCTGTGGTTAAAGTTTTTGAAATTTTAATAACTTTCTTAAACTATACTGAATTTCTACCAAACTTGAACAGAAGCTTGTTTATGATCATAAGAAAGTATCCAGAAGTAAATTTTGTAAAAATAAAATTCCATTTTTTCCGTATTTTACTTATAAATGGACTTTGTTTTTCTGCGAGGAAACATTACATTCACTCTGTGGTTAAAGTTTTAAAAATTTTAATAACTTTCATAAACTATCCTTGATTTGTACCAAACTTGGACAGAAGCTTGTTTATGATCATAAGATAGTATCAAGAAGAATATTTTGTAAAAATAAATTTCCACTTTTCCGTATTTTACTTATAAATGGACTTAGTTTTTCTGCGAGGAAACATTACATTCACTCTGTGGTTAAAGTTTTTAAAATTTTAATAACTTTCATAAACTATCCTTGATTTGTACCAAACTTGGACAGAAGCTTGTTTATAATCATAAGATAGTATCAAGAAGAAAATTTTGTAAAAATAAATTTCCACTTTTCCGTATTTTACTTATAAATGGACTTAGTTTTTTTGCCAGAAACAAAACATTCACTCTGTGGTTTAAGTTTTTAAAATTTTTATAATGTTCTTAAACTATCCTGGATTTCTACCAAACTTAGACAGAAGCTTGTTTCTGATCATAAGATATTATTCAGAAGTAAATTTTGTAAAAAAAAAATTCACTTTTTCCGTATTTTACTTATCAATGGACTTAGTTTTTCTTCCAGTTAACATTACATACAGTCTGCAGTTAAAGTTTATACAACATTTATTAGATTCATAAACTATCCTGGATTTTTTACCAAACTTGGAAGCTTCTTTCAATCAAAAGACAGTATCGAGAGGGAAATTTTTATTGATGTTTTTCCTCATTTTGTTGAGTCTGCGATTAACAGCAAAAGTAGGCGAGACACTGGGTTCCACGGAACCCTTACAAATTTTTTTTTTAATTATTTATTTCCAGTAGCATTGAAATTTTAATATTTGTAAACATGCAGGGTTATGTGGGAGGGTTTTTATAAATTTAAATGTCAGTATGTAAAGTTCAACTTTAATCGGAAAGTAAAGTGTGAATTAAATTTTTCCCACACTTCAGTTAATTATATATGCATATCATTTAGTTACAACTTAAATGATATTAGGTTTATTTCTGTTATTTTTAGTTGTGAATTTATCAAAATGAAACACGTTTTTACCTTTAAACAAAATCAAAGAATTTATAAACATTCTGCAAGAGGCTTTTTATTTTGATTCATCATTACAATTTGCCCTGATGAAATTCATTAAATACAGAATTAGCTTCTCAAGCTGTGGAGCTAACAAAAGCAAACACAGGTACATTTTACTTTGATCAAGGTTAGCTGATCTTTTGAATGTTTTTAGATCTTTTACTTCAGGTGAAATCAAATGTATTAAAACTGGGGGGCCTTATGATTGGAAAATCATTCCTCTAGTGTCTACATGTACTAAGTCAGGACTAAGTCATTTTATCACCAAATTGAAAAGAATTTTTCAAAACTAGCAGTTAATAGGGACATTGTCTTTATTTTTTAAAGAAGACATGAAGTTTAGAACATTATTATCAGAAACGAGCCAGTACTGTGAATTCTTCATGATTTGTTGGATACCATTTTTTGTGGCTTTCGTGGATACAGGGGAACCACAATATTATATTTTCAACTAATAACAAATTTTCTATAAGCTGACGCAAATCCAGGAAATTAAATATTCACGAAATTATAAGTTTTCCTTGATCAATAAATTTGGTACCCAAAAAAACTAGATGAATCCACGAGTATGTGATTATATCATTAGGATATTTGAATTCTTTACATCTTAGTTAGTAAATGTCCACAATGTATGTCATTTGACCTTGATTTTATTTTCAGACATCAGTGACCCAGTAACAATTTGTTATAGCCATTATATTTCTGTCTTATATATATGTCATGATGATATTGACCTAATTTTCATGGGCCAGTGGTCACACAGTAACTATATATTATATCACAAGGTTATATCAAGTATATATGTTGTGTCTGACATGTCATATTGACTTGCAGTGACTAACAGCTTTACATATTGAATAGACACATGTCTTCATTGCTGAAGACATGGATATGTTGACCTTTTGATGTATCTAAGTTTGTCATGTCATTTGATTGCTGTCTCCATGATCTATTCTTCATGTCTTCTTTCATTTAAATTGCATTATAAATAAAATATAATATAAGGCATTTATTGAGACAACAAATGATAGAGGTAAATTTAGATGAATGAGGGGATTTTGTTTAACAAGGATCAAATCAAGATTTTAAAATGCTGAACTGTAACTTTGCTATGAGAAACTATAAAAACTACTGCATCATAAATTATTTGATTTTAGACCAAAATGCAATTTTATATTCGTAATATTTGCGATATTGAGAAAAATTCTGTTTAATTCATATGAAAAAATTACAACAAAATGCATGTTTAAATTATTGTGATTATAACCCTGTTGCATTTTTTGCCAAAAATAAAAACATCACAATAATTTCTGAATTTACAGTAGTGCTGAACTGTAACATTGCTATGAGAAACTTTTAAAAACTTTTTTTTGAGATGTTCTATTCAGCAAAATATGCAAATCCATCTTTTAAAATCTTAATGTTGCTAATCTTTTATAAGTCAGAATGAATCAGTGAAAACTGTTAGTTATTCCATAGATGTAATTACATCTATGGTTATTCTGTCTGCACTAAGTCATAATGCCAAAATATCATTTATCAGTGGTTTTGATATAACTATGACAGGAAGTTTGATAAACCTATAAATTACCTATACATCAATTTTGATAAGTCCATTAATTTTGATTATTGGTTAAGATATGAATAAGTTGATTAAGACAGATACAAGGTGACCTTGATAAGGTCCTTGGGGTCACTTAGTTATAAAAATTAAGATATCCTGTTTACAAAAGGGAGGGACATTGTTAGATAGGAGTTTTAAGTACTAAAGCCATGTGTTTGGCTTCTGTTTAATTGAGTTATGTATAATGTTTTCACCTGAAGGTTGAAAAGATGAACTCTTTGACCTGTTTAATTATATCAGAGAATATTCGATTGCATAACTTTACCTTAAAATTAATGGTCAGTACAGTCAACTAAAGGTGACCCATAATGAATTGATAGAAAAAAAATCTGATATTTTTTTAATCTTCTTTAGCCCATCTGAGGCAACAGTGAACATCATTGCCCCCCCTTTTTATGACCAATTCTGAAACTTCCAAAGTAATCATTTGAAAACACTGATGAGCTGTAAGGTTCAGAGTAATAATAAAGAATTTGATCATTAGCTTAGTAATGTTGAATGGCAAAGCTTGTTGGCTTCTTTCTGAAAAATGTGGCTTTCTCAATACACTTTCTTTTATGCTGGAAATTCAAGTTTCACATGTTTTATATTGAAATCCAATGGAAGCTCAAAACTTCATTGATAATTAGCAGCTTTTTATGAGCCTTCATGGTTTTGTTATAATTGGAACATGCTTTATTGTACTTGCCACACATATATCTAAGATTTGATTACTTGTAATTAATCAGTTCCTGTCAAACAACTGATTGATGGAGGGAAAAAAGAATTAGTGAGAAATTCTACATGCTGACCAGAATCTTAATCATTTGGAAAACTAACATTGGCAGAGAAGATTAGGAGGAATTATTAGGATTGACAATTTGGACTTCTGGGAAAACCCACATGGGTAAAAGAGGGAGCAAAAGATTAATATGAACAAAGCTAATAGGGAGGAGCTGAACATGTCATTAAGTGCAGCTTTTGTTTTTAAAAACAAGAGATTAAAGAACTGATTTATCCTACAAAAACAAGGATATTGATAAAAATATGTAAACAAAAATATCATATTCTTCATATCTTTGGCTTTAAATATTGACTTTTAAAACGGATCATTTAAAAATCCCCAAACACCTGCAATCTACAGTTTATTCAACACTTCTGATTATAAGCTAACTGGCATTAAGTGATTAAAATGTAGATTATTTGAAGGCTGAAGATGTTATGTTGAAGGAAGAAAAAAATTGTACTTAAATTTATGGAAGTATAAAATTTAATTGATATTTATTTTCATATACATTTTGTAATTTTTTTTGTAAGTGTTTGGGTTTATTGATTTAAATTTATGCAAGTGTTTTTAATAATATGACCTTTGTGGTTTATACAAATAGTAGCTGTTTTTGTATTGTATTTCCAAGGTTTACATGACTATCCCACTGAGAGTGACCACAAAAATACAAATATTTTTAACAAATGGAGCTATTTAACTAAATTTTGAGCTATGGCACTATAGACTGAATTAATTACACTCCCTTGTACAGTTCTTTAGTGACTTTAGTTCATATGATATCCAGTCCACAGATCACGCCTACATTGTACTGTTTTTGGAGCAGATAGTTTTGTCACTACAGAACACAAAATAGTTATTTAAATGGTTTGATCGTTTTTATGAATGGATCTACATTGATTTTTGAATAGACAGGAAGTGATAAGGGCTGGACAGACCAATGGGTCAATGTTAATCTAAGAAATGTGAGAAACCAATTATCATTAGAGACCTGGTGTGATTAGAGTCATTAGACTGTGTGCTAGGACAGTGTCCATGTGTAAATGTATGTACTTTACAGATCATTAGAGACTGGTCTGATTAGACTGTGCGTGCTGAGGACATAGTGTCCATGTGTATGTACTTTACAGATTATCCTTATCAAGACTGTCCACATGGAATAATAATTAACAGGGGATATCATATTTATAGAAAATCTGTGTTTTGAATGAATTGATTGTGTCTTAGGCTTTTAGAATCATTATAGAAGACTGAAGTTGATGTAATTATCGTCAAAACCTTAGGGTATGTGACATACTGTTCAAAAGACAAACAACTTAGTAATTAAAAAGGAGGATTTAGATATTGATAAAAATACTAAACATTTTGTATAGGAGGTTTCTATTGTAGACATAGAACAGGACAATTAGATATATTGCTTAAAGGCAAATTTTATTTAACCATAATTTGCAGTGTATAAATCACTTATATTTAAATTTGATTTACTTATCAGTGATATATAACTAAATAATTAACATGAAAATTAAATGCTATCGACAGCAACGGTGATATCATGTTGAAGCCATAAGACAGGTTCATGATATTTGGATTTATTCATTCTCAGAGTTGTGTAATTCAGATCTGTTATTGTGGGAATTATTGATAGTTTCTGCATTCTAGGAATCAACCATTCGGATATTACACTGCAATTAGGTTTTTTTCTTGGTAAAGAATTGTAAATGGAATTGACTACTTGCTTAGTGTAATGCTTTTGATCAGGAAGCTAGACAAATTACACAAGTCATTTACAGTTTCTTGTGCATGCAAACTATCAATAAATGTAATGTTTTAGAGAAAGATTAATCAGAGTTTGAATGAGCGAGTAAAAAGTGACAATTTTATGACTCAACTTGGGTCTGGAGAAATTCCGTAATATTAACATTCTACACAGAAATTTCATTGAGAAATCTAATTCCCATTGTGTCTCATCGGAAAGACAGCAAATTAAATGTTGCAGTTTGGGAATTCTAAATATTAAAAGTGGAATTGTGAAACTTGACTGCAGCTATCGTTGGTATTTTAAATTAGGAATATTATTGGAATTTGGAATCGATCATTTTGGAGGAAACAAAGTATCAGTTTTATACATTATTTATTTGATTATTGGAGTTTGTCTTTTATCTTTCATCATCTATTATGGATTTTCACGTGCAGAATGTATAATTCTTCAATCTTTTAAACAATTGTTCACCTTTGGTATCCTAGGCAACAAAATTATTCATTAATTGATTATTTTCATTGTGGAAAAGGCATCCTTGTCAATAAATGGCATAACATTACAAATTCTGTAATAGTTTGTTTGGATTTAAAATTATAAGGTGTATGCACACAAGTCATTGATTCTATGACAAAGGGAAAATCCACCGATCTGAATAACCTGAATGAAATGTAAATAAACTGAGGAACCTTTCTATAGTAAATGTTTATAGTAGAGTGCTGATTTAGTCACTATATGATAACTTCAAGTTGTGCAAGATTATAAACACTTATTATCTACTCATCAACAACATTATACAGCACAATGAGACACTGTTAGATAATGTTAAGTCAACTACGATTTTTTGGATTGTATCCCATAGCTTTTTATAGAACGTTACTATAATTAGAGAGAAAATTTGAAAAACAACATGTAAATGAATTTTATATATAATCAGTGACACCAGGGTGTTGAGTGGTTGGAGAAGGATGGTTGATGTTATCTGCGATTATGTCCTTAAATCACTTGTATTTACCTTGATAATACAGGTATGTAAGACCGTTATGGATAATGTAAATATTGACTTGATGAAAACTTTGCTTGTTGTATGTTCAAAATAACTTCAGATTTTAAGTCATTTCTGTACAAATATGATTAATAATATCTAATCTCTTCTTGTCTATTCAGGAATAAATTTCTTTCCAGAAAATGAAATTAATATCTGTTTAATGAATTCACACTTGGTAATAATTTGCCATGTTTTTGCAGGCGACAGTAAATAGCTGCCACTTTAGTTTTTGCTGTTAAACAGGTGTCTGTTTGAAATTAAGATGAATTTTCACTGCACAAATTTAACTGGCTTTCTACAGGCATTTTATGAAATTGTCTCCCCTTACCTGCTAATTGATAAAGTACTGTTATTTGTATTATCTCCCTTTGATAGCCATACCCTAGCTGAAAAGGGTCAAACTAATTACAAGTTTATAACCAAGCAATTTGTGAAAAAAAATACTAACTGAATGCTACAATCTGTTTTGTACATATGTTTGTTATTGTTATCAGTGGTAAAAAATGTACATTTATAGACACAAATGTTGAGAATATATTGGAGCTGTTATACTTTCCAATCGGGAAGTGTTTTCCTAAAATACACAGCAAGTTATCAGTTTTTATTTGAGTAAATGAAAATAGCCTATTTGAACCACTGTCTAACAACAAACTTCCCACAATTGCAAAAACAATAAAAAAAAAATCGAAGTTTGACCGAAAAAATGACTGAATATCGCTATTTTGGGAATACTTACCAATTCATGGGAAAATTTTTCCTCTCCATTATCATGATTATACTTATTACAAAGGCAGTATTGAATGATAGATACATACATCGGTTAGTATCTACTGGATATCTATTTAGGAATTCTCTTGACAAGTGAAAGTATTACCACTAATGAAATGATAATATGTAAATTAGAAATTGACCCTATGATCAATGCACTGTGGCTCAGTTGATCAGCTGGTGGCGATAATTAGAAGTCTGACTAATTTGTCAGTTTCTATTGTTTCTGACATAAGAATGTCCATTTCTTTTGTACTACTGACTGATAAAGCATGTAAAATGTCAGGAATTGTGTACAAGGAAGAGAAATATGTGAAAAGTGCAAAAAGGTTATTTATCATGTTAATAACAACATATTAAAGATGATTCTAGGCTAATTTGCAAAATCTTTGATATTTATAAACCTTAAATTTCCCTGGAGTACCAATTACTTAACTAGTAAATGCATTTTCTGAGACAGCGGTGGGATTTTTTTAGGACGAATTTAGGGCCAAGTGGTCTAAGTAGTTACTACTGTAATCACTAGTCAGTCAACACTGATGATGTGAGTACGAACCCCTCTCGTGCGGGTGCACTCAACTCCAATATCAATTGGCAAGGATTGTCAGTTTTCTTATCGAAGGTCGTGGTTTTCTCCAGGCACTTCTGCTTCCTCCAACAATAAAAATTGGCACCACAAAATAGCCCAACAGCAGTGCTTAAAAGTGGCATATAAAACACAGAAAATAAAATCAAATATTAGGACCCATACAGCATGTACAGTATGGCATTTATAAGTATATTTACTGGCATATTTGTTATATTTGCTAATGTATCAATCAACCAGTATACATCAGTGGTAATCATGTCCTTTAACAGGAGGAATTTTGCTTACTTTAAACCTTAACATTTGTTTAGATGATCAAAATGATAGTATTTTATTCAAATAAAAAATAAGATTTAAAAAAAAAAGATAAATTTGATCTCTTTTTGGTTTATTATTTCAAGAAATGAAACTGAAACTGCTTGTTATTTCTTGAAATACCCATGACAAAGTTTGAATGTTTCTCACAACTAAGTCACATGATTTCTGTTTATTTAAGTCGGCAGGATATCTCATGAAACAGCTTGAAAGAGTCTTCTTCCTTATTAAAATGCATATTATAGTACGAAAAACAGTCAGGGTCACAATTCGTAACATGTTTGACAGTTTAACTGTGTCTGCCTTCTTTTAGAAATTGTGTATGCCTTTTTCATGCTAATAAGATATTTATTTTTGTAGTACTTGTTTACATTTAATTTAATCATAGACATGAGGCTGTGTTGAGACGATTTACCATTGCATTCTTTAGCCTGGGGTGAATGCATTTAATGCAAGGAATGCATTTCAATGTTAAATTGATGAAATTTATTTAATGGCAGATTAACTTTCATATTTGATAAACATATATGAATCAAGGGAAATGAGTTTGTGTCATGAAGACAGCAACACAACAACAAGAACAACTAAAAGTCATCTAGAGGTCTGTCTTCAACGAAAGACGGCTGTCTATACAATATCTAGCTAGAGGTTGACATTATTATAAGTCTGTCTTGAACAATAGACTGCTGTCTATACAATATGTCAAGCTCTATATCTGGCTTGAAATAATTATGTTGCATATTGTCCTATTAAGAATGACAATGATTTATAGATAATCAGACAGTACTGTGGAATTTTTCCACCTTGCATTTGTCATGTATTGTCTATAAATAAAAATAGAAGTTGGCCTTTTTGTGGGGTATCACATTTTTGTTTAGGGGCCAGCTCCTCAGGGTGTGGGATTTTCTCGGTGTGTTGAAAACGCATTGTTAGCCTTCAGCTGTTTTCTGCTCTCTGATCTGGTTGTTGTCTCTTTGACACATTCCACATTTCCATTCTCAATTTTATCAATGAGATATTATTTTCTCTGTGGTATATAGTTTCAACTTATCAATGCTGTTTTTCACTGGAACATTGTTGCATTGTCAAAGAATCAAAATATTATGTCAGTGAATCAGACTTTGACAAACCTGTATTTGAATGAAATATTTCAATTATACTTTTAAATGAGAGCATGCAGCGAACAAATTTGACTGAAAAAAAAATAGATAAATTATCGTCAAAACTAATTTATGTACATATCAAAAATGCAGGTACATGTATATATGTACACTCATCTGGTATAGTTGCACAAATCTAAATATTAGGTGCATCACTGATCAATAAAGTATTTCATGCAATTGATCTTAGATATTTAGAAGCTGTGAATTGGTTAGAAATACTTGCATAGTAGCTAATAAAAGAATGTCTTATCCAGATGTTATAACATGATTTATTTACAATTACCTTTTTATTGCACTTCCTATATCTGATAATTCTATATTGCATTCTAATTGGTGAAGTGTAGTCACTTGCATCTGTAATTCTATATACAACTTAACACTAGGTCTTATATATGCTAAAAAAAGAAGATACACTTTGAAGGAAAAGGAATTGTATTGGAGTCTGTTTGAAGTTTATTCACAGAGCAATCTAGTATTCAGCTAGACCAATTTTAACAGTGGTTGAAAGTAGTGCTATATATAAATAATCCAGGGGTGGATCCAGAAATTTTGGAAAGGGGGGTTCCCAACTCAGGATAAAGGGGTTACCAACTACCAATTCAAATGCATTGATCGTCAAAAAAAAAGGGGAGGCTCCAACCCTGGAACCCTCCTCAAAACTGTCACTAATCCATAGGTGCCAGTCAGTCTTATTATCCATACTTCGTTCAATTGGTAAAGAAGGTTAAAAAAAAAGTAGCCACTGCTTTAAGAACATAGAAATATTGTGTTCCTACATGGGATTCATCAAGTTAGTGCCACACTGGTTGTAAATTGTAGTCATGTTTGTGGGGCTGACTGACCTAAGGATGGGACCTCCAGCCACGCTTCAGTGACTCCCTATATAATCAACCAAATTTTTCCCACAAAAGGGGGGGGGGGGCAGGGCCCCCTGGATCCGCCTATGGTTTGGAATTTTATTTGTTGATTGTGGATGTTAGAGCCATTGAAGTATCTCATCTGTGATTATAGAAAAGCGACCGAATTAAATAATTTAATGTTTGACTTTTGTGCAAGACTTTACAACAGTTTCCAGAAGTTTTGTTCAAGTTAAATTGACTCTTAGTAGAACATTGAATAAATAAACAAAGATAATTTTCTCCTAAAAATATAAAATATTCCTTTTATCTGTGATTAAAAAATATCTGTTTGTCTTTTTATTGGCCAAATATTTGTGACTCAAGTCTGTGTACATTTTTGAAATGGGTGGAGACACACAATTAATCAATGTTAAAGATGAAAGTGTCGCCTAAGTAACAATTCTTTGACAATTGAATATGTTTAAAAGGTGACTTCAAAAGTAGTGTTGATTTTTGTTTGGTGTTATTTTAGAGGGGAAAGGTTTGTTAATTTTAATGGCATAGGAAGAAATGTTCTATTGCTACAAAGGGGGTATTTAACGACCTTGTCTACCCATGAGGGTCCTGCACCATTTCAGGGCAATGCATAAATTCTAAGAAAACATTTCATTGTTAGATTTGAAATGCATTCATCAAGGGCTTTTTACACATGTTCTATTCTTAATGCCAAGTAGTGACAAAAATTGATATTAAATCATTGAATTGTAGCAATAAATTTAACCATTATCAGGGTTTTATAGATAAGTGGGAAAATTAGACAGTGGAGAAATGAGCTGTAGCCATTATCCCCTATCAGTAAAGATAAAGTAGAACTATTATAAATGAAGTCTCCCTAGTTAAGTGTAAAGTATGACAACAGTCCTTAAGATCAATCATCTCACCTGTCCCCTAGGTATGTCAATTATTCAATAAGGTATACCACCAGGTGAAACATTGACTTTGATGTCCTAATTAGGTAGTAGACTTTAATAGTGTTGTTCCCTGTAGTTTTGCAATAATTTAGTACAACTGATGGCTCTTTGGTATACATCAAAACGATTGTATTGAAAATAAAGAATTTAGACTATAGGTTAATGTCATATTTCAATGTTTTTTTATTTGCTTATCATTTTGATGTGAGAATTGGTGTATATGGATGCTCTTTGATACTATCTTTTTAATTTATTCATACCTTTTAGAGAAAATTTAAAGCTTGACATGTTGTATGGATTTATTGCTGTTTAACAGCACTGCAGTACTATATAGATATATATATTGTTGCAGTCAATTTTTATTGGTGGAGCCCAGAAAAGTGACATTTCTAGTGAATTAAGATCGGAGTCACACCGAGTTACACACATCTGCAATGTGCAGGGTTCGAAATCACAATGTCATTGATACAGTAGATAAACTACTTAGACCACTTGGCCAACAAGGCCCTCCATGTGTTTGTACATATTAAGGCTGTTTATAAAAGAATATGTTGCCCTCTAGATTTCATTGGTTTACCTTTCTTGTTAGGTTGCTATCTCGTTGACGTATACCCCATATATATTTTTTTTTATAAAAAATCATCAAGCTGTTTGTCTTATTAACATTGTTTCCTTTTTCCAGGTTTTATTTGATGCCTGTCAGAACAAACAGAGTTGCCAAGTTCTAGCCAGTACCTCAACTTTTCGCCAAGATCCATGTGCTTTCACCTCAAAGTATTTAAAGGTCAAATACAAGTGTAGTCCTAGTGAGTATACATAGGTTCAGCAATAGATCAGTGTATAAAGCTCCATATTTCATATTTAGAAAAGCTTGATAATACGTCATTTCTGGAATTGTGTATTTCCAGCACTTTCAAAATCGTCATTCTGTCCGGTAGTATAGAAATAATTTATGTTCTGTAAGTACGTAATCTTGATTTTCATACGACTGAGGAGGGGTGACCATCTTATTAGATATTCATTTCCCTAATATTTTGTGCATTGCTCAACACGTGCTGAAAGTGTCAATGCCTACATTTTGGTGATGTGGTGATGGAACTCACATGACACATTCAACTAAAAACCATATCCTTGAACTGCCATATTCATATCTGCTATCATGGTTATACTGATGCCTTATGGTCTTCGCTTACTGTCTGTCTCATATACTTTGTCCTTGGCTGGAGTTTCATGATTCAATGATCAACCTTAAGTTTCTGTGATAAGTTCCATTTTTCGGATGATTTAAGAAATGGTTCATCTGCATTTGGTATTTAGACTGGTTGTAAGGTGTGCATTTTGAATCAATATCATTCATCCAACCTGGATTTTTTTCAGGATTAATTGGTCAACATTTATAGGAAAGATAATTGTAAGGTGTACATGTGTATCAGTTTGACAGTTTATCTTACAATGACCTTATTTTCATGGATAATTGATAATGTGCTACATTTTGTATCTGTATTATACCTTGATCCTTTAAATGATTTTCCCTGGATTTCAATCATAAGTAACGCTGTAGTAACATTTCAACACATTAAAAAAAACACTTTAATTCCTTTTAATCTTGGGAGTTAAAAAAGAAGTGGAGGATGGAGGGAATATCTTTAGGTCTTGCAAGATTCATTTGACCAGGACCTAATTTTCATGGGTGATTGAACAATGTGAAGTTCTAGTGGTTAGGTCTGGGATTTTTTGGAATTTGAATATTTCCAACTACAATTTGGAAACTGCAATCCTGTTGGGTGTTCTCTGAATGTATCCTATCAAATTATACTTATCACTGGGGTTGTACTTACATGAGTGATACGACGGGTGCCACATAAGGAGTAGGATCTGCTTACCTTTTGCAGTACCTCAGATTTCACCTGTTTTTTGGTGGATTTCATGTTGCTCAGTCTTAAGTTTTCTATGTAGTGTTTTGTGTACTGTTGTTTGTCTGTTGAACAGGCTATTATTTGAACTTGGAATTATTATCAATTATGGAATTTACATAATTTCTTGGTTTGAAATTTTTTTTAATAACTTCCATGTTTATTCTATACTTTAATGTTCTGTGCTGTGCACAACACTTTCTATTACAAAGAAGATAGTGCATTTTCAATAGAATGCACTGTGCCGTGCACAACACTATCTATACAAAATGAATTGTATAGAAAGTGTTACGAACAGCTCAAAACATTATAATACCAAATAAACATGGAATCTATTAAAAATTTCGAGCACAAGAAATTAAGCAAATTCCATAATTAAAAATAATTCCAAGTTCAAATAATAGCCTGTTGTTGGTCTTTTTCTTTTAAATCTATGGCGTTGTCAGTTTATTTACGACCTTTGAGTTTGAATGTCCCTTTGATATCTTTAGCCTCTCTCATCAATAATAACAGAGGGGTATCTGCACGGAAGAATGCGAAATAAAATTGCCATTTCACGATGAACAAACAATTAAAAATTTCTTGCACATCAATCTTTTTACTGATTTCAGGAACACAGTGAATAACAAACCCTTTTCACGGCTGCACGTGAAATTAAAATGGCAAAACTTGTTGCACGAAAATAACCCTTTACCACCCTCATAACAGTTTACAAATTGACTCCAAGTAGAAACTGATAGATTTGTTCAGTTAAGTTTCATACATCACCATTGACAGAGTAATTTTATGTAAGTAATGATATTATCATATATATTGAGTTCTGACTTACATCTGTCATTAATAAATGGTAAGATAAGTATGGAACATTCAAAACATTATTGTTAATGTCCATTACCGATTACTTGCAGTTCAATAGATTCTAGACATGTAATGTAGACATGGTAGATATAAGGAATAGGAGATGGTGAAATCAATGATCTAAAAACACATTATTTGCACATACACTTAAAGCCTGTAGTACTTCTTAACTCAATAAGATGTAGAAGTTGCAATTTTGTTTTTGAATTAAGTAAATTCTATATATTTTTTATGATTTCTACTATGTAAAAATTACTATATTGGTTTCACTTTTTGATATCTATATATAGGTAAGAGAACATATAGTTCTGTCTTGTAGCATGCTAATGCCGCTACAAGGCAGCATCCGAACCTGCAAAATGGAAAGGGATTAATATAAGTTGCAATAACTTGTTTCCCAATCCACTATAAATAATTATGTTTAAAATAACATAAAGAAAAAGAAGAAAATAATGGATCTTCTTTCAGCACTCTTTCATTTTCGTTTGACCATCAAAGTGTATTGCCTGTGATACACCATCTTGAAATTCTTTGACTATTACTTAGCTTATAACACCAAGCCTTTGATTTACACACAACAAACAGTATCTGGTGTAAGTGATTTAAAGAGTTAACAGAAGAATCATCAAATTTGAATATATTTGATCTTTTAGTGGTAGAACGATTGTAAAATATTTTATTGCATAATACAATCATTTAATGAATCTTCTACCATCTGTCGGCCATTTCACAGAGAATCATTTCATTTTTTAATAGTGAAGATGAAAATTTAATGGTTACGGAAATGGTGCATAAACAGAGGATAAATTATCAGTTCACACTGGACATGAAAGGTCCAAACTGATTTTTTTATACGATTATCGAATATTGAAAAAGCAAGAAATTCCTCTTTTTGAAGTTGATACTTCTTAGTAATTGCATTCAATAATGGCAGCGTAATTAACAGTAATGGATGAATTCATCAACAGTCATAAGAGACTATTATAGATCATTATATGCTGGTTCTTTGTTGATGATAACAATGTTATATGAATTCATTTCAGGGGAGATAACTCCTTACAACTTGTTTTACCCTCTTAATGAAATCAAATCCTTTCTCTCTCTTCATAATTAGACAAATTTTGTGCTTCACTAAATTGTTTGTATTTTACATCTGTCAATTTGAAGAGCTACTTATCAAACCACTACAAAGAGGGGTACTGGTAACATGTTGAAAATTCTTGAAGATTAGTGTTTAAAGTGTATTCTTGTAGCAGGTTTTCTTTACACAGGTGGTTTTTTAATGGACATGTTTTCGTGTATACTTTTTAAAAAATTATCACATCCAAAGGCAACAACCTAATAGGTGTCTGAAGTTTTCCCTTTTCAACATTGAGAATATTAAGAGATCATAACACTTTTCAAAATAGCATCCATGAATAATATAACCAGGGGTGGATCCAGCCATTTTAAAAAGGGGAAATGGGGGGTCCCTCCCCAGGATAAATGGAGGGGTTTCAACTAATATGTCCCAATTCAAATGCATTGATCATCCAAAAAAAAAAACAGGGAGGGTTCCAAGTAAAGGAATGCCGATCTGTATAAATTGAAAACACTGATCCCCTGTATAAAGTACTGTCTTGAAAATAACAAACCTATTTAATTGGAAACCATTTGAATCTATATGGATTATTTGATTTGCAATTACTTATTTATATCTAGTCAGAGAAAACTCTATAAAATATATATAGATGTATCAGAAATTCTCTGAACAAAATTTCAACATATTGAATGAAAAATACATGTATGCCAATTCAATTTCTCATTTCTTTTCAGGTGATTTTAAGAACATAACAGTGTGTGAAAACCAACAGATAAATATTCGTTGTGAAAGATCTCAAAGAATTGCAATCTACTCAGTGTTATTTGGTAGAGCTACAACAAATACACCAAAGTGTTTAAAAAATGGTATTGGCTATGCAGGTAATTATCCATATTTCTTGTCAACAAAATCTCACAAAAGTTACATTTTTCTCCACTTAAACAAAAATAAACCTACAATAAGGTCAAAAATTAATTGATGTTGCCTTGCTTTATAAGGGGGTCTCATTGTGTGGGGGGTATCTGTTCCCAGATCCCGCTTAAAGTTTAATGAGAAACCTGTATCCCACTTCTCGTTGCCATAATAGCGCATGTAATTTCCCGTGTACCGCCAGACTTTGTTTCCTGTTTTCACGCTTAATTATTGGACTTTCATGTGTCATGCTTAAAAAAAAATTGGCCAATCCCCCATCACGCTTAGACCCCAATGAGACCCACTTATAAGAGTTCTTGACTATCTGAAATCAAGGCCTTTATTCATAAAACCATCAGTGCTTGGTGTACAAAAAGTGTTCATGAGTATTTTGGTTGGTTGAATCTTGAGTCTGAGTAGAATAATCGTACACCTGATTTTTTTGACTGCAAGGCCTTAACTCAACCAATATCTTACAAACTCTTACTTTCTTTTTTACTCAGACAGAAAATACCCAAAATTCCAAATAAAACAGCTCAGTCATTTTTCAGGTCAGAAAAACAGAACATTTGTTTTCAATCTGAATTCAACAGCAATAATGTTTTTTTTAAGATCTAAAAAAACTGCACGGAAAAATCACCACAGAAAAAACATTTATTCAAGATATATTGAAAATTTATGTAAACAACCGGGTTCATTTTTTGCATTGAATATTAGGAAGTCCTTTCCAAAATTGGCGATTTTTATGCATATTAAATTTTAAACTTTTAACATTTTTTTTGCCAGTATTTTGAACTTGATACTACATTGTATTTCACAAAAAATCTTTTTTTAGTTGTCCCAATATATTTAGTGTAAAATTTGTGATGATGGTGATTGTCAGGTGATAGAATCAATCTCATTGGAGCCTATGATGTCTCAAGATTTTTTGAAGGTCGTAAAAACAAGTATAAATTTTATAATAATGTCAATATATTTTATCTTCAACAAACTAAGCAAAAAAAAGTAGAAGAATGCTCTGTTTGTGATATTCACATAAATAGTTTTAAAAAATGCCCCCATACTAATTCATTTGGTGCCTGATAACTAAATACTGTGAAGTCTGATACTGAGTTGTAAGTGTATGTAAATAAAATATATTGTGATCATTCAAATTGTTGACATTTTTATTTTATCACTTCGTAACAATTTAGATATGTGTTTTGATATTATCTTAGTATGTTCATAACTAATTTCTTAAAATGTCACACTGCAAGGTTAATCTTGTTGACACGTTAAATCATGGAGGGTCAAATTATTGTCAGTTTTATATAAAAAAGGTTATCATTTTTCAGTGCAATAAATAGCTTTTAATAATAATATATTCTTGAATTCATGATATAGTGTTGATATATTTGTTTGCTTTTCTGATTAATAAATTATTCACAAAATGTCCAATTAATGAATTTGTGGAAGCTTATCTTGCTGTGAATGGATATAATATATATAGTTAAGTGGCAATAATCATTTATCAAAGCTTATTGAAGTCACTTTTTTTGTTTCTCATGTAGAAGTTTTATGAGGAAATAAATTTTTGATCTTGACTAATACTGTCTACGTTATAAATATCGGCACACGGCCAAACTTAATTTGTGCTTGTAAACATAATACGCCTAAACGGTTATTTAGGGTCAATTTTCTACTTCCTTATCTTACTAATATAAAACAAGGAGATGTGGTTTGAATGCCAATGAGAAAGCTATATATATATATATTAACATACAAATGACTCTAATTTAGCAAATACGGGAGCCTGTACAGCCATCAGCATTGAGCAAAACCCACAACATAAAGTTAAGATTGAAGGACACAATTTCCTATCTATATATAATTTTGTAAAAATAAACCACTTTAAAAAACTTTTTATTTGCAGATTGTAAATCAGCTACTGCTACGGAAGAAGTTATGAAAAGATGTCATGGTCGTAACCATTGTGTGATAGAGGCTGAGGAATATGTGTTTGGTAACCCATGTCCTCCAGGAGTACAAAAATACCTATCTATATCTTATACATGTGGTATGTAATAAACAGGGTGTACAAAAAAAACTATCTTTATCTTATACTTGTGGTATGTAATAATCAGGGTGTACAAAAATACCTATCTATATCTTTTACATGTGGTATGTAATAATCAGGGTGTTCAAAAATACCTATCTATATCTTATACATGTGGTATGTAATAATCAGGGTGTACAAAAATACCTGTCTATATCTTTAATATACATGTGGTATGTAATAATCAGGGTGTACAAAAATACCTATCTATATCTTATACTTGTGATGTGTTATACATATGTAATACAAGATACCAGTAATCACTGTAATTGGTTTAAAAAAAATACCAATCCATAATGGAACAAGTCAACTATTTTGACTTAAAGAATATCATTCTCAATTTTATATATTGTTTGATGCTTAAAAAGTGAAGGCATTAAAATATGGTTTGAATATTTGGCAGATTCCTGGTTTCTTAAAAAAAGGTGACCCAATATGTAACTTTTCAAGTAATTTTGTATTGAAATCAAACACTTTTAAATAAGGTAAAGGCACATATTGACTTCAATTACTGGTTAACTAAAATGTAAATATGAATGTTAAACTTATTCAGAAATGATCTTAATCAGAAAACATAACATTAGGTGTCGACTCAAACATTTCATATAACACAAAAGTCTAGATAGTAAAATATGACATAGTTCACAAGTAATATGTTTCCTTTTGCACTTCTAATACTATTTGCATATTGTGAAGATACAAGTTGATATTCTTTACTTATACATTCATTTAAAGTCATGCTGTTGAATATATTAGATTTAATATCCAAACGTTTGATTGAGCATATGTAAAATTGAGTTAATTAGCATCCCACTATATAACTATTTCCTGATGATCTTCAGAATACTAGAGTATGTAAAAAGAATACCCTCAAGATGATAATTTCCTTACATAAAAATCACCTCAGGTGAAACCAATGGACGGATTATGAAATATTTAATACTTGTACCGTATTACCTGATTTAAATGTTTTATATTAAAATTCCAACAACATCAAAGCAAACATAGCTTTAAATGATTTGTATGGGAGAAATGTGAATCGTAGTTGATTGATTGGAGTTAAGTTTTCCTTGAGAAGTTTGAGATGTTGTTGACGAATTATTTTTTTTCAACTCAAAGTACACAGTATAATTTTGCACTTTATATTTGCATTTCATCATAATTTATCAGAATACAATGTTTATTTGTATGATTCAGAATGGAAAACAAATATTAAAGTACAGGCCAGAAAAGTGTGATTCACAATTACCAAAAACAGGAATAACCTTCTAAAATGGTACACCCATGAATTTAAAAACAAACAGAAATAGGGTGTGTGTGGGTGAATGAGTATCCAAACAACACAAAACAATATTATGACATATAAAGATCTGCAAAAGGTTTTATTCAAAGCACAAGAACTATTAATTCAGTTGTAGGGATAAATTACTGGAATAGGTCACTAAAATATCAATAGATATAAGAAGATGTGGTATGAGTGCCAATTAGACAATACTCTCTATCCATAAGTTGCAATTTAAAATAAGTAAACCATTATAGGTCAAAGTACAGCCTTCGACATGGAGCCTTTGCTCACACCAAACAGCAAGCTATAAAGGGCCCCAAAAATGACTAGCGTCAAACCATTCAAACATAAAAACCAACGAAAGGTCTAATCTAAATAAAAAACGAGAAATGAGAAACACTTATGAATCACATAACTTTACTTGACTCATGTGATTAAATCATATATGTATCTGATATGAAATTTTTCAAATCAAAGTGGTGCTAACAAAATGGGCATATGGACATTTGCAACAAAATGATATTAAATAGTTTGTATACATGTTTTAAATGTATTTTGTAAATATAAATTTTCATAAACTTCTGAAGGGAAAAAAAGCAATCTTTGTGTTTTGACAATTTATCTGGGAGGTTTTCACTGGTCAAACACATTAAGCTGATCCCACATCTGTTTGGTACATCATATAACCTACAGTTATTTTGTAAACAACTATTTACTTCATCTGACACTTTTATGGCAGACATGCATTTAACAAGATGGAGTTACACTGCCTGCAGAGTGATGCACATGATCTGTTGAGCTCAATGAAAGATGGCTATCAACAGCACTGATACAATCAGACAGTGTACATATGTCTTGACATCTTTAAAAGGTGTAATATTTCAAGTGGTTAAACCCTTACATGACCTCCATTTGTAGAGAAAGAATCTGTGTGTGTGTGTTTTTGCCTTGAGTATTGAAGGGTTAATCTATTTTACTGTTTGAATGGGAATCCCATTCCATTGTGATAATCATCCTATCTATTTTTTCAATGAAATGATTTCCTTTGATGACATGACAGTGTATATTAATAATGGAAAGATGTTTAAACATCAGATTTCTAATTCAATATGTATACCAGGATAACTGGTTAAGATGGCTATTGATAGAAAAAATGTTTTAATGGGAGATATAGACCACCGTGTGTGCATCAACAGTGTTAAAGTAAATTGCCCTGGATCAAATTTTGTAAGGAAGAGACAATTTTAATCTTCATCTTTTTTTAAATTGCTTTGCACTTGTTTATCTTCTAAATTTCATGAAAAAATGAACAAAAAGAAGGAAGCTGTTTGAAGGCTATGTTGTGTAATTATATGTATAGCGTAACAGGCAATTTATTTTTTATGGATTTGATGTGACATTGTGTAACCGACCATTGTGGAAAATATTTACGGTTTATTTTAATTGAATGAACTAGAACAGAATAGAAATAACTGGAAAAATGTTGGCTTATTTATTTGATGCGTCAAAATTTATTTTCACTTTTTGATTTCATAATGTCAAGATTATAGTTCAGTTCTTACCGGTTCATGGTACTGTAAATTCAGAAATTATTCGATGTTTTTAATATTGCCAAAAATGCGACGAATTGATAATCGCAATGAATTAAACTTGCATTTTGAATTGAAATTGCATTTTAGTCTAAAATGACAAAATTGATATAATAAATGCACGCAATGATTTCTGAATTTACAGTATTCATTTTCAAATTCTTTCTTAGAAGGTCAAAGTCACCAAAACCAAAAAATCGACAGAAACTACCGGTACTTGTTTCAGAACTATATCCTTTAAACCATATATGAAATCTTTACTTATCTATAGTTAAGTTGAAAAAAGTCCTTTCAATCCATGATAGGTCAAAAGTCAAATTTACAGCAGCATTTAATAGACCATATTGCTTTGTTTTCTATCATTTGACATAAATTTCTTTTTGCTGTACTGGACACCAAGCTCTATTTCTCTCCCTAAAGATTAAAACTCTGCTAATGTATACATGATCCTTCTGTGATTTTATTGTCTTGCCTTACCTTGCAGAAAGTTAGTCAAAGGAATGTTTATCTGG
Organism: Mytilus galloprovincialis; assembly: GCF_965363235.1. Taxonomy (NCBI): domain Eukaryota; kingdom Metazoa; phylum Mollusca; class Bivalvia; order Mytilida; family Mytilidae; genus Mytilus; species Mytilus galloprovincialis. Next base: position 47,066,495 of record NC_134847.1, on the reverse strand, counting down.
TTAGAAGGTGGCATTAACTTTTGGTAAAATCTTATAATTCTTGTAGCTAAAGACCTCAATACTTCATCCTTAAATACAGATATTTTATGTTCTACAGTTTCCGTCTGTCTTATGTCCATTGTCCTGAATCTCAATTTCATGGGTCATTGATGATGTTAAGTTTGTGTGACACTAGTACATGTAATAAAAATTTATTTTAAAGTCTGTCGACATAAATTTTGGCATGATCATTACCTTTGGAAAAAAAATTAAGTGCTCTCTGTAAAAAGGAAGTAGAAGATGAATATCATTTTGCTTTAAAATGTCAAATTTTAGAAGAATGTAGGCAAAAACTTTTTCAGGAATTGGAGAGTATAGTTCCAGATTTCACCAAAATGTCTGATGAGGAAAAATTTGCATTTATGTTTACATTTAATGAGTATGATGTAACTAAAATTATTGTCAAGGGAGTTAATGATTTATATGTATTAAGAAACAGCCTAGCTGATAAGAAAAAATAGTCGATGTAATAAAGTTGTGACTATTTTATATTTTATAACAATTGCATTATGATTTTTTGTACTTGTACTTTCAAATTTGCAAAAGTATCACCTCCTCCAAAACATTTAAATATAGTCTTATAGAATATGAATGTTGTTTAAATTTAAATATTATATGTTTGTAATGATTGTCATGTTTGTCTTGGCAACAATCCAATATTTGGATTTTTAACCAATAAAATGATTTGATTTGAATTGATTGCAGTAAAGCAGGAGAGACATTCAGCATGTACACTCTTAATAATTCTGACATCAAGTCATTTACAAGAAATGCAATTGTGAAGTAGTGAGCCAGGCTACTGTGTTTTGGTAATTTTTTTTTTTTTAACTTTTCAGTGCCAAAGAAGATTTTAAAGGACAGATTAAGACACCATGGAAAAAATGGATTTCATAGAAAGAAAAAAAGGAAGAAGAAAAAGCCGGATAAAAAAGAAACAAGTTCAAGCATTCCACAAACTGTTACCTTTATAGAAAAAGTGCTAAATACTGAGCCCCCTGTAAATAATAATAATAATATGTATCCAGCAGGTCAGTTTTTCCTTAATTTATTTATAATAAAAAAAGGAGACCAATGTGTCCACATTATATGTTTGCCACTAGACATTATACAAATCACATTTAATCAATCAATGTGTCAATAGTTGATAAGTGGAAAAGGATAGACAACACCGTTTGTCAAAAATATAAAATAATTATAAAAACAATCCACTAAAAAAACTTATGATTAAGCAAATTGTTCCCCCTTTCACAGGCAAAAACTCAGGTGATCTGGAAGGGTACGTAATTCCTGCCTCACTTATTGCACCAGTTGCTCTTTTGTAAATTGAATATCTAAGCACACAACGTAGTAAATGCTTTTGTTAAATTCAAAATGTGTTTATCTCAAATCTGACATTGACAGAAAGTCAAATTTGGAGATGATAATCAAATGTAAGGACAGGTTTTAAACACTGCTCGTAGGAAAAGAAAGACAACAGTTGCATAATACACAACAAAAAATCTGATGAAAAGTTCATGTGTGCCACATGAGATATTTATCCATCTGTTATCCATTGTAGAATGATTTTATTTTAGCATAAGCTTATTATTTTTATATGAGTTCAGTGCAACTCATAACATTATTTACCTAAAAGAATTTACCTTAATTTTAAAAAGTAACTGGGAGACTTAAACAAAACAAGACACAACTTTGAATTACAATATTCTATTATTTTCTTGTCTCTTACTGAATACATTCTAATCATAACCTGCCATTCAGCATCAATTCATTCATCCTTTTTATTCATAAATTTAACAAACTATATACTAATGATATTCAAGATGTGTTATTAAAAGGGGAGATAATAAATAGAGCACACTGAAATAATGAAATAGTTTTAAAAGTCTTTCAAATTTGTCATTTAATATTGATTCTTTATCCTACCATTATCCTATTTATCCTTTCGTATATAAATTTTCCAAATTAATCATGCTAAGAATTGTATATGTAGTAAAATTTAAGAAAGTAATTAAGGGGAGATAATCGAAAGAGAACACTGTAGAAAATTAATAATTGATAATTAAAATAATCAAATGTGTCTTCCAGATGATGCACAGCAACAAGACCTAGTGAGGAAGGGCGAGCTGCAAGTAAATCCAAACAAATCCTCCAAGACTCAGGAGGAGGTGGAGAAATCCGATATATCTACAGTGCTATGTATAAATACTACAATCAAATCTACAGTTAGTCAGGGAAGAAACAATGGTGCTATTGGACTGGTTACAGACTGGTTCAATTCTTTTAACTTCATCTCTAGTAAGTAACTATGTTGTTTGATTTTCATGTCTCTAGTATTTGAAAATGGACAATACTTGATTTATCTCATTCCAAATCATACAACATCTTCTTTTTTATATGAATGAGTTTGAATAAATATTAACACATTTATATATTAACTTATATTCAAATGAAAATAGACCAATGAACGAATTTTCAAAAGTATGAAAAGATTATGGTAATTTTTTATATGAAAAAAAGAGGTTGTGCCAATGACACAACACTTCAGAAGACCAAATAATATAGAAATTAGCAACATTAGGTCTCCGTAAGCTTTCATCAATGAGCAAAACACATATCAACCATATAGCAATCTACTTAGTTTTCTTTATTTTTGTTTCCTAATAGCTTAATGTTTTTGTTTCTTAATAGCTTAATTGATTAAATTAACAAGAAAGAAAAACATTTTTTATGTGAAAAAGAAAAAAGTGATTTTACAGTTTAGTGAAATTACCAAAACATTTATTTGTTTGTTCTATTTTCAGAAAATGAAGAGAAAGCAATTCTTTATCTTGTGATTGGTGTTTGTGTTGGGATAATTTGTCTCTTAATTGTGGTTGTGATAAAACTGATAATCAGAAACAAACATCAACGCAAATCAAAACTGGACGTTACTGACCCAGTACATTGTAATCCACCTCCCCCACCAAATCATACTGATGTTCCAACTATGTCTCGGACTGACTCTGTAGACAGGATAGAAGTTGTCAGGTTTGAACCTCGTGGAACTTTCAGAAATGGAGAACGTTACCGACCACGTAGCATGAGGAATCTTGATAGTGACGATCCATTTGATTCTACCATTGTAGATCATGGAGATCCTTTTCAGCGACGAGGGACATTATTAAGTCTTGATCAGAATGACAGAGTGATAAACAATTATTATGGCTAAGTCACATGATATTAAGGTGCTCTATTTTTTACCTGTGTAACAGTTCAGATTGTAATGTAGTGGTTGAAATGTAATAGTAAATGTGTGGAATGATCTGATTTGAAAGCTATGTCTGAATATTTGATGGTTCGTAGCTTGATCAATACTATGTCTGAATATTTGATGGTTCGTAGCTTGATCAATACTATGTCTGAATATTTGATGGTTCGTAGCTTGATCAATACTATGTCTGAATATTTGATGGTTCGTAGCTTGATCAATACTATGTCTGAATATTTGATGGTTCGTAGCTTGATCAATACTATGTCTGAATATTTGATGGTTCGTAGCTTGATCAATACTATGTCTGAATATTTGATGGTTGTAGCTGGATCAAAACTATGACTGAATAATTGATGGTTGAAACTTGATCAAAACTATGTATGAATAGTTGATGGTTGAAGCTTGATCAAAATTTTATTTGTACAAGTGAATATTAAATGTTCAAATTCAAGTTTGTGTATGCTTTGATGGAAAGGAGTAGGTCCGGTAAGGACCGATTTTGGCCTCAAATTTTAGGTTCATCTGACGAAAGATTTTGACCACTTTTTAAACACGTTAGTGTCTATTTCTTTTGAATCAATTAGTTTATGTGAAAGATTTTAACTGATTTAGTCATTAAAAACGATCCGATTCAAGCTCAAATATGTAAAATCTACCAAATATTCCAAAAAATGTCATTTTTCAGATGGTTTTTGTCAAAAATGAAAGTGGCCGCATCCGTGTTCATCCTCAACCTTTATATATGTTATGTATTACTGTAAAATACAACTTACATTTCAATATTAAGGATGAACACGGATGCGGCCACTTTCGTTTTACACGAAAACCGTCTAAAATTTAACTAAAATGCTAGAATTGTGAAGATTTCAGTAATTTAGCATGACTTAATGGTGCTAGTACCCGATATATGTGCATTGTATTGTCAAAAAGAGCCCATATTTATGTAGCAGAAGCATTCTACTGTCCAATAAACCATTAAAAGTTGACATTTTTACAATTTTGTAAAACTGCTATATTTTGGGGCCGAAAAGGGGTCTTACTGGACCTACTCCTTTCATATTTTGTTTGTTACTGTGTGTTTGAAAATATTTTTAATAAATTGCAATAATATACATTTATTTTAGGGTAACAAAGAATGTTTACATGTATTGAGAAGCATCTTAAAAAAATTTAGTTGTGTATCTATATTTTTTTGTCTTCAATATCTTTCTTTTAAAAAAAAAAAACATATTGATACATTTTAGGTTATGTTGTGTCTTATTAGGGAAAATAGGGGAGGGAATTTTTTCCTGTTCATTTAATATTTCTCATTGCAAGTATGCAAAGTAATTCAGATTCAGTTGCCGTCTTAGAGTTACAGTTCATTCAAGATTTTTAAACCTTTAAAAAAGTTAATTTTTAGCATAAATTTTTTCATAGAAAGTAGTTCTTATTTATTTATCTAGGTATTACCATTAAGTTAACATGAGGCAATTAATGTCTATATTTTATACTATTGTTAAAAGATACCATGAAATATGTGTGACAACGAATACAAGAACTCTATACCTCAAATGAAAATGTCTGATTGAAGGAATGTTTTATACTCTAAAATTAACCATACTGTCAATGGCTGTATCAATAAAAAGTGCAAAGTCTTTTAAAACTACCAAAGTTTAATGTTTGAACTGTATTCAATGTTCGTTTTTTTTTCTTTTTGTCATTTACAGTAGATATGAAAAGAATTCCACATAATTTGAAATAGGGCAGTGTGTAAGAATAATATGTGTTTTTGACTTTGTGAGTCTCTAATTTTGTTCCTGCAACTCTGTTTATAAACTGCATTATTTTGGGTGCACAAACAGACCAGGCCTCTCTGTCCATCTAGTTACCCTCTATTCTTTGTCAAACAATCAATTTGTATTGTCTTCTCCTTTCAAGTCATTCTTTCGCTTATTATTGTCGATTTCTTTAAGTTGCTTTTGCCTTGATGCAACATCTCATCTTCGAGATCAGATTTATAGCTGATATTAACCCAAATAATTCAGTATTTATATTCACCTGATCTACAGTTACTTTATTAACGCCTGAAAGCATAGACAATAAAAAGTCTTCAATCAACCATTCAGAAATAGCTCTGGATTTACAGATCTCATCAAAATTGAGATGATTGCTGATAGGTCCTCTCTTCTACAAGACACCAATTACCATCCAGGCTTAGTGAACATTTTTAACGTGTTAGGTATTCAGGCCCTCACAAGTAGGAGAGATGGATTAAGGGGAGGGACTGAATTGTTCAGTTTGAGCTGATATATGCATAAAATTTGGTCCACTTTTTTTTTGTACTGCTAGGATTTAGCATATTCTTCACATGTTTATTACCTGTGGCACAACATTCATTGTTTACCATAGAAAATCATGTAATACTATGGAAATTATGTCAGTCAATTCAAATTGCATATATAATGCAACTAGTTGTGTATATTTCCTAAATATAGTAACACAGCTATATTTTGTGCAAAGTCATTTCATCATGAAACACTTTTTCAAAATCAGGGGTTCATAAAGGGATAAAAATAAGTTTGTTACAATTTAAATAGCTATTAATGTACTAATTTAAGTTGCAGTTTAAAATAACATAAGGTCAATGTCATAAAAATATAAACTTTTATGTACTTGGCACAAAACCGTGGAAGGGTTTGGTACAACCTCACCCATCCCCAGTTTCTCAGCCTCATACAAAAAAGTTTATATGAAAGGATTCTACTGTAAGACAGATAAAAAAAAGGAAGTTTGATGTAACATTTCATTTTGTATTTTATAATGTGAAATTGTATTTTGTGTATGTTGTTATATGCATGCAAGTTATTTATGTATGTGAATGAACAAATTCTTCCATTTTACATTTAGTTATGGCAGCATTTTTATACATATCTCACTGCTTTTAAACTTTATATATTGAGATCATTTTTAGCTTATTTGTTATGAATGATGAAAGAACATTTTTAAGTACATTAAATTTTATGTTTTGTTTGCAATTTTATTTCTATTTTTACTTCTTGATGTTTTTACCAAAGCTATTTTATAGAAATATTCTACACATTAAATCTATTCTTATTTTGAATAATGTTACTGACACAAGCAGTTTCTCTTGCAGTTTAAATCATGAAAAAATACATAATTTTAAACTATTTGATATGTTGACTCATTTAATATTTTAAGTTTTGTCAAAGTTATGTTCCTAATTTTTTGGAGGTAAATGTAATTACCATAACTAGTTATATATTTGCACAGTTTGTCTCAATTTAAGGTTGTTTGTGTATAAATATGAAATAAAAGGAAAATCCGTAATATGTGGTTGCTATTTACAAAGATTTTATTATATATGCAAAAAGACTTATTTATGAAAACTTATTATTTGAAATTGATATAAATTAGTAAAAATAAAGGAGGATTGTTTTTTCTATGTTAAAATATTTGAAAAACATAAATAGGTTTAGATAAAAAGAAAATGTCTTGAGTTTTGATAAGAAATGATAAGGTTGGAGAGTTGTCATGAAATATTTGTCAATGGACATATAACAAACAACAATCAATCGTTTAGGGTAGAAAAATGTTTAAATTTATAAATTATATATAGAGAGAACGATAACAATGTTTTTGGATTAATGAAAAAGTACAAATTTTTATTATTGCTGATTCTGTCATCCTCAATGTTGTCGTGCATTTTGTGAACAGGATACAATTTTTGAATTCATACAAGGGTGAAATTTTCATTACTGCCGATTTGGTTGTCATCATTGTTGTAATACATTATGTACTTAACTCTCATATTAGCACTTTCTGAAAATAAATGCTTATATTTTATGTAATGGTAGCTTATTGTAAATACACTAGTTTTCACATAGGGCACCCATTCATCTATCTACTAGTCAGGTCAATGAAGAGTTACCTGCCCATTTTATTAAATCATTTTTGTTATGTATATATTGTACAGCCCATTTATTTATATTTATATATACAAAGATGCAATATATATATTTTTGTGTATTTTGAATTAGAATTCTGTTAATGAGTATTTTAATTAAAAAAAAAATGGTAATGTTCATTTTTAAGTATGATTGATTTAATCATTCATTTATTTCAAACTTAAGGTTAAACAGATAATCATGATAAACTCTTCATCAATTTAGAATAACAAGAATGTGTTTCCTTGGATACCACATCCAGTTCACACTATCACATGTTCAGTGAACTTTTATATTTTGCGTGTAAAAACTTATTCAGTATAAAATTTTGAAATAAAACATAAAGTAACAAGTTTTAAAATAGATGTGACCACATAAAAATTTAGTTTTAAAATAGATGTGACCACAAAAAAACAACTTTAAAAGAACTTAAACCTACCTTAAACCCAATTATTAACCTAAAACCAGAAAAATAAAGACCCTCCACTATCATAGGCCAAGGAATAAAAAATAAGATTATGGTTAATATTACTCTGATATTTATCTATAGAAGTAGAAGAAAAGATACATTAGTTAACACATAAGCAGATATTTTTATTCAACCCAGTCTCAAAACCAAACTTTTTTTTATAGCTTCTCACTTTACTCCCACCTCAAACATTTCACAGTGCAATGATTTACAAATAAAATTACTTTCATGGTACTGTGGATTCAATATTATTTGTGGGATACCAATTTTCATGGACTTCAAGGGTACAGATGAACCACGAAATTAAAAAAGTTAAACAAATAACACATTTTCTATAGGCTTGTATGCAGACTTCCTCAAAACCATGAAATTACTAGTAGATATTCACAAACATGAATATTTTCCTTAATCCACGAAAATAAATGAATTCACAGTATGGCAAATGAGGTCTTCCATGTAAATGATGGCATGCCTTGTTCAATGCTTGTATTGGCTGTTTTATACAATGTGTTCAGTTAGAAAATCACGGGTATCATGTTCTCAGCTAATTGAATATGTAATATAGCTTCTCAGCCTTGCTTACTTAAATCACAGTTATGCTTCAATAATATCAGTTATCTGACATAAAAGAAATTATAGTGGTTTAGCATAAAATATGTGCCTTTGACAGGAGTCTGAATTCTGAAATAAAGATGGACACAATTCGCCATTTCAGAATCTAAAGGACTTTGGGTAATCTAATTGTTTGTACACCAAAATGAAATAACATTACGTCATTGGTTGAATTTCCATTGTTTAGAATGTTTTAAACCAATCACAACATTTTGGTGTACGCTTTTGAAAATATTGCCCAGAATGCATTCGATTCTGAAACGGCTTATTACAGAACATAGATCCAAGTTTTGACCCTAATAATACACTTGTATTACAAAGGAGTTATTTTATGGAAATTTTAATCACAACTGTCAACATATCCAATCTTGACTGTCCTGAGAAACATGTTTTTTGGACCTCCATTTCAATACATTGGATAGTAAGAAGTCAAAAATAGGTCACTGAAATAATTTAACCAACATGTTCAAATTTAGGTCAGATAAGCATTTGATAATTTTATTTTATCATTTTTACGACTCTGATGTTCGAAGAGGCTGAAAAAAATTGGTCAATAAAAAAGGACTGTGCATTGTTAGTTTAAATAACCATTGCAAACTTATTTTTCAAAGAAGTTATAATTTTTTACATTTAATTGTCGCTCTTTTTTTAACTGCTACAGATAAAATTATGATGTTTGTTAGGTGTGCTGTATGTTTTATAGTAATACAATCAAATAAACCCTTAGTTTGGTTTTTTTTTTCTTTAAAAACAACCATACATGATACCTCCAAATTTGAAAAGAATCAATTTGACAACAAGTGCTGTCCATTGTTATTTTTGTCTCTACTATGTTGAAGAATGTATCTATTGTATGCATTTCATTTTGTTTTAGTGAACTATTAACAAGTTCATATGATCTGCTTTAAATGTTATTTTATACATGAATGTTACTCTCAATGTAGCATTTTTACTTGCATGTTACTTAAAATAACATTTTACATGAAAGTGACTTAAAATGTTACATTTATATACAGGAATGTTACTCTCAAAGAAACATTTTATCTGGCATGTTGCTTTTATGTAACATTTTACATCAAAGTGACTTAAAATGTTATATTATACAGGAATGTTACTACTCAATGTAACATTTTTACTGTCATGTTACTTTTAATATAACATTTTACATCAAAATTACTTTAAATGTTATATTATACATGTATGTTATTTTCAATGTAACATTTTTACTTGCATGTTACTTTCAATGTAACATTTTACTTACATGTTACTTGCAATGTAACATTTTTACTGTCATGTTACTTTTAATATAACATTTTACATCAAAATTACTTTAAATGTTACATTATACATGTATGCTATTTTCGATGTAACATTTTTACTTGCATGTTACTTTCAATGTAACATTTTTACTGGCAAGTTACTTTCAATGTAACATTTTTACTGGTATGTTACTTTCAATATATCATTTTACATCAAAGTGACATTTTATGTAATATTTTACATGCATGTTACTTTTTGATGGCTTTAAAGTTTTGTATTTTGCATTTACATGAATAAGTTTGAAACTAGGGCCATTTTATATTTCATGTTGTATATGTATGAAAGTTGTTATGCATTTATTAAAAATGATATACTTTGCACAATATGTTATTTCATTACTTTAAAAAAGTTAAACCAAACTTATAGACCATTCGATACTACTGCTGGTGGGTTGTAAATCCATAAAAGAATTATCAGGTCAGTAGTCTGTGCTGACATGATTTATACTGTACATTCAGAAATTATTTTGTTGTTTTTATATAGATCAGACCATGGGTTTTCCCGTTTGAATGGTTTTACACAAGTAATTTTTGGGGCCCTTTATAGCTTGTTCGGTGCGAGCCAAGGCTCTGTTTTGAAGGCCTAATAATGGTTTACTTTTATAAATTGTTTCTTGGATGGAGAGTTGTCTCATTGGCATCATACCACATCTTCCTATATCTATCTTTTATGTGTGAAGGTCCTTTAACAGCCTTTTCAGTTTAAGGTTTGAGTGTTCCTGATGAAGATTAATCAAGGAAAACATTTTGGACACACACAATTTTTTGTTATTTTCAGCATTCATTAACTGAATTACTGAAATAAGGTGATGACTTCTTACTGTTGAAAAAAAAAATAGTTAAAAGCTAGAACCTGGACTCGACAAGAGCAAAATGTTTACCAAGGCTCATTTAAACAACTTACGTCTTGAAGATGTAAACCTTTTTCCTAATTTTATAATACAGCAAATGAACCTTCACATCATGCTTCAGAGTCAGCAACAAATATTAACATACAGACCGAGATAACATTTCTGAACTTGACAGGTGCCCAGCCATTATCAACAGTGCAGAGCATAAATATAATGCTTATAATTATAAAACCTTGTTTTGGTATATAGATTTATCTGGCATAGAAGTTAAAAAGCTTCTTTTTTACCTGTTTGATAATTTTCTTCAGTACCATATTCAATCATTTTGATTTGTTACTTTTAATGAGAATATCCAATCTTTATGTGACAAAAGTTGTTTTTAAAATACAGATCCAGACCTAGTATTGTATATGGTGTTGTTGGATTTTTGTTTTATCTCTTTTACCATCACTTTGTATTGGCCGATCAGCTATCATAAACTTTTCTATGATCTTATCATCCAAAACTAATCCAATTTTAACCAAATTCAACAAGATTGATTCTAAGGGTTTAGGAATCTTTGTAAATGTGAATTATATTTCAGTCCATACACTAACTTTGCACCCAATGGCTAAGAAAAGAACATACAGGTTCAAACAAGTTATTGCGTAATATCTTGAAAATGATAAAAAAAAAAACACAGAGAAAATGTTGCTGAGTAATAGGCCAATATTTCTAGATTAACCTTTTTTCCTTTTTTTCCATTACTTGTAATGATGAAGTTTGACCAATTATAGTGGTTTTGCCTATTATTTTGAAAACTTTAATAGATACAGCAATGTTAAAAGTCTATCGCAAAACTGATCAGCAATAAATATGCACATAATATATATAGTTATCTTATTACTCATTATAAGAAAGAAAATTAACATTACAAAAAAACTGAACTTGTTTTTCAAGTAGTCACTGAACCATGAAAATGGGGTCAGGGACAATGGAAATATAACAGACAGAAACTTCATAACATATGGCATCTATATACAGCATCCAGGTCTTCTATCTTCTAACATATAAAGCTTTAAGAAGTTAGTATATGCCACAGCCTGATCACTATCCCTATGTTGAGCTTTCTGCAACAGGCTTGACAAAAACTACATATACCTCATAAAAGACAGCAATCGTATAATGTTGACCATCAACTAGGACAATAGCAAGTTTACGAATAAAATGCAAAAAGAAGAATAAGTCCATAAAAATAATTTTTAATTCATTCATTAATGTAAGAAATACATCATTAATAATTTAATTTCACAACACAATAAATAAATAATACAGAACAATATCAAGTAATAACATTTGTTTTAAAATACATTTTCACTAAATGTCAAAGTAAATCCGAATAATTGGCATCACTGAACAAATCGAAATGGAAAATGTATAAATGTGAAAGTCATCTATTTTAAGTTATTAGTTATAAGAAGTAAAATTTGATTTGATAAAGATTTTTTACAAATGACACAAAGAATAAAAAAATACCAGCATACTTATTTAATGTTTAACTGGTGATTAATTTCAATACATAATGAATTGTGGACATGTTTTGCTGACAATATATGTGAAAAACGGTGATGTTTTTAGTCTGATGAATATAACACATAAATGAAAACATAATGAGAGAAAAACAAATTCTAATATATCAAAAATGTCAATGTGAACCTTTCTTAAAGGCCTGTATAGAAAATGTTATCATTTGTGAACAAATGCACCAAATAAGATCAATTTAAAGATGTTTACATTATTATTGATAAGATACCAACTTTCCTGGATATCGTGGGTACATGTGAACCATGAAATTAAATGTTCAACAAATAACAAATGTTCCCTAGGCTTGTATACAGACTTCATCTAAACCACGAAATTTAATACATGTATCAACAAACATGTTTTCCTTAATCCAAGAAAATAAATGAATCCTAAGTATGTCATAATCAATATCAACAAGAGTCATACCAACATTTCACCTAAAAAGGATACAAAAAACAGTAAAAAATATATTTGTGCAATATCTGGAGATAACCAAATATAATTTTGTATCCAGTTTAGTCAACAATGCTGCTGATATAGTTCCCTGCAAAGTCAACATTAGGTAGCCATTTAACACAACTCAAACAATGAGACATTTGAAAAGAATTAATTTTTCAATAATTTTTATTTATCCCTTATGATATGAAACATTCCAGCCAGTAACCATTGTAAATGGTGATACTAGAATTTTTTATTTATTTCAAAGACCAACATCAGGTTCATAAGATTAAATGTTTATGTATTTCTTGATCTCATCTACCTTTAAGATAAAATTCATGCATTGGAATAATTTTGCAATTTTATCTGAATCACAAAATTTGCTACAATTTTCCACTTTACAAAATACAGTTTGTTGAAACCATCAGTTTGGTAATTTCACTAATGTTCATTATATTAAATCAGAGCCAGTACATATGAGAAATTTCATACAGAAGTATATGTAATACAGATACGTCTTCCTTAGTTACTTTGAACACATATGGATGGTTGTTACAAACATTACAGCCCTATTTAGGTCCCCATTTGATGTTATTGAGTCCATGGAAGTTTCTCTTTAGTGCTGCATTGTCAGCCCAATCAGAATCTAAGTAGGCCTCCTCACTTTCTGCATCAAGTTTCTGTAATGTTAAGTAAAAACCATTAGGTTTGATGTAAAATGAAAAAAATATCTTGAACAGTGTAAATTGTAAATTAATAAATGTTTGCAATAGTTTTATTGAAATACATGTATTATATTCAATGGTTTTACACTAGTCATTGTTGGGACCCTTTTTAGCTTGCTTTTTCGTTGTGAGCCAAGGCTCTGTGTTGAAGACTGAACTTTGACCTATATTGGTTTACTTTTACAAATTTTGATTTGGATGGAGAGTTGTCTCATAGGAACTTACACTACATCTTCTAATATCTATATTTAGGTGTAATACCACCAAATCATGGTACGTCACATCCCGTTGTATACGAAAATAGGTTGAAAAAAAAAATTCCCTTGAATTTGACAGTTGTAAGTAATTAATCCTACATTTTATTGCAGTAAAACATTTCTGTTTCATAAGCATATGTCTTGGGTATTTCAAATCACTATTATTATTTTTATTTGGGGTTAACCCTTTCTATAGAATATTTTGTAAACTTGAGGTTACATGGTTCTTAAACCTTGTACACAGGTTAGATATGGGGAGAAATGTGATTGGTTAACTTCCAGTGATGGTTATTTACTTGTATGCAATGAAATGTAATGTGAAATATTTTCTATGGTACTGGACAGGATAAAACTTTACTCATGCCAAGTATTTCTTTATTTGAAACAAAGATAACTTCTGCATTTTTTTTTTGAAAAGTGCAAATTTAACAAAGACTTATAGGGAAAAATCAATGGTGGTATTACACCTATATATATATATATAATATTGAAACATAATCTTGCATTGGATACCAAATTCATGGAATACAGTGTTTTTGGTATAAAACCACAAATATTAATGTTCCATGGAGTTCAAACTTTCTATAGGCTTGTATTCAATCTTTGGAAAAACAAAGAAATCAAATATTCACAAAAGTTTTGCCTCAATCCAACACAATTGTTCCCAATCGTAATAGACATTCATAAAAGAAAATCATGATTATAAATAAAAGGGGAGTAATAAATCTTTAGGTCCAAATCTTAAATAATAAACATATTCTAGTACCATAAACCAATAGGTCAATGGACTTCTAAGATTCAGTAACATACAAACCTTCATTTCTTCCTGTTTCTTATAGTAATATGCCATCATCTGTTTCTGTTCAGCTTCACTAACAACTGGTTCCCTGCCAGGAGCTCCTTGTCCTCTCTATAAAAGTCAGTATCACACAATTAAAGAAATAGTCGCAATCTTTTATTCACAAAAATGTCATCTTCAGTTCTGGTCAAATCTGATCTTAATGTTTGTTAAGGTGGTACATAACACTACAGGGAGATAACTCTGTATAAATCAGCTGAACCTTTATAACGGTCTATTGTTAAGGAAATATAAAGCTTCTCAATAATCAAAATAAGTGAATATATCAAAGTATTTTTTTCCAGGAATGTATGTGGTTCAAGTTATTTGAAATTTTTATATTCTTTCAAACGGTCAAAGTGAATATTTTGTCAAAACTTTATGAAAATTAAACAAGCCAAATTAATTTTAGTCAAGGTGTTTTGTACCATCTTAAAATTATTATAATATGTTTTTTCCTAATAAGTGGTCATGTGTCTGACAGACAAGAGACAGAGGTATTCTATGACATGTCTTGTCTACAATTTGAAAACAACATGGCATTGCCAAAACAAACAATTCACACAATTTTAAAAGTAATTATCAATGTAAAGTTGTTAATAGAATTACAATTTTTTTTTTAAAAGATAGAGATTAGAAAACCAAGGATAAAAGGTCAAACAATCAAACTAGGACATACCTAACGATCAAACTTGTATCATTATATAATAGAGTATGTACCAAGTGAAAGAGAGACATGGTGTTATGGTTAGCGCATCGGAATACTAACATAAAGGTTACTGGTTCCATCGCTGTTCTGGGGAGAAAATTTAAGGGGCCGAATTATCAGCTCTCTCTTGACACCATTTGAGAGTATGGTCTTGAGTAATGACAATAGACTGTGGGAAAGGAACGATAAATGGCTGACCTATTTTAAGAGGGAGCAATATCTCTTGCGCATAAAAGACACCCTTGTAGATTTCCAAAAAAGAGCAGTCTAATGCTGCTACAAGGTAGCACTCGCACATATAAAGGGGAAAGGGATTAATATAAGTTGCCATTACTTGTTTCCAAATCCACTATAAATAAATATGTTTAAACTATCAAGTGAAAAATACCATATTCATTGTTTCAGTTTAAATTGAAATTGCTTTACCTTTTAACTTTGGTGGACATATCAATTACCATACTTGATTGTAGAATTTTATTCAGATAACCCCTTTGCAACAATAGACAAGGATAAGTAGTTTTCTCAGTTTAATTCACACATCTGAGTACTAGATAGCTCAAGGTTCAGGTTAATAAGAAAATCAGACTGTTATTACACAGGTCTTCTTACCTTTTGAATTTTTGCTATAATTTTTGTCTTTTCATTCTTTCCAGCAAAATCTTTCAGTTTCTTGCCTCTTAACATTTCTTTTCCTGAGAACCAAATAGATGCATTTTCCTCTTCAATTACGTCTAAAGATGCCTTTAAGAAATACAACACATTTGTAAGTAACAATCTCAATTTTACCAATTAATTTCTTTTAAATTTAACATATATATGTAAATGTAAAGAAGAAATAAGAAATATTTGTTTATAAACAGACAAGAGTGCACACGCTGAAATGTCTCGCCTTCTATACTAATCATTGATATTATGTTGATAGTCCTAAGTATAAAGCTTAGTTTTATTACAACTGTCTCATAAACTTAACATTAACCAAGATAACTAAACAAAGACCAATGAACCTTGAAAATGAGGTCAAGGTCAGATGAACCATGCCAGGCAGACATGTACAGCTAACAATGCTTCTATACAACATATATAGTTGACCCATTACTTATAGTTTAAGAAAAATAGACCAAACACAAAAACTTAACACTGTGCAATGAACCGTGAAAATGAGGTCACAGTCAAATAAAACCAGCGCGACTGACATAAAGATCATAAAATATTTCCATACACCAAATATAGTTGACCTATGGCATACAGTATTAGATAAAAAGACCAAAACTCAAAAACTTAACTTTGACCACTGAACCATGAAAATGAGGTCAAGGTCACATAACATCTGCCCGCTAGACATGTACACCTTACCATCATTCCATACAACAAATATAGTAGACCTATTGCATATAGTATGAGAAAACAGACAAAAACACAAAAATTTAACTATAACCACTGAACAATGAAAATGAGGTCAAGGTCAGATGACACCTGCCAGTTGGACATGTACACCTTACAGTCCTTCCATACACCGAATATACTAGCCCTATTGCTTATAGTATCTGAGATATGGACTTGACCACCAAAACTTAACCTTGATCACTGATCCATGAAATGAGGTCGAGGTCAAGTGAAAACTGTCTGACAGACATGAGGACCTTGCAAGGTACGCACATACCAAATATAGTTATCCTATTACTTATAATAAGAGAGAATTCAACATTACAAAAAATTTGAACTTTTTTTTCAAGTGGTCACTGAACCATGAAAATGAGGTCAAGGACATTGGACATGTGACTGACGGAAACTTCGTAACATGAAGCATCTATATACAAAGTATGAAGCATCCAGGTCTTCCACCTTCTGAAATATAAAGCTTTTAAGAAGTGAGCTAACACCGCCGCCGCCGCCGCCGCCGCCGCCGCCGGATCACTATCCCTATGTCGAGCTTTCTGCAACAAAAGTTGCAGGCTCGACAAAAATGGTTCTTTGAAAAATTGTGAATACTTAAAATAGTTCAATTAATAATTGAATAAGAATGAAAAAGAATTCACTTCATTCCTATAACTTAGGGTGTTCTCTTGTAATTTTATCTTGTGGGTCTCATTTTCTCTTCTCATTAGGCCAAATAAAAAAGTATGTGTGGTTCCAGTTACATCTAAATTAGTTAGGGTAGGTATGAAGGGATTTCTTTTTATTATGTTTTATTTTTACAATGAGTCTATGGGAGCAACATTCTTTCTTTAGCAGTGCTTAATAAAAATGACAAATCTTTAGGGTAGGCTTATATCAAGACTTAAAAGAAGGGCATGTTGGGTAACTGGAACCACACATATATTTTTATTTGGCCTAAGTTATGTTTCAAGTTTGCAGATAAACATTGAAATGTTACTTAAATGTAACTTTGTTGTTTGTTTTTATATAGATAAGACTGTTGGTTTTCCTGTTTGAATGGTTTTACACTAGTAATTTTTGGGGCCCCTTATAGCTCACTGTTCGGTGTAAGCCAAAGCTCTGTGTTGAAGGTTGTACCTTGACCTATAATGGTTTACTTTTATAAATTATTATTTGGATGGAGAGTTTTCTCATTGGCACTCATATCACATCTTTCTATATCTATAAACTCTTAAATACTTACTTTTAATATATATTTTTGGCAAGAGTGATGCCTTTTGTGAAGTTACCCTGTTATTGTAGAGTAAACCTTGATAAATCATATTTTTGTCACTGATGACTTCAATAATTTAAAATTGACAGAATATTGCAAACTCACTTTTTGTTACCTTCACTGGAAAATATTAAAATGACAGCAGATTTTGATTTTTTATGTCTAAAAGCCACTTTTAAGCACCGCTTTTGTGCTACTTTATGGCAGCTAGTTTTTATTGGTGGAAGAGGCAGGGGTGCCCAGAGAAAACTACAGACCTTCGATAGGAAAACTGAAAATCCTAGTCAATTAAGATTGGAGTCGAGTTCATATGCCTCATGGACATTGATCGGCCAAAAAAAGGGGGGGTTCCAACCCCAAGGAACCTCCCCTGGATCTGCCAATGTAATTTCTTTGGTTAGCTTGCTTGCTAGCTGAACCCTGAAGTCATTATTAAGTTAGGCAAACTACCCTTCTTAAAGAGTAGACTAGTCCAACATATAGCCAATCTATCTGTCTGTAGGACTAGTCTACTCTTAAAGGAGGGTAGTTAAGCTAACAAAAGATTCTACCTTTACATACACACTCAATGCTTTCTGCTGTAAATTCTCCAATGTTTTACCTGTGTTCCAGATAAATCCTCTTCATTTTCTATTTCCTGTTTGATTTTGTCATGAGGTGGTAATCCCATTGGATATACAATCATTACAGCCCCACGTAATATGTCTAGCGCTTCCTTCACTGTAGCTTGAGTAACTAAATCATCTGATTGTACCTTTTTCTGAAATATAGAAAGTACAGAAATAGGTTAATATTACTTTGTATAAGTACAATGTATTAAGCTTTTGATTACAATGAACTGTGCAATAAAAGTTTTCTAAAAAGAAAATGTTTTGGAAACATCAGAATGATTTATTGATTATTGGTGTTTAAATGCCAATTTTTGGCCAGGCTGGCAAAGTTCCAACTCTCAACTTCAGTGTTAACTGGCTAGTGATTACAGTACTAGAACTACTTAGACCATTTGGCCACCAAATTAGTCTTTTATTTTTTTTATTTACTGAGTACTGGTAATAACATAGGATTAATATACTTTTATAAAAAGAATTCATGAGAAATTTCGTATATTTATATGTTACACTGTCTGGGCAAAAAATGTCTGAGTCCATTTAACTATATTGAACCTTTTACAGTAAGATCAGAATTATCTACCTTACAACATCTGTACATGATTGATGAAAATTGTTTTTTTTTCACATTTTAAATCATCAAATCCAACCAACAAGGTATTGGCATCTTATGTGATTTCTTTAAATATCCATAAGTCCGTTTAAATAACAAAAATTTGCTAGCCGACCAACTGTAAAGCAAATACACAAACATACAAATTAGATTTTTTTTATCTTCATTTTAATTATCTTTGTGTATTACCTTTGATATCATGTCTTTGGCTTCTTTTATTGTCTTGTTTATCAAATCTGCCATGTTCTTCTGTGGTGCTGAAATATTTAAAACCATAATCTAATAAAGATCTAGATACTTTACAAGTTTAAAGATGAGAAATTACTGGTCAAGAATATTTTTGACAATTCACAATTATCATCACCATGCAATTTATGCCATAATTGACATGTTGTGTAAACATGGACATATATGTGCTGCTTTCTTCAGGCAAATATTTTTTCCTCATTTGTAAAGTTTAAATCTGTTTTTGTTTGATTCTATAGATACAGGAAAATGTTGATATTTCTTGGTTTTTATAACAGTCATGAACATGAGGTTATTGCTCTAATTTTCAAAAAGATACTGTTCTTTTTTAGATAAAACAATATCTTGACTAAAACATGTTATTGCTCACAAATGAAATCCTTGTTATAATATTTGGTAAACAGGAAGTTTGATGAGCAATGGACATGAAAATACATCACACATTAAGTATGATCACATATCAATTAATTTCAAATTTCATAAATTTCTTAAAGCCTCAGAAAAATGTGACAAAAATTTCATAAATTGCCAAATTGTGTAAGAAAACATGTACATTAAATCAAAATCATAAGCATCCAATAGAATGGAATGCTCACATGCAGCTGGTTACCAAATTTCACAGAGTTATGATTTGTTTTTAGCTTGTTACATACACAAATGTACATGTAATAATATTTTGACCATTTAAATATATATCTGATATCTGATGTTCAGTAGTTATTGATTGTTAATGTGGTTCATAAATGTTTCACTTTTCTCATTTTTTATATAGATTAAACCATTGGGTTTCCCGTTTGTATGGTTTTAAACATGTATTTTTTGGGCCCTTCATAGCTAGCTATTCTGTGTGAGCCGAGGCTCTGTGTTGAAGATCGTACTTTGACACATAATAGTTTTTCTTTTACAAATTGTCACTAGGATGAGATAGTTGTCTCATTGGCACTCATACCAAATCTGCTTATACATGTATCTATACACTACCTTTTCCATTCCTAATTGTCAGCGGATCTTTAAATTCTATCCAACCTCCACTTGGTATACACTTCTCTCCCCAGTCATCCTTAAGTTTTAAATCCACAAGTTGTTCCTCTGTTAAACCTTGCATGTTTGGAGGTAATGTAACTCCATGTTTGGCAAGTTCTTCCATTTCTGTAATATAAACAAGTATTATCATAATTGTGTATGCCTTATTCGAAGCCATCTGTGAAAAAAAAAGATTTGAGCAGTAAGGCTGAGGTTCATACTATATTATGCCTAAATCTGTGTGTAAACCTGTTTTTTAAGATCAAATTTGTTAATTGCAAGTTGAACATGTTCAAAATTGCTTACATCCATTTGATTTGAACTTTGGTGGATAGTGTCCTATTGGCAGTCATACGTCATCTCCTACACAATATATTCTTTAAAAAAAAAAAAAAAACAATCTAAATACTAAAAAATGAAAGACATAACTAGCATGTGAAAACTTCAAACAAAAAAAGGTCAAACTGGATTGTGGTGTCTATTTAACATATATTTTAAGGCATGACTGAACTATTTTTTCTGTCTATGAAATAATAACATAAAAAATGTGGTGCATACTGAATAACCTGTGTAGTGGTTTAAAATTTTAAAGTGTGCACCACATTTTTGATGTTATTTCGAAAAGACAGAAAAATATTAGTCATTCCTAATAATTTAATTCAAAATTTTGTAATAAGCCGGAATACATCACCAAAAAACATACACGAAGTCACAGTCACATGACAAAATTATGTCTACGAGCTGATAGTCAAAACACTGTCAGCCACTGTCAACCAACCAGAAGACTTGTTACATCCAAAATTAAATTATATACTTGTACCTGCACAGAGTCTCTGGACTTTAAGTCTGCCATTGTAAATAGCTGAGACATCCTTTACCAAATCATCTACAGGCATCTCCACTGTTGTTTCATAGAGAAACTGGCTCTCATCTCCTTTCTTAATGTGTAACTTTACCATTCTCTATGTTGTTTCTTCAGTCAAGGATGTATATGGATGTATATTCTATAATAAATGAATTTTTTCAAAGATAATGTGGATTCATTTATTTTCATGGGTACCAATTTTAGTGGATTGAGAAAAACTTGCATTTTCATGGATATTTGATCTCATGGGTTTGCAAAAGACTTTATTTCATCTTTGTGTATCATCTGTAACAACGAAATCCACAAAAATTGGTATTCCACAAATATTAATGAAGCCACAGTAATAGTTAACTTATCAATTATTATCAACTATTTTGTACATAAATTAGGCTCTTAGTTTTCTGGGTTGAATTGTTTAACATTTGTTATTTCTAGGCCTTTTAAAGCTAACTGTGCGGAATGGGCTCTGCTCATTTTTGAAGGCCATACAATGACCTAGGGCTGTCATTTTCTGTGTCATTTGGTCTCTTGTAAAGAGTTGTATCATTGGCATTCATTCCACATCTTCTTTTTTAATACCTTAAAGCTATTTGTCCGCCATTACCAGACATCACAAAGGTTTCTGTGAAATTTTGACATCACAATAGAAAATATATGAGGGGATCTGGGATCTGGGAATTCTTTTTTTTTAATTTCTGGATGGAGATTTATTTAAATTAGGGACATCAGGATTTTGTGTTTTTAAGCCCGGGATTTCGGGATCAGGACCCTAGCTCCTATTAAACCCTCCTCATATATTATGACACCACAATGGAAAAGTGAATGTTTTATTATGTCAAAAGTTCAAGAACAGCATTATTTTAAGACTATTTGTAGTCCGCAAATAGTCAAAAAATAACATAAGGACCTTAGAGCTACGGTATCAGGTCCGTTCGCGCCCAATACACTTTCGCACCCTACACGTTTGCACCTCGCACTTTCGCACCCAAGGTCCGTTCGCTCTCTACACGTTCGCGCCCAATTTTAATTCAAATTCCAGTTGAATAATTCGAAAATCATGATTGTTGTTTTAAATTGCTTTGGTGTAAATACTGAATGTATTTATAGCTTGGTATGAGTAAAACATGGAAGATTTTAAATGAAAAACACAAAAATTAATTGTTTTTAACAGCTTGGTCCCTTTGATCTGAAACAATGAAACAATAAAATATAGCAATACACAAATCATAACCAAAACCAAAACATAATAAAATTTATTCAACACACAAAAAAAAACAGAATCTCAATTTATTTTGAAACAAGTCAGTGAAACAAATTTATAGCAATACACTAACTAAAACATGATTGAGAGTTATTAAACACAAAATAAAACTTTGACAGAATCCCACTCATGACTTTTTTTTAGAAAGGACTTTTTTTTTTTTTTTAACAATACACTTTCCGAAACATGATCCTTAGATTTATTCAACGAAAAAAAAAATGCTGTCGCACTTTATTTTGAGACAATGGAAACAATTATACTTATAAGAATACGTACACTTGCCAAAACTTGAATACAAAGTTATTAAACACAAAACCAATTAAAATTGGGCGCGAACATGTAGAGTGTGAAAGTGAAAGGGGGCGAACATGAGTGGGTGCGAACGTGAATGGGCGCGAATGGACCCGGATTCTAGAGCTACGGTTCCACAGCTAATATTCTCCAGTTCAACCATATAATCGGCACAGATTTTTAAACAGCCATAAGGTATATTCTTAAATCTAATAGCACAAAAAACACATGCCTGCAAGAGACGAATATAATCAAATATTAAAATGTAAAGGATGAATAATGCTGTTGTTTTTTGTTTTCATTTTACATTAAAGTAAAACACAATGACCAAAAAAATGATAATCATATAAATAATTGGTGTTTCATAGGCACTTTTTAATTATGGTGACTTATATGAGTGGTTCATTTCGATCTTTATCAATAAAATGTATTCAAACTTACCAAACGATTGTCAAAACTGCATAGAATTTTCTGGACAAAAACAGATCCAAACAAGCACGTTGCCAGATGTAAACATTACAGGATCGCACTTACGGTTCTTCCGTTTCTATGGATCATAATGTAACGAATTTACTTAATTTTTATTCAAATAAATAACTTCAATATTTCAGAGCAGTTTTATTTTTTTAGTTTTGAATTATTTCATATACATTTTTTTAATTAATATTCAAAAACAGTGCAGCAGTTGTAAACTTCCGGTGAAAATTGAAAGTAAGAAACCCGACTGACAAAGTCTGTCAGAGCAAAAATTATGGAGAAAATGACACTTCTCATAGTACTTCGACATTGAGAAAAGCAGTAACCATTTGAGAATTATCATCTTGCCTTTACAGTAACATTAGTTTAGCCAGTATGTGGACGATAAATATTTTAATGACTAAAGTAGAGGAACCATATAATTTTTCATGAATCATGTGTAGAGAAGATGCTCAGTGTTTAAATTCTAACCACCTTTAGAAAATTTACTCTGAAGCACTACCCATATACAATGAAATCAAAGGCGGATCCAGTCCCCCGCCCTTTTTTGTAGGATAAATTTGGTTGTTTAGGGAATCACTGATGCATTACTGGAGTGTGCCCCCCTTCGGTCATTCAGAGGGCCCCCTTACAAAAAGTTCTAAATCCACCACTGGAATTATTAAGTAGCTTCCGTCAGAGTTCGCAAAAATGTTTTTTGACCCGTCGATCATGACTGACAAAGCAAGATTATTTGTCAGTCCTTCAAAATTTAAGCCAGTCCTAAAAAAGCTCTCAATTTTATCCTGAAATAAAAATAATAACATATTTCACGAAAAATAGTTTTATTATTATTAGTTTTATTTTTCACAGCCACTGACAAATTAACAATAAAGCCAAGGACCAGTAATGTTCTTCTGATTGTTCTTATTTTAAGTCATCTTCACTATCCATTTCATCATCTGAATCACTTTCTCAGTATTTATTATCTCCATCGAAGGGTTCAATCTCTGTTTGATTGCCTGGCATGGCTACATGAACAAATTTAGCAGGCCACGTGTAGATCAGCACTTTGGTTTCAGTTTGTTTATAATAGGAAACCAGTACTGGAAATTAGCAGCAGGTAAATCGGATGACTGATGTAAACACGTAGGCACTCACAGCAACAACCATTTTTAAATCAGTCATTGGGACCGGCACTAACCTTCAAAATACTGGTCCGACAGATAGGACCGACAGGACCGAGCATTTTCGCGAACTCTGTTCCGCACCTGCACCTGGTAAAATCCCCACCATGTGCATGTAAAGTCTTTTTGCCACCAGAAGTAGTTATTGTGGTAAAAGTTCTCTATGAAGGTCATATTGCCAATTACCTTCAGGCGCTGACTGTGCATTTTCAGCAACTGAAAACTTCAAATTGGAAATAATTTAACATTAACATGTGATACGTCAAAATCATCGGTACAATTTATAGTCATGCACCAAAATTTAATGTTCTTGTCATTTGGCAAGAATTTTTACCGTTGTTCGCCCTAAAAACTTTTATTACGACCCTTCTCTATAATTCAATTGATAACCCCCGCATTCAACTTAACCAGCTCATTATAAACTTCAAAAAATATTTGTTAGCATATAATGTAGATCTTACAATAGATATGATTGAACATAATTGATTGTCTAATATTTTCTCAATCAACTAAAAAATATTGAAAACCCTTGATTGTTACCATAGATAATGATTGAATACAATTGATCATAAAATATCTAAAAGTTATTACCACAAGACAAGATACAGATCAAGTTTAAATTTTGGTCACATCACATTAAATGTTCTAGAGTTATGCTTCTTCACAAATGGAAAAAAAAATCATTTCCATTCATTACTCTCTAACTTAAGTTGCAGCAACCAAATGTTATTAAAATTATACACAATGTAAATTACCACAAACTTGGATCATGTACAAATTTTGGTAGTGTCACTTTTACTTGAGTTATGTCCCTTTATACCATTATATGCAGGCAGGACACATTCCCCATTTAAATCATTAGCAAAAAAAGTGTCCACTTCTTTTTATAAGTGATTGCTGTATGAGTTTACAAAATTTTAAAACCAGGAACATACAGGCCAGGAAATTAAGGATACCTAAAAAAAATACAAAAGAAAGATGAAAATATGTCTTCCGTTTTCCATTTTGTGTTCTTAAATGATATATGAAAATTTCTAACTGAAATACATGTCTTGTAAAATAGGTCATCGTGACGTGTTTTATTTTTTACTTTGTTTATTTTCGAGTGTACCACCTCTCACCAGTGAAAATTGTCATCTTTTTCATTTGCAATATTTTTATGATAATTGTCTCCCTTAGAAAAATTCTTATTTTTTTTTAATTTATAAGTTCAAGATATTCAAAATATTCTTATGATTTAGATTTCATTGTAATTTTTAAGAATTGGAAGTTAGAGTTCTTTGTGACATTTTTTACTCTTTTTGCAAGCATGCCATGCTTAGATTTTTGTTTACTGTCTGAGATTATGGATTAAGATATTTGTCTCTATCATTAATTTTAAGATGTAATTTTCCTTGTAGATTAAGTAAAATATATTCATTATGTTATGTTTTGTTTGAAATTAATGTTTGGTAACCCACTAGATTTTATTTTGAATATACCGTAGTGAGATAAAAGATGGAAAAAGTCCTTAATATTTTTTTATGAAGGTCTAAGTCTGATTAAGCAGTCAAATATTTCATAATTGTTGAGTCTCTATGACCAGGCTAGGTTGGGGGTAATGTACATTGTATGTCATTCTTCAGCCCGTCTCTGACCATATTATTTTGCAGGGAAAATATCTCAGAGCTCAAATCTAGAAAACTTCACATCAAAGAATTCATAGAAATATTTACACATCAATTATAAATATATGTCGATTAAAAGATATTGATGAGAAATGTAAAAAGAAACCCAAAATTTAAGATAAAATATTAAAAACAAAGTCCAAAATGCAAAAATTGTAAATTTATATTACGGTACATTTCCAAAACAATATGAGATAATCTGAATAAATGAACTAACTTTATTGCTAATTAACTATAAATTACATATATACAGAGAAAATATATATATGAACAATTTCATTAAAAAAACTTCCTCTATTACAATTAGGGAGGATGTTTACCTTTCACACCTGACAGAGGATTACATTACATCCTGATTATTATAACAGTTTGTTTAATCATGTTTGTTTAATCATGTTTGTTTTACCATGCTTAATGGTATAAAATACAAATGTAAGAGTAAAAAAATATGTTAATTGCATATCAATATTATAGGCTATGTTTTCAGTCAATGAATATTTGACACAACAGTAAAAAGACCTTGTGGTCTATTTATAATCATGAATAATAGCATGGGTAATTTAGAAGTTTTAATATAAATGATCTCATTTAATTTTTGATTTTGTTAAATTTAAATTTTTGATTTTGAATATATATATCTATTTTGTTTCTTTTTGGTTTGAACTGAATCAGGACATTTATGCAGTATATAGAAGAATATGTATATGTTTATGATCAGAGTTCTTGAAAAGTGGTGGACTGAGGGTTTTAGCCTCTAAAATTTCCAAAGGTCAGAGGACCACCACAAATTTGGTATTTTGCAATAGTATGGACCAGCAGTTTTCTTGCAAGGACAACAAGGAAAAGAAAGATTTCAAAAACTCTGATTTATTACAAGAAGAAATGTTTTTAGTTCCTTTATATAAATGTATTTCAAGAAACTATTCTTTTCTGTAGATATGTACAACAGAAAGGAGAGAAATACCGACCATTTCTGTCACATGATTTGTGGATATTTCATGAAAGATGACGAATTACCAGAACACGAAGATGATGACGACTTTGAAGGGGAGGAAGAGGAAATGCAGTTCTTAAATTATCAGGAGATGAATGGCATTGGACAAGGGAAACAACTCTATGAAGGAAGAAAGATGAAAAGTTGTCAGGGTATGGTGATTTTTCAGTTTCATTTCAGTCACATGTCATTTCATAAATAGTGTTCTCACAAAGACAATTTGTATTGTTTTATAATACCTTCTTGTCACACTGTACCCTCTAAGTTCTTATCACACTGTACCCTCTAAGTTCTTATCACACTGATAATTTTTATATCTTCAGGAAGGGTACATGTTTTGTAAATGTTTTAAAAATATATATAAAACAATAGGGTAAATTCTAAATAGAATTTTTATATTAAAGATTTTTCAGCATGCTTGATATTTCAAAAGAAAAACCTTGTTTTGTCAATAACCTTGTGGCTTGAGAAGTTTCTAAGAAGAACATGGATTACTTTTTAGGTCACCTGGCCCGAAGGCTACGTTCAGCAAAGCAATTTTTTGGCTTATGCATGTATTTCTGTAACTAAAGCAATTAGAATAAATCTGACCTGGGTAAAAATGTTCATCAGGATTCAGGTTTAGAAACATCTGCCCTGAAATTTTCAGAGGAATCAGACAACCCTACCCATTTGTATGTTGCTGCCCCTGAATTTGTAATGTTAAGGACATTTTTCAGTTTGGTTATTATCTTATTTATTTTAACAGTATCTAATAATCTATTGTATTTAATACTAATAATTATGATATTAACCTCGTTTTACATGATTTCCAAAAACAACAGTAGATACAGGAGAGCGACACAGGCTCTCACTGTAGTTAAATTAGGGTGGTTTTGCTCTTTGTGCAGAAACTTCCATGATTACTTGAAACAACATGTAAGTGCATCATAACAATTTATTTTAGTATATAATCTGTTACCAGATTAAATTTCAATACACGTTTGTCCTTTGGTAAATATGATGTTAATAAAATGCTTAATATCTTTATTCTTTCAGGAATTTTGAAAGATCTTGAGAGGCCTAACATTAGCAACAAAGTTGCAGCTCCATTTCACTTCATAGATCCATGGTGGAAAATTTCTATACTACGAACAAGGTTTTTAACTGGAGACAAGCGTACAAGATATCCTAAAGATGGCACAAGTTTGACATACACAATCAGGCAGGACGATAAAGTAGTCAGAGATAAATTAGTCAACATGTTTCTAACCAAAACATTAAGTAAAGCAGAAGAGGGACAAGAAAATGGACGAAATGGCAATGATTCATATATTTACATTGATGAATTTTTACAATATTTAGAGTAAGTTTTCATGTTAGACAGTTAGAGTGATATTTAACAAAAAGATTAGTAGGAACATTTCTTTTTCATGAACTTTTTCCCCCTTGAATAAGCAATGCCAAAGGTCTTGATCTAACACTAGGTAGTTTCTATGAATGTAATATGTTGGATATTAGTCAATGAGACTACAACCCTATAAGACAAAAAATCTAAAGACAGAAGTCTTAAGAACGTTGAACAACAAAGATGTGTTGATACAATATGTTTACCTTTTTTTAAGATTGAAGAAATTGCATATTCATTGATACTTTGTTAGAATGGGTAATCAATAAACTACACTTGTTTTTCTTTATCAACAATTTCAACTATTTTTTCAAATTTTGTTTTTAATAGACTTTTTTTTCACTAATATTGGACGACAAAAAGGGGTGCATGCATGGCTGAATACGGTACTTGGAGTTGCATATGCAAGGAAGGATGTATTTCATTTGGTTTTTCTTTACATTCTGTTTTGGTTAAGGTCAATGTTTGGTAAACAACAGATTAAGGTAAAGAACAAATAGAACCAGCATAATATATAATGAGATGCATCTTAATTATTTAAATAATCTATTTCAGACATAGTGGAAATAACAGAAGATTGAAATTTGAACACCTTGAAGAGTTAATACAGGAATTTGCTAACTTTTTGCCAGAAGATAATAAGATTTCATCAGAAAATGTTATGAGAGCATTGAATACAACTGGTAGGTTTTAAAACAATAAGTCAAGGAATATTAAATGTTTTATCAATCTGCAAGAATTTTAAGTACACAACACCATATTTTCAGTTCTAAAGGCACATGTTAAAAATGAGGGAAAATGCAATTATACGATTAAATGTAATCAAAGAACAGTCTCTTTAAGTTAATTAATTGTTTCAATGGATAGAAAATCCATAGTCTTTGTTGAATAAGGCCAAAAAAAAATATGCCTGTTTACGGTTACCCGACCCGACCCTAATTTGAGCGCCAACCCTAAGCCATTTTATTTCCGTCGTAAAGTGAAAAATTAAGAACTTGTGTCAAAAGCGAAGTAAGGGTTGCCAATAAATTTAATCAATTGCCTGATACATCCCAATGTTCACAATCATGAATATGACAGCTGTTTTAAGGAAACTTGCAACTCATGTAATGAAATAAAAACTTCGCCGCCATTTTTTTCCCCAACCAATAACTAAGGGAAATAATCCAATCATTAAAAATAGGGTTAAACTTGGCCTGTGGTCAACTCAGACTGCGGCAAAACAGACAGCACAACTCAAAATCATGGCACCATAAATATGGAAAAAAATAATAAAATGGAAATACCGACACACCTACCCTATTTATTTTGATGATGTAACCTTAAAGGGGCACTAGCTACGAATTATATAAAAAATCAGAAGTATACTTTTTTTTTTTGTTCAATCATTAATGAAAGTGAAAAAGTGAAATAATAATTTGCTTTTATCAGCTAAAATGGTTCAATTTTGTCAAATTAAGCTAATAAACATTAATAATTAGTTATTCACTTGCAAGTGAATAATTCGACCTCATTAAATCCATATTCATGTGAACTCCAATTTAACCCTGTAGAAAGTGATAGAATAACGCATGCAATGTCCGTGTACGGGTATTTAAAGGTAAAGGATGTCAACATTGAAAGTGATACAAAGGTAAATAATTTGATTAACTGATTCGATCCACACAAAATCATTCTTATAAAGATAGAAACGAGGATAAACATAAATTTTTGGAAAATGACGCAGTCATTGTTCCATTACTGCCGACCTGAACTTCATTACATTTCTCTGCCTACCGCGCTTGGTTTCGTATTTACTATTTTCCATACAAACTGGAATCTGCTTGTGTTATCATTATGCATGATCATTGTGTAGTTATCAGCCAGGAACCAGTTTACACTCGGTTTCATATTTACTAACTGGTTTCTGTTTGTATTCCATTACACTCGAACAAAGTGTTGTAGTTTGACGGGAACCAGTTTAGAATTTGTAAACTACAAAACGTAATCGGTTATTGTTCATTCCGTTTTGGTGTTTCATACCGACTTAAATGGTTTGAATAAGCTTAAGACCCTTCAAACATTAATGTGATAGGTATATTAAAGACTGTTTTACAAAAGGATGGAACTGTTTTACTTTCAAAGTCGTACTATAGTGATATCTGTCATGTACGGATTTCCACTCTCACCGGTTATTTTCTTCTTTTACACGTGCTTTTGAAACTTCCTGTTTAAACATCGCAAGTTTCAAAATTGTTATTTGAGTGAATTAAACTTATTTTTACAATCATGAAGCGTTCCAGAATCATTTTCAAGCAGTTTCTTCTTCTCTTTGATGATGGAAAATATGTTTTCTCAAGAAAATACCGCAAACGATCGCAGAGGAATTGAAACGTACAAGTCAAGTCGGCACCTGGTTATTAAAATTGGCATATAGTCAAATCGGCACCTATTTGACGTCAATTCGGCATCCAATAATATTTGTTATAATATTTTCTATTCAATTAATTAATAACTGTTACCAAGTACATAGTGAATATGTTGTTGTGTATTTAGGTAAACAAGGAAACCAAAGTGAATATGTTGTTGTGTATAAAGGTAAACAACGAAGCCCTTACCCAACTGTTGTTTTAACAATTAGACAATTATTAAAATAAAATGGAAAACTATGAGTCCCTTTCAATAAATCAAACTTTCATGCCAAATATTTAGCCAATTTAAGGTGTTTTTTTTCAGTAAAGTTTAAACAGCATTAAACCAACAATTCTGTAAAATGCTCAACTGGTTAAAATAATGCATAAAAATATCCAATATCTCATGTATTAGTCCAAATAATTATGACGTCTGGCAAGGATTTTTTTTTTTTTTCTGGGACGCCTTCCTACGACGTTCGTAGGAAGGCGTCTCAGAAAATAATTAACATAGCCTTGCGGTCATAGGAAGGTGTCCCAGAATAAAATTAAAAAAGCCTTGCCAGACGTAATAATTATTTGGACTACTCATATATATATCATTAAAAATACACCAAAAAAGTCATTTAGTTGAGAAAAATAAATATATACAAAATGTACATGAACACCCAAAAATTGCTAAATTCTGGCAACCCCTTTCTTATTTTTACTCTTTTTGCTTAAAATACTGTTAAAAATATATATTTAACATGGGTGATGAATTGACTAAATCAGGTGTCGATTTAACCAGGTGCTGATTTGTCCAGGTGCCAATTTAACCAGGTGCCGGTAATGACTAGAATTCTTTGACAAATGTTTGAAATTACCTGAGTTTCATTAGACCTTTGATAACAGTAACAAAAAGATTATTTACTTAATATTTTGTGGGAGAAGGGGGTTCAGACTGTGGTATCAGGTCTGTTCGCGCCCAATACACTTTCGCACCCTACACGTTCGCAGCTCGCACGGTCGCACCCAAGGTCCGTTCGCACTCCACTCATTCGCGCCCAATTTTAATTCAAATTCAATTTGAATAATTGGAAAATCATGATTGTTGTTTTAAATTGCTTTGGTGTAAATACTGAATGTATTTATAGCTTGGTATGAGTAAACATTGAAGATTTTAAAGGAAAAACACAAAAGATAATTGTTTTTAACAGCTTGGTCCCTTTGATCTGAAACAACGAAACAATAAAATATAGGAACCAAAATATAGCAATCCACTATTATAATCAAAACATGATAAAATTTATTTACCACACAGAAAAAAACATAGTCAGAATCTCACTTCATTTTGAAACAAGTCAATGAAACAAAGTTATAGCAATACACTAACCAAAACATGATTAAGATTTATTCAACACAAAATAAAACGTTGACAAAATACCACTTTATTTAGAAAGGATTATTATTATTTTTAACAATACCCTATCCAAAACATGATTAAGATTTATTCAACACTTTATTTTGAGACAATGACAACAATTATACTTATAAGAAAACACTTGCTTACAGAGTTATTAAACACAAAACCAATTAAGATTGGGTGCGAACATGTAGGGTGTGAAAATGAAAGGGGGCGAACATGAGTGGGCGCAAACGTGAATGGGCGCGAACGGACCCGGATTTAGACTATGTACCAGTGAGAAATATACAAGCCTTTCTACGGTATTTATTTGTACAATTCAGGTAGTCTTGACCTATTCATTTGTCTTAAAAAAAAACGCCAGTTGTCACCTTCACTTCACACACACACATATACAAATATCAATTATATGCTTACGAGACATGTTGCATTGTTAAACTAATTAAGGTATGTGAAAATCAAGACTTGCATAAAAACTATCCCAATATAAGAGACAGTGGCGTCATTTTTCCTCAGAGCTTTCAGCTCTTTGATTAATCTATAATACAAAATTTAACAGACCTATAAAAATAGAATTGCACAAGTTGCTTAATCTATTTATATCTGTGTTTATGTTTACATTGCTTATATGGTCATAGAAGGTCAACTCGATAGTTAATTAGATGGTGTCTTGGCTAAATTTTACACGAAACGAAGCAACATCTTATTGAGACCATGTCTGGTAAATTGTTTATTTGATATTTTTGATAGTTTTGAAAAATGTTATACATTGTTATAAATAAAAAATGAGAATTTGAGTCAAATCGGTGATCATGAATTTGGCAGCTAGTGCCCCTTTAAACAGACATATTTTTTTTTGCCTAATTAGCCAATTTTCATAACCCATGATTTCATTTGGAACTTGCATTTGTATAAGAATATGACACTTTAAATCAAGTATTACTATATAGCTAAAGAAAGCAGTTGCAACAACAAAGAGTAAATTCGATTATTTTTTTTAAAAGCCTAGTTTATATATGTATGTGTTGAGCTATAGTCTTCAACACTACAACCTGTGCATCTTACTTATCTTTTTAAGAAGGAAGCTATGTTTGTGTTAAGAAAACAGACAAAGAATTATCTCCTATTTGGAAGTTTATACTGCCAAAGATTACAAAAGTCTTTAAGTAACAGATGTATCTGCATTCCAGTTTTTTAGCATTTACATAGATGCTGGTACATGTATTAGAAAAATACATTGAATTGTTTAGAAATAATTTCTTTTACCAAATCGTTATTGTTGCTTGTTGGTGCTGTATGAAAATTATAATTCAAGAAATTATTATTTTTCAGAGTGGGCATGTATATCAAAGGCTTTGAAATATCCCAAGTTAGTATCGCATTTGTCACAGTTGCTACCCATGCAGTTCAAAGCCATCATGGAGAACCCTGAAAATGAAAGTCTTGTTAAAGATCTCAGCAAGGCTTTAGACCTCAAACCATGGGTGTTTGGATTTAAAAAGGTTTGTGAATTATCAGACCTGAATGAATAAATCATTTAGGTCTGATAGTTGTGGCACATATCATATTGGAAATTTACTTTAGCAATATACATGTTTTCTTAAAAATGAATAGGCTTTAAAAATACTGCTTTTCATTACAACTACAATGTCCTTTTAAATTAAATTACTCATGTAAAAAGCTTTTTATGTTGTCCATATCTTCGTTGGGGTCATCAATCTGTAAATGTTTATTTTTTACTTTGGTACCAGGTGATATAATGTGTGTACTGTGTATGAATGGATTTTATAAAATTATGCAACTGAAGCGTGTTTATGAATTTACCTTCATGAGGAAAACTCAACCCTAATTATTTAAAAGGCAGGGTGTATAAAAATGTTGAAAAGTGATATGTCTTGCTTAATGGAAAATCTTTTAAATTTCTGTTGACTTATTTTCAGTTACTGAACAAAGATTATGATTTGGTAGGTTGTGAAGTAGCATTGATGTCAATACAAAGAGCTGGTCTGTTTGATGACTTAGACCAAGTAAATAAAGAAGCACTGATTATCTACGACTTTTTAAAAACTGACTCCAGACAAAATGGCCATACACAGATTTCATTGGCTAAATTGAAAATGAAAATGGAGAATGAGTGTAGAGTCTTCGATGAAGCATTAAAATTCTTAAAACGGCATAAAATAACCAAGGAAGTTGAGATAGACAATGATATTAAAGTGTGTTTACAGCAGCTTTATAATTATGAACGAAAAATAACAGAAGGAATTAATACTTTGTATAAAAAGCAGTTAGAAGATCCTTGGGAGCTTGATGTTGATCTGGAAAGGTTTGTTTTAAAAGATAAATTGATTTCGCTAAAAGAATGAACATATGATCACTGTACATGTACATAATTCATTAGTATCTATCAATATAATATTATAAAAAGAGGGATGAACATAATTATAAGACAACAGTGTATTGACAAACTTGTGGAAACAATTTTCTATAGCTGTTCTTCATCTAGAGCGTAACTGGAACATCGTTTACAGTGATATTTAAAATCCAAAACTTAAAGGCTTAATCAGGAACTTTTAGCATTGACTAAACTTTTGCATATTTTTTTCTTATAAACATTGACTGTGTATGCATACAGAAGACCTAAAAAATTACATTTGTTTTAAAGCTTACATATATTTTAAATCACGTTACATTGCATTGAAAGTTAATAGTAATTGTTAAAATTATGTTCATTTTTTCCCCTAAGAACAAGAAGAGTGACACTGAATTTAAATTTATATTTACTTTTTTATGTCAATTGATTAATCGATACAGAATGATAACATTTATCCGTCTGTTTTCAGTGAAGAATTTGAGAGAGTACGAGGAGACAAAGAGCAATTGGAAGCAGCTAAGATGTTATTAAAGTATCCAATAGTTGTTATATCAGGGAAAGGAGGTTGTGGTAAAACAACTGTTGTCACTAAAGTTATGTCTTTACAAAAGTAAGTAGAACATGTGAAATCGGACGTACTTGTAAATATGTGGGCGAAAATTTATATTTTAAAAAATCTGGGAAGAAACTTGTTCTGTGTAGGCAGTTTTGTAGACATTGTTAAGGAATATGAAATTATGAAATTTTTCAGGATTTGGTATTATTAATTTGTTAGTACATTTGTACATTCTTGTGAAAGTCCATGTCAAAGATTAATTCCAATTATAAAATCTTGATTCTAACAATAATATATTGTCTCTAAATACTATGCTCGACAAGAAAAGTAAAAGCTGAACGTTGCATTTTACACAATTGACCCACCCAAGTGACTGATCCAGGGGAGTTCTGGGGGTTGGAACCCAATCCCCCTTTCTTCTTTTTTTTGGACGATCAATGCATTAAAAGGGAACATATGATTGGAACCCCCTCTTTATCCTAGATTGGGAAGTCCACTTTTAAGAATGACAGGATCTGCCCCTACTAGCCCTACACTGTTCTTACCTGAAAATATCATAAAAGGGTGTGATATTTTTGCTCTAAATTGTGGCAAAAATTTTAGAATGACAAATTAAACAAAAAAACAGTCTCCTAATGTTTGCATTTTTTTTTTTAAAGTTTTGTAGTCCTTAGATTATCATTACTATTTTACAGAGAGAAAGAAAAAGATAAAAATACAGATTTGGATGAAGAAAATAAGAAGGAAGAATGGGAAGAAGAAATGTCACAAATAGATGGAAGAGATGAAATTGACTTAAATGACTATAAATACTCTCAGAAAACTAGAGACAACATCAATGATCCTGACTTTCCTGAATCTGAGATGTTCTCTAGCCCTGCAGATAGGGTACCAGATTCTGAAATTTTATGTAGCCCTGAAGATGGCAAAGCAGAACCACAGGAAGAAGATCCTAGGGACAGTTCTGAACCTATCATCATATATACTGCCCCAACAGGCAAAGCTGCTAATTTACTGGGTAGACGAGCCAATACAAATGGTTTTACTTTACATCAGATTATATGGAGCTATAAGTTTTACGTAACACAGAAAGATCCAGACGCTAAGTGGAAATTCAGGCATGTAAAGACACTTGTTGTTGATGAATGCAGTATGGTGGCTGTGTCTACTTTTTCAACCCTTCTTACAACACTGATGGAAAATTCAAAACTACGGAAAATTGTTCTCCTAGGTGATGTCCGACAGTTGCCTTCCATTGAACCTGGAAATCTCCTGGCTGACATTTTTAAATCAACGTATCCTATAAAATCTGCTATTGAACTGAAGACAAATCACAGAGCTGAATCAAACCTTATCATACAAAATGCCACATACATATCTGAGAAGAGATACCCAATATTTTCCTCAGAACATAACTTTGCATTACATGAAGTTCCTAAAGAGGGTAACGATATGCATGATGTAGGTAAGGTATATTAATTATAGAAATAAATACATATTTTCTTTAATTAAAAATTGAACTCAAGTTAAGTTATCTAAGTGAAACAACTTTTTTGTAATTTATATTTGAAAATTAGGAGATGTAGTATGATTGCCATTGGGACAATTTTCAACCAGTTATCAAAAGAGGAAGTTCTACAAATCTATTGATCACTGTATAGCCTTGAAACAATAAGCAAATACATGTACCATATAGAATATTAATTAGCTATTTTAAAATAGGCACAGCATGCCATGATATATACATTTATCACTATATCAATATATTTCTCTACAGGAAAAGATTTTCAAAGCATAGGCTTGCAAAGTGAAAGTTCAAGTTACGACAGTTGAAAAATGCAGTGCCAGAATCTATTTCTCTTAATATATTACATTACATGTTGACAAACTGTGACAATTTTTTCTTGTGATTGCAAAACAATAAATAAATAAGTACTGACATTGTAATTCATGGTCACCTATTTTAATACTGTCCTTAAAGTAATATCAGGTAACAATAAGAGAAGACATAATGATTGAATTATGAACAAAGAAGATCTTAGAATTCATCAACTGCAGATAATTCATATCAAACAATTTACAACTGG
Source organism: Mytilus galloprovincialis (assembly GCF_965363235.1). NCBI lineage: Eukaryota > Metazoa > Mollusca > Bivalvia > Mytilida > Mytilidae > Mytilus > Mytilus galloprovincialis. The sequence goes on along the minus strand of NC_134847.1, from coordinate 47,029,418 downwards.
TCAATAGAATGAATAAGCCAATTGTGTAAGAAATATATAGAAGCCATGTTGTAAAGTTAACTTGATTTATTTTAATTTGAGAAATTTGTTTGTGTCTTAAAAGAGGGAAATATTACACTAGTCATTTTTATGGCCCTTTATAGCCTGCTTTTCGGTGTGTGTGAGCCAAGGCTCCATGTTGAAGACCGTACTATGACCTGAAATGGCTTACTTTTACAAATTATGATGGAGAGTTGTATCATGGCACTCATACCACATCTTCAGTTTGTTCATTTATAAAAAGTAAAAGAAAATTGTCTACGAGCACCTGTTTATCTTTACAACTGCAGTTACAATCTATTATTTCATTTTTCAGTTGTACAAAGAATGTTAAAAGATGAACCCACTCTTCAAGACCACACCAGATCTCAGTTTATTACATTTACTAAGTAAGAATTATTTTTAAATAATAAATAATATACAGCTTTTTTTTATATATCACCATGATTATGGTCATCATCTTTCCTTAGAATCATAATTTTTATTGAATTAAATATGTATACACTTGTTATCCTCTCGTTTGATGTGTTTGAGCTTTTGATTTTGCCATTTGTTTAGGGACTTTCAGTTTTGAATTTTCTTTGGAGTTCTTTAGTTTATGTTATTTAACTTTTTACATAAAAACTCATTTAAAATGATTGTGTAAAAAAATACAGTGAACACAATTAACATGTGTTATATCTTAATCAATTGTCGATACTGTATTGTGTGTGGACTAATAAGCTTATTTTATTTTACAGTAAATATTGTGAGATGATTAATGAACATGCATGTAAAAAGTACAACAATCATACCACAAGGAATCACAAAAATAAACTAGATTTCCGAATTGGTGATAAGATTTGTCTGAAGAAGAATGGTATGGTTGTGGTATACGAGGATGATGGGAATGGTAAAATAGATGTTAAATATTTAGAGGGAGACCTAGAACCTGAACAAGCAGCAGACGCAATGGAGATAACACTGATGTCACAAACACTTGATGGGTTAGTATGGCTTTATTCATTCTGGTTAGGATGTCTGACATTTTTGTTTCATTGTTGCATTATGGGAAATGGTTGTTATGATTCTAAAATGGTTTACATATATTTTTCTTTTTTTTGAATAAGGGTAAGGGTGAGGTAAAAAAAAAAAATGGGAGGGTGGGGGTAAAATTTTACTCATTTCAGATTTCAGAAATTAAAAAGAATTTTTCTTCAAATATTTTTGTTTGAGGGGATTAATATTCAAAAGCATAGTGTTGCTCAAAAGCAAAAAAAAAAAAAATAACTTCATAAGACCACATTCATTCTGTGTCTTTTTTTATTATTTAAGACAGTGCATGCATATCAATATTTGTGTGAGGATTTTGTCAAAGAGAAACCAAAGTATTTTTTGCATGCAATTGTTATTATGATTGTTGAACAGTTGACAAGAATAAGAGAACAATCAGTACTTCAGATTTCATTATTTTTACATACAGAAAAAGCTGTCAAAATTTAGAATGATTTTTTTTGGCAAACACTTTCCTGTTGCATCTAGCAAAGATAAAAAAAAAATCCCCAGAAAAGAAATTTTTTTAAAAGAGAAACCTTCACACAAAAACTCTTTTTATTGTTTAGAATAGAATTATTGAAATTAGATAGGATTTTGTAAAAGTCTTTCTAATTGTAAACTAGCCTTTCACTCACCAACTTTACTTTCAATGAGAGGGTTAGCAAAGTTGGAATTCAAAAATCCTTTACAAAATCACATTTAATCTTAAAATTATGTTATTTAATTACTTATTAATCATATATATACATGTACTCAAAAAATTTAAAAGCATCATTTTTTGTCTGACTCTTGAGTTACTGTTTGAAGTTTGCGTTGTGTGTTTCATAAATAAATAATTTTTAGACTATTTTTTTCTACTTATCTGAATCATTCACCCTTTTGTGTATACGTTTTAGAACAAGTCTATGTGAAACAATGAACGCAACAAATACAACAATGAATCCAGAAAGAAATGAAGCAAGCAGGAAACAGAAGAAAAAGAAGACTGCTGCCACCATCAGACTTTGCAACGGAGAAATTTACTTCATTAAAGCTGTATGTGCATTTGAATGATTGATATCTGTTTGATAAAATTTTCAGTATAAGATCAAGTTAACCCTTTCCTTCATAATGATGCCTTTTGACGCTTCTGACTTCGAAATATCTGTATCAGAACTTATAAAATTTGTATTCAATATAAAAAGGATATTCATAAGAATGTATGATTGGAATTTCATTGATGAAATATTTGTTTTCCAAATGCATTAAAAAAATACGTTAAACTTGCTGATTTTCAGCATTTTATTGAAAAATCCCATGCGAATCAAGTATGTAAAATAAAAATTTCCGTGGAGGAAAGGGTTTAAGAATATGAACCATACCAGTGTAGAATCAGCACTTTGCTCTGACTTGGAATAAGGGTGGAAAAAGGGAATCTGGGATAGTAGAGAAATTTAACTTTTGAATTTAGAGAAAATGAACCATACCAGCTTTAATCAGCACTCTGACTGGCATGGAGTGTGGAAAAAGGGAATCTGGAAAAAGGCAGAAATTGAACTATTGATCTGTTCACTAGACGACTCTTCACAGAGTTCACATGTGCTGATAGCATGATGCTCAACACTAGCAAGGAGATTAGCACCACCAAGGTCCATTCTGACCATACTTGGCCGCATATCTTTATACAGCCCAAAAGATATGTCCCCTCACCATGGACCTTACTGTCAGAAGGGATTATTCATGTTACTGTATTTCTATAACTAAGTTTCCATTGGAATTATGTGGTTTGAAGTGAAAAAATTTTACTGGGTCTTTCCTTAACATCAAGGAAATTTCATTTTATTAGTATTTGTATTTGTTGATAACTGTTATTTTTCAATATAAATATTATTATCGCTATTTCGTGCATTTTTCCCAGTTGATCTTTTTTGTGATAATAATCATATCATGCTACTTGCTTGAGATGGAAAATTATCGCTAGAAACTAAGCAGGCACGTGGCGTTGCTAACGAAATTGATATGAAATTGACAACGTCGTCAAAGGTAAAATAGCGATAAACAGATTATCATTGATCATCTCAACTCGATTGCCTTTCTCGTTTCGCCGTCCCGGCTCAAGCGAGAAAATCAATCTCGTTGAGATGATCAACGATAATCTATAAATATAAAAATAAGGAAATGTGATATGATTGCCAATGAGATAATTATGGGTCAGTGTTCAAATGACATGGCAGTAATCCATTAAAGGTCACTTCAATAATGAGAAAAACTCATACTGAATAATCAGCTATAAAAGACCCTGACATGAAAAACATGAAAAACATGAACAATTCAAACAAGAAAACTGACAGCACAATTTAGAAACATATTGTTTACAAAATATGAAAGTTTGACATTAATAGCAGTTTGAATAAAAATCACTGTTATGCAGGAAAGTTTCTACAGCACAATATCATATGTTACCCTCCTCATTAAGGATTTATAAAAAAATCAAAATAGCCATACTTGTATGAAAAGAACAGTTATATGAATAGAGAAGTTGATACTGTATAAATGATTGGTTTTTTTCTTTATCAGGAAGTCAATAGTGTGAGCAACAGAGGGAGAGCAGATAGATTTTTAAAATTTTCTGATGAAGATCGTGAATGTCCTAGGGAATTGTGGGTAAATTACAAAGAAGTCATGCAGAAGTGCAAAATGAAACATTCCTGGGCTCGTACTATTCATACGTTTCAGGTAGGTAAAAAGGTAACACCATAGATTGTTTATGCCACTATGGAAACTTGGTTCCATTTATAAACCACTTACCTTAAAAGTGATAAACGCTAATTGAGTGCACCAGTTAGGAGGTAAGTTAAAATTGATTTACATGAAGAAAAACTAGAATTTTATACAAAAATTAAGGCAAATTGATGCACACCTTTAATTATGAGATATCTGAACAACATGCTCATCATTGAAGCTGTATGGTGACTAAAATTATACTGTGGATTCATTTATTTTCATGGGAACCAATTTTCCGGGATTGAGGAAAACTTGCATATTAGTTGATATTTAAATTCATGGTTTTGGCAAAGTCTGCATACATTCCTTTAGAAAATTTGCAATTCAGTGAACATTTAAATTCGTGGTTCCCCTGTACCCATGAAATCCAGGAAAATAAGTATCCAAGGAATATTAATGAATCCACAAAACTGAGAAGTTGCTTTCATCTACTTCATTTGACTCTGATGGACAATCAAACCACATCTTCTTATTTATATAACTATTATAGATAAGCATAACAATCCATAAATTTTATGTATTTGCATTTATTTTCATATCAAATAATTGAAATACTACATAATTAAGATTGTTTTAATTGATGCAGGTGACATATTTATTAGATTTCCAAGTGACAGTTATAAGCATGCCATTATTATTTTTTATCAAACATTATCAGAAATTAATAATCAAAGAAAAATATTTGACAGTTTATTTGACATCTATTTATTTTTTTGCTCAATTCCACTAAATTTGAATAATACTAATGTGACCCTCACCCCGCCCACAGTAAAAAAAACTTGTTGGAAATGTTTTAAAAAAAAAAACACAAAAAAAACATCTGGTTTAGAGTGTTTAAAAAAAACCCACCACCTTACCTCAGTGAAAAAGGAGGACACTGACTAAGCCTCTCTTTGAATTTCTTTATGTAGGGATCTGAATGTGAGACATTAGTATATGTACTGGGGTTCAATCAGTATCAAAACTGGCAGCATGTGTATACTGCTGTAACAAGGGGAAAGAAAGCCGTCCATATTGAAGGAACAAAATATCATCTACAAAAAGCTATACAGAAAGACCCAGAGAGAAGGAATACAACTTTATACCATCAGCTACATAACATGTTACCAGTAAGTATAGATGCTCCTTGCGGGACATATAACATTACTTTTCCCAGTTTGTTCTAACATACATTACCAGTCAGTCAAATATTACCTACCAGGTATTCTCTTAAGATACACTTGTTACCAGTAAGAAAAAATGATCTTTGTGGGATGAAGAAAATTAATTTTCCCTTTTTTCAGACATATACCGGTAATACCTATAAGTTGAACAGTACTGATGCCTGCATACTGAAGACTTATTACCAATAAGTATAACAGAACCTCTCAATTGAGTACATAATATAACAATACCTCTCCATTCAAGACAAAGTATAAAAATACCACTGCAGTAAAGATATAGTATAACAGTTCTTCTTTAATTCTCACTCAATTTATCCCATTCATGACCTGTTGATTATTTTTATTATGTGTAGTTCATTTGATCTCAATTCTTTATTGGTCAAAATTTATTTACGAGTTCAGATTTCCTTGCTTTTCTCTGAAATTCCTTTTTTGACGTCATGAAAAAATGTGACCATGCCTGATGACCTCATGTAGAAATACATCCTTTTGCAGGTCATTTGAAAAGAAGGATAAATGTTGTCTGCATATCGTATAAAAATCATTAGAGAAACTGATTCAACCACCAAATCTTGTGCTTGCATTTTAAATGTGTAGACTTAATTGTCTTGAGTTGATAAATATTGTATCACACTCGAGGCAGTGGTAGAATCTATATTTCACCATTGAGAACAAATTGCCCGTTAGTTGAAATGTGTCTCTCCTGAGACTACACTTGTTACCAGTTGGAATAACATGTGTTATCTATTGAGATTAAATTGTACCACATGAGCCCTCTTGGTAATCATTTAGTACAAGAGTATTAATTTAGAGACGAAACATATAACAATTAAGTACATAATACCTCTCCTATGAAAACACATGTTTTATAATTATATAAGGCAGATTTTACAGTATTGTGTTCTGTCTCCTACTTTCATGTTGCTAATGTGACGGAGACAAAAATGAGTAACGTTAGCGACATTTGGACATGTCACATGAGCAACAACATCTTTAAAAGTTAAAATGTATGCACACAGTGATGTTTAATATATGCCTGGAGTAATAAAATTGTACAGTCTGGTTTAGAATTTCTAAATATACAGAATGTCATTTGCAGGTGTACTTTATATCAAATGAATACACAAGAAACCAATTCGTAATAGTAACATTAGCAACATCTACTATCATGACATTATGTTTTGTTGCGAACGTCTTTTTGATGGACGGAATACATTTAAGGTCCTCTTGTAACGATATTACATACAACTTACCTTCTTTGCTTCCCCATCATGTGAAGGAACTGACTCCGAATCTATTTCTGCAAAGGGCGATATCGTAACTCCTATACAGGAGAGTTACAGATATAAATATATGTTGCTCACGTGACACTGATTTGGACGGAAACCTCGAACAGTAACGTTCGCAAAAAATAAAACAGCCAATGATATTGATTCCTCAAGTCCTTTGACCCCCTTACGTCATCCAAATTTAATATGATTGCTATTTTCAATTATTTATAAAACCCGGGATAAAAATAACTACAATGGGCTGTCTGAGAACTAACAAGAAAATTGCGATCGTGACATACCACAATGGACGGAAAAGACGTGACGTTAGCAACAATATTATTAAATTACCTTTTTTAGCCTTTACCAATAAAAATCTGCCTTAAAGTTATGATTAAAACACAAAAGAAGACTTTTTATTAAAATATAAGTCCATGTTATTAGGCTCCACTTATAAATAATACTTCAAAATTCCACTCCAAATAAGCTGGATGTCAGTAAAGTAGGTCATGATGTCTATTCCATGTCCAATATTTTGAAATTGAAAACCCTCTAATTCTAACATAAAACACAAACACAGAGTAATTTTTATTTTTATTTACTCAGAAAGACACATTTTATTCAATAACATAATGCATTACTCCATTACACAGTCTGTTTCACAGTTTCAGCAATTGCTTTTTTGATGGATACAAAAAACAATAATTCCTTCTTATTGTAAAATCTGCCATAATCAACTGCAACATTGACTTTGCTTATCTCTATTTAGAGGACACATGTCTTTTGCAGGTGGAGGAAATTTTAGATGAATTGGTTTCAAAGGAGGAAAGCTCTAAAGAACCCATTTTCACCATTTTGAAAGACAAGGAAAATGCATATGCAGGTCCTAGCACATCATTCAATAGCAGTAGCATAAAACCCTCTACATCAACACCTTTATGTCAAAGAAATGGACTCCAAATCTTCCTAAAGAAGCCACATTTAGATAGTATTATGGATTCTGATGATGTGGCACCGCAGTCACCACTGTCTGACAGTCAGTGGTCTGATTATGGAGATGATACTTACATTGAAGCAACTCAAGAAAACAAAAAATGTCCAGATAATCAAAATGACATAAGTGGTACTGAAAATGACAATAGTTTCGATCTGATGGATTCCTTAGACATGACAGAAAACTCTGAAATAAACGGTGACTTGACTGCTGCTTGTGACATGTTAGAAGCCTCCATGGCTCAGAACAGTCAAATAACATCAGTCAAATCACAAGGTCATAATACAGAACTTCAAGCCTCTTTTTCAAACTATCAGACAAAGAGTTCAAAAAAGGGAAGTAATTCATCTGCAGATTCTTTAAGTATTGATGAGTTTGACAGTTTTTCAGAATCACCAAAAAAGAAATATATGGGAGAAGATCTGTTTACAACACCAAAGAAACAAAAGCTAACAAAACCAGAACCAGAGGTATCACCAGCAAGAAAGATGCTGACTCAGCTTCAATTTAAATGAGTTGTATCATTTAAATATCAATAATGTCAAATTGTACTACATTTTAAATTCTGTGAAAAAGAACATTGCCACCATTTTGTTATCTGCCTATTGGTGTATAGCATCCTGTAGAATTTGTACAGTTGTTTTCTCTAAATTAATGTTGGTGGCCTTTGGCTGTTGTCTTCTCTATGGTCGGGTTATTGTCTCTTTGACACATTCCCCATTTCCATTCTCAATTTTAATATCTAAACAAATATATCTGATGTTTGGTTTATTAAGGTTTTGAATAACTTTAGAACATATTATTTGAAACCATTCTAGTCTATTCATAGTAACTGCAATTTGTTGGATGATAAGAAGTTATAATATATAATACATTATTGAATTTTGTGGTTTTTTTTAAGAAATCAAATGAAGTTACACTGCATATATACATATGAACGGGTACTTGCCAGCATTACATAGAAGAAATTAATGATGTTATGATTTTATAATAGTACTGTTCGATGTATGGTTATGATAGACTAAACTTGAACTTGTCAACGTGCATGTTAAAATTCTATAAATCAAATCAAATTGAAAAATACTTTTTTTCTGAATACTTCTCAAAATGTCAATGTCAAAATCATCAAATCAAACTAAGGACAATAATCAAAATGATTTTTATATTTGTAAAGTAATTTACTGATTGTGATTTGTTCATATCATGATTTATATTGAAGGTAATTCCTTCTTTAAATTCATTGGAACATTAAAAGCATTGAATGTTACATTTTTAGCTCACATGGCCCAAAGGGCCAAGTGAGCTTTTCTCATCACTTTGCGTCCGTAGTCTGGCGTCGTTAACTTTTACAAAAATCTTCTCCTCTGAAACTACTAAGACAAAATGTAACCATACTTGTCCCCAATCATCATAAGAGTATCTAGTTAAAAAAAAGTGTCCGATGACCCTGCCCACGAACCAAGATGGCAGACATGGCTAAAAATAGTACATAGGGTAAAATGCAGTTTTTGGTTTATATCTCTGAAACTGAAGCATTTAGAGCAAAATCTGACTGGTGGCAAAAATGTTTATCAGATTTAGATATATCTACCCTGAAATTTTCAGACAAATCCGACATCCAGTTGGTGGGTTGCTGCCCCTGAGTTAGTAATTTTGTGGATATTTTGCAGTTTTTATACGACCTCAAAAATTGAAAATTTTTTGGTCGTATATTGGTATCACGTTAGCGTCAGCGTCGTCGTCAGCATCATCCGAATACTTTTGGTTTTCGCACTATAACTTTAGTTTAAGTAAATAGAAATGTATGAAATTTAAACACAAGGTTTATGACCATAAAAGGAAGGTTGGATTGATTTTGGAAGTTTTGGTCCCAACAGTTTAGGAATTAGGGGCCAAAAAAGGGCTCAAATAAGCATTATTCTTGGTTTTCGCATAATAACTTTAGTATAAGTAAATAGAAATAATTGAAATTTAAACACAAGGTTTATGAACAGAAAAGGAAGGTTGGGATTGATTTTGGGAGTTGAGATCCCAACAGTTTAGGAATTAGGGGCCAGAAAGGGGCCCAAATAAGCATTTTTCTTGTTTTTCGCACCATAACTTTAGTATAAGTAAATAGAAATCTTTGAAATTTAAACACAAGGTTTATGATCATAAAAGGAAGGTTGGGATTGATTTTGGGAGTTTTGGTCCCAACAGTTTAGGAATAAGGGGCCCAAAGGGTCCAAAAATAAACTTTTTTTTTGTTTGATTTCATCACAGATTGAATAATTGGGGTTCTTTGATATGCTGAATCTAACTGTGCATGTAGATTCTTATTTTTTAGTCCCTTTTTCAAATTGATCTACATTATGGTCCAAAGTGTCCAAAATTAAACTTAGTTTGAATTTAACAAAAATTGAAATCTTGGGGTTCTTTGATATGCTCAATCTAAAAATGTACTTAGATTTTTGATTACTGGCCCAGTTTTCAAGTTGGTCCAAATCGGGGTCCAAAAATAAACTTGTTTGATTTCATTATAAATTGAATACTTGGGGTTCTTTGATATGCCAAATCTAGCTGTGTATGTAGATTCTTAATTTTTGGTCCCGTTTTCAAATTGGTCAACCGTCTACATTAGATCCAAAGGGTCGAAAATTAAACTAAGTTTGATTTTAACAAAAATTGAATTCTTGGGCTTCTTTGATATGCTGAATCTAAACATGTACTTAGATTTTTGATTATGGGCCCAGTTTTCAAGTTGGTCCAAATCAGGATCAAAATAATTATATTTAATATTGTGCAATAGCAAGAAATTTTCAATTGCACAGTATTCAGCAATAGCAAGTAATCTCCAATTGCACAGTATTGTGCAATAGCAAGTATTTTCAATTGTGAAAAAAAAATATATGGGGGGGTGTTTTTTCTCATTTCAGATTTCATAAATAAAAAGAAAATTTCTTCAATCATTTTTTTGAGAGGATTAATATTTAACAGCATAGTGAATTGCTCAAAGGCAAAAAAAAAATGTTAAGTTCATGAGACCACATTCATTTTGTGTCAGAAACCTCTGCTGTATCACTATTTAATCACAATTCAAATTTAGAGCTGAATCCAGCTTGAAAGTTGTGTCCATACTTGCCCCAACTGTTCAGGGTTCAACCTCTGTGGTCGTATAAAGCTGTGCCCTGCGGAGCATCTGGTTTGCTATTATCTTAGATATTATTATAGTATCTAAAGATATCTTATACTATAAAGTATGATTTTAACCTTATTTTACATGATTTCCAATGCATCAGTAAATACAGGTGAGCAACACAGGCTCTTAAGAGTCTCTAGTTATGATTTTTTTTTAGGTATTTCATGTATATCGTTTTGTTTATCTCTATCAGAACCAGTGAAAGTGTGCCTTTTTCAGCAGGTTTTGACAAATAATTACATTGATGTTTTATTTTCAAATTATATCTGATGATTTGGGATACCATCCAATTCTTTTTGCTGACATGCATCATTGTTTTTACAGACAAATTAATATGCGAAACAAGGCGACCAGTTTGAATTACACTTGGCTTCATCATACAAGAGTTTGGCTTAAAAACTAGGTTACAGCTTTCCAATTATTGTACTGAAAACCTTTGAAAACCAGTATATAATATGTAAATTTTGTGCCTGCAACACTATGGTCTTGAGATTCTTGTATTGAAGTAGTTTTTAAAAATTGTAAAAAATACACTTCACATGTTATCTTCTCATTTTTGGGATGAGGTAATGGTCAACTATAAATTAGTTGTAATATTTGCTTTGTTTTTATTTAAGGTTTTTTATTTCATTGCATATTTTTCATTAATGTATTATAATTTCTATGTAAATTTGATGCAATATATATTTGAACTTAAATCCTGTATCCGAGGACAGGAGTAAAAAAATATCAGAATGGGGCACTTTGTAAAAAAAAAGTCAAGATAAACTAATAAAAAAAGGGAGGACCAACAGAATGAAAAATATATAGGCAGGACAGAGATTACAACTAAAAAAATGCAGGACAAAATTTTTCAACCTAGCCCACTATTAAAATCAAATGGTAGCTCCCTTTAATCAGATTTTTTGTTTTCTTTAAGTTTCAGTCAAACATTTGAAATCATTGCTATTAAAACCACAAATTTTGTTGTAGATGCAATTCCACCAATTGCAATCCACTTGAAAATGTCAATAATAAAACTATAATAAAACTGATAATGTCTTCTTACAAAACTGATTTTGACAGTTATGTTAAGAATATTAAGTCCTTTGCTGCATATTATCCAAATCAGTAACCCTAGTTTAACATAAGATTTTTATTGGAAAAAGGATCTGTTGTAGAAGACATGGTTTGCAGTCATTTCATTAAAACATATTTGTTAACATTTTTATTGAAAAATTGTCTATTGAAATGCATGTGTTCAGATTTCTTTTTATATACATTATTGTTAAATATTTACAAAAAAATAAAGTTTTATTACAGGGTATCTTCAACTTTATTAGAAACGATTTAATATAAGGAGATGTGATATGATTGGGAATGCCAATGAGAGAGAACAACCCACCAAAGTTTTAATAATGTAGATATCAAGCCGTTATAGGTCACTGTATGGCCTTTAATAATGAGAAAAATCTAAACCATATGGTTAGTTAGCTTTAAAGGCCTTGACGTGAAATATGTGAAACAACTAAAAAGATTTTGTTTTGTTAATGTCACATTTAAGCACCGCTCTTGGGCTATTTCGTGGTGGCCAGTTTTTATTGGTGGAGGAAGCCTGAATGCCCAGAGAACACTGCAGACCTTGGATAAGAAAACTGACAATCCTAATCAATTATGATTGGAGTGAGTGCACCTGGGGTTTCGAATGCACAACCTCAGTGTTGACTAGCTAGTGATTACAGTAGTAATTAAAAAGAGAAAACTAAAGAACTAATTTTATAACAATTATTTTTACGAAAAAGGAATATGGCAGACATTAACTAATGACAATGTTAAACCCTGGTCACAATGAATCCACAACACATCTATACAGCGCCACGACAAGAAATTTGGTCAAATCACAGGTCATCTGTGATCGTCATACGACAGATGCACGATATTTTGAGCATCGTGGCACTGTTGTGTGACGAAAAATTGGACATGCACCTTTTTTGCTCTACCATTATTTGTCATGTCACTGTCTTTGTGGCTGTCGTGAGAGTGCCTTACCACAGTCGTGCGACTGTCATGTGATAAACACATTGTCATGGGTACCAACATTAACCATTTTAAGAAAAAAACAATCATATGACTGTTACAGTCGCACGATTGTCTCACGAATACCAAATTTCGTACGATGCTCTCACAACATTGATTGTATGTCGTACGACAGTGGTTCGTTCTGTGTGCAACATATTTTCGTTGAATTGAGAAGAATACAATTTGGTGGGAATGAATGTTTGGAAAACATACCATCTGCTGTTTAAAGAGGATGGCTATTCCACCAGAAGGATTAAGTTTGGCCCTGCTGAAAATGGCCTTGTTGGACTCCAACAATAGCAAAATTTCATCCATTTATTTTTCTTTTCGGGGGCATCCTGGTTTATATTCGCTGAACAATTATAAGATAAACTAATTCAAAAAACTCGTTTACATGGACCGAACTAATAATGACACTTAACTATATTGAAAGCAAATGGCAAATAGCCTGCAACAAATAGGGCCTTCTATATATACTAGTAGTCCAAGAGTCAAACTAGCGAGTGACCAACGACTGTTGTGCAACAGTTGTAATACAGTCATACGACAGTGGCACGTCAGTGACATGCACATCCCATGACATGAAAACCTGAAAAAATAGCCCCAAACAATTCATGATTGTCGTACGACTGTCGCACGACCGACTTGCAACAAACCCACGACAGTACAATTACAATTTTTTTTCAATCGTGTATCCATCGTGGAACCATTGTGGACATGTCGTAGCTGATGTGACCCCTCGGAATATTTTTTTGACATTTTGCACGACAGTGCCACAACAACTATTTTATAGATCTTCCAGGACAAAAATTTGTACGATCTGTTGTGACCAGAGCTTACGTTACAATATGTAATAAAAATAATACTTTTGCTAGTACTTTTGAAAAAGCATAGTCGGCTGATTGATATTGAATTGTCTTACTGTGGAATAATTTATTTTTGTTTGCAGCATTTTTTGTGGACTGTCGAAAAAATTGTGTTTTAGTAGATATTTTATTTTATGGTTTTTGTCTTGCCTTGACAGAGTCAAAAAACAAGACATGGGTATGCTGTTTCAAGCAGCTGTGTAAACAATGTATTAGTTTGTAAATAAGTAAAATCTATGGTGAACTACAAGTGTTAGGTCAATTACTTTTGGTAAACTGTTGCATTGGTATTGGCACATCTCATTTCCATAGTTAATTTCTTGGCCCTGCACCCTTAGTCATGGCTATTGACTTTGAAACTTTTGCTTATTCTACATGTATTAGTTTGTGATTAGGTCTAGTTTATGGTGAACCACAGGTGTAAGGTCAATTATATTTGGCAATCAGTGGAGATTATTTGACTCTGTCCACTTAGTCATGGTCTATTGACTTTGAAGTTTTGGCTAAGTTAACATGAATAGTTTGTGATCAGATCCATTCAATGGGAGCCATTAGTGGAAGGCCAATGTTAATTGGTATTCGGTTGTATAAGCATTATCACCTATTATTTCCATGGAGAATATTTTACCCCACCCCCTCAGTCATGGTCTTGCTTTTGAAACTTTTGCCTAGCTTAGATGTATGAGTTTATGATTAGATCAGTTGAAGATGAACTGCTAATGTTAAGTCAATGATATTTCTTATTCAAATTTATTGGCATTTGCAAGTATACATGTAGTTTCCACAGAGATTAAACCAACCCCTTCATGGTTCATTGACTGAAATTTTTACATACTTTACAAGTTAATGTTTGTGTTTAGGTTTGTTAAAAGGCAAAAACTTATAAGAAGTCAATGGTATTTGGTATGCAGTTGTTTTAGCAATTTAGCATTAGATTTCTCACATGGAGGTTATTTGGGCCTGAATCTTCAGTGAATGGTTTATTGACTTTGAATGTTTTGCATGTTGAAGTAATGTCATTTCAATATTCACATTATTTTATAAAAATTCATACAGGCAAGACACATATCTGTGTCAACAGTTTATAGTTGGTTGTAATATGTCAATCCAACTTGGTTTTGCTGACCTATAACTGTAATTAAAAACACATACCAAACAAATATGGACAGAAATATACTGGTTCTGGTGTATTGTAATTGATTTAGCTGGTTCTAGTGTTTGTTGTAATTGATTTAGCTGGTTCTAGTGTTTGTTGAAATTGGTTTAGCTGGTTCTAGCGTATTGTTGTAATTGATTTAGCTGGTTCTAGTGTATTGCAATTAATTTAGTTGGTTTTAATGTTTGTTGTAATTGATTTAGCTGGTTCTAGTGTATTGTTGTGATTGATTTAGCTGGTTCTAGTGTATTGTTGTAATTGATTTAGCTGGTTCTAGTGTATTGCAATTGATTTAGTTGGTTCTAGTGGTTGTTGTTATTGATTTAGCTGGTTCTAGTGTATTTTTATTGATTTGGTTGGTTCTAGTGGTTGTTGTTATTGATTTAGCTGGTTTTAGTGTAATGTTGCAATTGATTTAGTTGGTTCTAGTGTTTGTTGTAAATGATTTAGCTGGTTCTAAGTGTATTGTTGTGATTGATTTAGCTGGTTCTAGTGTATTGTTGTAATTGATTTAGCTGGTTCTAGTGTATTGCAATTGATTTAGTTGGTTCTAGTGGTCATTGTTATTGACTTAGCTGGTTCTAGTGTACTGTTATTGATTTAGCTGGTTCCAGTGTATTAATTGATTTAGCTGGTTCTAGTGTATTGTTGTAATTGATTTAGCTGGTTTTGGTGTATTATTGTGATTAATTTAGCTGGTTCTAGTGTATTGCGATTGATTTAGTTGGTTCCAGTGTTTGTTGTTATTGATTTAGCTGGTTCAAATGTATTAATTGATTTAGCTGGTTCTAGTGTTTGTTGTAATTGATTAAGCTGGTTCTGGTGTATTGTTGTGATTGATTTAGCTGGTTCTAGTGTACTAGTATTACAATTGATTTAGTTGGTTCTAGTGTTTGTTGTTATTAATTAAGCTGGTTCTAGTGTATTAATTGATTTAGCTGGTTCTAGTGTTTGTTGTAATTGATTAAGCTGGTTCTAGTGTATTTTTGTTATTGATTTAACTGGTTCTAGTGTGTATTGTTGTGATTCATTTACCTGGTTCTAGTGTTTGTTGTTATTGATTTAGCTGGTTCTAGTGTATTGTTATTGATTTAGTTGGTTCTAGTGTTTGTTGTTATTAATTCAGCTGGTTCCACTGTATTAATTGATTTAGCTGGTTCTAGTGTTTGTTGTAATTAATTAAGCTGGTTGTAGTGTATTGTTGTAATTGATTTAGCTGGTTCTAGTGTATTGTTATTGATTTAGTTGGTTCTAGTGTTTGTTGTTATTAATTTAGCTGGTTCTAGTGTATTAATTGATTTAGCTGGTTCTAGTGTTTGTTGTAATTGATTAAGCTGGTTCTAGTGTATTTTTGTTATTGATTTAACTGGTTCTAGTGTGTATTGTTGTGATTCATTTACCTGGTTCTAGTGTTTGTTGTTATTGATTTAGCTGGTTCTAGTGTATTGTTATTGATTTAGTTGGTTCTAGTGTTTGTTGTTATTAATTCAGCTGGTTCCACTGTATTAATTGATTTAGCTGGTTCTAGTGTTTGTTGTAATTGATTAAGCTGGTTCTAGTGTATTGTTGTAATTGATTTAGCTGGTTCTAGTGTATTGTTATTGATTTAGTTGGTTCTAGTGTTTGTTGTTATTAATTCAGCTGGTTCCACTGTATTAATTGATTTAGTTGGTTCTAGTGTTTGTTGTCATTTATTTAGCTGGTTCTAGTGTATTGTTGTAATTGATTTAGCTGGTTCTAGTGTATTGTTATTTGATTTAGTTGGTTCTAGTGTTTGTTGTTATTAATTCAGCTGGTTCCACTGTATTAATTGATTTAGCTGGTTCTAGTGTTCGTTGTAATTGATTAAGCTGGTTCTAGTGTATTTTTGTTATTGATTTAACTAGTTCTAGTGTATTGTTGTGATTGAGGTAGCTGGTTCTAGTGTTTGTTGTTATTGATTAAGCTGGTTCTGGAGTATTGTTATTGATTTAGCTGTATCTAGTGTATTGTTGGAATTGATTTCACAGGTTCTAATGATTGTTGTAATTGCTTCAGCTGTTTCTAGTGTGTATTGTTATTGATTAAGCTGGTTCGAGTGTATTGTTGCAATTGATTTAGCTGGTTCTAGGGTTTGTTGATATTGATGTAGCTGGTTCTAGTGTATTGTAATTGATTAAGCTGGTTTTAGTGTGTATTGTTGCTATTGATTTAACTGGTTCAAGTTTATTGTTGTAATTGTTTTAGTTGGTTCTAATGTTTGTTGTTATTGATTAAGCTGGTACTAGTGTATTTTTGTTATAAATGAAGTTGGTTCTTGTGTATTGTTGCAATTGATTTTGGCTGGTTCTAATGTTTGTTGTAATTGTTTAAGCTGTTTTCTAATGTTTGTTGTGATTGATGAAGCTGGTTCGAGTGTATTATTGTACTTGATTGAGCTAATTCTAGTGTTTGTTGTTTTTGATTTAGCTGGTTCTAGTGTATTGTAATTAATTAAGCTTGTTCTAGTGTATTGTAATTAATTTAGCTGGTTCTAGTGTACTGTTGCAATTTATTTAACTGGTTCTAATGATTGTTGTAATTGTTTAAGCTGGTTCTAGTGTTTGTTGTTATTGATTTAGCTGGTTCTAGTGTATTATTGTACTTGATCGAGCGTTTTCTAGTGTTTCTTGTCATTGATTTAGCTTGTTCTAGTGTATTTCAATGACTTAGCTGGTTTTAGTGTTTGTTGTTATTAATATAGCTGGTTCTAGTGTTTTGTTATTGATTAAGGTTTATGTACCCTTCTGTAGCCATTTTTGTACGAACTTTTCAAACTTCAATTGTATCAAAACAACAGATATTATGAATAATAGCGATAGGCCATTTTGTACATATTCCAAGGGGAAACTTGATGCAAAGCAGTATTTTTTACTGTTCCATTGCATTTAATAGAAAAAGAGGACTTTGTGGCAAATAAATCAAGATTTTTATAGAAAATCCACAGCCTTTATCCTTGTACTCTCATATTTGGAAATTTGATGACTGATAGATATTGGATTATTGCATGCAGTGCTAGCATTGATTTCCTTAAAACAAGTTTATAAATGTAGTTATTGGTTAAGACAAGTATAAATATGGCCAAAATCAAGTACACCTTTTAGGGTAAGCTCGACTTTAGTAACTCAGCACGAGGTGTTTTGGAATTTACAGGTTACTTAGAACTTTTTGTAAAAAATAAACACTAGCACATCATAGAAAATCAAGTGAGTCATTTATGTTTCAAATTTTATAACAAAAATCTCTGTATTAAAGGCTGTGGATTTTCTATAAAAATCTTGATTTATTTGCCACAAAGTCCTCTTTTTCTATCAAATGCAATGAAACAGTAAAAAATAATGCTTTGCATCAAGTTTCCCCTTGGAACATGTGCTAAATGGCCTATCGCTATTATTTATTATATCTTTAGTTTTGATACAATTGAGGTTTGAAAAATTCGTACAAAAATGGCTACAGAAGGGTACATAAACCTTAAACTGGTTCTATTGTTTGTTGTAATTGATATAGCTGGTTCTAGTGTATTGTTGCAATTGATTTAACTGGTTCTAGTGTATTGTTATTGATTAAACTGGTTCTATTGTTTGTTGTAATTAATTTAGCTGGTTCTAGTGTATTGCTATTGATTTATCTTGTTCTATTGTATTGAAATTGATTTTGCTGGCTCTAGTGTTTGTTGTAATTGATTAAGCTGGTGTTAGTGTGTTGTAATTGATTTAGATGGTTTAAGTGTATTGTTGTAATTGATTCAGTGTGATCTAGTGCATTATTGTAATTGATTAAACTGGTTCTAATGTTAGCTGATATCGAGTGAGCTGGTTATAGTGTTTGGATTTTATTGATTGAGCTGGTTTATATAGTGTTTTAATGTTAATAAGTGTTGTTCTTGAGTTTTTATTTTTAGTGTGGCGTTTCTAGTTTTATTTGGTTATTATTTGAGCTAGTTCTAGTGTTTTGTTGTCATTGTGTAATTTCGTTGTAGTGTTCTGTTATTATGAAATGTGCTGATATTAGAGTTTAGTTCTAATTGAGATAACTGATTCTAGGTTTTCGTTGTTATTGAGTGTGCGTGTTCTAGTGTTTTGTTGTCATAAAGGTTTGTGGTACTATTGTTTTGAGTGTTGTGTTTTGTTGTTATCAAGTGAGCTGGTTCTAGTATTTTAACGCCCTAGCCACAAGTCGATACAGGTCTTTAGGTTTACCCTTGTCCGTCTGTATATCCATCCATACGTATTTATGTCCCAAAAAAACGATTTTGGTTTGCCTCCTTTAGTTAAGTTTATTTCTAGATAAAACAAAATGTATCATTGGCTGTTTCTGCACTCTTACTCTACTCGCCTCAACCAAATATTATGAAACTTAATTATACACAATCTTATTTCCACCAAACACAGATCAAGTTGGAATTTGATGACGTTATTTCTGTTTATAAAAGGAACTTGACGTTTCAACAGTATCTTTCAAAGAAAACAAAACTTAAATAGATTTGAATTAGTACAGACTTGCATATTTACAAGCTGATCCGTCTATGTCTTTGTTATAAAGTGAGTTATAAGGTATTGATTTAAGTATTGTTGTTTTGTTATTACGTGTGCTGGTTGTGTTTGCTTTGCATGCTTTTAAAGAAGAGCTGTAACTGCCATAAACCTTTATAAAAGACGACAAATTATTTACATTTATTTGGATCATGTTGACATAAATGTATAAAGCTTCTGCACAATGAAAGATGAACTATACACATGTTTTAACATAAGTGTGCTATGTACACAATGTTTGACATATGTGTGCAGTTATGGCACAGACAAAGTGCCATTGAAATTAACAACTGTTACATAACTTTTATATACAGAATAGATATATTAATTAATGTTAAATAATAAGAGAGGAAGATACTAACAAATTTCATGATTTCACAACAACACACACCTTCCAAAGAAAAAACCACAACTACACACATGCACAATTAACTAGTTAGACATAGCCTTTCACAAAGTTCAAATATTTTGAGGTTTATTTTGTATATGTTAATTACCTCCATTATTTTAACTTTCGTTTAAAAAAACTAGTTATTAAATTTCACCAGTAATACCTCTAGCCAATGCAAAGAAATTCATCTATTTAATGCATTAAAAAAAAAACTTCAAATAAATTTACATTCAAACTTTGGGAAAGGCTGCAGAGATAAATTCAATTAAACATGAATAAATGCTTAAAATACAGGTACATGATAATGTCTAATGTACAAAAATAGAAATGTGATTTCTATTATATAGGCTGCCATATATCACAATTTTAAATTTAATGATTTCATCAAATGGCAGTTCAAATTTTCTTTAATGAATTAAAAAATAAGTGATGTAATTGCGGAGCATTTTAGGAGGAAAACAGTTAGACTCCTAATAATGCTTTAAGTGAAATATAATATTATACACAAAACAAAAATTTCCTATAAACAGGAATGACAACAAATTTTAATGAAATAAATATACAATAAATGAAACATGGTCAGCTACTGTTATTCTGAACACTTTGTGTTGAAGTCAATAGATACAAATAAAAGTATGCTAGGACAATATCAAATCATCCTCTCTAAAGCAATGAAATAAAACATCGGAAAGAATTTGTGCCACATACTGATCTAAGATTTGAGACATCACTAGAGAAAGTAGTCTTTGTTGATGATGGGAGAACACTTGACGATTATCGGGTACCATAGCCATGTGTAACAAGATAGTCGCAGCCCGCCGCAACATGTCCAAACTGGTACCCATCATTTCAGGATTGTCTCTTAACATATTGATACCATGCATGTTGGCAACTTGCATGGCCTTGTGTTCTGCCATCTCTAAAAAGTCTAATAACAATGAAACTGACGGATGTTTCATTGCCACTGCCCGGGCAGCACTGGTGTCACCTTGAACTAGTTCGGCTAATAACACGATAGAAAACTCCATCATGACAGGCTCGCTCTTGTTTGCTAAAGCCTTAACTAATTGGCCTACTAATGATATAATTCTACTGAATGGAGGTGTAGCAAGCAACAAGTCCACATTGGATTCATGTATACAAAGTTTTGACAGGGCCTCGAACACTAAACGTTGCGGTGAAAGGACGGATGAGGTTGATGAAGGAAATGGATCTGTTGCACACGCTGACGGACAGACAGCCCAATGTACTAGACCATCTAAAATTGGTAAACATATTTCTTCAGGGTAGATGGCAAGCTCTAAATGACTTGCAATATTGGCAAATATGACAAGAACGTTTTCCCGTATAAGTGATAGGTATTGCCACCACCACTCTTCTTCACTTTGAAGTAAATGACTGTCTGATAGATCTTCCAACTCGGTATCCTCCCTATCAAATTTTCTACGCGTAGTGTTTCGAGGTAGATGGTGGTGATGTAATGTCAAAAGTTTTCCCAGAGTAAACATCAGTGCGGCGTTTTTAGAAATTTCAGTTGTATTTCCATTGACACAAGACAAACTACGGAAAATATTTGAAAGACAAACACATTTGCGTCCAATTTCATCTTTACTATTACAGGCAGTATTTAACGGATGTTCATCTTTTTGATATGACTCGTCTTCAAGTTCAATAATTTTGCGTTTGCTATTTGACTGAGGACCATTGTTTAAGTTTTCCAAAAGTGATGTATTGTCTTTCTCCTGTAAATCTTGTGATTGTTCCTCTTTGATTTTCTCTTCACTCTGAGATTCCTCCATTTTTTCTTCTTTGAGTTGTTCCACATTTTCTTTCTCACTCGTATCACTGTGCCCATCACAACCATTACTTCGTCCCTCATCCACCTCATCTTTTATTCCTGAATTCTCTTCACATTCTTCATCATTCGGCTCTTTCTTTACAAGCACTTTGTTATACTGAATGTCACAGTTATGCTCAATTTTGAGATCACTCTTTTCACATAGGCAATTGTTTGATTCTTCGGAAATTTCGACCTTAATGTTATCTTTACTGTCAACAAGATTGTTTTCATTCTCATCACAATTCTCCTTGTCGTCTGAAAATTCCTCTTTCAATTTCATGGGTTTTCTAAGAAACATTTTTTTACTTATTTCATTTTCATTTTTATTACTAAAGAGTGGAACTATGTGTATGCTTGTGTCGCCACCTCCCAATTGCCAATGCCCGAATTTACAACTGTAACCAGAGTATACATCCCACCGTTTCTGATCAGTAGGTCCTAATTCATTAGTTTCTTCAAATTTTACAGTTTTGCCTTTCCGTGTAACATTAGTATAGTCTGTGAAAACTCCTTCTACTTTCACTTTAGCACCATTTTCATTTAGAACATTTACGTCTTTTTCCAAATTAATTGAATCAAATGATTCATTATATTGATCACACATCCCTCGTTCACTTTCTTCAAATATTTCTCCAAACATCTCTATCAAACAGCGCCTGAAGTGTTCAAGGAGAACTTCCAAGAGTCCTGGTAAATGGCTTAAATTAAAGTAACTTATAGTAGAGTCATCAAATAATAGAATGTTTAATGTATCAATGGCCCATGTACTTTCAGCAAGTAGACCAGATTTTAACGCCATCATAATCCTCCAAGCCTCTATTTGACCTGCAAATATATGTAAATGATTAAATATACTGAATTCAAATGTATAACGATTTATTATTCCCACTGTATAATGCCTATAAATAAAGACAAGACAAACATTATACTTAAAAATTTGAAAACAAATTCTTTTCTGTCCAGATACACAATTCCCGTATATTTACTCACAAGGTCTTAATTTCAAATTTAACCAACAGAAAAAACAATACACATTTACAAGACTATACAACAGTTTACAATAAAAACAATACTGCTGTATAAGACAACAAAACTACTCTGTACAACAAAAGAAATGCAACACCAATTTTGAGTTTTCTGTTGCAATTGATATTTAGAAAATAATTATAGAAATGAAAATTATACATAAAAATTAAAAATGTGTAAAGCTTAAAGCTGCCTGCCTATTTTTCAGGAAAAGGCTGAAGTTCAAAATATTTGCTTAAGCTTTATACGCTGGTGATCCAAATTAAAATTCATCAAAAGTTTTTTATTTGAGAATCCCATATGTTATGCCTAAAATGACAGCTTAAATTTAAATCCAGTGTTGAAAACACAAACCTTAGAATAAATACAAGAAATAGACAATATGGTCACCGATGTTAAAAGGAATAGTATGTCATAAACATTTATCTACTATTTAACAAACATAACAAAATTGGCCCCACTTTCTGATCAAAAACATGTTTCATGCTTATTTATCAACTGAAAAATGATCATTTAATTTCGTCTCTTGAACAAGAATTGACAAATGACTAATGGATATATGGTTGAAAAGACAGTTACTGTGTTAGTGTATATACATTTAATTACAAAATCTGTGTATAATGAGATGTTAAAGAATGATTTGGTTAATTTTACAACATCGACAGATTACAACAAGGCAAAGCAAAAATAGAGAAATAGAATTGCAAGGGCTAAAACTGATGACACTTAAAAACAAATAATTTATGATTCTTATTTTTTCATCCTTTATAAAAATATTTCTGCTTTATTAGAGATCTGGAAAAAAATATTGTTTGCTACATAAATAGGCATTTGATTTCAAATGTGTATTTTTTCCTGTTCTAACTTCAACAATTTTAACTTTTGAAAATAGTTCAAAAAAATCTCTTTATTATAAAAAAAAAAAAAAATAAAAGGTATTTTTTTTTTTAAATCTTATTATTTCCTTCTTCCAAACTTTGTAAATGAAATGAAAAAAAAAAAAAAATCAAATCAAAGTTTTATTTATTGTCAATACATTGTTAACAAAGTAACACAAGCTCTAGTGAGCTTTTAAAATCGACATTGTAGTTAAAAGTTTCTGTGTCCATCATAATTTCAAGCCCTGAAAAAAAGCGTCCTGACAGAAGCCACTAACTACCACAATGAAATTGTGATACCTCTAAAGTGTACTTGCTTGTTTCCCAGGACCAAATTATATATCTTGGAATGCTTGAAGAAAATAGAAACTTATAGTTAACAACTGCATCCTAAAAGCCCCCTTTCAACTGCAGGGTTTTTCAAGCAAGCATTTTACTTTATTAAATTTGTTATTTTTATAATTTGCTTTTTTTTTTTATTTTTTACTTCATAAGCAAAACAATGTTCTAATAAAAAATATGTACTTGTATTTACTTAAAAATCACTATCTTTTGGTAAATTAAGTACATTAAAAATATCAAAATTTTGTAAAAAAAAATAATAACGGTCGTCAAGCAAGTACACTTGCCAACAGAATGAATGTGAAGGGCAAGGTAAGGGGGCTTATAGATGTAAACCCAGACACAGTGCAAAAACACATGTTATATATGAAAATGATAACTAGTATATACATATAAACAAACCATAGATCGGATAATCTTCTCGGAGGATAGTCATTGTATATTTATTTAAATATTGTTTAATAACACAATCTGCCGTTAATCTTGTACATCTAGATACAAATATACTTGGGGCTTTTTTCTTCTTTTTACAATTGTTGTTTCACGGCCATTTTCTTTTGTGAATTATGAAAAAAATAAATCTAACATATTGTCCTGTTGCAGTACTGGACATTGGGATTACAAGGAGAATATCTTATTTATAGATATTATCCAATCTATGGCGTTCATTAAAAGGCACTTTGAAAAGGACAAATACATAAATCTACAGGTAATGAAAAATCAAAAGTACATCATAGCGTTTCAGATTTATCCTGCACACTTTTTTCCATAATTTATTCTTCTAATTTTCGAATTCTAAATGATAACACATTAATCTAAGAGTGCACTAATCCATCTTTATGCAAACAACAATTTCTATCCATGCTTTTGGTGTATGAATGGTGTACTAAAATGGTCCCAAGAAAATACTACTCTTAAAGTAATTATTCAATGCAGCAAATAATCAAATTGACCAAGTTTAAGCTTGTATTACAAAAATCTCAATATTTTTATTACTATTTTCAGGGAAATCAATTGTCACAAAAAAACTTCCAACAAGATGTTATCATTTCTTTCAACCATAATCCTCACTAATTGCAATTAGGTATCGGGTAAAAACAAATGTTGATGATATTTGTAAAGCGTAGACCATGTATTACAAGCTTCAACTAAGTGCAATGGTAATAAACCCATGTTATTACTTCTTTCTTCCCTAAGCATATCCAATACCATCATTCTATGCTATTTACAGTGTGTAAAACACATACCAACATCAGTCTTTGTAAGACGCTTCCTTTTAGTTAGAACTGGACTAATAGATTCTATGCTATCTGGAGGGAACATCATTTCTTTCTTTGGTGGGTAGGCTGAATTCTGTCCCATACTGACGGACTTCTACAAAGGTTAATCATACATTAAACAACTTCTGAACTAATATAACATTTCAGGTATAAGTCCTCCTTATGATTAAGGATATTAACTTAGGAAGATGTCGACGCTCATTTATGACTGATACTCAACTAACAGCTGAAACAAAGTGAAGTTATCAATATGCCAGTTTTACAGTGCCCTATTGACAGCTGTGATTGGAAATATCAGGACCTGGATGCAGCATTTGCAGCTGCCTTAACCTCTGCGTTTCAGATTCATGTGAAATATCTGGACCATTTCAAATTTTTTTTTACAATATCACAGCTAACTATCAGAATAAATTCTTAAATCTCTATCTTGTTAGATGTACCTTGAAGCTGTTGTAAATATACCAAATGGCTCATGTTTTAATTGCATCCTTCAACACTTGCTCATTCATTTGACAGCTGTTGTTCTATTAATATTTAAACCTTTAACTTGCTAGAATTAGGATAACAGTTTTAACTATAGTTGTTATTAATTTCTATATCATTTGGTCTCTTGTGGAGAGATATCTCATTGGCAATCATACATCTTCTTATTTTTATATTGAGTTATTTTTTTCAAAGAAAGGTTCATTGCTCTTACCTGCATTCTTTGGGGTGACATGTGTTTATCACCTCTCTGTGGGGACATTCTCATGTTGGCCACTCTTTGGTATGGGCTTGCCATATGCATTCCACCACCACCAGGTCCATAGTTAGGATGCTGTGCGGGGTAACGAGGTCCCATTGGCGATGACCATTGAGGATGACCTTTACCTTGTTCTGAAATAAACATTTTATTTAATACAAAGTTCATTCTATACATATTGAAAGTGTTAATCTGGTAGTGATATTTAAAATGTTTTACATGCTACTTCTTTGTGAATAATAGATGTATAATACAAGTTTTATAATGTACTGTATTTTTTTGGAAATAAAACATGCAAGAGACTGGAACTTCTAATTGGTTTTACAAATCACTAAAATTTAAATGTGTTTCATACTCAGTGCATATGTAATGCCTAAGTTCTATTATAAAAGATATATACCATAAACGTGACAAGCTCATATTAATACAAATGCAGTGAGTTTTAAATTAAAGCAGTAACAAACTAAAACATTTAAGGTGAACAACACCTATGTAAATTATTGAATTTATCATGGGCCAAAACAATATTTTGAAACTGTTTTGAAACTTTTCATTAGAAAATTTCATTGAAATTTAAATAAAATATTTCTTAAAATGAAGGATATTGTCTGATTTCAAAAAACAATTCAAGAATTTTGACTTTTCTAATACTACATTTGATCTTATCAATGGAGCAATTCAGAACTTCAACTTCAAACTTTAATTATTTTGGACAAGTAAATATAGAATGTCCAATCAAGTGAAATTTCCATATAACATTCTGAATTAGTCCATCATTTAACATTAACATAAAATAGTTTTATAAGTGATCAACCCAGCAACAAGTGATTGCAGACTCTGTAACAAAACAAGACTAAATACATTTATACACAACACACAAGAAGACAAAGAGATAATACACGATATATACAGAAAGTTTCTATAATATCTACTGACACTCAAGAGACGACCTACCAAAGTTTTGGTTATCCATCATCCCTTCTCCTTGATAATATGTAGGACCAGTGTAAGATCGATCAGGATAATAACCACCTAGCAGAAAAAATACCAACTCCAAAATGAAGCGTATATTTCTGTAGATTTAATGTCAATTCAAAAAAGCCTATTATTACTATTAAAGTCTACCTTTTAACTTTAACCAATAACATTGATGGCAACAACATTAAATGACTTAAAAACTCAAATGTAATTTGAATTCCATATTGTCTGAAATAAGCAACTTATTTTAACTTCATGCAATTTTTTTCTTTTTCAATCAGTAGCAATTGAAAAACTTGAAGCAAATTTTTTATTTCATTTACATGTTTTCATAAAATATGTTTTTCAATACCAAAAAGCAAAGATATACCTCATGCAGGTAGCATACAATTTACATTTGATCTACATTAAGAGCACATGTCCTTGTTTTCTTATCAACACTCACCTTGATCATAGGTATTTGGATATCTCTTGTTTGGAGTATTGTACATCTGAGGAACACTTCCCGGCATATCCTGTGACATCTGTGGGCGGGGACCAGAATATGCACCCTGTTGATTGGGAAAGTTCTGGTAATCCTGGCCCATCATTGGTTTCTGGACATATCCTGTTCCAAATCCTGGTTGCTGAGGGGCAGTTGGTGGATGCTGTTCACTGTATGGCGCCCCCTGTTGGTAATGTTGGTTACCATATCGGTTACTATACATGGGCTCCATAGGATGTGTTGATGACTGTGTTGGTGGCACCTGCTGATTACCTCCCCTTGGATGTGAGTACATGGTTTCCATGTTCTGTGAAGTGGGCGTTGACTGTGACTGCTGCCCAATATATCTCTGTGACATCATGGGGTCCATAGATTGTGACATGGCAGGCTTTGACTGCATGGTACTAAAAGTCTGGCTCTGAGAATACTCCATATGTTGGGATACAGAGTTCTGTGATGGCATTGGTGGTTGCTGTATAGGTGGCATTTGCTGAGAAGAACAGGATGTCATCAAAGGTGAACTTGTTGATTCAAACCTGCAGTGAAAAATCAAATACATTCTTATTCTAAAATAATTCATAACTTAAAATCTCAAGAACACTTTCAGGTCTATACATACCTTTAAAATTTAAATAAATAAATTTGAGGGCACTTCTCAAATCCAGAAAGCCCATGCAATTTTCGCAAGAAATATTGACTTTCTAGAAAGCCATGGTAATCACAAACATTCATACAGGTCTGTTTATAGTGTCAACAAAGAAGTACCACCCAACCACCCCATGTAGTTTATCATGACAACTGTTGTATGTTATTAAAAAGATTAGATTTTTGGAATAACATGTAAAATCTGTGTTGAATCAAACCCAATTAATAGAGTAAGCTATTTCTTATTAGCAGACCATTAAATGAATTTAGTTTCTTGTTTGAATTGTTTCACATACATGTATGTCATTTCATATCGATTCATAGATGAATAAGTGGTATGTGCTTTGCTCATGTACAGTGATCTATAGTTGGTTTTTTTTGCTTGACTATGGAGAGTTGTCTAATTGGCAATCATACCACATCTTCTTGTTCTTATATTCTCTTCTGAAGTTCAGTCTTACAATGAACTTTTTTGTTAAATCTCATGACATATTTAACGAGATTATGTATCCATTGGAGACCATGCCCTTATCACACTATCACAGTCCCATGATCAGTAAACCACAATATTTTGGTCACAACTTTAATATAACACATAAGTTTATTTTCTTCATCATAATAAACATGTGTACAATGTTTAGAGTCAATGTTAACTCAACTTCATGTCTTAACTACTTTTGAACCATAAATAACTTATTACATTCTTACTATCACAGGCCAGGTATTTCAATTTCTAGAAATAAATACATTACTAACCTTTCTGGCTGAGAAAACTGGTCACCAAATGGGAACTGCTTACCAGACGTTGACAGTTGAGGCATTGTATTTGAGTGGCTAGAAGTAAATGTAGTTGTAGATGAAATCATGGATTCTATTGGTGGTGAACTTGAGGCAGCAGTTGTATCTGAGCTGGACTTGATGGGTTCTGTACCAAATGAATCGATTGACTGAGATGTGGGTGGAGTGGGCGTGTCGGATGCATTTGGCTGACTTCCGATTGGAAAGTTCTGTTGTGGTGGCATACTGGGTCGATTGTAGCTGTTGAAGGAACTACTGCTACTGCTGGGTGGCATTCCAGGTTGTGGTGGTATACCAGCAGCTGGTGGTGCTTGAGGCGGCATTCCTGAGAAATTCGGCATTGGTGAGTTTGATCCTCTCTGTTGACGAGAAAAACTGGGTTCATCTGCAAATGGATCTTGGCAACTAACACTGTCATTTTTACCAGGCTTAGATATCATGGCTGGTGTATTTGGTCCCCCTGACATCATTGGATTGCTAGTCATTGGCCCAGACATCATGTTAGGGTTAGTCCCCATGGAACCCTGTGGCATTATAGCCCCACCAGACATCATATTTGGATTTGTAATGGATCCAGATGACATCATGTTTGGATTATTTGGCATGCCACCAGCTGCCATAGGATTATTCGGCATGCCACCAGATGCCATTGGATTGTTTGGTATACCTCCTGTTGCCATTGGATTATTTGGCATGCCGCCTGTTGCCATAGGATTGTTCGGCATGCCACCTGGCACCATGGGATTGTTTGGCATGCCACCAGATGACATTGGATTGTTGGGCATGCCACCAGATGACATTGCATTCTGCATTGACTGCATCATATTTGGGTTACCCTGCATTCCCATGCCTTGTTGTGGCATCATACCATTCCCTGGCATCATGCTGTTTCCCATCATTCCAGGACCATGTGACTGGTTCTGCATCATTGAATATGCTTTGTTTCCCATTACACCTCCTTGTGGCATGTTGCCAGGCATCATATTACCTTGCATGGCATGCATTGGACCATGACCGTGTGGCATTCCAGCATTCATACCCATAGCATTAGGCATCATATTATTCATCATATTATTTGGTGGCATCATTCCTCCTCCCATTGGACCCATCTGGGGGTCATTCATGTAGTTAGGGTTCATGCCATGTGGATATCCATCCATGCCTTGGTTATTGTTTGGTGTACTTGGTGGTCGGAATGCATCTTGAGAACCCTGGGAATTCGCTAAAATAAACAAATAATAATTTGTAAGCAAAATTACTTTATGTTTCAAATATTGCTGAAATTGTTTTAATTCTTCACTAAAAATCTTATGCAGTAAGTCCATATCCTTTCCAAAAATATGTTTAAAAGTGTTAAATTGCAATGAACATTTTTTTCTTCAAATGTGTGATCTTATCAATTACTTGGCCTATTTTGGTACAAAATTGATCAGTTTGGTTTTCGTGGATAGACAAATCCTTAGCAAATATACATTATATATAAATTTGAGAATAACTCATTTGCAGTCAACTAGTTTGAAGCTTTAAAGCTTATTTTCTACTGCTTGTAAAGTAAAACCTTTGTTTGAATACATGTTAACCCAAGCTTTGTAATAAAGATTGACATCTCCCAACATTATATATATGTAGGCATACTTAAACCTGTATGTATTATGTTGAAATTTGATTGGAAGTTATTCCAATTACTATTGTACAATGTAAAGTAAGTTAACCAAAGGCTTGCTCTACATGCGTTAGGAAATTAGCTGTAATTCTTACCTGGTGAAGGTGCTCTACCCCTATTCTTTTGTTCTCGTTTCTGCTGAAGTTGGGCTTCTATTTGAGCAAGTACAGGTTGAGGGTCCATTCCTCCTCGATCAAACTGACATTCATAGGCAAAAAGGTATTTGATGTAGTTCTTTTTCAATGTAAAAGCAGCACTAGCAGATGAGCCAATACTAATGACACCACAAATTTCCTTCCACTTTTTTGTCTTGGTAACCTATAATAATAACATTGTATGTTTAGCCTTGATTATTGCTTGCTTGTTTGATCTGTATCTTCTAACAAAATTCATATTAGTATTTTTTTGGTGTTTCAAATGAACATCATTATAAGATGATTAACTTAAATGATTCAAAGACACAGACGTTTCAACTTCAGGAGAGAAAAGAAATTTGATGTAGCATATTGATTTACTATTGCAATGGACATTCCAGTGTAGACTTGATATATGTGTTATTCAGAATAGTATTAAACCTCATTCAAACAAGTGGTGAACCTGTTTGTCTGAAACTATAGCCTAAAGTGGTCATCATTATAACACATTAGGCTAACATTAAAAATATCTTTGTTTCCCCTCCCCGACTGAGGTTATCAGGGTATGGGTAGGTAGGTAGGCAAATTATTTTATTTTATTTCTTGATATAATTTTTTCTATATCGAATTTTTAAAAATTCAACAGGTAAGATAAGTCAAGAAAAGTGGGGTATTCCCTGATTTCAGTGTACATCCCAGTTTTCTGGTGTTAAAAACTGTATACAGGGACCTTCTTTTTTTTCCTATTTATTTTATGGTATGAAATCTACAAAAGCACACATTCTTCATGTGATAATAATGTTTAATGAAAGCAAGCGTTTAATTAGTTAAAAATCAAGCTTATTTCAAGTCTAATTTGATGCATAACTCACAACAAAACAATTCCTGTGTTCACCAATTCATACCTTGATCATCAATTATGAGATGACAAAAAGATATGTTAATGACTTGGGAATTAAAATTCAATGAATAAAAATTTTCAATAGAAGTGAACATAATTCAGTTATGTTCAGTTACACCTGGATCATGCAGCTTGGTCAATTAATTCCTAAACAAAAGATTTGTATGTTTTTTCGAGTTCTAGAAAAAAACAAGGCTTCACTTATATATAAATTCATGTTTTGTTGTTCCTAGAATACTTCGAGTATTCAAGTACAAATTCAACTGATGCAGTTATAACATAAAACGTGCCCTTTTGTAAATTTCATGCCATAAATTGAAAAATAAAAACACATTTAAACTGGTCTTGTTTACACCAGAAATCAGGGAGGTTCCTTAAAAGCAGGGAATTCACGTATCCAACATTTTCTGACTTGTGCCCAACCTGTTCGAAGTGAAGACAAAGTAGATTGATTTCAAAGCACGATTCAGACCATTTTTACTCAAAAGATTTTATCCCTTAAACAGGAACAGAGGTAAAAGATAAAGCCATCAAGGTGCACTCAGTGGGTTGAAAGATTCTTCAGATTTTTTATTTTCAAATATCACCCTTGCACACAACACAAATCATGTGCCAATGCATGTTTGTTTTCCTTGATTCTGTATCATATAGACGCTTCAATGCAAAAATGCCTTGATTTAAAACACTTGTTGACTACAGCATCGGAAAGGTATGACAAAAAACCAACGTACGTTTACTTAAGTATCGGAAAGATATCACCAAAACCCAACATAGCAACAAAAAAAATGTTGGACAAGAATGGCCAATAAATTTTTTCGAGTCGCTGAGATTTTACCGCGTCGGTGGTGGGAGGGGAAACAAACAATATTTTATTTTTGGCCTTATAAGAAAGCAATTCAAGATTATGGCTTGACCAGATAAAACCACTTAAATATTTGGCTATTATTGCTTTTTTGTTATACATGTAGGGTATAGGAGTGGGATTAAGCTTTGGTCATCTCAGAGGGAGAGAGAGGGGGGGCTTAAATATAGTTGTGTCTTGTCCTTCACTCTGTTAGCTTTGGGAACAACAGTTTGGTACATTGTTTTGTAATGTCTTCAAGTATTTTTTTTTTTATGCGCTGTAAAATAGTTAAAAAAGAATTTTGTTTGCAGTTGTAAAATAGTTAAAAATAATTGCATCTAATCTTTAAAACATTCAAAACAATTCCCAAATATTCAAGAGTCCTTTTGATGCTATTCAAATTGTAAATGATTCAGCTTATTAAAAGAATAATAGCTTTATATCTGTCTGTTTACCTCTTGCATACCACCTCTTTCCCTAACATGGAAATACAATTTGTAGAGATCAAGTGGTTGTTTACTGATGGAGGGTGTTGATGTCAGTGGCGTGTTCTTATCATCAAGGAACATAAACAATCTGTCCAAGAAAAATCTTCTATCTGGCTCATTTCCCATCTCGTACATTTTCTGTATGTCTCCATAGCCTCCCTTCTGAAAAAGTACAATAATATTCATGTAAATGTCAATGACAATATACCATTTATTTCCCAAGTCTGATTTCTGTTTCTTTTATATTCCATGGAGCTAAATACATTTCATATTTTTTCTAAATTTATAAAATAAATAACTTGTTTTTACTAAAACATTATAATAAAATTTATGAAACACATAAATAATAAAAATTTCAGCTGTATTGAAAAGAATATTTTAGAAATAAATTGTAAATGTTGACAAAATAAAACACCCATCAAATGGACTGCATTAGTAATAGTTTGTTTAGTTTCTTGCATATATACTGCATGCTTTAAAGATTAACTTTTCAAATGCTCATGATATACAAAGATAAATAAAAAGACTTGTTTTATTTGAAGGCTTTCCAATATTCACAAGTTTAGTTGAAAGATGGCTTATGACATTTATGAGATTTATAATATTGGTTCAAATAAAATTCTCCAAGCAGGCACCTGTATATTTAATAGTTACATAACAAAAATAATTGCTGCAAGATTACGTTTCTTCTCTCTTTAATGGATGCCCTGTTTTAAACCTTAATCTCTAGACTTATGGGTCGTCATCAAGCGTCTTATTATACAGTAAGTTCACAGGTTATTTCCCTTTGATTAGGAAACAAATAACCACCATTTTGTTGAAAACAAGCTTTTGAAAAACAGACACTTGAGGAGTACAACACTTAACTAAAATGAACAATAACAGGCAAGCGTCATACTGAAAGCACATATTTTGCTTTTTGGAAAAATTATTTTAACTAAAAAAAAACATTTAATACTCTTTTAGGATTAATACATTGAAAGCAAAAATCGCCTTTGCCGCCCTGCTAATGTGACAATGATCCAATCTTAATATCTTATGTCAAATCTTTACAAACTTCGACCATTCATCCCACGAAAATATTACCAAAACCTAAATCTTGTTGAATTTTCTTTGTGTATAGTTATTTACTTTTACATTACATTATATACTTTTAAAATATACGACATGTTATTCAGAATGGTATTAAACCTCATTCAAACAAGTGGTGAACCTATTTGTCTGAAACTCTAGCCTAAAGTGGTCATCACTATAACATGGTTAACATATAAATGATTCAATGAAACAGAAGTTTAAAAATTCAACTTCAGGAGAGAAAAGAAATTTGATGAATAATATTGAATTTCTATTGCAATGGACATTCCTGTGAAGACCAAATATAAAATGTGTCATTCAGAATGGTATTAAACCTCATTCAAACAAGTGGTGAACCTGTTTGTCTGAAACTCTAGCCTAAAGTGGTCATCATTATAACACATTATAAGAAAACAATTCAAGATTATGGCCTGACCAGATAAAACCACTCTTGTTTTGGCTATTGTTGCTTTTCTGTTATACATGTATGGTTTAGGTTTGGTTGTCTCAGGTTTAGGATTTAAGTTTGGTTGTCTTGGGGTCAGAAGACTGTGTCATGTACAATGGTAATAACTTCGTTCAAACAAGTGGTGAACCTGCCTGTCTATGAGTCAGAATAATGTGTCTGGGAAGGTTTAAGTTATATATAGGAAGTTATTCAGAATGGTATTAAACCTCATTCAAACAAGTGACGAACCTGCTTGTCTGAAACTCTAGCCTAAAGTGGTCATCATTATAACACATAAGAAAGCCATTCAAGATCAGCATGACCAGAAAATAAAACACTCAGAATTGATTATTGCTGTTTGTATGTTAAACATGAGGCATATAGGAGAATGATTTAAGTTTGGTTGTCTATGAGTCAGAATAATGTGTTTGGGAAGGTTGAAGTAATTATAGGATGTTATTCAGAATGGTATTAAACCTCATTCAAACAAGTGACGAACCTGCTTGTCTGAAACTCTAGCCTAAAGTGGTCATCACTATAACACATAAGAAAGCCATTCAAGATCAGCATGACCAGAAAATAAAACACTCAGAATTGATTATTGCTGTTTGTATGTTAAACATGAGGCATATAGGAGAATGATTTAAGTTTGGTTGTCTATTAGTCAGAATAATGTGTTTGGGAAGGTTGAAGTAATATATAGGATGTTATTCAGAATGGTATTAAACCTCATTCAAACAAGTGGTGAACCTGTTTGTCTGAAACTCTAGCCTAAAGTGGTCATCATTATAACATGTATAATAATTATAATGAATAAAAGAAATAGCTGCACAATAGAAAGAAATTATTCCAATATATAATACATGAAGTATTGCTTTTCAATTCAGTATTGAAATTGACAATCCTGTGATGACTTAATATAACTTGTGTCATTCAGAATGGTATTAAACCTCATTCAAACAAGTGGTGAACCTGTTCGTCTGAAACTCTAGCCTAAAGTGGTCATCATTATAACACATAGATAATACAGCATTTTAAGGCAGCAATTTGAACAAAATCAAATCACTACTTCATAAAATTGACATAAGCTTCGTTGCACTTACTTCTCTGTTTAACATGCAGCAATAAGGATTGAAATATGATGGGTTGTCTGAGAAATAGCATAGGGTTGTGTGATAGAACACTGGTTGACTTTGAGTCAGAATAATATGTCTAGGGAGGGCAACTTACTATATGGTACAAAATGTATGTTATTCAGAATGGTATTAAACCTCATTCAAACAAGTGTTGAACCTGCTTGGCTGAAACTCATGCAGTATATGCTGTTGGACATTAACTCATCCGTCAATCAATATATCATTGTTTCAACTAAAGACTACCAGTTTACCAAGTTTCACAATTTATTATTAGCATAACTATTCTGTTCAAGGTAATTTCCAAAATATGCTATTGAAATGAAGTTCTAGTGTAGACTTGATATATGTGTCATTCAGAATGGTATTAAACCTCATTCAAACAAGTGGTGAACCTGTTTGTCTGAAACTCTAGCCTAAAGTGGTCATCACTATAACACATAACTGTCTACCTAGTGATATGACCTTTTCAGTTCACATCACATTTTACTGAGACTGTTTACATTTCAAGCTCCATGTTAATATTATCCTTGTATCAGCACCTTGGGAAATATTTCCAAAAATCCATTGTGACCCTGTATAATTTTGAACACCATCACCTGCACCGAAGTCTTACCAATGGTAGCAAAATTGGTTCAAATTTTGATATTAAATTATGTTATACCACAAATACAAGGACTCCTCATATTAAAATAATTCTAAGCATCACATGAAACCAACTAAATCTGATTGAATTACATTTACAATCAAAAAGATACACACACAAAACAAAGGTGTATTACTTCAAAGGTAAATAAACAAGTATAATGAAAAAAAAATATTTCTTAATATTGATGGTTAATGTTGTGCAATGCTAAATTTCGTATTTTCTTCATTCTGAAAACCACATTCACCAATTTTTGTTGACAGATGGATGTAACCATTTTTAAATATTTTACAAAGGACCACGGAAATTTTTTATAAATAAATGACACTAGTTTTTGGACTAATCCCTCTTTATCATAAAAACAAAACTTCGAACAAACAATAATTAAAAAGATAAACAAGAACATGTATCACAAACATATCCCCCATGTGCGATTTTTTTTATAAACTTTATCTTCTTTATACTTAAACTGTCATTAAATATGACTTGCAAACTTAAATCGATTTTAAATACATATGTATTACTTAGATTTTTATTCTGCCTATTTTAAAGGATAAGAAATCTGTGAGTCTGAAACTCCAGCCTAAGATATCATCACTAGAACATTTTGTTGTATTTTACAGGATTTATAAGACAAGAACGGGAACAACGAAAGTTTTAATAATAAAGTAAATTTTGGGATTCACGCTGTGTCTTTTTCCCAGTGAATTGGCTAACTGATTAACTGAAGAAAAATCATTGTTCAAATGCATGGTCTATGTTTGATAAAGTGGAAATGCAAAGGAAGTACAACATAAATAACAGAGAATAAATACACATATATAGTACAATAATACTCAATCATTCCTACATAACAATAAACTTTAGGTGATTAATTCTGATCATAATATGACAAGAGATTAGGAATTGTATGTACATCATAAAGCAAACCAAATGCTACTGAAAAGAAAAATTAAAATATAGACAAACGAAGGATTAAATAAAAAAAACAAAACAGAAGATATAAATAATAACAAAATCCCTAGGACCTTTTAGCAAACCCCATAACAAGCTAGTCTGATATATGTACAAAATTCCGTATACCGATTTTGTTTGTTGCAACCATATGAAGCTAAGTCACAAGCGATTCTAAGTGCAGAACGATACAATATAACAAGAAACAAGTGCCGATGTCACCTGTGGTGCAGGGTTGACAAGGAGCGCCATAACACCAGGTATTTGACACAGACAAATAACAACCCACATTATACACCACGCCCAGCGACCGACTTACTGATGATGTCCATGTGGTAGGACTGTTGATATTATCTATATCGTCCAGGTATGACGAGGTGTTACTGGCTCCACCTGGAGACGGTGCTGAGGAGGTTATTACTTCCTATTTAAAATGAACACATACCTCTATATACTTATTTCTTTTTACTGGCGAATTTATGCTTTTTTTAACTGATCTTTATTTAATTCTGATAAAATATTAATTAAAATCTTTTGCATAATATTCTTCACAAATCAGTTCTAATAAAATGGAACTCACTCCATACTGTTCTATCCTTTCATTGTTGTTAATACTTTAACTTTTAAATTTATGTACCAAATAAAAAAGAAGAAAAAATAAGTGCAAAAAAATAAGAAATCAATTTTATATATATGTCAATTTTTTTTTCTTCACATTTTTACTAAAAAATAAAAAGGTTAAAATATGTTTTCTTTGGCAACAGCTTAAAAACCTATGGAGCTAAATCAAAAGAACAAAATACATTAAGCATGGCATGTAATTTTTGAATTATAATAATACATAGAGACATTCTGTCATTTTACTCATTTTCATTTTAAACCAATTTTCATGAATATTTGTCATGCTTTTAAAATCATTGTCAAGAAAAATGTGATTTTTCTTTTGTATCTACTAAAAAATGACTGACCTTTTTTCTGT
Organism: Mytilus galloprovincialis; assembly: GCF_965363235.1. Classification (NCBI taxonomy): domain Eukaryota; kingdom Metazoa; phylum Mollusca; class Bivalvia; order Mytilida; family Mytilidae; genus Mytilus; species Mytilus galloprovincialis. Next base: position 46,991,680 of record NC_134847.1, on the reverse strand, counting down.
ATAATAATAATATATGTTCCCAGACCCCATGGGAATTTTGAAACAATGACATATTTTTCAAATAAGAGGCAGTAAAAATCAAAATCTAAGAATAAAGAAAGTGTTTACATTCCATTATTTTTTTTTATTTTTTTTAGTGCTCTTCTGTCAACCTCTTACATTGTGGAATTTAATGGTCATGGTCACAATTTCCCATAGAATTTCATATAGCACAGAAATTCAATTTTATTTTATTCAAATGAAAACCAGAGATAATTAAACCAGTGATGATTTATAACTGAAATAGGTCACTCGAGGATTAAAATATTACAAAATTTTTCAATGCTAAAAATAAAGATAACACATGAAACTTGGTTTATTTGAATATAAGACAACTGACAGACGGATAATAATGAATTCAGTGAGTTACAAACCTTCTTTTTCTTTTCAGCAGCAGGAGTCGAAGGTTGACTTTGTTGAGCTTCAATCTGTGACATCAAGTGTGGTATAGGTGCAGAGTTGTGGGGAGGAATGTGATTATGTTGACTTTCCATCATTGGTTGACCTGGTTGTGAGATACTTGTTACTGGACTTGTAATACTTTGGGTAAATTCTGTTTTTATATAAACAATTTAAGTTTGTTTTTTTTTTCAGTTTTTACAGGGGAAAATGTACTTTCTATTGTATGCTATTTTTTTTTGTTTTAAATCAAAGTTAAGTAACTACCACAGTGGTCAATATACTGAGTAAGGAAAGTTTGGCAATGTATGTTCTAATTATTATAATAATTTGAATAAAATATTCTACAGTTGATCATGTTGATTCTTTTTATACTTTTTACAGGTAATAGTTACATCTTAATATTTTTTGCAATGTTATTGTTTTGTATATATAATACTTAAAATGAAAAATTTTAACTGTACTAAACTATTTTTACTCAGTAAATTAATGAGAATATAGTGTTTATAAAAAATTCAAGCAAATAACTTTCATAGAGATTGTTCAAATCATGACACTTTATTGAAACTTCACATTTATAAATATTTAATTTAATTTTCAATATATTTGTTCTCTCTACAAAAATTAAAATACTATTGATGGAGAGTACTTTTTAATATTACCTGTATTATTTGTAGTAGCTGTAGTTGTAATAGGCATTTCATTTTTTGGTGATGGGGGAAAGCCCCTTTGTTCTGAGGGTCTTGACGACACCATTCTATTTCTATGGCTGTCACTATCATCAGCAATTAGACCTGCTAATTCTGACATTGGTTTCTTTAGTTCTGAACTAGAAGAAGCTTGAGAGCTTTGATCTGGAGTACTACTTCTAGGTCCATTTTCAAGTGTTGGCTCACTCATATTTGTGTCCGAGTTTGAATCTGGCAATATTCCAGAGTTAATAGCACTATTTGACATGTCCACATTGTGATCACCTGGACCAGGAATTGATGTATTTGACAGAGTTGAGCTACATGAGTTTGAATCTTGTTGCATACTTGGCTTGTCCGACGACGCATTATGTGATGAAGGCATACTTTCTGATGAAGTGGGTATATGAGATGAGTTTGTTGGCTGTGACACTCTACTAGAATCACTTAAATTACTGTCTTCACCATTATTTGCCATACTATTATGCGGAGGTCCAAATGTGGAACTAGGCACTGGAGATTGAGATTTAGGAAGAGGACTTGTAGAATTAGGAATACTATTGTTCACTTGTGGTCCATAGGCATTGTGATTCACATTCTGAGGGGAAAACATCCGCTGTGGTGATGTCATATTAGATCTGATTGGCTGTGGCCGACCAGAAGCCGCAGCTGCTGCTGCAAGGGCAGCCTGAGCCGCAGCGTGTGCACCTTTAACAGGTGTTGTTGCACTCTGCATTCCTGGAGACTGAACGCCAGACGCAGAATTGATTGCACTTGAAGGAGGAGCAACAGGAGGGGCCTGTGGTCCTTGCGGTCCAGTAGAGTTTATATGATTAATGTTTCCATATTGACTGTTCATAGCATTCCCTTGGGCTTGGCCATACATAAAATTTGAATTATTCATATTTCTATTCATTTGCATGTTCTGGGCACTATACATATTCGAACTGCTACTCATCGGTGGCTGTGAAGGTCCATTATATACATTTTGAGAATAATTCTGCATTCCAGAATTAGGTGACATTCCCATTCCTTGCCTATTTGGAAAACCTACAAAAATTTAAATATGTATAATTTTTCACCTTTTTAATTTTGCTTGCTTTTAAATCTTTTTAGCATGGTTAACAGCATCTTTTTCTCATATCATCAAAATCAATAATCCCCTAGAAAAAAATACCTTTAGGATTTGAAATAGACATTACGGAGAAGTCTACAACATCAAAATCCAATAATATCCAGACAACAAATAAAATCCATCAGCAGTGAATATATATTGACTACAAAACGGATCTAAGCAGTCCTTATCATGCTGGACAACTATTGTGTAATAGTATTTACACAAGAAATTTCAAACTGAACTGAAAATTATACAGAAACACTTAAAATTATCAATATTATTTGTGCTTCTAAAAGACAAAGTAGAACCGTAATTTCTAGATTATTGTTTATCATCTCAACGAGATTGATTTTCTCGTTGAGTCAGTATGGTGAAAGTGAGAAAAGCAATCGAGTTGAGATGACCAATGCTCATGTTTTTCGCTATTTTACCTATGACTACATCTTAAATTTATCGACAACAGGCATGTGCTTAGTTTCTAGCAACTTTTTTTCATATCTCTCAAGGAAATTGGGCCTTAAATAAAATATTGTTTGTTTCCCCAATGCCGACCGACCCTGCAAAAATGTTCCAACTCACAAAATTTTATTGTCAAAACTAAGTCAAATATTATTTTATTCATGTCTGATTTTCAGGCATACTGGATCAAACGATATTGTTCCAGCTTTTTGGAAAAAATAATATTATTTCCCTACCTACCTACCTACCCACACCTGGCTTAGCAGGGTCAAGATTGGGGAAACAAACAATACATTACTTTAGGCCTTACCAGTCAGTAAGATCAAAGGAAAATTTGGTAAAATAGCGATAACCTGTAATATTGTCATTGCAAAACTTTCTTAATTGAAAAATTTTCTCTCTGTCAAGGCTATTCCATTTAACTAAATTGAAAGGATAAGGAAGTTGTATTTTATTCTATCCCACATTGATTTTATAATGCTAAAATTGGTTTACAAATAAGTGTTGAACTTTATTATACAGTGGTTTAATCTTCTAAAAGCAGTAAGTGCCTTCCACAGAATTAGGAAACCACATTTTTTTATTGCGTACTATTTTGTAAATTGTGAAAAGTTATCATTGCTGTCTGAATAGTCTTTTGTCAAGCTATTCAAATTTGAAAGAGTAGTAAATATTTTTTGGTGTTAACTTTGCCATACAGACTTACCATATTGGCTCACTAGGGTCAAGATTTGTGCCCCCTTTTCGTCATAAAACTTAATTATATAATACCATTGTGCATCTCTTATATTGTTTTTGATGCAATTTACTTTTGAGCTTCCTTTAGCAAATCATGGACATTGCAGAGGCAGGGGGTTTTATTTTGTAAGCTTTGCAGTTCCTCTGAATTTGTATGTGATGAGAGATTGTAAGACTATCTTGTGTATTCCAGAAGGTTGTCTCATTGACGTTTACAAGCTATGTCCTTACAATTATAACAAGATAATAGATTAACTTACAACAATCAAACAAATGAAAAACATTATACAGGTAAATGCCTTTAAAGATCATTTTATCTTTTTTGACTTGCGAGGTTTTAAATATACTTACCAGGTTGGGGTTGATACTGACTATTGTATGGCTGGTAATTTCCTGCAGGACCAGACATATTGTTTGGTGGCATCTTGCCCCCTGGACCATAGTTCATATGGTTGGGCCCCATTGGGGGTGGCATCATTTGTTGACTGTAACCTGCAAAATATCTCACATTTTCAAATCAGGTCTTTAAAATATAAATGCATTTATTCTACAAGAAAATAAGAGTTATCTTTCTTTACCTAGAGAATGTCAAGATTTGCATTACAAGTAGAGGCTATATTTGCAAAGTGCATTATACTAACTGCTAGCATTTGTTAAGCACCCCAAGAATTTCCAATTGCATAATAAACATTTAAATTGTACAAACTTTAACTATACTTTTTTTTTATTTTCAAATACAACACAGTATACATTATACGAACCTTGAGTTGCCATGGGTGATTGGTTCATGTGAGTATTTTGTCCATCTATTTGTTGTGATGAAGAACGAGGCTGCATTGGACTCCCAACAGCATTACCTGAAAAAAGAAATAAATTTATACATTTCTGTTTTGGGTATATCCAGAAATTTTAAATATTTTTTAACACTGATGACGCAATTGAAAACATATTAACACAGTTCACACATACACCTTCAAGCTGTTAATGACCAATGGAGTGTACAGGAATTACCGAACTTGCTTTTTGTAGACATGTTGTAGACCATATTTTCATGGTGTTGATTGGTACCAATTATCTAGCTTAAGAAAACTTGCCTTCATTAAGCAGATCGTCAATGATGAAATAAGTGGCTTTTCAATATTCAACTGACAGATTACGAAAGTTCCAAACAGAAAACCTCACGACCAGTGACCTTAGATTCATAAGACCTTGCACACAAGTACATACACAGTGACCTCAGATTCATAAGACCTTACACATAACTTCATGAACAGTGATCTCAGATTCATAAGACTTTATACCTAAGCTCTGAAACAGTGACCTCAGATTCATATGACCTTATACTTAAGCTCATAAATATTGACCTCAGTTTCATATCAGCGCATACAAACTCATAAACAGTGACCTTACAATAAGTTCATAAACAGTGACCTTAGATTTATAAGACGTTCTTCATAAGCTCACGAAACAGCCTTCAGTTTAATAAGCTCCCCAATATCAGCAATTATATACTTTTATTTGTTAACTAACTTCTGTAGGTACTGAATCTTGATATGTTTCATATGAACTAATTTCAAGAAAGCAGCATGTGTATAATGCAAGCATATTTACTACTCAAAAAGTCCCTTGCACTGTGCACTTTAAAGATTGCATATCATCATTTGCATCATATAACTATAGAAAACACTTGATCATGTTGATTCTTGTTTTCTTACAGTTTTAAATATCAGAAAATACTTGATGGTTGTATCGAATGTACTTTTAAAAAAAAAAAACTTTCACAGTGCAATTTAATAAGCATAGTTATTCTTGTAAACAAGACCTTGCTATATATACAATAATTTGTATTTACATATCTAAAGAATTTAATGATATTGCAGGTGATTAAAGTTAAAGTTAAAATTAGATTTTAATCAAGATAAAAAAAATCAAGAAATTTTGCTTTTGATTTCATGCTGTGCAAACAAATAATTTTCCTTGCACAAGAAGTTTTTGATCATATTTCACGATCACATTTTCCTTGCAAAAGAAGTTATTGTTTATATTTCACTATCACATTTTCCTTGCACAAGAAGTACTTATTTATATTTCACTATCACTGATTTAATTGTTAGTGAATGAAACATCACATTATCTTGAGTATAATGTGATCAATCTGCACTCTAGGATACAGTATTATGGTAATTTAACGAGACCTGTTAAAGCACTAAATTGCATCAAACAATCATAAAAAGTGAAATGATCTAATAAACCTGCAGTAATTATAACTATGTTCATCATTAAGTGGGTCTTATTGATTTTTTTATACTGCATCTGGTGCACTTATATCTTACACAGTCAACCAATAACAATTAAATTAATTGCAATAATAAGACAGTAACAAATGTGATTTGTGGTTTTATAATTGAATTTTATCTCTCAATGCCATGCACAGGTGAAGTATTAAGTGAGTCTTAGCTTTAAGTCCTGTGATGTCATAATGTATGTATATAAACAATAAATCATCAAACAGGTGCCAGATCATGACCTTGCTTTACTTAGCAACACATTATTGTCTATAATTAGCTTAAGGGAGAAACCATTAATCTAATGATAATAAACAGTGGGAAATCCCCTGACTTTTAAAATAACTGTTTTTTAGTACTTATCACCTTGAGTAAACAATAACCCAGATGTTTCCTACTTATGAATTACAATGAAAGATTTCAATAGCTCTCTATTGTGAAAACCACAAATACACCTGATTGACTTTTGAATCTAGAAAAGGTCATGGTGTTATTCTTTTTTTTAAATTTGCAAAGAAGAAAATCTTTCTATTGTTCCATTTCAATTGATGTCTTAAGACTTTTTGTAGACAATTTCAATAGATCAATTTTGTAAGATAACATAGGATTAATAATAACAGATTCACAAGACATAATAAAGATGTGTTCTGATAACCTAGTGACCTAACATACGCCCCCAACATAAACAATATTTATAAGTGTCTGGTTACAAGTATATATTGTTTCCTATTTTAATTCATGCTTCAGGTGACACAATGTGAATGACTTGAATACAAAATAAAAATTGTGTCAATAAACATATATATATTATGTCTCTAATAACCTATAGATTAGGATCAGAGTTCATTAAAGGTAAGATATAATTCCGTTTAGAAATACTTTAATATAAATACATGTAAACATCCCTGATGATTAAAAATAATTTTACCCTATTCTTATCTAAAAATATGTCTACACTTTTTGTAAAACTTCTATATCTACTTCTCAGCTAGTGCAATCACCTCGTGCAATCAACTCTCAGTATATCAACATTTACAAGACTTTTCAGTTAAACACATCTTTTCTTTGTATGAAAGTGTTCTTACATATTAAGACATTCGAATTCCTTGATTTTTATCACCAAGACAAATTGAATTTCTGTGTGTCAAAATCATTCTATGCAGTAGTTTCTGTTTGTTGTACCTAAATGCTAACATAAAAGCATGTTTTCATACCAAGAGTTGTTTCCCTTCAACCAGATTATATTTGAATTCATAATTTCGTGTTTCAAGTTTCCTTGGGGACTGCGTAAACAAATTTTAAAAACTTATTAATAGTTTCCCTCATTCTTTACTTTTAAATTATCTATGACCGAAACAAAAATTTCCATATTATAAATGTTTATTGTTTACAACTAAACAGTTTCTTGTGTACAATTTGGAAATTAGTATGGCTTTCATTGTCACTGAACTAGTATATATTTGTTTAGGGGCCAGCTGAAGGACGCCTCCGGGTGCTGAAATTTCTTGCTACATTGAAGACCTGTTGGTGACCTTCTGCTTTTCTATGGTTGGGTTGTTGTCTCTTTGACACGTTCCCTATTTCCATTCTCAATTTTATTTGGTTTGATATCGGAAAGTCAAAGACAAACATGTTTAATAAAGTCCCACCTATCTCAGAACAGAAATGATATAATAGATTCCAAATATTGGAGAAATCAACTACTTTTTTACCTCTTTAATTTTTGACATCAATATTGTATTCAAAAATAGAATCAAAAGGCTTAAATGAACTTTTCAACCAGTTAATTCTCCGACCAATGGTCCTTCATTTGAATTTTAATTAATACTGGCATATGATTTCTTTGGTAAAAATTTGAACTACATATATTGCAAGTTGCTGATGTCTTTGTGTCATGTAATCACCAATTTCATTTAATATCTGAAAATAGGGGTGAATTGATTTTGAGTCTTTTTTAGTGGTATCGCTTGGCGATATCATATATCTGAAGATTACCTATCTTTCGTTTCTGAGGGGTCTTTTCTTGTCTAAATATGTTAAAATGAGGGGTTAATGGCACAAATTGGCATCTAATTATGCCACATCATGACAATGTTGTTGGTTTTTAAATACTAGTACTCCTCTTTTTATCATAAAATTACAAAATATGACATTCTATTTGATTATATGGTGCTAATCATAACTTTTGGTAACCATAAATTGTAAAGAATAAATCTAAATGGAATTCCTGTTAAAAAATCCCTTGAAAAACACTGCAAATTTCTGATTGTTACTGGTTCTAGACAAGTAAAATTTGACAACTTCTATCAGTACCTTGAATAACCATGATTTAAAGCCTTACATTATCATTATATTCATTGGTCTTATACCTCGTCTCTCACACCTCTCGCTTGAGTGTAATGTTAACACAACTTTGTCTAAAACTGTTGAACTTTCACATCTCCATACTTTCAAATCTATGATCAGGGATCATTTCTTTCAAACATGACATTTTCAAAGAACTTGCCTGGTCATTCAACTTAACTAGAAAAAGAGGTAAGGTAACTGAATCTTATTTTGTTACTTACCAGGTAATGAAGCTGGAGTATTTGACCTTGACCCTGAGGACCCCACAGGTGATGGGATTGGTCTCAAAGCCGATACTGCTGGATGTTGGACACCATCAATAGATTCTTCTGACTGTAAATCCTAAAATGAAAAAAATAAAACTCTGAACATAATTATTTCAAACAAATCAATTTGGTATAAGATTCTTTTTATTTGTTTCAATAACCTGGAGTCCATTTCACAAAAATAGTAACGACTCAAGATTTGTTTTAAATATACGAGTTGCTTACGACTTAAATAGTAGTTTCGTGAAACAGACTCCTGCTCTTTACTCCAAATTCACTATGGTTACTTGGAGGTAGAATCATCTAACATCCAAATTTCCAAATTCATAACTTTTTTTTTACTCATTTGTCTTCCCCCTTTATTAACAACAATACTCTAGAATATCTGGTATTGTACTCAATACATCCTTTTCTAACATTTTAAAATTTCAATCCCAGTTTATTCCATGATTCCCCCTTTTTCTCTCTCGATTTGTTACATGTGTAGACCCTTTAGAATTGTGCAGTTAGCTTTTCTCAATTTAAACTTTGCACAACAGGTAACAAAAGGTAAACAGGATGTACATTTCTCCCTACGTTGCTTTTTTAGTGAATCATATAATTTGCTATATCAAATTTCACAAATTAGTGCACATTAATAATTACTTCATTGCTTTAATAGTCCCCTTTAACTGGTTACAAAGTCATTATATAATCGTTAAAATCAAAACCACAATCTCCCTTTATCAAGATAGGAAAAATCCCCCTCAGGTAGCCCCAAATGATGTTTAACAAAATTCAGTAAAAAGCGTTATTAAATTACTGACTATTTCAGTTTTTAAGGTTTTTTTCTTCAATTCTCTCTAAATGGATAAATATAAAAAAAAAATGCTGAATTTATTTGTGTAGTTCACACAGTTCATCTTTTTCTCCCTTCTTATAACTACGTATTTAACAAACAATGTTTTACTTCGATTATAGGTCACAACTTCCCAATCATCATTAAATTAAATACAGTTTCAAATAACCTTATGTGAGAAGAGAAAAATTTACCTAAGTACTGGAATTACAAGTCCAATATATCTCTATAACTTGGCTATGTGTTACCTGTGTTTTTCCCTATGTGTCAACAATGAATAATGTATAACAGGTTCAGACAAAGGCAAGCTGAAAATCAATTATCACAAATTCGCTTTTTCAGATGATAAACAAAGTCCACATTTTACTATTTTCCTCATCAGATATCTAATTTGTTTCATAAACTTTAGAAGCATTTATTTCATAGGAAAAGTATTAAAATAATGATGTTTTTCAAACTAATAATAAAATGTGAAACAGACTATAATACAGGCTTATCAAAGGCTTGATATGAAGCACACACTACTTGTATTCTAGCTATGAAGTTTTTACCTGTACAAAGATTGGTCAGGTAGAACATACCAGGTATTTCATAAAAGGCCTGTATGTCTAGCCCATTTCTATTCTATAAACAGTCTCCAACTTATTTTTCAGAGTAAATTAAATTGCTGTTTCTGTAATCATTTGCCAGCTGATGTTAATGACTTTGAATATTGGAACTAGTTAATTATTTACATTAATTCTATTGATTTCTTTTCTCTTTAATTAGTCATTACCCAATAAAGAAAGATTTCCACTTATCACATATTAGGTATCACTAATACATTCATAAATATATCAGGGAAAATGTCTTATTTTATATATACATGAAAAAGTAACTATTTTTAACATTAACAATAAGACTATTTACATGACAAAAATCTTTTGAACTAAAATAACATATGTCACAGGTCAGAAATAACTTATGTTATTATATAATTAAAAGGTTTGAGTTAAATCATTTCATACGGAAATATTTCTGATTAAGGGTTTTTAACACTTTCTTCCTTATTTTTTCTCTTTTATTTGCTTAAACTCAATAAAACAGTTTTACATTAAAAATTTACTACAAATTCAGTTTTTAAAATCAAATTTATATCTTAAATAATATAAAAAAGTTCAAATGAAACGGTCTCTTTACCATGTGTAAGGGGGCAGTATTTTTTAAAACTGCAGTATATTGGAGTTATTTGAAACATTCTTTCATGTATAAAATTCGAATTCTGACCAGCTTTCAGATTCTGACCGTCTCACAAGCTAAAGTAAAGAACATTGACTAGAAAACCTTGTTCACTTTCTTTTATTATTACGGATATTATTTTTACCATTCTACACATCTGTTTTCCACGACTTTTGATTATTACCCTTTGTACAAAGCTAGTGATATTGATTGGAAAGCCCTAACACCTGTTCCCTGTTCTATGGTCAGTCATCAGGAAACCAGCAGGCTAGTCAGATTACAAATTCTAGGAAATTTATGCAGATTTGGACATTTAAGATTTCTTTCATGTCAAGAAGGCAAAAATTGATCAGTTTCTTAATTATAACTTTCTCCTTCACATTAGGAATAACTTATTTTAGAATATAAAATTTTCTTTCCACGCTTGTCTAAGTAAATCTTTATTTGGATTCGACATGTTTGACAAACAATTGATCAGTGTTAATTTTTACTTAAATTTTCTCCTTCACATTACGAATAACTTACATACATTTGTCTTAAAAAAAAATTGTGGTTTTCTCTTTATTTTGTATCATTGCATCATAATTCATTGCTTTCCATATAAAAGGAAGCTTGAAATCTATTAGTAAATATTATATAATCCTATTATCAGAAATCCACTTTTTACATCCTATCATACTTGCTTAATAACAATTAAAGAAGCCCCCTAGAAACATTGTATGGTCACAATCTAGCACATCAAATTGCTTTTATTTTTAACAAATGATAATAAACACAGTTTAGATACTTAGGGCCATACAGATAGTTAATAGTTCTACAAATAAAATTTAATACAAGAGTTCTGACTTCACCGAAATGAGCATTTGGAAAAATACCTTATATTTCATCTCCCCATCCCTATTTTGTACCAAAAGTTAGGTGTTAACCAACAGGCAGGCAACTATTCAAATTCAATATTTCAACTAACCACTCCTTACAACGACAAAAAAGAAAAGGACACTTTTGACAAGTAAATGGTACACAATAAATATTTGCTGGTTTGTATTTATGTATCATTTCAACCAGACTTTCTTTTTCATTCTAAAAAAATATTACATCAAGGCAGCACTTGCACCTACAAAGTAGAAAGGGGTTGATAGAAATTGTAATAACTTTTTTCCGCAATCCACTTTAAATAAATATGTTAAAAGTAAAAACATATTTTTGATGAGGAAAACAAAATGTGCATTAAGATAATATTCTTTATGTGGTCCCCTTTCATTATGGTTATATTTTTAAAATTTACAATCATAAGAAATCAAGTGTTTGTCACAAATCTGTTTGTATTTGCCCTCTAATGGATTTCTGAGATTACTGCACCAAATGTTCAGGTTTAATGAGATATCTGATCAGTTTTATGTCAACAAGTTTAGCTGTGCCAGAAATAAACAGCTGTGTGAGTGAAATGATTAGACAGCTGACATCACTGGCTAGTTTCACTTTGACTCACACAGGTGTAATTAGCACATGTCTCCCAATAGGTAACCAGAACTAAATTTAAATATTAAATTACCTCAATTATTCTTTAAAATTTAAAACAGATATACAAATTGTCCAAACTTCAACTAATGTCAAATTGAAAAAAAAATCTAAAAATGTTATTTTTTTTATCAAGTGAAATGTACAAAGATTTATTTTATTGTGAACTTTTGTTACAAATTGTGTGTTGAAAATCATTAAAGGTTATTGTTCTGAATACAAATTTATATACATCTTTTTAAGCATTTAAATCAAATGCAACCAAAGTTTTTTTAATCTGTTAAAAATATAACGAATTTAATAAAGACAACACAACAGAGACATTACCTGTAATTCCCCTCTGACTACAGTATACCAGAGCTATGTATATTCAGCTGTGTATGCCTACTACAACTGAATAAAAGAATCCAAAAATATCTCCCCTACACAGCTCAATACATGATAGCCCAAAAGGTAAAAGAAATTTAAAGTAATCAGCTATTAATTTCCTTCAGTGGATTTTTACAAACCTAGTCTGTTTTATCTGAGAAAAAATATGTTTTCTATGGATTTTAATTTGAGGTAAAATATACTTTGATATAAAGTAATTAATGGGAAAAATAAATCATCTTACCCCTATTTTTTAACAATGGACTGGTCCAACTTCTCTTCACTTCAAAAATCAAGTACACAGGCAACAAGGGACATAATACAATCTTGAATCTTCTAGCATTTATCAACCTCTGTCAATTATGGGCTCGGCCCTGTAGGGCTGGTGTGTCAGATCAGCTAAAGTTTATAGTCTATTTCAGAAATCTTAAGTAATCGCCTTTGTACGACACAAAGGGAAATGAAAAGAAGAATTTAATTACCTTTGCCTGATAAGATTCTTATTTGAAATAGAACTTAGCAAGAAGATTAAAAGATGTTAATTTTTAAATTGGTCCAAATCAATTTAATTTAAATCTTCTAATGCTCTTCAAATTACAAATTCAATAAACAAAGGAAATCAATACCTCTTTAAAATATTTTTATATAAAAATTTCTTTTCACATTTCATTAACTTAATTTTTTCAATAAAATCTTTAAAATTTGAGCAAATTTTGTAAACAAGAGTCTAAAAGTGGAAAAGACTTAGAAAAACACATGAAACTCTGTATTGGTAGTAAGATAAACAACAGCTTTAACTTCAAGGGGAGAAAATCAATAGCAATTCAGTCAGCTTGGCGAATGTGTGGTGTTGTATGAATACCAGGCTTGGTTATCAGCTAACTGTGTAGTGTTCAATAATATTCTCTACACACTAACATAGCCATAGCTACAGTTTTAACGGAGAAACAAGCAGATTTCTGCCCCTACCACTGGAAATTGTCAACTCATTTCAAGTGAAAGTAATTCTGGATAAAATTGTAGACAAAAATAATTACAACCTAATTGATTTGAAGTTCAATTGCAATTAATGAAGTTGACACTATTGATCTATGTAATTAAATTGCCTCAGGGACAAATCTCTGTTTTCAATAATAGAAAATAGTGAAGAAGCAACTTTATATCTTTAGGAGTATAATTTTAATCTTAAATTTCATGGTTTTCTTACTTTTAACTAATTAAAGGAAACTGAACCTACAAAAATGTCATAAACATCACTAAATTTTAATACACTTTCATAAATATGGAACAGTATATCTAAGAGCCTTGACAATATGAAGATCATTTTTTTTTTAATATATATATATCTATTTGATTAAAATGATTTTTAAAAAGATTTTACATTAACGGTTATGGTATCTTATCATTCTTTTATTTGATGTTTATACTTGTATTACATATATTCACATATTTATTGTTTATGTAACCTTTTTTTTTTTTTATGTCAAATTACAGAATTCTGACATCTGACATAAAACAAAGAAAAAGATTTTTCAAATTAATCAGCAGGTCTTTTATGTGTGTACACTTTCACATTCCTATAAAAATACACAAATTTATGCAAATGGGTCACTGATTTTTCATTCTCAGTAATGTTGAAAGGAGAATAACTTTTCTATTTTTTCCAGTATTGTTATTTTCTTCTAAAATATCACGATGTCATTTTTTTATAACTAGAAGAGAAAGAGAATGTAAAAATAAAAAGAGATGTGGTATAATTTCACATGAGACATCTCTCCATGAGAGATCGAAGGATGAGTGTTAAGATAAGATAATGTGAAGCCAAAAATTTAAGAATATTTTGGATTTAAATGGGTTTTTGTTCTGGCAACCTGTTGAGTTAAATGATTCAGAGGCAGATTTAGGGGTTTGGGTTTGTTTTTTTTTATTGTTTTTTTTTTTGGGGGGGGGGGGGTTGTGGTGAATAGTTTGAATTTTATTGTTAGAATAATGTTTTTTTCTTCAGATTGTGCTATAGATGTAGTTAAATCTTGGCTTATACAAACTTCATTAACTTACTATGTTTTAATTTCAAGTTAACAAAGGGCAACAATATAACAATAAAGGTGTAAAAGTCTTTTTAAGTGCCAGTCTGCCTAAGAATCAGGCAGTGGTGAAAACATGACCAAACAAGAATGTGTCCACAGTACACGGATGCCCCACTCACACTATCATTTTCTATGTTTAAAGGACTGTGAAATTGGAATAAATTCTCTAATTTGGCATTAAAATTAGAATGATCTTATCAAAGGAAACATGTATACTAAGTTTCAAGTTGATTGGACTTCTACTTTATCAAAAACTACCTTGACCAAAAACTTTAACCTGAAATTTGCACTATCATTTTCTATGTTCAGTGAACCGTAAAATTGGGGTCAAAACTCTAATTTGGCATTTAAATTAGAAAGATCATATCATAGGGCACATGTATACTAAGTTTCAAGTTGATTGGACTTCAACTTCATCAAAAACTACCTTGACCAAAAACTTTAACCTGAAGCCAAAAACTTTAACCTGAAATTTGCACTATCATTTTCTATGTTCAGTGAACCGTAAAATTGGGGTCAAAACTCTAATTTGGCATTTAAATTAGAAAGATCATATCATAGGGCACATGTATACTAAGTTTCAAGTTGATTGGACTTCAACTTCATCAAAAACTACCTTGACCAAAAACTTTAACCTGAAGCCAAAAACTTTAACCTGAAATTTGCACTATCATTTTCTATCAGTGAACCGTAAAATTGGGGTCAAAACTCTAATTTGGCATTTAAATTAGAAAGATCATATCATAAGGAACATGTGTACTAAGTTTCAAGTTGATTGGACTTCAACTTCATCAAAAACTACCTCGACCAAAAACTTTAACCTGAAGCGGGACAGACGGACGAACGGACGAACGAACAGACGGACGAACGGACGCACAGACCAGAAAACATAATGCCCCTAAATGGGGCATAAAAAACCCACCCTATTTGACATTAATTTCAGTTCATAATATGTAGTTATGCACAAAAATAGCATTCATTTCCATTTTCTGTTCTGGTAATAGAAGATACAATTTGGTTGAAATGCACTAGAAATTAACAAATAAGGGGAGATAACTCTGTAATTTGCTATCATTCTAACCAATTTTCTAACCAAAGTTATTTGATATTACCAGACAAACACAAACGAAAGACTAATACTTTTTAACTCAGGATGATGGTCAGTATTAAATAGCATGATCAGCTCGGTGGGTTTTTTCTAATCATGTTTTAATTTTTACCTAAGGCCACACCAATTTAATTCCTTGTTTGACGGACCCGCCCGCACCTATTTTTTTCAAAGCAGAATCTTTTTATTTTTTTTATATTCCCGCTTCCCACATCCGGAAATGTAATCGTGTCCATTTCCCGCACCGTTTTTTTGTTGTTGTAAATATTATAAACAGATGTTTGCACTTGTTTTTATAATCACAATCTAACATGTATTTATAACGATTTTAAACATATAAGCACCCAAGTACACTGTGTCAATGTCTGTGATAATATTTGATTCAGCATGAAACCCATTTATCCCAAATGGGAGTGCTCCGATATAAATAGAAAACAGAAGAAAATACCTGTACAGAACAAAACATTGGTTTCCTTCCCCCTTACTTAGATTCCCTATCAAAATATGTTCGTTGTTAGAAATAAACTTCAAAGAACTTCGGAAAGAAATGCCTTCAACTGCAATATGCTGGCGATACAAAACTATCCATACCCCCTGCATGTTTATGCACCTGTCCTGATTGATTCAGGGGCCTGTCGTTCAGCAGTTAGATATCGTTCGTTGATGTTCATAAATATTATTTGGTATTTTCCCGTTCGTATATATATATAAATTAGATCGTTGGTTTTCCTGTTCGAATTGTGTACACTTATAATTTTGGGGTCCCTTATAGCTTGCTGTTTGGTCTGGGTCAAAGCTCTGCCATACGTACTATGACCTGTATTTGCTATTATCCCTCAGAAGGGCACATATGGGGTCATTTTACTGTTGTAAAAATGAAACTTGAAGAAATACCAAGGATTTGCATAGTGTTACCAGAGACATATATACACAGAGTATATATGTCTCTGGTGGTTACGATACAAATCCTTTGAAGAACTTAAAAAAATTAACTAAAAGAGGGGAGAAATACATCATATTTAAATAATTTTAAACAACATTACTATATTCTTAAAGAGAATTATTTATGATATTATTTATTTTGAATAATATTAAACTAAATGTGTTAACATGGCCCAAGTCCAGGAATATTACAAAATTCTTGGGCATGTTTTGACCATTTAATACCAGATAGATATATAGTTCTTTGGGAAAATATGAGCTCTTTTGTACTAAAAAGTTTTATTTACAAAAAAATATATTGTAACTTATATTGACCCCTCATAAAAAGGATATTTATAAAATTGAGGGGTTAATTGTTCCCAACCTGATTATGACTTGGATGGAGAATTGTCTCATTAATTGGCACACATACATATACCAAATCTAATTATTCAATTATTTATTGGTGAACAGGGAAAAATACTTCATAAATTAAAGAAAATTGTCAAAGTACAAGTGATAAATCAAGTTTTAATATTGTCAAAACCTACTATTTTATGTTTACAAAAAAAAAATATAATCGCTCGCCTTTACTTTTCAAGCTTCGCCTCAAAAATTTGCAAAATAAATATTTTTTTATTAAAATTTTCAAATCGCTCGCTCGCCCCAATTTTTGGAGTCCAAAAATCCGTAGAACAAGAAATAAAATTGGTGTGGCCTAAAATGCCTGATTCTTACAAAGACTAGCACTTAAAGTCAGACTTTTGAAGTTCTATAGCCATAACATAATGGGTTAGTACTTCAATGCTTGTCAGAACATTACAATTGTATGTAGAATTCTTATTTACAATTCTAACTCCCATACACTAGGTTTGATATTTTTGGACAGAACATTACAATTGTATGTAGAATTCTTATTTACAATTCTAACTCCCATACACTAGGTTTGATATTTTTGGACAGAACATTACAATTGTATGTAGAATTCTTATTTACAATTCTAACTCCCACACACTAGGTTTGATATTTTTGGACAACACATTACATTTGTATGTAGAATTCTTATTTACAATTCTAACTCCCATACACTAGGTTTGATATTTTTGGACAGAACATTACAATTGTATGTAGAATTCTTATTTACACTTCTAACTCCCATACACTAGGTTTGATATTTTTGGACAACACATTACATTTGTATGTAGAATTCTTATTTACAATTCAAACTTCCATACACTAGGTTTGATATTTTTGAACAACACATTACATTTGTATGTAGAATTCTTATTTACAATTCTAACTCCCATACACTAGGTTTGATATTTTTGGACAACACATTACGTTTGTATGTAGAATTCTTATTTACAATTTTAACTCTCATACACTAGGTTTGATATTTTTGGACAAAACACATTACGTTTGTATGTAGAATTCTTATTTACAATTCTAACTCCCATACACTAGGTTTGATATTTTTGGACAGAACATTACAATTGTATGTAGAATTCTTATTTACAATTCTAACTCCCACACACTAGGTTTGATATTTTTGGACAACACATTACATTTGTATGTAGAATTCTTATTTACAATTCTAACTCCCATACACTAGGTTTGATATTTTTGGACAGAACATTACAATTGTATGTAGAATTCTTATTTACACTTCTAACTCCCATACACTAGGTTTGATATTTTTGGACAACACATTACATTTGTATGTAGAATTCTTATTTACAATTCAAACTTCCATACACTAGGTTTGATATTTTTGAACAACACATTACATTTGTATGTAGAATTCTTATTTACAATTCTAACTCCCATACACTAGGTTTGATATTTTTGGACAACACATTACGTTTGTATGTAGAATTCTTATTTACAATTTTAACTCTCATACACTAGGTTTGATATTTTTGGACAAAACACATTACGTTTGTATGTAGAATTCTTATTTACAATTCTAACTCTCACACACTAGGTTTGATATTTTTGGACAACACATTACGTTTGTATGTAGAATTCTTATTTACAATTCTAACTCCCATACACTAGGTTTGATATTTTTGGACAACACATTACATTTGTAGGTAGAATTCTTATTTACAATTCTAACTCCCACACACTAGGTTTGATATTTTTGGACAACACATTACGTTTGTATGTAGAATTCTTATTTACAATTCTAACTCTCACACACTAGGTTTGATATTTTTGGACAGAATGTTGGTCCTTTTTTAGAACTTGATATTGGGTACTACATCAGGAAACATTTCTAGTTCATCTTAAAAAGGAAAACACATATTGGTGGCAGAAAGTGTAATAAAATTAATTGAGTGTGTTTGCTCTCACCTTGGATTATAAAGTAGCAGAAAAGCTCTGAGGGGAAAGACGGCCCTTGTCTCTCTTTTTTTTTAGGGGGGTTATCTTTTGATATTCTTCATATAAAGAATGAAAAAAAGAACAGCTAGAACATGTAGAAAGGTTGACAATATTGAAGTCAATTGTTGTTGTTTAATCTAATTTTGTTCCCTTAGTTTAGGATTCAATTTGGACCAAGAGATCTGCATCTTCTAAGTCTAAACATTCGATTCTACAATGTTTTCTGAAATCTTAATTGTGTACCACTGAACAGCAGGCTAGGCCATTTTTCTTTTTTTGTGACAGTACTGAGATTTTTAATTTTTTTCTTAAGAAAGTTAGGACTGAAAAATCCATTCAATTTTAAATTACCATTGATAAAGTTCCCAGTTACAACTCTCATCACAGGGATACAGGAACTAATAAAAAAATAAAATGATTGATGTAAACTGTGTGAAGCTTGTTTCAGATCCTACATTTTGAAATATTTGTAAATTTCATGAATAAATAGGTTTAAACTATAAAATGCAACTTTTTTTTTTTTTTTTTTTTTTTACCATTACAATGATTTATTTGTTGTTACACACACTTTTTTTTTATGTTAGTGGATAATTACTCATCAATTGAGGTGCTCCTGATTTGGAGGAAGATTCACAAAACAGAATTTTCCAGAAAAAATGAAAACAAGAGTGCACACGCTGAAATGTCTCGCCTTCTATACTAATCATTGATATTATGTTGATAGTCCTAAGTATAAAGCTAAGCTTTATTACAACTGTCACATAAACTTAACATTAACCAAGATAACTCAACAAAGACCAATGAACCTTGAAAATGAGGTCAAGGTCAGATGAACCATGCCAAGCAGACATGTACAGCTAACAATGCTTCTATACAACATATATAGTTGACCCATTACTTATAGTTTAAGAAAAATAGACCAAAACACAAAAACTGAACACTGTGCAATGAACTGTGAAAATGAGGTCACGGTCAAATAAAACCTTCGTGACTGACATAAAGATCATAAAATATTTCCATACACCAAATATAGTTGACCTATGGCATATAGTATTAGGTAAAAAGACCAAAACTCACAAACTTAACTTTGACCACTGAACCATGAAAATGAGTTCAAGGTCACATGACATCTGCCCGCTAGACATGTACACCTTACAATCATTCCATACAACAAATATAGTAGACCTATTGCATATAGTATGAGAAAAACACACCAAAACACAAAAATTTAACTATAACCACTGAACCATGAAAATGAGGTCAAGGTCAGATGACACCTACCAGTTGGACATGTACACCTTACAGTCCTTCCATACACTGAATATACTAGCCCTATTGCTTATAGTATCTGAGATATGGACTTGACCACCAAAACTTAACCTTGTTCACTGATCCATGAAATGAGGTCGAGGTCAAGTGAAAACTGTCTGACAGACATGAGGACCTTGCAAGGTACGCACATATCAAATATAGTTATCCTATTACTTATAATAAGAGAGAATTCAACATTACAAAAAATTTGAACTTTTTTTTCAAGTAGTCACTGAACCATGAAAATGAGGTCAAGGTTATTGGACATGTGACTGACGGAAACTTCGTAACATGAAGCATCTATATACAAAGTATGAAGCATCCAGGTCTTCCACCTTCTAAAATATAAAGCTTTTAAGAAGTGAGCTAACACCGCCGCCGCTGCCGTAGCCGCCGGATCACTATCCCTATGTCGAGCTTTCTGCAACAAAAGTTGCAGGCTCGACAAAAATCGTTTCTCTCCCCAATCTTATGTATCTCCACGAACTTTGTTTACTTTGAAAGTTGTTGACCTACAAATTAAAGTATTGCATGTTGATGTTTGAATCATCTAGAGCAAACATAATTATGTTTAAATTTAACAAATAACACTTTATAATTAGTGCACCAACTCTGAGAATGATCTAAATTACCAGTGAAGGATATCCCTGCTTCTGCATAGTGTGGCATTCCAACAATGACGTCATTATAAAATATATAATGTAGCTTGGATATATTCAGAATATCTCGTCATACTGATTTTTCCGGATTGTAAAAAAAAACGTATTAATAGTGTAAAAGAGAGCTCAAAATACGATAATTTCGCTAGAAACAGAAGGGAAATGTGTAGAAAAGTATTTAAAGTCAATCTATTCATTTGTGTGGTTCCTTCTCATCAATCTCAGTAAGATTTGATGGGGGGTTTCCACACTATAAAAACAAAATGAATGATGTGAGGGAATGTCACTCTGGTCAACCCCATAGGGGATTGACAGCTCGTCTTTTCCCAGAAAATGGGTCTAGATTTTTAATGACCCAATGCGATTAATTTGTAAGACATTTTATCTTAAGGAAGAAAATTATGCATTTTATCATATTTCCCAACTGTTTCTTTTCTTTCTTTTCACAAATATTTTTGCTTGATTAACTTCTTTTCAAAATTGTCATTTGAGGGGAGATAATTCAGCTAATGTAACTTTTATAAAGCCAAAAAAAAATATATGTCTGTTTCCTGCTTCCAAGGCAAAAAAATCAGGGTCGGTAGGTCGGGATTTTTTTTTTTATTTTTGCACTCCCTGTCAGATTTGCAGATGGTTAAATGTCATGTTTGGTTAGGGTCCTGTACCCTAAAATCATTTAATCTCTTTAAAGAAGCTTTAATTGAATAATCCTCCCAGTGCCGACATTTTTTAAACATTAATTGTAGCACATTTGTGCTGGGAGCAGCCATTTTGATTGTTTGGGTATAGTAAAATACGGATCTGGATCGGACCGGAAACGAATTTTTCCGGACCGGAAACGATTTTTTTCCGGAATTGAATAAAAAGATCTAGGGTCGGGGGCTTTGAGTCAGGGTCGGTCGGGAAACAGGAAACAGACATATATTTTTGTTTGGCCTAAAAGAATGTTATGAATTAACCTATTTTGTTTTGTAGCAGTAAAAAGTTTCCTTTGAGCCCAATTTTTCTTTTATTTTATGACAAGTTTTCATGGTAATAAACATTGTGTACAAGTTTCATAACATTTGGTCCAGGCAAACTTAAGTTAGAATAAGTTTGGAGAAAGGAAACCAACTATGGAATGCACAGAAAGACAAGGGTAAAACTTAATGTCCCCTCGGTTACAGCGGGGCATAAAAAGAATGATATAAACAACATTTTGGGAAATCATTAAAAAGAATTATGAATCTTAATTTAGACCCCCAATCTACCTTAAAACAAAATTTCTTTAAATCAACTAAATTTTTTATTTGTTATGCAATTTACAGCATGCATTTCAATGAAAATATAATTTTAGTGACATATTGAAAAATAATCTTGTCTCTGAGGAAACATTTGATGTCAATTAAGTACAAAGGATTATAAAATATACATAATCTCAGATTTCAATATATGTTTTTTATGTCAACCTTAACTTTTCGATATTTTTTTTTGAAATATAAATCTTATTGAGGAGAGCTGTTTCATTGGCAATCATACCACATCTTCTTTTTTTTTATACCTGAGAATCCTGGAGACAAAATTAATAGCACTGTGCACAGTAGGATATCCAAGTGTTGGTTTTAACAAATGAGCTGCATCAGATAGAGATCAACCTTAGCCAAATAAATATCAATACATTTGTCAACCTTTTTTCGGGTTGAAAAAATTTCTACAGAAAAGTCTGCAACTGTTTGAAAATTGAATTGATGTAAGGCCAAAAAAAAATATATGTCTGTTTCCTGTTTCCCGACTGACCCTGATTCAAAGCCCCGACCCTAGATCTTTTTATTCAATTCCGGAAAAAAAAATCGTTTCCGGTCCGATCCAGATCCGTATTTTACTATACCCAAACAATCAAAATGGCTGCTCCCAGCCAAATGTGCTACAATTAAGGTTTAAAAAATGTCGGCACTGGGAGGATTATTCAATTAAAGCTTCTTTAAAGAGATTAAATGATTTTAGGGTACAGGACCCTAACCAAACATGACATTTAACCATCTGCAAATCTGTCAGGGAGTGCAAAAATAATAAAAAAAAAAAAAAAAAAAAAAAAAAAAAAAAAATAATCCCGACCTACCGACCCTGATTTTTTTGCCTTGGCAGCAGGAAACAGACATATATTTTTTTTTGGCCTAAGAACCTTACACAACAGATCAATCAGTCTTATACATGTACATTAGTACATGCATGGCATTGTATAAGGATGGTTTCTATCTTGCACAGCTTAGGTAACAAGTCTAGGGGAGCTGTCCAAGTAGATCATCTGAAGTGATTACAAGCCATTTAAAACTGAGATTGCCACTTAGAACTGCTTATGACAAAGCTTGTAAAATTCCAATCTAAAATCAAATAAGATTGGTAATAAATACTTTTTCAAGTAATAATGAAAATCAACACAGGGATGCTTCAACCATTTGATATTGGCACTTATAGCACATTATTCTGTAAATGGTCTGCTCTTCAAATCTAGTGAACCAACTCATAACAGATGCTACCACAGTTATTTTTAATGCCTCAGTCGTAAATAGTCATATTTAATTTAAATAATTTTAACAAAATTTTGGATCCGTTTTGGTCAAATATTCCCTGAGAACCAGAAATATTGTTTTTGTGTTGAATTCTATACCAGTGAAACTTCTTTTACTCCATGTTACTAGCTTCATTTTAAATTTAGAACTATTTTCATAGTATCTTACCTTAAACATGTTAAAGTTCCTTGAAGCTGTCAACATCTTTTTATTTATATCCAACAAATAATAAGGGGACTAATAATGAATTCTTATTCAACCCATTTAATATTTGAGCTATAAATACAATTTACATCTTTCATGTGTTCAGTTTTAGAAAAATCTGCACTGCTCTGACTTTTCTCAACATGATGACCATTATAATTTGATGTTGTCTTAGTGCACTGGGGTAGACAAAATAATGACCTTGATCAAATCATGTCTGTTGCCTGTATGAGCTAGGCAGTATATTTGGTTTTTAGAATCCCAGAAATGTATCAAACGATAAAAACTTAACCTTGACCTTGTAACAACAAGAGTGCACACGCTGAAATGTCTCGTTTTCTTTACTAATCATTGATATTATGTTAATAGTCCTCAATATAAAGCTTTAATTACAATTTATTACAAATTTTTATTACAACTGTCACACAAACTTAACATTAACCAAGAAAACTAAACATTGACCAATGAACCATGAAAATAAGGTCAAGATCAGATGAACCATACCAGGCAGACATGTACAGCTAACAATTCTTCCATACAACAAATATATTTGATCTATTGCTTATAGTTTAAGAGAAAGACCAAAACACCAAAACTTAACACTGAGCAATGAACCGTGAAAACGAGGTCAAGGTCAAATAAAACCTCCGTGACCGACATATAGATCATAAAATATTTCTATACAACAATTATAGTTGTCCTATTGCATATAATATTAGAAAAAAAAAAGACCAAAACTCAAAAACTTGACTTTGTCCACTGAACCATGAAAATGTGGTTAGGTCAGATGACACCTACCAGCTAGACATGTACACCTTACAATCATTCTATACACCAAATATAGTAGACCTATTGCATACAGTATAAGAAAAACAGACCAAAACACAAAAATTTAACTATAACCACTGAACCATGAAAATGAGGTCAAGGTCAGATGACACCTGCCAGTTGGACATGTATACCTTACAGTGCTTCCATACACCTAATATACTAGACCTATTGCTCATGGTATCAGAAATATGGACTTGACCACCAAAACTTAACCTTGTTCACTAATGAAATGAGGTCGAGGTCAAGTGAAAACTGTCTGACGGACATGAGGACCTTGCAAGGTATGCACATACCAAATATAGTTATCCTATTACCTATAATAAGAGAGAATTGAACATTACAAAAAATCTTGACCTTTTTTTTCAAGAAGTCACTGAACCATGAAAATGAGGTCAAGGACATTGGACATGTGACAAAAGGAAACTTGGTAACATGAGGCATCCATATACAAAGTATGAAGCATCCAGGTCTTCCAGCTTATGAAATATAAAGCTTTTAAGAAGTTAGCTAACACCACCGCCGCCGTAGCCACATCACTATCCCTGTGTCAAGCTTTCTGCGACAAAACTCGCAGGCTCGACAAAAATCAACTGAGATCATTCAGCCCTTTACATTCTCTTATACAAGCATGTTGTTGAAAATAAAATTTTCGTTTGCATGCCAATTACTCTTTCTGTTGTTGGTACCATACGGTAGTAATTTACTGTGCCAGGGGTCCTGGATTTGAATCTGAGCTGCTACAATTTATTTTTGAAGGCAAATTATGATCAGGCTCTCAGGTTACATAAATTGGAAAACAACACTTACTTACCAACCTGCTTTTTGAGATGTTAAAAGTTAAAGAAGAGATATAAAGGAACTTACCCCTGACATTTCAATGTCTTCCCCATTTCTTTTACTTGTATTACTGTTGTTAGTTCCACTCCAACTTGAATTACTCCCCTGAAATAGAATACAACAGTTAGCATGGAATTTACCAAATGCTTTCATACATCAGAACATAAGTGACTCATCTGAGTGGATGAACACAGCAATTTTCAAACCAATTTGGTTAACAGGGGTGAAAAAAAGTCTTGGATATTGTTAGGTATTTTGACAACTTTCAACAAATAAAATTTTAGGCCCTTATTTTACATGTGAGAAAGTGAAGAAACAATTTTTTCAAGGTTACTGTACAAAACATATTTTGAGATTTTAAAGTGCTTTCCATAGATCTATCCCATGTCATAGATGCCAACCCCCTTTTGACACAATCAGTAACAAACTATCAAATTTTCCGTATTTTTGAAAAGTATTCAGTAATCATTCATAAACGTGCATTTACCAATAAAAATTACTGACTTAGTGGTTGCAAAGTGATGTACACTAAAATTTGTCATTTAACATGTTGTCTGTAGTATGTATTCCATTCATTAATTGTTCAGATGTTCTCGACTCAAACATTTTTGTTTTGTCAAGGAGAAGAAGAGAAAGGGGGAAAGCTACTTAATAAAATGCAAGTTTGCCTCTTCGGAAGTCAGTTAGTTACCCAACAATAGGTTGATAACTCCCGAGAAACCAGAAGCATTACATTGGCGTTTCCTAAATACTGGACCAGGACGGAAAAGTAATGATATAAATCCGCGTTTTACAAAATTGAACGTCGATGATTGGGAATCCGTAACTATTCGACTTTGACCGTAATAGCGTAGTTTTTATCGCAAAATCGGAAAAACTACGGAAAAATCGTAATGGTTGGCATCTATGCCATGTATGTTTTTTTATAACTGATTGATAGTTGGTTGCTTAATGTCCAGTGGCAGATATTTCATGCATGTTCAGAATCAACGTTTTTTTTTGTGGAACATAATTTTTTTGACATCATAAAAAGAATGCTTGAATGATAACTTCAAACTATTTCAAATCATTGTTATAACTCTTATATATTGTGATAAAGGTTATCAAGGCAATGAATATGTAATCCAACCATAATATTTCAGATTTTTATGAAATTTTGTATGCATTCATATGATTTAAAACCTGTTGAGCTACATCTGAAGAGCGAGATAATAATACATGTTGATTTATATTTCTTATAAGACACTATCAATTGAAATTTATGAAATACATCTTCAAATGCAGATTTGAAATAAAAGTGGCAAAAAAATGAAATTTAAATATATTATGGACTTTTATATTGGTTTTGTTTTTGCAAGGAAATTATCTTTTTTGCCAGAACACAATATCATCAGTTTAAGTGGTAATGAGTCTTTTATGATGGTTTGGTATCTAAGAGGAAAAAAAAACAATTCCCCATCTAAGTGAGAGATCCAAACTTACAACTATTAATTTACACATAATAAAACGCGATTTAAATTTCTTCAGACACTATCAATAGAAAATTTATAAAATACATCTTCAAATGTACAGATTTGAGATAAAAAGCAGCAAAAAATTAACTTTATTATGGCCTTTACTACTGGTTTTGTTTTTGGAAGGAAATTATCTTTATTGCCAGAATACAATACCATCATTTAATATGGTAATTAGTCTATAATGATGGTTCAGTATCTGAGAAAAAACACCTTAAACAATTCCCCTTCTAAGTGAGAGGTCCAAACTTACAACTTTTAATTTACACGTAATAAAACTTACTGCTGGACTAGGTTGTTGACTGATGGGTTGTTGAAGCCCTGAACTTGGTGGTGTCTGTGAGGTCTGTTGTCTGGATGGAGTTGGTGAAAGAGCTGGTGGTTGAGAGTTTGATGAGTCTGATGGTGCTGGTGATATTCTTGATGATGGTGGTGGTGTGGGTCCGGATGGAGTATGCTGTCGAGATGGATTATGAGGCATATACGATTGAGAAGACGGAGGAAGATACTGTTGTGATGGCGTAGAACCAAATCCGTGTTGGTCGGAGGATGGTTGCTGATGACCATATTGTGGTCCCATCTACGCACAACAAAAACCTTATCAATTTGTATGTTTCTTTTCTTCTTTTTTTTTGCTACTAAAAATTATTTTTTTGTTCATCTTATCATGCCACTTGTTCTATCAAATTCTTAAGCTCAGATATGGTAACGCTGAGTTTTATCATTATTTTTAGTTAGGTGTCCTAAGTTTTGTCACCATTGCATTTGAAATTGTAAACCTTTATGCAAGCAACTAGAGAATAACAAATATACTTTGAGATTTTTTTTTATTTTCGTTGACAAAATAACACAGAATCGTATCTGTTAAACTTTAAAATCTGCTAAACTAGTCATATGTGGACTCTTTTAGAAATGCAAACTTAAATGTTTATTTCCTAACCCATAGTAAAACCGAGATTAGACCCAATTTTGGTTCTTGTACTTGACACTAAATGACATTCAATCAAAATTCACAATTAATAGCACTAGTCCACAAAATATACTTGTTATTTGTTATTCTCTGTTGTCACCACATCTTAGATACATTATTAAGACATATAAAATAGTACTTGGATGATCTACATGACAAATCAATAATACTAGTAAATAATGTTCAGTCAATTGAGTTTCACATACAAGTTTCTATCAGCTGAAGCTGTGTTTCTTTTGAAATACATGTCAAATAGAATTTATTCAAATCATGTGACAATTGTACATGTGTAAGTCTATTATATTATTAGAAACGATCAGTTGACATGCCAACCTAAATATGCACAACCTACCTGGTTATTGTAACCAGCATTCTGTCTGTTGGGTGTGCCTGCCATACCAAACCTAGAGTTGGGGGAAAACTGTCCTGGACTATACTGGTTAGGCATCATGGAATAGTTTGGAGAAAAACTTGACCTTTGTTGACCTGCATCAGGTCCACCCTATAAAGAAGAAATCATGAATTGAAAGTAAACTCTACGTCTGCTGGCATCACTACATGAAGGAAGTCCAACACAATATTTACTAGTTAGACTCCACACAAGATCTGTTCATCTTGGCCTGTTTTTTTTTTACAAATATTTATGAATTTTTTGCAACAAATCAATAAGGTCAAAAAAAAAATATGTCTGTTTCCTGCTGCCAAGGCAAAAAAATCAGGGTCGGTAGGTCGGGATTTTTTTTTTTTTTTATTTTGTTTGCACTCCCTGTCAGATTTGCAGATGGTTAAATGTCATGTTTGGTTAGGGTCCTGCACCCTAAAATCATTTAATCTCTTTAAAGAAGCTTTAATTGAATAATCCTCCCAGTGCCAACATTTTTTAAACCTTAATTGTATCACATTTGTGCTGGGAGCAGCCATTTGATTGTTTGGGTAAAGTAAAATACGGATCTGGATCGGACCTGAAACGAATTTTTCCGGACCTGAAACGATTTTTTCCCGGAATTGAATAAAAAGATCTAGGGTCGGGGGCTTTGAGTCAGAGTCGGTCGGGAAACAGGAAACAGACATATATTTTTTTTGGCCTAATCATTGGTGTCCAACCTACATGTAACTAACTGGTTAACATCACTAAACAAAAATGTCTGACATCCGCTTTCAAATCAAAGTATTCCAAGTCAATAAACACAAATGTCAAATTCAAGATTTTACAGTGTTCACAATGTCCAGTGACTAGAATATCTCAAGTAATTATTTTTGTTCAGAGAATCGAATGAATTGTTCTTAAATAGTACAATTTTTTTTTTTTTTTTATTATATTTGTGATAAGACAGAGTTTGGACATTTGGGTATAGTCTTGTTTAATCTAATTTCAGTATAATGGTGGGTCTTTAATTTTTTGTTGTGTTTTAAGGACGTAATCAGAAAATCTTATTACCTAAATTATTAATTCATCAATTTCATGTTAAAGAGTCTACGTCAGATGATCCAAGTACCAAATATACTTATCCTATTACTCATAAAACAAATTCACATGATTAGAAAACTATATCTGTTGAAGCTAGTTACTGTTCTATGAAAATAATAGGGAGGGTTGAGATCTAACAAATTATGTCTAACCCCACCACATTTTTGCCCCTGTCCCAAGTCAGGAGCGTCTGGCCATTGATCATCTTATATGTTTTTAATTTTAGTTCATTTACAGTATATGCTTTAGATTTCATTGTGACGTCCATTTTCACTGAACTGGTTCACAATTTTATTAAGGGGCAAACTGAGAACCACCTCCACGTATTGGTTTATTGCGTTGTGTCAAAGACCCATTGGTGGCATTGGCTGTTGTCTGCTGTTTGGTAGGGTTATTGCCTCTTTGACATGTTCCCCATTTCCATTCTCAATTTTTTTTTAAAAATGAAAATTTTGTATCACAAGGCATTGAATTTACAAGGTATGAAGCATTCAGGTTTTCTACTTTCTGATAGGTGAACCTTTGTACAAGTATACCAAGCCTTTGACACTTGCTTAGCTAAGAAGGGACAAAAAAAATTACATCATTTTTTGTGGAAGGGATGAATGTAACATATGCACTTCCACAAATTTATATTCCTCAATATAAAATTCTATTGTCTCCATCCCACATGATTATCATTATAATGTAAACAGTTGGAAAACTTAGACAGTCGATACAAGTTTGCAGAATTAATTTATGAATAAAAGTTCCAGTTTATACTTTTATTCCAACCATATGCTTGCAAGGTCGGATATGTGGGTGCTGACACCATGGGCAAAGGAGAATATCGCAATCTACACGAACAGTTGTTCATGTATAATCAAATATTTAAATCTTATTTAAAATCTGTCTTCTCATATTAATGCCAAGTCGTATATACTACAAATTGTCATTAATGCGTACAGAACCATTTTATGACTTTTCTCTTTTTTCTTTCAGTAGTAAACTTTTGTTTAGAATTGACTAAATTCATGAGGAACAATAACACTTAGAAAACCCACTTACTCCTCGATAATTGCTTTATATTTTCAGATGTGGATGTCTAGTTTAAAGCAGAGCAGAATCATTTTCTTTATAAATTTTAAAACAGAAGATGGGATCTTACCATAAGATGAACTGGTTTCTTGTGTTATTGAATAGTAAAATTTACAAAGGATTAAGCTTTTACTATACTGTATACAAAGGGCATGTAATCTTATTGCCTTAATGTCATAATATATTGGATATGTTAACAAAGCCATTCATCAAAGTGGAACATATCAGTTTCTATTATCTTCAATGACAATAATCTCCCAAGGTATTTACACTGGAGTATGTTGACATCCTTCAATGGCCAATCAAAATTAGACAAAAGCACATGGCTAATCAGCATAATCTGTAGTGTCAAAGTTCATCCAGGTACAACAATAAAGTAATATTTACAAGTCAATCATGCAAGCTTTTAATTCATTTATGTCTGATTTTTATAACTTATGTCTCTTAATCGTATTTTCCCTTTTATCTAATTAGAAAGATAAATTTAAGGTTTAACATATGTCAGTACCCTGTAAACAAAAGTATGTCATGACAAGCAGAATAGATCTGAAGATATTTTCTTCTTGGGCCAAATAAAAAAGTATGTGTGGTTCCAGTTACATCTGAAAAAAAGTTAGGGTAGGTAGGTAGGGATTTCTTTTTATTTTATGTTTTATTTTACATTGAGTCTATGGGAGCAACATTCTGACTTTTAACCGTGTTTAATGAAAAATGACAATAAAATCTTTAGGGTAGGCTATTTTTAAGCCGAAAAAGTAGAAACGGTAGGGTTACTGGAACCACACATATATTTTTATTTAGCCATATTACTACACAGAAAATCATCCTAAATTTGCAACAATCATTGAAAAATAAAGACTGGGCTAATGGGATGTGAATAATAACTTATTTATGTCATCTAAATTGTTCTTTATCTCCACAAATCTTGGATACTCAACAACCCATGAAAACTAAAGAAGCAAATTATATAGCTTAATAAGGTATAACTCTGTTTTATCAGCTTTTGACAATATTGCTATCCCTGACACTGCTAGAAAAACAATTTGGTGGCCAATTTTTTTTTTATATCGATATAAAATTTCACTGTTATTAAAAGACCAATTAGAAAATATTAGCACAATACTGACTGTATCCTTGCTTTGATTTCTGTTTTTCTTCTCAAAAATAATATAGCAAACTAGTTTATTTAGTCCCGAGTAATTATCCACCCCATGTACCATTCTGTGCAAAAGTAATTGAAAAGACTATTTTGATTTTTCAAAGGGTCCATAAGAAGCAATTATTTATTACTTGGTGCATTCTTATATAATAATTAGCACACTAGCGCCTGTACCAACAAAACAAACTAAGACAAGACTACAGTCACAGTTTTGGTAACTGTTGAGAAGGGACATTTCAGTACATTCTGTCACTTGAAATATCTTTGATTTTTTTAACAATATATACAATAAAATATGAGAATCCTGATTTTTAGCCCCATTTATGAGCATTATGTTTTCTGGTCTGTGTGTCCGTTTGTTCCACTTCAGGTTAAAGATTTTGGTCGAGGTAGTTTTTGATTAAGTTGAAGTCTGATCAACTTCAAACTTAGGGACGACATCAAAAGTTCAATGTAGGATAAAAAACTTAATTCACATAGTTTTTTCACTGAACCCCCCCCCCCCCCCTCTTAACTTAATTTGGGAAAAATTGATTTACCAATAGGGATATATGTAAAAATCGATTTTAGATATACAAAACTTGCAGAATTTTAACCCCCCCACCCCCAAACTATTTGATTTAAGTTTTTTATCCTACATCGATCTTTTGATGTCGTCCCTTAGTAAACATGTTCCCTGATATGATCTTTCTAATTTTAATGCCAAATTAGAGATTTTATCCCATTTTCACGGTCCACTGAACATAGAAAATGATGGTGAAGATGGGGCATTTGTGTACTGGGGACACATTCACCAATGAGCTCAAATTCTTACACTCTAATCATATAAAATAATTAAGAAAACTCTTGAAAGGGCCAACACATACTGTTTTTTTTTTATATATTACTTAAAGACTACAGGGAACTGTAGAAAAAAGAGCCTAGTTTGGACACAGCTTTGTTCAGGGCCACCACCATGACTACAAAAATTATCTAATATAATAACTCCAGAACTGTCCCAGTTTAGGGGATGGTTAAGGACTACAGTCTTAACCACAAGGATGATGGTGCAGGCTTGTAAAATTGCTTTCAGATTTGTGAATTAAAAAAAAAGTTATCATGAAGACTGGCACTCAAAAACATTTTTAACTCCACCACATTGTTTAAGTGTCCGTCCAAAATCAGGAATCTGTAGTTTATGTCGGGGCCATTTATAGCGAACTATACTGTATGGATTTTTCACATTGTTGAAGGGCATACTGTTGCCTACAATTGCTTGTATCAACTTAGGGGAGGGTTGGGATCCCGTTGATTTTACATTGTCATTTCGGGGCCTTTTATAGTTGACTATAATGTGTGGACTTTGCTCATTGTTGAAGGCCATACAGTGAACTATAGTTGTTAACTTCTGTGTCATTTTGGTCTGTTATGGAGAGTTGTCTCATTGGCAATCATATCACATCTTTTTTATATATTCATTTGAACTTGGTTGGATAGTTGTGTCATTGGCAATCATACCACGTCTCATTATTTTTACATATATTATATGAAGTTTATCATTTTTGTTTTGGCACTTCAAGTGTTCTCTTGAGCTGTAGGAAAATAAGAAATCAATAAAGAGTAAAATTCTTCAATAATTACTGAAGCATCAAAATTAAAGATAAACTACACAATTTTTCAATTTGTAAAAGTGAATAACTATAGAACGGTTAGAGTGACACCACCAAAATGGAACTTGGTCTTTGAATTGTGGTAATAGGCATTGTGCATAAGTTTCATTTGGTGGAGGCAAACTGAAGTTTTATAACAGAAACAAATTTTGGGACGCAAGGAAGGTTGTACATACCGAAAAAAATAAACTTAATGCCCCCTCCGCTATGACGATGGGCATCAACATTCTCCCAAGAAATTGTAATTTTAGACTCCAAAACAACAAATCAATCTGGGGAGGCCTTTTCCATCAATACAACTACCAAGGTGCTCCCCTGGACCCAGTTGAGAGCCACCAATTTGTCCTATTCTAATCATTTCTTTGCCAATTCATACAAATTTCCTTTCAAAGATAAGCTTTGACCAGTAGGTCTAAAATATTGTAATATGCATAACCTAAAATCTGTGGAATATTCATTCTCCTCTGTTTTGTTTCATGCTTCACCAAGACGTGAAAGATATAGTTCTTTTCACTCTAACAATTACCATGTTTTTAGAAAATAATTTGAAAGTTTTGTATAACCATTATAACTGTAAGTAACATTTGGTAGGCCACTGTCAAGATTTTGATAATACATGTATACAGAGAAATGTTTCAGTCATTTTTTTAAATGGTAAACCCCCAAAAAACTGAAATAGCAAATCAATAGCAAGCCTAAACTAGATGTCAAGAATCAAGGCAACTTGGGTTAAATTTTGCCAGGATGTTTTTAAGAAGTTGCAGAATAACTGACTGATACAAGATTTGGTTGAGAAAAACTAAACTTAGAGAATGGAAACCAATTTGGGATGCTATGGATTCATTTATTTTCGTGGGTACCAATTTTCATAGATTGCAGAAAACTTGTCTTTTCACGGATATGCAATTTTGTGGTTTTGCCAACGTCTGCATACAACCTGATAGAAAATTTGTAATTTGTTGAACATTTAAATTCATGGTTAACCTGTACCTATGAAAACCACCAAAACTTGGTATCCAAAGAATAATAATGAATTCACAGTACAATGTATATGGATGAATGTAAAATGAATAGACAGACAAGGGTAAAACTTAATGCCCAATCCACTACGACAGGGGCATAAAAAGTAGGATGAATCATTGTGAGCTCCTTTTCTGCGAAACATGGATAATTGCTACAGCAGAAACTTTTGAGTAGCATCTTAGAATAGAATGATATGCTACGTTGAAACATTTAAAATTTCTCGTTTTTCAGGATTAATCTTGTATAAAATTGAGAATGGAAATGGGGAATGTGTCAAAGAGACAACAACCCGACCATGGAGCAGAAACCACCAAAAGGCCATTAATGGGTCTAAATGCAGCGATAATCTTCCGCACCGGGAGGCGTCCTTCAGCTGGCCCCTCAACAAATATGTATACTAGATCAGTGAATGCTTGCATTGTGTCAAGAAAATTTTACTGAAAATACAGTGATGACAAACATGAGTTTTTACCGCAAAGATGAAAATCCTAGGATGATAATGTCACTCACTTCACCTGGAGTTGCAACCATCTGATCATAATATTGTGTTTGATTGAATTCATTAATGACATACATAATAAAACATTGTTATCAAGTGAAGGACTTTACAACTTCAACAATCATTCATTTACACAAGATTTACCGGCAAAAAAATTGTCATTTGAGGGAAAATCATTTGTCATTTGCAAAATCTTGGCTGAGTAGTATATACATGTATTCACACCAGGGCATTCATTAGGAGGCGGTACCCGGTATTTTACCCTTCTCTGCTATTGACAAGTACCACCTAAATGTAGGATTTTTTATATAAGGTAATCATGGAATAAATAGAAAAGTACCACCTACAAATGGGGAAAGTACCAGTCAACATAAAAGATAATGAAACCCCTGTCACACAAATAAATTTTACATAATAGTCAAATCAAAAAGATGCACAGAAGATTATTGTAAGTAAAAATGAGCAACACACTCTTAAAATATCCGAATACAACTACCAGAAGAAAGTCTCAGAAAATTATGAATCTTGTTAAAGTCTTATATAAAAATCAATAATATTTTAATGCATGAAATATCAAATTCCATAAAATTACTCATGCATACAGAAAGGTAAACAATTTCAAAGCATCTGTCAATAATAGATTTACTTTCATTTTCTTGGATGTCATTCAACAATTTAGGGGATTTCCAACATCTATGCTTTTATTATCTACACAAATGAAAATAGATTATCCCAGGACTGAGATTAATTGATTGCTTTATGGTCTTCCCAGCCAATCAGACAAAGGTCACAACAGTCTTGCCTCCAAATTCAAAATTGATTTTTCATTCATGTGATAAAAATGCACCACCAATAAATCCTGGTAATAATGAATGCAATATTTCTTTCCATTTATGTTTTTATAATTGAGTATAGCTTATCAATAACCACTTGGAAGAAAAAGTAATTATGTAACTAGATTGATAAGATTATTTACAACTCTGGCGGGCAATACAAACATGATCAATAGATTAGTGTCACATGGCAGTTAATGACTTCCTTTAGTCAAAGTGAAAGTAGATAAAAACAACTTACCTGACCCCTGTAGGGAGTCCCTGGACCTTGTGGAAAACTGGCTGGTTGTCTATTTCCCGTCCAACCTTGCTGCATGTTATATGGTGTCCCTTGCGCTGTCATTTCGGGTGCCACTTTCTGGTGATATTCACCATAATTATTTCCCTGCATCCTCCCCGGTGTGTTTGGTGTCTGCAGAAGCTGATTTAGTGTCGGTGTTGGTCCAGACTGCTGTGAAATGCTTTGTCCTGACAACATTGATCTTTGTCCTTGTGGATAGGATTGTGGCATTCCTGGACCACCAGGGCCCATTTGTGGCCTCATAGGCATCATGTTCGGTTTGCCTGGATGTCCACTCTTCATTCCAGGCTGCATATACTGAGCCTGAAAAGTATTTTGATTAATAATTTCTGAACTTCCTGCCATTCCGCCATGTTGATCGCCTGGGTTAAAGTTTTCACGATTATACGGATTGTACCCTTGCATTTGCCCTGGATGCATCATTGGGTTCATTCTTCCGTAGTTATCAACCCCCATCATCTGTTCCCTAGATGATGGAGGATAGTTATTCATATCAACGTTCATGTTAGGCCCTTCAATTTGATTAAAATATTCGCCTTGTTCATTGCTCATGTTTTGTTGGCCTCCATCTTGAAACGAGTCCATTGTGTTTCCCCGTAAATTCTTCGGTGATTTAAGTTTTTTGCTCTTGACTTGTCTAGTATGCCCTTTACCAGGGCCAGCATTTTCCATACTTCACTTACCGAAAAGTTCCTGACCCTCCGGTCGACTCCAGTGGCTTCAGTTTCCTGTCTTTGTTGTATACACAGAAGAGTTTCTTCAGCATAATTCTATTTACCCACCCTTCTAGAGCGAGAAATTGACCGTGACACCTATGAATAATCAACTCACATGTTTCGGGATACTTTTCTTGAATTGCGGTGCGTCCTAATATTGTCAATAAACACGCATGTATCGAACTGAGGCAGATTGCAATAGGGTAAATCTTAGTCAGATGGCAGCATGGTCTTATCAAACAGTGTATTATGTTGTTCTCTTCAATAAGCGGGAATATCGGACGAGAATAGCGATTCATACGCCTCTATAGGGATCGTGAAAATATTGGTTATGGGTGCTATGTATACTTTAAAAACAATAACAATCATTTCCTGTGTCAAAATATACAATTTGAACACGGAGCATGACTTCTATCAAATTCGGGAATTCTTTTGCGTAAATTGTCCACTGAGCGCAGATATACTAATATTGAGTTGTGAAGCGTCCGAGGCATTTCTTTTCAACACGGCTTGTTCAATTAGCTAATCGTTTCACCTCCCACGTATTGTTTCAAAAAAGTGACAATTTCATAATGGGGTGGCTTGATTTTGCATCAAATGTAATTCAAATCCGAATTCAAAATTCAAATAACATCTATCAAAATATATTTGAAGCGTTTCTATGGCGACTATATTGTAGAAAACAAAAATTTGACCTTTACTCTGGGGAGATGAACAGAAGAGCATTTGATTGCCTGAAGGCTTTCTATTGACGTCAATCAGACGGGAAAATCTGATATTATTGAGCATGCAAATGTATCTGTTTTCATTTTTTCCTTGACAGTATTGGTGCATAGATCGCATGTAGCAGTTTATTGACTTAGAAAATTTCAAACTAAAGTTAAAATAACGAAGATAAAGTAAAATGTCAGAATTTTCGAACAAAGAATAATTGGTGCAATTTTAGGAGATAAAATTCTATTTGCAATATTTAACCAGGCTGTTCCCGTTATAAAACGTCCACCCTCTGAAATTCTCAAAACTTATTTAGCACGGGAAATAACTCTAGCAGAAATATGCGATCTATCACATGAGAATCATATGACGCTGCAAAAAAAATATCGTATTATTAACAATATTTTTATGAAAAAAGTAAATTAGCTCGAATATGTATTCTGTTCAAACGAAAAAAGAACTCGTATGTAGACATATCATGTGGTTAAGTGTTCAGAAATTACACACATTTGGTAAAATTGTAACTGGCTTGTAAATGCAGTTGTTGTGCATACGGGAACCTGCATGTGAATTTGAAATATAACTTGAAAAAGACTAAAAGACTTTTTTTAAACTGACCCAACCTTCTGAAAAAGTTTGATAGGAGAAGAATCAGTGTATTAAAATTCATTTCTAACTAGTCCCAACTATAAAAAATAATTTGCATTGAAATAAGTTCATTGTCATCGAAAAACGTGAAGAACTTGAGATATCTATCAACTGCACCGTGGACACACGCCTAAACCTACAAAATGTCATACTTGGAGGAGATTTTAATCTGCCACATCTCAACTAGCAAACAACCACAGTGAACCTAATAACCCACAGTATGAAGAAGCATTTAGGAAAAAGCTAATCATAGTTAAATCTCAAATAACTACGACATGAACCAAATAGTAAATAAACCAACTAAAGGACAAAACACACTAAACCTACTCATGACAACCAATCCAGGACTTATTAGTAAAATCGAAGTAGCAAATATCAAAGGTAGGAAAGCCAAAGTATGAAAAAGAAACCCAGACTCGTGCACCTATTTAAAAAGAGCGCTATGATTGGACCTAAAGAAAACTTCCTAGACAATTGGGAACAGAATGAACAGCATGGAAGAATACACTGTAGAAGAAAACTGGGCATATCATCCAAAAGATCATGTCTATGTCGATTTAGATGTAGAAACTTTGATTTAATGTTACCTTATTTTCGAAACATTTACATATTTCTCAGATACATGAACCATAATTGTAAAAAAAAAATGAGTTGATCACATTTTTCGATCAAACTGACTGCTGAGTAACGAGCAAACCACAGAATAAACATGTTAAATGTGAATTGAAAATTAGATTATACGAGTTTCTTATATACTATGTTCCTAATTTTGTAATTTTTTTTAAAGGGAGACGTATTTAGGTCTTTCCACTTTTCTGTGGAAAGACCTATTGTTTTTCTTCTGATTATTTTTTTTTTTTTCTTCCGCCAAATTTTGTTCTTGCGATAAACATTTGTTTCGCAATATGTCGCTTAGATATTTGGTATATGATATCGAACAGTTTATGCGCTTTTGAAATTTACCCTGCGTAACCGAATACTTTTCTTTGTAGGAGTTATCTCCCCAAACACTGTTTTCCTTGTTATCACAACTCCTTCGCAACCGTAAAAGATTACGACAAATTTATTTTATAAAATTGCTCGTTTTATCCTTCGCATGATTTGTCCAATTTCGACCGAAACAATATGAACGCTCCATATGAGAGTTATTTCCCTTTTTGTATTTGAAATTTTGAAATGTATTTTAAACTGGAACACCATAAGTGATAGAGACCTAGGATCTTTTGATTTGAGGTCCTTGGTCCAAAAAAATGAAAATTAGGTCAAGGTCAAAGGTCAAGGTCATATTCTAATTTTTGAATTTGTCTTATTTTCACTCATTTTCATTAACCTGATAAGATATCGACAAATTATTTTTACTAAATTGTTAGTTGCGACATGTCGTAACTTAATAATTTTGGTTGAAAGGGTGCGTAGACAATAAATGGGAGTTTTAGCCCCTATCATATCTAAAATTATGCGTAAAGTGATATAACTTATTAACCATACATATTAGAGACCTAGGGTCTTTTGATTTGAGATCATCAGTTAGTGACCTTGAAATTGAGGTCAAGGTCATAGGTTAATTTGACGTTCTAGATTATGACCTTTGCTTAAAATTCATATCTGAACATCAGAAAGCCATAGGAACTGAAATTTTAGACTGATTTTTAATATTTTAATATCAAAATAGATATTTACTGGTGGAAAGACCTTCAATTGTTCTCTGAACAATTGGTTTTTAATTATATAAGTTTTTCTTGTTTCCGAACCCCTGTAATTATATTGTATTACCTTGTAAACATCAAAGGAATGCTGATCCAATTCCATCATCAGGTGGAGTCCTCCTTCCTTGGCTGTTTCGGCGCTATTCCACAACAACCTCCAGAGGTGCGCCGGCTCAGGTGATCAATCTGAACCTGGAGCTGGATGGCCTACACGGCTCCAATGTCTCAGCTGATGTCATTGCTGTTCTTCTGTAACTGAATGCTGTTCTGTATATCTATATCTCTCCATTATCTACACAATAACTGTTCATTGTTCTATCACTTTGCACTTTTCCACACTTCGTCTCTTTTCCTCCAAATCCACTGTGATGCCACTTCTGCTTCTCTACACACTTCTGTAATCAGTTTCTTCCTCTCTGCTCCTACCACTCCCAAGGTCCTAAGTGCCCGCCACATTGACTGTCCTGCAAAGCCCCTGCATCCGACTTCTATTGCCATACACCACGTCCTCCATCCCCACTGTTTGCAATCCTCTACTAGCTGCTGGTATTTTGCCATCTTTCTTTCATAAGCTTCCTCTATTCTGTCTTCCCATGGAACTGTTAGTTCCAGCAATACCGCCTGCCTAGTTCCCTGTGACCAAATGACTATATCTGGTCTTAGCGATGTTACTGCTATTTCTGCTGGGAAACTCATGCGTTGATGTATGTCTGCTGTCATCTGTCAGTCTGATGCTGTTCCAAGTATCCCTAAACCTTCTGCCTGGTTGTCTTTCTTTTCTCCAGCCCTCACAAAATTTACAAATGTGATGTTCTTCTGCATCTTTCTCTTCTTTCTCCTGGTGGTATCCAACTTTGCTGCTATTGTTTTCAATACACTGTCATGCCTCCATGTATATCTTCCATCTTTCAGTGCGACTGAACATGCTGTAGAGATGCTGGTTTGTCTTTGCATAAGGTGCATGTTGGGTCTTCTATCAACCCCCAGGTATAGAGGTTTGATGGGCTTGGTAAAACATCATACACTGATCTTAGGAGAAAACTCAATCTGTATCCCTCCATACTCCAAATCTCGCTCCAGGTCAAAGCCCTGCTTCTAGCTCCTTGCCAATTCAACCAACTACCCTGCTGTTTCATTCCCACTGCCTTAACATTCCTACTCTCTTCTTCCATCTGTCGTATTTCCTGTTGCACCAGTTCCCTCCGTCCCTTCTCATTTGCTGTATCCCACCTTGGTTTTGTTGTCATACCAAATCCCTGTCTACCAACTGCTGTTACACCAACGATGACACTGTGCTTTAGTCTGGTCTCAGCTTCCTTAACTGCTTCCTCTGCTTTCCATTTTCTTCCTGTCCTGATCTTTACTTTGGCTCCTCTCACTTTAGCATCTTTGCTGTCTCTCAACGTCATAACCTGTCTTGTCTTTGTAACTTTATACTCTTCTGTCAATGCCTTCATTGGTAATTGTAGCTTTGTATCTGTGCTGTACAATCCAATGCTGCTGAAACTTCTTGGAACACCCAACCATCTTCTTAGGCATGCACTGATCTTTCTCTCTAAGGCCTCCACTTTGGACAATGGGAACTCGTAAACTAGTAATGGCCACAGTATCCTTGGTAAGACCCCATGTTGATATATCCAGGCCTTATATCTTCCTGGGAGCCCACTTTTGTCTATCTTCGTCAGCCATTCTACCAATTGCACTTGAACTTCACCCATGTTTACCATATTTGCTGGTGTTGCATCAAACTTTTTACCTAGGCATTTCACTGGTTTCTCTCCAACTGTTGGTATCTTTTCACCTGCTAACTCAAATGTCTCATCTTGCACTTTGCCTTTCCTCACTATCAAACTTCTAGATTTACTTGGTTTGAACTTCATTCTGGCCCACTTAATCATCCTTTCCAATTCCTCTAAAGACCATCTTCCCTCTATGACTGTTTTTGCTGTCACTGTCATATCATCCATAAAAGCTCTTACTGGTGGTTGCCTGACCCCTGATGACAATAATGGTCCTCTACTTGGGTTTTCTACTGATTTTACAATTAAGTTCATTGCTGCTGCAAACAGGACTACTGATACTGTACACCCCGTTAGTATTCCAAATTCAAGTCTCTGCCAAGCTGTGGTGAAGTCTCCAGCTGTGAACCTCATTTCAATCTTGTCAAAATACTCTCGCAGCATAGTTCTGATAGTTGGTGGAACATGATACCTCTCCAATGTCAGATCTACTAGTTTGTGAGGTATGGACCCATAAGCATTAGCCAGATCTAGCCAAAACA
The DNA here is from genome assembly GCF_965363235.1 of Mytilus galloprovincialis. NCBI lineage: Eukaryota > Metazoa > Mollusca > Bivalvia > Mytilida > Mytilidae > Mytilus > Mytilus galloprovincialis. Next base: position 46,949,949 of record NC_134847.1, on the reverse strand, counting down.
CTGCTAAGTCACTTTTCTTCTCCTTTGCTTCTCTTAAAATCTGTGTAATAACACTGGTGTGTTCGATGCAACCAGATACTTCAGGCATGCCTCCTTTCTGGACTGCGATGTCTATATATTCGTTGCCAAGCAGGTACCTCGTCGTTCTCCTTGCTTAAACTGCCAGGAATATCTTCCCCTCAATGTTCAATAGGGAGATGGTTCTAAACTGTTCAACTTTCCTGGAGTTCTCTTCTTTTGGTATAAAACATCCTTCTGCCTTGTACCATGACTGTCATCTTTCTCCTCCAAATTACTTTTAATAGCTTCCACAACCTTCTGATCAGTCTGGGACAGTTCTTATATACCCTATATGAAATACCATTTGGTCCTGGTGCTGACCCTGCTCTTGCCTTTCTCACTACGTCCTGCACTTCTTGGAACTTCAGGTCTGACTCATCAAACTGTTCTTTTGGCTCCTCTGGTGTTAACAATTTCTCACATTCTTCCAGGTCGTCTCCTCGTCTCTCATCACTGTGGGTCTTACTGAGATGTTCTTCCACTTCTTCCCTCGAGTTTTCCAGTTTACCAGATCCTCTCGCTCCAAATAATCGCTTCATATACTGAACTGGGTTTGCTGTAAATGTTGTTCTCTCCTTTGCCTTTTTCTTTCTATCTCTTCTATGAGTTTCTGCTCTTGTATGTGTGTTAAGTTTCTCCCTAGTTTCCTTTCTTAACTGCTGTAATGGTAACCTTTCATTCTCATTGGCGACTTTGTACCTCTTCTTTAACCTTCTCAAGTCTCCTCTCAATTCCTTGATCTTCTTCTGTCTCCGGTTACTATGGCCTTGTTTTGTTGGTTGTTTCCCTTGTGGTACCACTCCAAATCTGTCCTTTCCTACGCTGTAAATAATGGACGTCATTGCTGTTATCTTTCTGTCTACACTGCCTGCTAATGTTGCCTCTAAGATGTTTTCCAAATCTTCGTCAAGAGCTTTCCAAGCTGCTTTGTCTGCATTCGTTGGCCATTTGATCTTCTCTTTGCGTGGCTCATTCTCTTCTCTACGGGTTGTTGGTTCTATCCTGTCTTCTCTACGGACTGTTGTTTCTATCCCATCTTCTCTATGGACTGTTGGTTCTATCCTCTCTATCTCTTCTGCCTCGTCAAGTTGTTCTACCTCTGTAGGCTGTTCCTCGTGCTCATCCTCACTCTGGGTCACAGGGAGGCTATCATCACTGTGGTTTGCTTCCTGGATGGTCTCCTCCTCCGTCTGACCAGATCTCTCTGTGCGTTGATTGCCAGAATGGGGTTGCACACATTTCATTCTGCTTTGATGGATCTTCAAACCTCTAGAATTCTTACAGACTTTACCACAAAAACATTTACATCCGTTGTTCTGGTTCGTTGTCCTTGTCGGTTCCATAGTCGTTTCCTGATCCTGTCCTATGGGCTGTTCATCCTCCCTCGCTCTCGCACAGCCCCGAGGGTGTCTTAGTATATATCGTTCCATAGCGTATAATTATATTTCATGCACTTTTTGAATAAAATATTGTTTAAACTAAAAGATCATGCTGCAAGCAACTAAATAATTCATGGGCCTTGGCCCACATATAACTCGGTAAAGGACGTAAACAACATGTGCCTTAGATCTCCACACATATCAGAAGACAGACACGAGGCAGACAGCGAAGATACAATGCTGCTAAAACATAACACCAATAAAAATTGGCACAAGTACAAACAGACCTTGTCAAGAAGACGATGAACGAGGCCCATGACAACTATGTTCGATAAATCTTAAATCAAGAGGACGAAGAAAACACTAAACTAAACATTGGCAAGAAATTCTGGAAATATATAAAATCAAGGAAAAAGACACAATAGGAATATCATCCCTCCAGAACAACCTCGGAGAGCATGACAGCAAAGGAAAACAGAAATATTGAACACTCAATATGATGGTGTCTTCACGACAGAGGATACCAAAAATATGGCCAATTATGAGGAAGTAACATATCAGATCGGAAGAGGTTGAGAAACAGCTAAACTTTGATTCCTAGACCCAACAAAAGCAAACAGTCTAGATGAACTACACAGAAGCACACTGCCAAATTGCACCGTTCCTGACACAAAATTCTATGAACAGTTTTATGACGGTGGAAATGTTTCTGAAAATTGGCGACAAGCAAACATCACAGCCATCTACAAACAGGGGAACAGAAGTCAATCAATAAACTACCGCCCAATATTTAACTACAATATGTAAATTCATGGAAAAACATGATCTATATGCACATCATTGACATCTTGAAGGACATCAAGTCCTATGATATCCAACTTTCAGCACGGATTCAGACATAATCGATCATGTGAAACCCATCTCATTAACACATAGTAACAGTTGCAAGTGAACTGGACCATCGAGGACAAATTGACTTGCTTATCCTTGATTTCTAAAAAGCGTTCGATACATTCCAAAACAAAGACTTCTTAAGAAAATGTTAAACTATAGGATACCATACAACACTTCACAATGGATTTCGACATGGCTCACTCAGCGACACAAGAGAGTATGTCTAGATGGAGAAGCCAGTGAGAACAAACCAGTAGGATCAGGAGTTCCACATCTAGGGTAAATTATTGGAACTACTTTGTTTCTTAATATACACCAACGATAAGGCAGAAACAATCTCATCACTGTCAACCCTCCGTCTATTTGCTGACGACTTGCTCCTATATAGATCCATCAAGGGTAGTGAGTACAGCTTACAACTACAACAAGATATAAGATCATCTAACAGAACTGACTAAATGAGCGGAGAGGTAGCAAATGACATTCCACGCCGCAGCTAAATGCTTCACCAGGGCCGTAACTAGTCTCTTTTAATAGTGAGGCAAAATATATTTTGGGCGAGGGGTCTGGGGAGCTCTGAGAAAAATAACGCAAAATCGTGCATTCTGAGCGTTTCTCAGACTCTTTCTTGCATTGAAACGGCTTAATTAATTTTTAGATATTTTTTTTCGACAATCAGGTCCCAAAGCAAAAACAAAGATTCATTTAAGAATTGAATGCTTCTTTTTATAACTTTATTGGGGTGTAAAAGCGTTGACCGAAGTACATTTTGTATGAAGCGCGGAAGCGCTTCATTCTAAAAATGTGTGCACGGTCAACGCTTTTACAACCCTATAAAGTTACAAAAAGAAGCATTCAATACTTATAATTACATTTTTTAGCTATGATCATGAAAACACGAATTTTATATATTTTTTATTTAATTCACCTGTGCACTTTATTGTTGGACCACGTGTTATCATGAATGAAAAGTTGTATTGAGCAATGCAACTGCTTACGGAATAACACGTGATGTGCAGTTAGCCAATCAGAATTAAGTATTATAATGAAACATACATCTAATGTAATTATTGTAATTTAAGACTTTTAGGTATTAGAGTCAACATTAAAAGACCGATCTGTAGGATAAAGCAAGAATCGTAATTCTCATAATTATTAATACCGTATCTCTCTGTCTGTTCTTGTCTTGTATTGTGATTAGACTCTGGTGATTTTTTTATGACTAGATTTAAATATAGTGACATTGCAGTATTATACGTTAAGTACTAGTACTGCTTAAGTCCACACTAGGGACTATCTTCACCTTGTTTTATGATCTTTTACGGTATTAATGATTCTTTAAAAGTATTGTTGAAGACCATCCGGCAACTATCAAGATGAAGAGCAGGAACACAAACTTTGAACATTGATCATTTGTATTTTTTCTATGCATTGAATTTGTGTGCGATTATGTCCCCATACTCCTTTATTATCTGTTAAAGGGTCTCAACACGACTTAATGCAAGTTTAACCCTTCAGTGTAAAAGGTCATATATGGCAATACCTTGTTTTTTTCTTCAAATTATTTGATATCGGGAATTATGTGACCTTACTTTAATTCAAACCATGTCAGCTATCTAGTTTTATTTACAATAAAACAAACTGTTTTGTATTCTTTGATATGAATTTCAATTATCCATGCAGAAAGGGCAAATTTTTTTGTGTCCACTGAGTAGCATCGCATGTTCTTAAAATATTTTTTTAGCACAATTCTAGACATCGGTGGACATGCAACATTGCAAAACCACGTTTACAAATGAAAATCAACGCTCAGACTATAGTCATAAAGTAGGACAATAAATGAACAAAAGACAACCCGGAACACAGAAGTACAAACAATAGACCACCAACTCTGAAAACTAAAAGGAAAATAGAAACATGGATAACGAAAAACATCCAGAGGATACACCAGAGAATGAAGAGAACTTGCTTCTTGCAAGACACTTTCCGTGAAAACAATTTGATATGAAAACAACCTTTTGTTTCATTTTTTTTTTTTTTTTTTTACATGAGGCATTTGCCTCATTTGCCTCAATGTAGTTACGGCCCTGTTCACACTGAGAGTATCAAGAAAAATAAGCCTAACGATAAAAGAGTATGAAATGATAGGACAACTATCCAAAGTTCACCAACATCCATCACACATTAAGAACGTTATCACAAAATCCAACCGAGTATTATGATTCCTAAGACGTAAACATCTGGAAGTGTCTTCAAGACATTAAAGCACAGGCCTATACATCGCTAGTGCGCCCACATCTTAAATTGAGTACGCCTCTGCAGTATGGGATCCATATCGCAGAAAACATCACATTGACTCCCTTGAAATGGTCAAAAGATGACCGGATGCCAGATTTGCGACATCAACATCAGTGGCGTAGCTTGCACGTATGCTCAGATGCTCAAGCATCCACATCATTTTGACAAAAGTAAAAAATAGCAGCAGTTTAACTCGGAAGTATCCAAATATAACAAGGCTGAGGATATGAGCAGTCATTTTCGAAGCACTATGCCTGGTCTTTCATTAAGGATAATTTCGTTTATGTAAACAAGATAGTTGAATCGCAGAATAGTGTTTCAAGTTAACTTTTGGTCGTAAAAAAAAAGTCTACGTCATCGGCTTAGGCAAGCGGAGAGGACTGATACGCAGACCCGTGGACATGTTTCATCTGAAATTGAACCTAGTGGAGTGATGACTTCTCATTTGACTATAGCAACTAACAACTAAAACACCATATCATGATATCGTAACGTTTCTTGCGACATGGTAAACGACGTGATGAAAAAATCAATTTGTAATAGATCGTGATAAGTCCTAGGCTAATGAATTCCCGTTTCTATCTAGGTTCAAATACTAATTTTAATTTCAATCAGTAAAGAACAAAGATCCAATGTTCACCGCCAAGCACATTTCATGTCATATTTTATATATTAAAGGACAAGGAACAAGCTAGGGAATAACTAAAAAAAACACTTTTTTTTCTTTCTTTTTTTCTTTTCAATATCTTAAGAAATAAAAGCTTCACAGCAAATGAAATGGGATTTTCATTACAATTTATATTTCAAATGGTCATAACTGGTTAAAAATATAATATTTGATCACGACTTATTTTCCAAATTGTAAAAGACATTGCTTATGATATGAGTTTCACTTAAACTGACAAGAATTGTACACATAAGAGTGCTAACAAGACCGGACGATCGGACACCCGGTATTTCTAGGTCTCCTGCAACGCGTTTAGCTCAGTAATAAAAAAATCAAAAACCCAAGGTTGTCACGAGACTCAAATTCCTGGAAAGATTAGTCACTTCAGTTCATATACGCCAAATATAACTTTAAGATTGGTTGCAGAGGCGGGTTTTTTTTTGGGGGGGGGGGGGCAAGGCGGCCCGGGTCTCCCCTTTTCTGCGAAAAATTTGGTTGCTTATATAGGGAATCACTGGCGCATGACCGGAGCGGGCCCACTCTTAGGCAGTCAACGGGCCCCCACTTATGAAAATTTCTGGATCCGCCACTGGGGTGGGAAACTTTACATCAAATATTTATGAATTGAATGATGGTAGTTTCGAGGAAACAATAACATTTGGTTAAAAATATAAATAATAATTATATGTATTGGTGGGAATTTTGAATTTAAACAAAAATCTAACTAGTGTCGGATTCTGTGGGAGTACATGTTCTCAAATAAAAATAATTTTCTGCATAAAAAGGTCCAAAAAAATTTCGCCTCGCTCCGATCGGCGCCGAGACATCCACATCATTTCAACCCTGGCTACGCCACTGAACATACAGTGATCGAGTCAATACATCATGAAAACCCTAGAATGACAAACGCTATAATTTAGACGGAAATCGAGTAGATTGAGCATGTTTTACAAAGCCACACATGACAGGCCAGTCGACATACCAACATACACGAGAATAAAATTGAGAATGAAAAAGGGGAATGTGTTTAAGAGACAACAACCCGATCATAGAGCAGACAACAGCCGAAGGCCACCAATGGCCATTGGGTCTTCAATGCAGCGAGAAACTCCCGCACCCGGAGGCGTCCTTCAGCTGACCCCTAAACAAATATGTATACTAGTTCAGTGATAATGAACGTCATACTAAACTCCGAATTATACACAAGAAACTAAAATTAAAAACCGTACAATACTAACAAAAGCCAGAGGCTCCTGACTTGGGACAGGTGCAAAAATGCGGCGGGGTTAATTCAATATGTTTTTTGAGACCCCCCTGTTTTAAAATGACATTTGGTTTGATTACGTAAGAAGATTATGTGTACCTAATTTCGCGAAAACGTCAATATATTTAGCTTTTAAAATTGAACGAACCTTGGTTGATTATCGTCATAAACATTTCGCCAAGAGTTTCAAATGGTGAAGTTAAAATCGTCCCTTCGTAAATTTTATGGACGCCATCACGAGTTGGTTGACCGTTATGGAATAACCGTTTCACAAATGATATATCAAGACCAGCTACTTCAATAAGACAATACCATCTAGAAAAATCACTAGTATCAGTACCTTTACGGACCGTTTGACACATTCCCCATATGTTTTGTAAAATCATTTCGGCCGTACTGCCAGTTCGGCCATACTTTTGTAGAGTGGTTTCGGCCATACTTTTGTAAAGTCGTTTCGGCCATTTTGTAAAATCATTTCATACGGGCCGTTTGACACATTCCCCATATATATTTTGTAAAATCATTTCGGCAGTACTGCCAGTTCGGCCATACTTTTGTAAAGTTGTTTCGGCCATACTTTTGTAAAATCGTTTCGGCCATTTTGTAAAATCATTTCAGCCGTACTGCCAGTTCGGCCATACTTTTGTAAAGTCGTTTCGGCCATAATGTAAAAAATGACGTTTTTTCCCTACATTCGTGATCATTTTATAAATTTGAGTTATTTGTAAAAATAAAATGTACAAATTTATGCAATATTTATATAACACATAAATTACAAATAATAAGAGTTCTGTGTTCTATGGAAAGGAAAAATACGTCCACAAATCCGTATTTTGAGAAAATATCTGAAATTTGAACCTCAATTTACTCAAAAAGTAGCACATGAAGGTATATTTTTTATTACTTATTTGATTTAATCAGGTAAAAAATAGCCTACATGCAATTTTCATCAAAATGTAAATACGGGATCAAAACTGTATCGTATGCCCTTAACAAAAGTATGGCCGAACCAAATTTACAAAGTATGGCCGAACTGGCATATTAGAAACGATTTTTACAAAAGTATATTCGAACTGGCAGTATAGCCGAAACGACTTTACAAAAGAATTGCCAAACTGGCGGTTTAGCCGAGACGACTTTACAAATTATGACCGATCTGACAGTATTGCCGAAACGACTTTTGAAAAGAGTGGCCGATCTGACGGTATTGCCGAAACGACTTTTACAAAGTATGGCCGAAATGACTTACAAAGTATGGCCGAAACGACTTTACAAAGTATGACCGAAACGACTGTACAATTTATGACCGAAACGACTGTACAAAGTATGACCGAAACGACTTTACAAAGTATGACCGAAACAACTTTACAAAGTATGACCGAAACAACTTTGCAAAGTATGACGGAAACGAACGTGGCAGATGCGGAAGTTTGTCTGAAACGTCCTGCATCGCTCCCGACACGCTTAACTCCTTCATTCTTGATATAAACGATGTCCTTTTCCTGAATATTTTAAAACTAGGTGATTTCATTTTGAAATAAAGGATACCAAAAGATACTGGTATGTCTGCTTCATACTACACATATATTTTGATAGGAAGGATCAGTAAACTTGTCTAGAAGTCTACTAGTAGTTTTCTAGGGTGAACATTCATTTGCTTATCCCCTCAGTTTTTAATTTTAACTTCATTTGCACGTATCTTTTTAATGGAATTTTCTTTCAACTACAGCTATATATATCAATACTGGAGCATAGGAGGACATGATTTCACGCCAAGCAGATTAAGTACTTTGATTATGCTTCAAGTATGTAGCAACGAACATTCTTTAATAAGGTGTGCTATTGTTTATATTATTATTGAGTATGCATTTGTGATTGTAGTTTTTTTTTATTACTAGTATACAGTTACTATAGAATTGACTGTTTCCCCTAAACTGATTTCGACATTATAGGTACATTTTGTGTGTTCACTGAGAAAGACGGAAGAAACCAAAGGTATATCACAAGTCGAAAAAGATCAAGAGATTCGGGAAAAAAAACCAAAAAAGGGACATCATAAGTCTTAATTAAACGACCGAGAGAGACGCAGAAGAAACCAAAGAGACACAAGAAGTCGAAAACAGACTTGCAACGCGATGAAAAAAAAACTGAAAAAAAAAATACCACAAGACAAAGAACAGGCTACAAAAACATAGAGTTTGTTCTTTTTCTTTTGTTTTCTTCAAACAGCAATGTAAAATAAAGATGTAATGCTGTTTATCTATATTATACTCATTCGATGTAGTGGGTTATGTTAAAAAGAATAGAAAAAACGGTAAACATGTAAGAGAGAAATGGTTTAACTGTACTATATAAAAGTTTTTTTGACTGCTCCAGCACATCTTTCTTGCTGTTTACACAGTTTGGTGTAACCTTTTAAAAAGTAGATACCAAATGAAGACAATCAAATACACCGTCACCAGTGCTAAAATTCATCAATTTGAAACTAATTCAGGGATTGAAGAAGCTTTTGTTGTTATCGTAGTTCATTGCGATTTGTCCCCAAATGATTTTTTTTCAGTTTTCGTGTTTGTATACATCATGTACATGTTGTAAGTGAGTGTAGAAGTGTTCCGAACTTCCTTTTATGAAGTTCGAATTCTATAGGTAAATCTGAGTAGTAAGTATGCTGCCGGTTTTGCTTTTCTATTTGAGTTTGCATTGGTCCGGGCATTGTATCAACTCTTAAATTGAGTTTTTGTAAGAGAGAAAAATTCCCAACCCGTATGTTTTGTACGTCATCTGTGTAGGACACTTCAAATTTGAGCTTAGACCATTTGTAGTACCTTGAAGTCATTAGTTCAAGGCGGAACATGATTAGTTCTTAACGCATATTTTATGCGGTCTTCTATCTTGACTCCATTTTCCTGTTTGCTTATCCTTTCAGTCTGGATTGCTTCTTTTGATAAATGCATTGTGTTGAATTCCATATATTTATGTTACAATGAACCCTTACAGCTCACTTTAGATTTTGTTGAATGGCTATTGGAATTATTTTGTCTTTGTATACCTTCCAATCCTGTTGTATTTATCTGAGACTACTATAACACATAGTTAACTATAGAGCAATGTCACTCGGCACAGGCAGAGACATTGTATTATATACTCTCTGGCACAGGTAGGAGTTCCATAGTATCAGAGACATCAGAGACATATAATACAATTGTATTATATGTCTCTGATAGTATATATATTTCCTATATTAAAAACCTTTTGAATTTTGGTTTACATTATACTATAAATATGTCCTCTACAAATAGCTTTTTTTTTTTAAATAGTTGATAATAATCCCCTGAGTGACCCATCAATGCGATCCTCACAAATGCCGGATTTCTCACCGACTCGATTTACTATTTATCTCACTAACATCCGGTCCTTTTTTTGCGTGGTCTCGAAATGGCTACAGCTGGTGAACCTCAGAAAAAAGAAGTTTTACCCATTGTCTATCAATATCTGAAAGATTTATGTTTTGATGGAGCAAAACAATTAAAGGAAAAGTTCAAAGTAGTAAGTTTGAAGTGTTTAAAGTTCCCCGTACTGCCACAGTGAGAGGTCTGCATCAAACTTCAGAGGAAAACAGAAAACACGTGGTTGTGTTGTTACATGGGCTCGAGAGTTCCTCGATCTGAAGGAGGAGACGTATCTAGTCTACTTCCATTTCAACATGTTTCTATGTGTTTTACATGGCAATCAGTCAGAAAAAATGGACTCAAGCATATAATTTTGGCTTAAATCTGACTCAAAGAAAAACACTTTATTATAAATACAAAAAGGGGGATGGTCGAGGTATATCCCAACTGAAGAGATGCAGGTCGGTTGGGAAGTTTGTAATTTTATACCTGATCTGGAAGCCCCTGAACATTTAAAATTTGAAAAAGTTAATATTAACAAAAAAAGTATCATAGCAACCTGATTAATATGGGGACGAAGTCCCCAATAACCATGATAACAGTAGAAAATTCAATAAAAAAAAAAAAAAAAAATCTGGAAAATTTTCCCTATATTTTTATTGTACTAATGAACTCAAAATCGTTCAATTTTTTTTTTTGTCGCGTTTTTGAATTTCCAGATCTGCGCTGAAATCTACTTCCGTTTCCGGTCTTGTTTGCATGAGACTTTGAATAAAATGTATATTTATCAGTCTAAGAAAGGAACTCAATACTAATTCATTTTTAAAAATTGTTTGTTATAAAAAAAACGTTACCTGATGACAGCGTTTCTTTGTTTACATTGAATATGACGTCATAACTTAAATAATGTCACAACTAAAATCCCTAACAACAGAACCAAAATCGGAAACGTTACGTTCTTTGTTTACATTGAATATGACGTCATAACGTCACAACTAAATCCCTAACGACAGAACCAAATCGGAAACGTTACGGTATTTCCGTTTCTCTTTTTAACATGTTTGATTTACAAAAAAAATCATACAGACTTCGTCCCCATTCACAGGTTATGCCTGCCTCATATTAAATTTCTAAAAATTTTGTAAAAGAATGAAGCCTCGGACACACCTTAACAAATAGCTCGAACGGATACCTAAGGGATAAATTTTTTTCAATCCATTCATGTCCGTAAAACATCTGTTCTTATCCGTTGCATGTCCATTTAGCGTACGTTTTATTCGAACGTTGAACATATTGAACGCATGTGAAACAGACTTCTACCGGAAGTATAACGGATAAAACGGATGATGAACGAATCTGAAAACTGATAAATGACAATTAAAAATTTCGCGTCAGAAATGCCAATTAGATTTGAAATTCTTAACTTAAAGGTTCATAATCGACCTTAGAGTAAGGGCACGTCTTCACAATCAAGCTGCTCTTATTCAGGCCAGACACTGCCCTTTTGTGGCATTTTGAAGAACAAAACAAAACCAGTTACACAGAAACATTTTGAATATTTATGCGATTTACATGTATTATTATTGTCGCCTTTAATTTTTCCGTATATCGTGTTCATTCGTTTTATCCGGTACGCTTCTGTTAGGTGTCCGTTTTATGCGGTACTCGTCTGTTGGTTGTACGTTCGACATACGTTCTGTCCGGTATGTTTCCGTTTCTCGTACGTTGTATATCCTGTGTGTGTCCGTTATGCATTCGTTACGCGTTCGTTTTGATTTGGTCAGTACATCAACGGAATCCCAATGGATAACAATTCTTTCAACGGACAACTTTTATTTTCATCCGTTAGGTGTTTGTTTGTGCTATTTGGTAAGGTGTGACCGAGGCTTAAAGTATGGCACCCATCAACCAACAACCTTTGGATGACCAGTTGATATAGAGAGCTAACAAATTCTGTGTTTACATGGTTTACATGAAGCTGAATAAAACTGAAAAATGTTTTAGACATTTAGTCATTTATAATTATACACTTTTTTGTTTTGCAGAACCCACCACCTAAAGGTTCACCAAAGCTTGAAGATGTTTACACAACATGGCAGAGGTAATGTACTAGCTAAATGAGATCATGCACATCATTAGTACAATTCCTTACTTTTTTCACCAGGTCTCCAAATTTATGAAGACATACAGCATGTACAGTGACATCATGGACATTGCTAGATAAAATTTTCATTATTGATTTTTTTTAAGTATTGCCGAAAGTTGTCCCTTTGCACATCGCAAAAGAAATTAGGCCATTGGTAGCCCACCTAGAATAGATTATTTTATTTTCATCTAACTTTTGGGATAGTTCAGGCAGGTGACCGGGAGGATTAAATTTTTTAATTTGTTTTCCTTTGAAACCAAATTGGTCCAAAGGTACATACTCAAAGTCATTGTATACGTAAAAAATCGAAAGTATTCTAATCACTGAAATTTGTCTTGAATAGTGATTTTAAAATTGGTCACTGCTATTTAAATTGCTCAAGATTATTATTTCAGGCCCTACCTGTAATTAATCTTCCTTACTATTAATGTCTGTTACCCATTTTAGATCAACTTAATAATCCTGGTAAAACTACTTGAAGAAATAGGAAAACTGTGCCAATATTATATCTATAGGAAATTTGGGCAAATCAATTTAATTTATTGCCAACTTAACAGACTTGAGAGTCTGTCACCAAAACATCCAAAATTAGTACACAACCTAAAAAAATGTTTCTTTCAATACAGATCTTACTTATATAAATTTAACATACATTTATTGCAGTTCTAATGGAAAGAGGAAAAATAGAGACACGCCCACTTCTGGTAACAAAAAGGCAAAGACTGAATCATCGTCAGATTCCTCAGACAGCAGGTACTTTATCATGTTTACATACAATGTAGTTACAGTAGAATATTGCCATAATTTGCCGTAATCTTTGTGTGTTATCCCATGTTCAACCATTGCATGAGTTAGGATTGATGTGTTTTCAGACAAGAAGTTTTTAAAAAGGTCATGTCTATTAGTAATAAAAAGAACAGAAATGAATGTCCAAGATTTCTAGATATTTTTTAAGGAATCAAAACATGTAAGATAAATATATCAGAGATTGGAAGGCACATACAAGTTAGTCAATCAAATTTTAATTCTAATTAAGGTAGGCAATTTGTGTTGGTGATCATAGTGTCATAACTTACTCAAAAAATGATTCAAAACAAATCTTTTTTATGTAATCTGTAAACTGTTTTCATAGCATTACTATTTGAAAAATGTTATTTGCAAACATCAAATATAATATTAAAGCTGGCAGAATTTTAAATGATATATTCCCAAGCAGGCTCGCAAGGTATTCTTTTTTATAAAGTCCATCAAAAACAAAAATGCCATTTTCTATAATTCCATAGGTCCTGCTTGCCAACAAAATATAAAAAAATTAAGCAATTACAAATATATACAATATTTATTTTCAGTGACTCGGAAGATGAAAAGGCTCAAAAACCGAAAGATAAATCTCCAGCAAAGAAAAGAGGAAGACAGTCATCAAGCTCTAGTTCCTCTGATTCGTCTGATGATAACACATCTAAAAAACCAGCAATGAAAAAAGTAGCTGTAACGCCAAAAACTGGTAACAAACCTGTTGTAGCACCTAAGAAGAAGGCAAACAATGATAGTAGCGGTACATCTGATTCTGATGCAGATTCTGAAAGTTCAGATAATGAATCATCAAAAAAAGTTCCTGCCAAGAAAAAACAGCCATCATATAACAATGTACCACCACCAGGAGCTGTTACACCAAAAGGAAAAAGTCCTGCAGCAAAAAATAAAAAAGCAGAGAGTAGTTCTAGCGAAAGTTCATCTGATGAAGAGGATAAAAAGAAGGCAAAGAAACCAACATCACCTGTCACTAAACAATCTACCCCAGCCAAGAAAAAAGCTGAATCAAGTAGCAGTGATTCTTCAGATAGTTCTGAGGATGAGAAACCTAAATCACCTGCAAAGGCCACAACACTTAAAGCAAAGGCTGCTACTACCGCCAAGACACCAATCAAGAAAAAAGCTGAATCAAGTAGCAGTGATTCTTCCGACAGTTCTGAGGACGAGAAACCTAAAACAGCTGCAAAGACCACAACACCTAAAGCAAAGGCTGCAACTCCAGCTAAGACTCTAACGAAGAAAAAAGCTGAATCAAGTAGCAGTGATTCTTCTGACAGTTCTGAGGATGAGAAACCTAAATCACCTGCAAAGGCAGCGACACCTAAAGCAAAGGCTGCAGCTCCAGCTAAGACACCAATCAAGAAAAAAGCTGAATCAAGTAGCAGTGATTCTTCAGATAGTTCAGAAGACGATAAACCTAAAACAGCTGCAAAGGCAGCTACACCTAAAGCAAAGACTGCAACTCCAGCAAAAACACCAACAATGAAAAAAGCTGAATCAAGTAGCAGTGATTCTTCCGACAGTTCTGAAGATGAGAAACCTAAAACAGTCGCCAAGGCAGCTACACCTAAAGCAAAGGCTGCAACTCCAGCAAAGACACCAACAAAGAAAAAAACTGAATCAAGTAGCAGTGATTCTTCAGATAGTTCAGAAGACGATAAACCTAAAACAGCTGCAAAGGCAGCTACACCTAAAGCAAAGGCTGCAACTCAAGCAAAAACACCAACAAAGAAAAAAGCTGAATCAAGTAGCAGTGATTCTTCCGACAGTTCTGAAGATGAGAAACCTAAAACAGTCGCCAAGGCAGCTACACCTAAAGCAAAGGCTGCAACTCCAGCAAAAACACCAACAAAGAAAAAAGCTGAATCAAGTAGCAGTGATTCTTCCGACAGTTCTGAAGATGATAAACCGAAAACAGCTGCAAAGGCAGCTACACCTAAAGCAAAGGCTGCAACTCCAGCAAAGACACCAACAAAGAAAAAAGCTGAATCAAGTAGCAGTGATTCTTCCGACAGTTCTGAGGACGAGAAACCTAAAACAGCTGCAAAGACCACAATACCTAAAGCAAAGGCAGCAACTCCAGCAAAGACACCAACAAAGAAAAAAGCTGAATCAAGTAGCAGTGATTCTTCAGATAGTTCAGAAGACGATAAACCTAAAACAGCTGCAAAGGCAGCTACACCTAAAGCAAAGGCTTCTACTCCAGCAAAGACACCAACAAAGAAAAAAGCTGAATCAAGTAGTAGTGATTCTTCTGATAGTTCTGAAGATGATAAACCTAAAACAGCTGCAAAGGCATCTACACCTAAAGCAAAGGCTGCAACTCCAGCAAAGACACCCACAAAGAAAAAAGCTGAATCAAGTAGCAGTGATTCTTCAGATAGTTCAGAAGACGATAAACCTAAAACAGCTGCAAAGGCAGCTACACCTAAAGCAAAGGCTGCAACTCCAGCAAAGACACCAACAAAGAAAAAAGCTGAATCAAGTAGTAGTGATTCTTCTGATAGTTCTGAAGATGATAAACCTAAAACAGCTGCAAAGGCAGCTACACCTAAAGCAAAGGCTTCAACTCCAGCAAAGACACCCACAAAGAAAAAAGCTGAATCAAGTAGCAGTGATTCTTCAGATAGTTCAGAAGACGATAAACCTAAAACAGCTGCAAAGGCAGCTACACCTAAAGCAAAGGCTGCTACTCCAGCTAAGACACCAATCAAGAAAAAAGCTGAATCAAGTAGCAGTGATTCTTCTGATAGTTCTGAAGATGATAAACCTAAAACAGCTGCAAAGGCAGCTACACCTAAAGCAAAGGCTGCTACTCCAGCTAAGACACCAATCAAGAAAAAAGCTGAATCAAGTAGTAGTGATTCTTCTGATAGTTCTGAAGATGATAAACCTAAAACAGCTGCAAAGGCAGCTACACCTAAAGCAAAGGCTGCTACTCCAACAAAGACACCAACAAAGAAAAAAGCTGAATCAAGTAGCAGTGATTCTTCAGATAGTTCTGATGATGACAAAAAGCAAACAAAAAAAGCATTAACACCTAACAATAAATTAAATAATTCTAAGACGACTAAAAAGGATAGTTCAAGTGATTCAGACAGTTCAAGTGAATCAGATTCAAATAAGAAAAGTAAAAACACATCTGTGAATAATAAAAAAGTGAACACAAGTGTAAACAGTAAGTCAAAGAAAGACAGTAGTTCTTCTGATTCAGACAGTTCAGATTCAGAGGAGGAAGAGAAAAAAGTCAATAAATCACTGAATAATTCAACAGTTAAAACACCAAAACAGACACCTATTAAAAAAGTGGATTCAGACAGTTCTTCGTCTGATAGTTCTGATTCAGATTCAGGAAAGAAACAGTTAACATCCACACCAAGTGTTAACGGTATGGTGAACGGGAAAGGTGGAAGCAGTTCTGGAGAAGACTCTGGCGTGGCAATGAGTAATGGGAAGGTAATTATTTTGTTAAAGATTATACCATACATTAATTTGTAAAAAAATATTTACTTTCAGATATTCCCATATCATCATTGACATTGTCCATTTAAGCCTGAAATGATGGAATTTGTTGTTTTTAATTTCTCCCTCAGGAGTTTTGTACATGCGAAATACAAGTATGAAAGATACCATAAATGCTATGCAATAATATTTTAAAATTAACAACACTTAATATTAAAGAGTGCTAATTGAGACAAGATAGCGATAAAACAAATACTTTAAGGATGTATTCTTCTGACCTTTCAGTCTCGTTCAGTCTCGTTGAAATCTCGTTCTTGAATTATTTCCAAAACATGTAATACAAGTAGAAAATATCAATGAATTTTAAAAATATTATAATCAAACATAACTCTGTGAAAAAAATGTGTATTTACAATGAACGGTTTTGGAGTAATCCAGTTTTCAAATTTTTCGACCAATCAAGTCAGTATTTTTAGCCAAAATTTTGAGAAAATGGGTGAGGGATACAAAAAGTGATTTTACAAGAATCATGTACATCCCATATCATTTTGGTCTTTTCAAATTTCTTAGATATGTATTTTTTCAATCATTTTTTACCAAAAAGTTGAAATAATATGCATTTTGTTTTTAGTACTGAGAAAAATCACAAAAATAAATTGACTGCATGGTAAATTTTACACAAAAAAGCGTCAAAATATGATAAAACTTTCTTATATTAACACCTACCTATAGTTTTTTTAAGTAAAATTTATTCAGATTGGTCCACTTCATCTTTAGAGGAAGTATGACAAAAAGTTTAATTGTGGAACTGTGATTTTTTTCACGATAATAGCCCCAAAATAGGTAAAAATCGATGAAAAATGGGAAAATCATCAAATTTGGGCAATTTCAAAGGTCTGTAGCAAAAAAAGAAGTGCACCACCATATGATTTTTTCTTCACCAATTATTTTGTTACAGTCTTATAAACCCAAAAATCAAGTTAAGAAAAAAAGTTTAATTCTAGAAATTTTTGGCGCCTCAGAGGTGTACACCCTTAAAAGAGTGTTTGATTTATATTTAGAAACAATGTTTAAAAAAATATTGAAATAAGAGATTCATTTGTTAAACCTTATCAGTTAATGTATTGATTTTCATGTAAATTCATCAAAACTTTTTTTTTATTCATGAAAATAGCTTTTTTTCAATGTGAATATAAGATGCATTCATTCGTTATAGGTTTAATATAAAAAAAAAAAGATCTCGGGTCTGGTATGATTTCCGACAAGATAAGAATTCACCAATATGACAAAAGCTCTTATAAAGTGGGTGTAAGCAATTATAGGCTGCTGTACAGCCTTCAACGATGAGAAAAACCCATACTGTATAGTTGGCTATGAAAGGTTTAAGAGCTCTTTTGGCACTATGTAAACAAAAAGTTAACCTGGCAAAAAATGACATTTGTAAAATGAAATGGTGCATACCAATCAGCATGTGGCTGACAGAATGGTCAAGGTTTCTTAAATTATAATAATGTTTATGGTATTTTTTTCAAGGATGACAACACTCCAAAGATGTCCAAGAAGTCCAAGGAAGAAAAGGTAATACTTTAAACTATAGTTATTTATTTGGTGATTTAAATGTTAAAAATTTAGCCATCATATTTTCTGCTGGTGTCACAATTAAAGACGTGTGAAAAATATTAAAAAAGTTAAATATAGTTAAAACATACTTATATGACTAAATATTATAAACATAATTAAATCAAACGAAGTCTTTGCTGAAAAACAAAAACTGCTAAAAGCACCTTAGATAAGTCAATCTACTACATGAAGAAATTATAATATAACACCTATTATTAATTAACTGCACTGTTATTGAACTTAATATGATGAAAACTGCCTATGCAATATAATGTGTAGACCGGGCCAATACAGAATAACTAGGCCAATACAGATTTTTTCTGTATTGGCCGAGTTATTCTATATTGGCCGAGTTGACACAAGTGCAGGATTTCGGAACGTCTCTAGGTTTTACATCGAAAGTCACGATAAACACAAATTGAAAGTAAACAGTTGTTTTGAAGACGCAGTTGTCATTTAGTTATCTTCAACATGCTGAAAATGTCGGTATGGCATACATTTCAGGCGAAAGACGGTCACATTCATTTAAAAGGTATTTTGAAAGCAGACGTGACGTGACGATAAAACTATTTCAGGTTTGGGGAACGAGTAGATTATCACAAAGTTCATTTCTTGACGACCTCATAATTCATCGATTTTAAATTAGTTTCTGCATTACACATGCAATGGCAGTACCTTTCCAATTACTATTTATGTGTTGCGTCTATAGTAATTTAAGTTGTAACACTTTATAGTAACTGAAAAGGGTAGAAAAAATCATCAGATGAGAAAATGCTGAAGACACCTGGAAACAGCACCAGATCATTATGTATATTGCATCTAATAAAAAGAAACAAACTGAGATTTGGATAGTTCCACTTCAAGGTAAAAATATTTATCTCTTTTGAAATGAAATTAAAAAAATATTGTAACACTGTAGTTAATTAATAAAGATATTATTACGTGTATTTCTGTATTGGCCTTGTTATTGGTCCTCGGCCAGCTGTATTGGCCTTCGGCTTCGCCTCGGGCCAATACAGCAAGCCTCGGACCAATAACAAGGCCAATACAGAAATACTTACGTAATAATATCATATTATTTCTCTGCTTATAAAACAAGGTTGTCATATCAACAAACTGTACAAAATACTACTGTTAGTAAAGTGTAGAGCCTTTTTGAGAAAACAAATGTCGGTTTTTGGTGGTTAAGATAGCATGAAATGCAATTAAAACTTTTATAGAACTGACTAAATATCTTTATTTCACCGCTGGTAAATTATCACGTGGTGACCCTGTATGAATCTAGGGGTTCCTGTTGTCATGTCTAATGTTGGTAGTGACGTCACCTAGTAATGTGTTTCATTGTTTATTTTGCTACAAAAAGCAGCAGAAAAGTCCATAGTGCGATAAATTCCTAATACAGCCTCACCCCCTATGGGTTTTACTAAACCTCTATGGATCCGTAGGGGGTCAGTAGTTAACCGTATAACAAATTTATCGCACACAGGACTTTTTCAGTTGGTTTTATTGTAAAATAAACAATGAAACACAACAACATTAATGTGTCATAAACCCCCTATGAAATTTGCTAACCCCCTACGGTCTCATACTAAGGGGGTCACCATGTGACGGCGTTAAACCAATCACAACGTGATGATTTACCCGAGGTGCGTTAACTTATAATATCTTCGGTTCCAGTCATTCGTTAGATCCTATCCAGTCAATGTCATGCAATTTGTAAATTATATGTTGTATAAAGATATTCAAGCTACAATATGATGTGTAAGTAATGCATGGCATATAAATTTGTATGAAAATAGGTTCTACTACAAATGTACTATCATGAACAAAGAAAGATAGCTCCAAATCAAATTTGTGATTTTTCTTTGTACATTGCTGGAAAATGTTTAATATATTTATACTTTTAATACAGGACGAAAATTGTGTCTTTCCCTGCTTTTCTCTCGTTTCTAGCAATTTCTCTTAAATTTTATATTTTTAACTATTTCTTCATTCCTATTACTTTGTTTACATGAAAGTTATTGTTGATAATACAAAACCTTTGCATGTTAGCTTTGATCATATTTTTGTTAAGAATTCTTACAGAAACTTGGAAAAAAAATTCTGTATGCACAAAACTTAATACATGGAGAGTTTAATGAATTATTAATAATAATCTTTGTAATAATGATTTTTTTTTACAGAACAAAAAGACACCATTTAGAAGAGTACAAACAGAAGCTATAGACGTGGATCATAGACTCAAGGACAACTCTTTTGAAGCCAAGGTAAATAATCAGCAGTCAGTTCGGACAGTTCACCTATACTTATGAAAACCACAGATTATTACCACCATTGAATTCTCATTATAGGTTTCTTTTTAGCTCACCTGGCCTTAAAGGCCAAGTGAGATTTTTTCATCACTTGGCGTCCGTCGTCGTTAACTTTTACAAAAATCTTCTCCTCTGAAACTACTGGGCCAAATTTAACCAAACTTGGCCACAAATATCATTGGGGTATCTAGTTTAAAAAATTTGTCTGATGACCCGGCCAACCAACCAAGATGGCCGCCATGGCTAAAAATAGAACATAGGGGTAAAATGTAGATTTTGGCTTATAACTCTGAAACCGAAGCATTTAGAGCAAATCTGACATGGGGTTAAATTGTTTATCAAGTGAAGATTTATCTGCCCTGAAATTTTCAGACGAATTAGACAACCCGTTGTTGGGTTGCTGCCCTGGAATTGGCAATCTTAAGGAAATTATACCGTTTTGGGCTATTATCTTGAATATTATTATTATAGATGAGATAAACTGTAAACAGCAATAATGTTCAGCAAAGTAAGATTTACAAATAAGTCAACATGACCAAAATGGTCAGTTGACCCCTTAGGAGTTATTGCCCTTTATAGTCAATTTTTAACCATTTTTCGTAAATCTTAGTAATCTATTACAAAAATCTTCTCTGAAACTACTGGGCCAAATTAATCCAAACTTGGCCACAATCATATTTGGTGTATCTAGTTTAAAAAATGTGTGGTGTGACCCGGCCATCCAACCAAGATGGCCGCCATGGCTAAAAATAGAACATAGAGGTGAAATGTAGATTTTGGCTTATATCTCTGAAACCAAAGCATTTACAGCAAATCTCACATGGGGGTTAAATTGTTTATCAGGTCAAGATCTATCTGCCCTGAAATTTTCAGACAAATCGGACAACCAGTTGTTGGGTTACTGCCCCTGAATTAGTAATTTTAAGGAAAATTGGCAGATTTTGGTTATTATCTTTAATATTATTATAGATAGAGATAAACTGTAAACAGCAATAATGTTCAGCAAAAAAAGATCTACAAATAAGTCAACATGACCAAAATTGTCAATTGACCCTTAAGGAGTTATTGCCCTTTATAGTCAATTGTTAACAATTTTCATAAATTTTTGTTAATTTTTGTAAATTTTTAGGAAACATTTTCCACTAATTACTGGGCCAAGTTCATTATAAATGGAGATAATTGTAGCAACAAGAATGTTCAGTAAAGAAAGATCTACAAACACATTACCATCACCAAACACCATTTTGTCATGAATTTATCTGTGTCCATTGTTAATATGCACATAGGCCAAGGTGAGCGACACAGGCTCTTGAGAGCTTCTAGTTTCTTATACAACATATTTTTATTCCAGCACTGTCTCTAGAGAGAGCATTAAGTGTTACCCTAGCCTCAACCAAATGAGTACACAATGCTTATTACCACAAAATTTAAATTAGAGTGCTGTCACTTTGACAGTTGTCAAGCTATGCCCTTTATATTGTCACATGCAAGCTGGGGCATCAACTTTTATAGTAATTTAAACCAATCGGATTAAAGATATCCAGTATCATTTGGTTAGTTTTCAAACTTTCCAAAAAAATTATGGATGCGACCGAACCAACTGCTGCTGAACTTGAGTAAGTTAGTATGCTAAATTTAGTTTAACCAGACATTTGTGATATTGGGCCTAAAAAAAAGTCTAGTTTGTTTCCCCAATCCCAAAAACTTAGTCAAATATTATTTTATTTATTTCCTATATTGATATTGTTCCAGCCCTACCTACCTACCCACACCTGGCTTGGAAGGGTTGGGATTGGTGAAGCAAACAATATATTAATTTAGGCCTTGTCATACATTGTAAATGATGTGTAATAAATACAGACTTTAGCCTTGACTCTGAATTATTTTTTTATTTCACTTTTTCTTTCAGTCTGGTGCTTATGGATCCTGGGGAGAGAAAGCTAACAAAGACCTCAAGTTTACAAAAGGTAAATCATTTAGACATGAAAAGACAAAGAAAAAACGTGGAAGCTACAGAGGAGGAGCTATAGATACAAGTGTTCATTCTATTAAGTTTGATGATGAATAACATTTATTTTTTGTATGCCAATATTAATTTCATGAAAAGAATTGTATATAAAAGATATATAAGGTGGTTGACTCTTTAAAAAATAGAATTTTTCATTTAATCATGTCCCTGTTGAAGAACAGTATTATTTATAGGTTACAAGTTTCATGGATTACTCTTCTAAGTATTTTCATATTAAATCTCCAGATTCTAAATGAATTAAACTTAGGTTAAGTTTGAATAATCATGTTGTGGTACCTTTGAATTTTGTAACTTTCCCCCAAATACAAATGTTTTGAAGGAAAGTATTTTTTTTTAGTTTGGAAAGTTCATAGAATATTTAATGATTTTCATTTATATTTATCTGAATAAAAACTGATTTTTTTTTATCCCTACCATATTTCAAGGTTGAATTTACTTTTTATTTTATATCCTTGTTATTTCCTTGGTGCTTCTTTGTTATAGAAATGAATGTTTTATGTGAAAAGAATTCACTATTTTCAGTGCAATAGCAATGAAGTCATTTTTACTTAACTATATAGGTCGTATATAGTTCGTAAAAATTCACTGTTTTAGAATCTATTGCATTTTGGGTAATAGTTTCCAAAATATACAATAAAACTTTGTGATTGGTTAACCACATCCTATAAAACAAAGGACATTCAACCAATGATGTAAATGCCCCAAAAGTTGCATGCAAGGGCTGTATAGCCAGTCAAGATCGTTAAAAACTTCCATCATTAATGATGTAAAAATGACTTATTTAAATGCCCCTAAAGGCGCAAGTGTATAAGGGCTTTATAGCCAGTGAAGGTCGTTTAAAACACCCATATAAAAATGCTGATGTATTATTTTCATTATGGGGCAAATAATGTAATTACCCACAATCCATTAGATTCTGAAACAGCAAATTGAGTGATGTTTGAAGTATGTAAAAAAAAGGCCCCAACAATGAATCACACACTGACTATAATGTATATGGAGATTTTTTTGTTATGCTATTTTATCATTTTATATGTCTTTATTGTCAATCAACATCATACAATTTTAAAAAGTATCTAATTGTTACTGGTCTGATTAGAAAATGTTCATTTTACCTTAAGTACTTTTGTTCATGTCATTCCCAAATGACACGGTAATATTTTTATTGTCATAAATATTGAAATAATGTGTAAATCTCATTTAAATTTCATTGATAATGATTATGATGTACAACTCTATGTGGGACAAGTTTCTATAAAAGTTCACAAGTGTCAACTTAGTCGTCAAATTGTAATAATATTATGCCCCTGTAAATATTATCTCCGAGCCTGCTAAGGTACTATGGGTTTATTATATTACTATTTATGGGATAATAATTTCCATGCTTTCTTACATGGTAAGAACAAGTGTTTTACCTCTTTCATTGTATTTTCAACAAATACCATACTACATCGAGTCCCCTGTAGTAAAAACTACTTGGACAGTTTAAAAAATAAAGTTTCCTCTGATACTACTGGTAGAATTGAGATTATTCAGGGGCAGTGAAAACATATTTTTCTTTGATACTATTGATAGAATTTATTTTGTTCACATCTAGATGTACATAATTTAATTTTCATACTTTTCCCAAATATGTTGTCTGCTGTAACAACAATAGAACTTGTCACAAACAATTGATTTGCATGCAAAGAATTCTATTGGACTGTATATATTATACATTTGGTACTGTACAACAATGGAAGAGTTTTATTTTAGAACTGAATGTATGCTTGTACTTTGTTATATTAAAAGATCATAATAAACATGTACACAATGAACTGGTCTTTCTTTTTATTTTAGAATAACTGAGAAGTATCTTTTGAACTCATTGGCATATGGCAATAGGTTTGGTTCTCCACCATTTCTTTTTAATGTTTTGAGTAGCGTCACTTTTATCGTTCTTGAGATATGTCCATTTATAAAGTTAAATGAAAGCGGGGGCATCATCTGTGTCCCATGGACACATTCCCCATTTATTTGTCTAATGGTATATCTTAGTTTTCAAGCTAGAACTTTTTTATAGCACTGAATGTACCGGTAAGAATACAATTTATGGTAATGTGCATTTTTTCAGGAATTTGATCGTTGTGTAACTTTAAACAAGAGGCTCTCAAGAGCCTGAATCGCTCACCTTAATTCTTTTGGTTAAATCTCTCATCAATGATTATTTTGGCTTTTCAATTTATTTAAATGTTTTTTGGATCGTCCTATTTTCTTCAAAAGCCAAAAAAAATAATCATTTTCTCCTATGTTCTATTTTAGCCATAGGAGCTATGTTTCTTGACATACAAGGAAATAAAATATAAAATTTATACTAGATACTCTGAAACTCATTTAGCCTAAGTTTGGCTGAAATTGATACAGCAGTTTCAAAGGAGAAGATTTTTTAAAGTAAGTCAACATGATGAACAAATTGTGAAAAAAGTCTTTAAAGGGCAATAACTCCTTAAGGGGTCAATTGACAATTTTGGTCAAATTGACTTAATTGAAGATCTTACTTTGCTGAACATTATTGCTGTTTACAGTTTATTTCTATCTATAATTATATTCAAGATAATAACAAAAACAGCAAAATTTCCTTAAAATTATCAATTCAGGGGCAGCAACCCAACAACAGGTTGTCTGATTCATCTGAAAATTTCAGGGCAGATAGATCTTGACCTGATAAACAATATTACCCAACGTCAGATTTGCTCTAAATGCTTTGGTTTTTGAGTTATAAGCCAAAAACTGCATTTGCCCCTATGTTCTATTTTTAGCAATGGCGACCATGTTTGTTGATAGATCATAACTTCGGATACAATTTACAAACTAGATACCCTAAGGAACATTCAGTTAAAGTTTGGAAGTATTTGGCCCAGTAGTTTCAGAGGAGAAGATTTTTGTAAAAGATTACTAAGATTTACGAAAAATGGTTAAAAATTGACTATAAAGGGCAATAACTCCTAAAGGGGTCAACTGACCATTTCCGTCATGTTGACTTATTTGTAAATCTTACTTTGCTGAACATTATTGCTGTTTACAGTTTATCTCTATCTATAATAATATTCAAGATAATAACCAAAAACAGCAAAATTTCTTTAAAATTACCAATTCAGGGGCAGTAACCCAACAACAGGTTGTCTGATTCATCTGAAAATTTCAGGGCAGATAGATCTTGACCTGATAAACAATATTATCCCATGTCAGATTTGCTCTAAATGCTTTGGTTTTTGAGTTATAAGCCAAAAACTGCATTTGACCCCTATGTTCTATTTTTAGCAATGGCGACCATGTTTGTTGATAGATCACAACTTCGGATACAATTTACAAACTAGATACCCTAAGGAACATTCAGTTAAAGTTTGGAAGTATTTGGCCCAGTAGTTTCAGAGGAGAAGATTTTTGTAAAAGATTACTAAGATTTACGAAAAATGGTTAAAAATTGACTATAAAGGGCAATAACTCCTAAAGGGGTCAACTGACCATTTCCGTCATGTTGACTTATTTGTAAATCTTACTTTGCTGAACATTATTCCTGTTTACAGTTTATCTCTATCTATAATAATATTCAAGATAATAACCAAAAACAGCAAAATTTCCTTAAATTACCAATTCAGGGGCAGCAACCCAACAACAGGTTGTCTGATTCATCTGAAAATTTCAGGGCAGATAGATCTTGACCTGATAAACAATATTACCCAATGTCAGATTTGCTCTAAATGCTTTGGTTTTTGAGTTATAAGCCAAAAACTGCATTTGACCCCTATGTTCTATTTTTAGCAATGGCGACCATGTTTGTTGATAGATCATAACTTCGGATACAATTTACAAACTAGATACCCTAAGGAACATTCAGTTAAAGTTTGGAAGTATTTGGCCCAGTAGTTTCAGAGGAGAAGATTTTTGTAAAAGATTACTAAGATTTACGAAAAATGGTTAAAAATTGACTATAAAGGGCAATAACTCCTAAAGGGGTCAACTGACCATTTCCGTCATGTTGACTTATTTGTAAATCTTACTTTGCTGAACATTATTCCTGTTTACAGTTTATCTCTATCTATAATAATATTCACGATAATAACCAAAAACAGCAAAATTTCCTTAAAATTACCAATTCAGGGGCAGCAACCCAACAACGGGTTGTCTGATTCATCTGAAAATTTCAGGGCAGATAGATCTTGACCTGATAAACAATATTACCCAATGTCAGATTTGCTCTAAATGCTTTGGTTTTTGAGTTATAAGCCAAAAACTGCATTTGACCCCTATGTTCTATTTTTAGCAATGGCGACCATGTTTGTTGATAGATCAAAACTTCGGATACAATTTATAAATTAGATACCCTAAGGAACATTCAGTTAAAGTTTGAAAGTATTTGGCCCAGTAGTTTCAGAGGAGAAGATTCTTGAAATAGTTTACGACGACGACAGACGACGACAGACGACGGACGACGACGGACGCCAATTGATGGCATAAGCTCACTTGTCCCTTCGGGACAGGTGAGCTAAAAAAGAAAATGTGGTATGATTGCCAATGAGACAACTCTCCACAAGAGACCAAAATAATACAGAATAGGTAACTGCACAACCTTCAACAATGAGCAAAGCCCTTACCGCATAGTCAGCTATAAATGGCCCCGAAATTACAATGTAAAACCAAAAAAAACGAGAAAAACAACTGCCTAATTTATGTACAAAAAATGAACGAAAAACAAATATGTAACACATAAACAAACAACAACCACTGAATTACAGGCTCTTGACTTGGGACAGGCACATACATACAGAATGGCGGGGTTAAACATATAATCGGTATCCCAACCTCTCCTAACCTGGGACAGTGGTATAATAGTACAATATAAGAACAAACTATAAAAATCAGTTGGAAGAGGCTTAACTCATCAGATGGATAAAAATACATGTGGAAGTGGTTGGGTACTTGTACATCCCAACAACAAAAAGACACTAGGAACAGATCTGAGAGCCCTCGCAGTTAACTAAGAGCTAGTTTATGCCACTAACAACTAATAAAGATATCATGCATCTAAGACTGAATTATCAATCCGTGCACATCCAACATCCAATGGATTAAGTGTAGAGATGTCATAAACAGTCAGCGAAAAACAAGACCTTGTGCAATGCCAAGATACAGGTATCGACATATTGTAGATCCATCAATGGGTAGATGTATATAACATGCAAGTAGTATTTAGTTTGCTTTTAATTTACTTATAACAAAATCAATATTTATACCAATAAAAACAATATTCAATGATCTTATTACGTTGTTGAATAGGTAACCTTTAAGAATAAATAATTTAAAGGATTAACAAGTTTACCAGGATCGTTTCTAAATTTTGGGCATGATTAACAATATTTCCTTAAATTTGTTCATTCTACCTCTGATAGGCATATAGTACTATCAAACCAGAATTTCAGGTCTTTTAAAGTTGTTCATGCTGATATTTTTTAAGATGTATTAAATTAACACATGTGATAGGATTGTCAATGAGAAACCAAATGATGAAGAAGATAGTCAAAAGATATTCAAGTTAAAAACAAATTGAAAATGTCATAATGGTTGAAAAAGACAAACAGACAAACAACAGTTCACAAAAAATATTCCCAAGAAGAAAAAAATCCATCATCCTAAATAAAGCAATCAATGATCCATCTATGTTTTCCTATCCCAAGTCAAAGAGGAGCCTGCAGTTCAGTGATTGTAGATGGTTCATGATAGTCATATTTGTTTTAAGTCCCGCTACCGTCGAAGGGGACTTAAGGTTTGCACTCCGTTTGTCTGCCTGTCTGTCTGGCAAATCAATTTTCCACACTTGTTATACTACAGGAAAAATTAGAATTTTTTTTTTTTTTATCATTTATTGGTATTACGTCGTTCGAAGACGGATGACTTCCGGATAATAACTTTAGTATAAGTAAACAACAAGAGCTGTCAAAATGACAGTAAACTGGATTCTTTAACATTTATTTGTGTTCTGGCATTTATCAATATTACAAGGACCAAAACTCCTAATAGGTAAAATTTATGATTATCAATATCAAACTTGACTTCCATGTTGTCAACAATAACAACATATAAACTAGATAGAAAATGACCCTCTAGCAGGACAAACTGTGTGCCCTTAATGCATAAAGTAAGAAAAAATTACTAAGTCCACCTACCTAGGATTTTGAAAATATCTAAAAAAATGAATGAATTGTATGGTTGTGACCTCCATTTTGTTGTCAGTAACAACATATTAAAATTTTAAAAGGTTTGGTTGACTGGTTCATGAGTAAATGCACGGACACAACATTTTTTAAACTTTCAAGAACCGTAACTCCTGAACGGTAAAAGTAAAAATCGTCATTATTGAACTTGACCTCCGTTATGTTGTCAGTAACAACATATTAAAATTTTAAAAGGTTTGGTTGAACGGTTCATGAGTAAATGCACGGACACAACATTTTTTAAACTTTCAAGAACCGTAACTCCTGAACGGTAAAAGTCAAAATCATCATTATTGAACTTGACCTCCATTTTGTTGTCAGTAACAACATATTAAAATTTTAAAAGGTTTGGTTGAACGCTTCATGAGTAAATGCACAGACAACATTTGGTTACTGACAACTAAATGAAGGTCAAGTTCAATAATGGCGATTTTGACTTTTACCGTTCAGGAGTTATGGTTCTTGAAAGATAGAAAAATGGAGTTTCCAGTCGTGTCCGTGCATTTATACATGAACTGTTCTACCTAAGCTTCCCAAATTTTAATATGTTGTTACTGATGACAAAATGGAGGTCAAGTTCAATAATGGCGATTTTGACTTTTACCGTTCAGGAGTTATGGTTCTTGAAAGATTGAAAAATGGAGTTTCCAGTCGTGTCCGTGCATTTACGCATGAACTGTTCTACCTAAGCTTCCCAAATTTTAATATGTTGTTACTGATGACAAAATGGAGGTCAAGTTCAATAATGACGATTTTGACTTTTACCGTTCAGGAGTTATGGTTCTTGAAAGATTGAAAAATGGTGTTTCCAGTTGTGTCTGTGCATTTACGCATGAACTGTTTTACCAAAGCTTCCCAAATTTTAATATGTTGTTACTGATGTTATTGAATAATTGGGGTTCTTTGATACGCCTAATCTAACCGTGTATTTAAATCCTTAATTTTTTGTCCCGTTTTCAAATTGGTCAACATTAAGGTCCAAAGGGTCCAAAACTAAACTTAGTTTTATTTCAACAAAAATTGAGTAAATGGGGTTCTTTGATATGCTGAATCTAACCATGTATTTAGATTTTGGATATTGGACCATAATAGGTAAATGTCCAATTGAAATTTTTTAAGTTTTAGACCACATTCATTCAGTGTCAGAAACCTATTCTGTGTCAACTATTTAATCACAATCCAAATTCAGAGCTGTATCAAGCTTGAATGTTGTGTCCATACTTGCCCCAACGGTGCAGGGTTTGACCTCTGTGGTATTATCAAGGTGTGCCCTGCAGAGCATCTGGTTTTCTTCATACTTGAAGATATTGATTTGATATTTTTACTAAATTGTTTTTTTATTAATTAGCCATTACTTTTCTATTTGAATTTCGTCATATTTTTCATGTCATATCTTTTATAGCAGATTATACAGTTGTCTTATTGTCAATCAAACCACGTCTCCTACTGATTAAATGGGGAGGGAAAAACAATAAATTAGTTTTCATATATGAATGTAAATATACTTTATTTGATATTGTCCACATAATAAATAAATTTCACAATAAAAACCCAAAACTTAAAAAATAGAGATTATATCACAGATGACAAGTTTCACAGTTAGTTAACAATACAAAATCAAACGCATCACAGACGTATATACTTATTTAAATTTAAAGATTTGGTCGCTACATTACTTAATTTGCTTGGGTAAATTTACTTCTTAAATGTTTAGTATTATGCAAAGTCAAATAAGGATATTTCTGAACAATTATAAAAAAATATAAACATTTTCTGGTTTCTAGTTGATTTTCTTCTAAATAATAAAATTCAGTGAATAATTTGGAATAAGTTTCATTCAAGAAATATTTTTTCATAGTAAATAATATACTTTTATGGTCTTATGAAGAGTTAAAAAAGGAATAATTGTTTCTACTTTATCACAAATAATTGAAAGATATACCATGTTAACATGATTTCCAATTTTATAAGAAAATTTACGAATAGAAAGATGGTAACCTGAGCAGATCTTAAATTGTACATCTGATATTCTATTGATTTCTCTGGCTGTAAGTACATGTATTATTAAATATTTTATTTGTCTGAGTACCTTTTCCTAGATATTAATACAGAAATGTAGAAAGAAAACATTAACAATCATTATCTATAACAACATGAAAATATATATTTATACAACAGTCTTTGGGCCACTAATTGACAATAAATCAAATCAGTAAATAACTAATGCTATTTATAACAGCAGTTTCACTAAATGCTGGACGGAATTGGAGACATAGGAAATAAAAAAAGTTGAAAAAAAATAAATTAGATCATTTGTGATTATTGCAGGATAGATTTGTTAAATTCAAAAGAAAACAAAGATTAAAAAGTATAAAAAATAGTTCACTTATAATTTACAATTGTACTGCATGGATAAAATAATAAAAAAAAAAACTTTTAATAATGTACATTGAATACATCCTACATCAAAGTCTAAAGTCATCATTCATGTATTTTCAGAAGATAAATACTGTTGAGAAAAAAACAATAGGAAATAATAACTAAAATAAAACTCATCTTTCATTATCACAAAAAGATCAGATTTTAAATTTTATCAATACAGAAAATAATGCAAGACATATCTGTCAACTTGAAAATGGTTTTGGTCAATGTGTATTACAAATCAGTTCAAACCTCTAATTATGAATGATCAACTGGACATAGTACTGGACATTGTCCTATTTAGAGATAAGCATAACTTCATCTCCTGACCATGCCCTTTAGGGTCTAATGTTACTGTCTATGTATGAAAAAACAGTGTTAATAGATTTTTGGTTTATACATCATCATCCATCTTTTCATGGAAGTTTTGTGCGCTGTATAAGAGGTGCTCCTTTAAGGGGAGATGATGCAGCTGTAGTGTTAAGCTTAATGTTCTGTCTGACATAACTGATTCTCTCCCCTCTGATTCTAGGATCTGGGTGTGGTCCTGCTATAGGCTGAGAGGATCTTCCCCTTGGTGGGTTGTATTCTGGTATTGTTCCTTTAACATCATAACTCCACTGCATATCATTTGTCTGGGAAAAAAATATTCTTCATATAATGAAAACCAATGAAAAGCCTTGATTATAATACAGCGAGTGCATATATTTAAAAACAGTTAATGGGAGAACCACAAATATTCTATGTATAATATCCCTATTTTTTTTTTTTACGGTTTTGTGAACTGAAAACAAACCTTATTTCAGCTTATTTCACAAGCAAGAAAAGGTGAGAAAATCAATCACTTTGCCAAGTTAATGTGTATACATTAGCTCTCTGTTAGACAGTTTTAAATTTATTTGAATGCTTCTGGTATTTTACCATCTTTTCAGTTGCACACCTATTTGTTTTGCATACATATACAACAGTGTAATAATTTATAAACATTTCAATAAAGAAATTATTCACATTTTTAGAACCTTGACTATGTCTTGATATATGTTATACAAAACAGCCTACAAGGAGTCAGTTCTCTGCAAACATAAGAAAATGCCTGTACCAAGTCAGGAATATGACAGGTGTTATCCATTCATTTGATGTGTTTGAGCTTTTGATTTTGACACTTGATTAGGAATTTTCCTCGGACTTCAGTATTTTTGTGATTTTACATTTTCCTGGTACTAACTTGATACCAGTCTACATGCAAGAAATTTTCTGTACAGAATATTTTTTCTGAATACATTAAATGAATTACCTGAACAATAAGTTTGGCTTGGTAGAGTTTACCATAGACATTTGGGAGGAAGTTGATTTTCAGTAGTGTTCCATTAGTACCCTGTGGTAGTAGCTCTCCTGTCTGTGGAGATACTGTAAATTCTGGATCACTACCAGCACCAAAGTAGGCATTGTAACATACTGGATGTCTGAAAGAGAAATAGGCATTGTAATATACTGGATGTCTGAAAGAGAAATAGGCATTGTAACATACAGGATGTCTGAAAAAGAAATAGGCATTGTAACATACTGGATGTCTGAAAAAGAAATAGGCATTGTAACATACTGGATGTCTGAAAGAGAAAAAGGCATTGTAACATACTGGATGTCTGAAACAGAAATAGGTATTGTAACATACTGGATGTCTGAAAAAGAAATAGGCATTGTAACATACTGGATGTCTGAAAAAGAAACAGGCATTGTAACATACTGGATGTCTGAAAAAGAAATAGAATTGTAACATACTGGATGTCTGAAAAAGAAATAGGCATTGTAACATACTGGATGTCTGAAAAAGAAATAGGCATTGTAACATACTGGATGTCTGAAAGAGAAATAGGCATTGTAACATACTGGATGTCTAAAAAAGAAAAAGGCATTGTAACATACTGGATGTCTGAAAAAGAAATAGGCATTGTAACATACTGGATGTCTGAAAGAGAAATAGGCATTGTAACATACTGGATGTCTGAAAAAGAAACAGGCATTGTAATATACTGGATGTCTGAAAGAGAAATAGGCATTGTAACATACTGGATGTCTGAAACAGAAATAGGCATTGTAACATACTGGATGTCTGAAAGAGAAATAGGCATTGTAACATACTGGATGTCTGAAAGAGAAATAGGCATTGTAACATACTGGATGTCTGAAAAAGAAACAGGCATTGTAATATACTGGATGTCTGAAAGAGAAATAGGCATTGTAACATACTGGATGTCTGAAACAGAAATAGGCATTGTAACATACTGGATGTCTGAAACAGAAATAGGCATTGTAATATACTGGATGTCTGAAAGAGAAATAGGCATTGTAACATACTGGATGTCTGAAAAAGAAATAGGCATAATAACATACTGGATGTCTGAAAGAGAAATAGGCATTGTAACATACTGGATGTCTGAAAAAGAAATAGGCATTGTAACATACTGGATGTCTGAAAGAGAAATAGGCATTGCAAAATACTGGATGTCTGAAAAAGAAATAGGCATTGTAACATACTGGATGTCTGAAAAAGAAATAGGCATTGTAACATACTGGATGTCTAGAAGAGAAATAGGCATTGTAACATACTGGACGTCTGAAAAAAAATAGGCATTGTAACATACTGGATGTCTGAAAAAGAAATAGGCATTGTAACATACTGGATGTCTGAAAAAAAATAGGCATTGTAACATACTGGATGTCTGAAAAAGAAATAGGCATTGCAAAATACTGGATGTCTGAAAAAGAAATAGGCATTGTAACATACTGGATGTCTGAAAAAGAAATAGGCATTGTAACATACTGGATGTCTGAAAGAGAAATAGGCATTGTAACATACTGGATGTCTGAAAAAGAAATAGGCATTGTAACATACTGGATGTCTGAAAGAGAAATAGGCATTGTAACATACTGGATGTCTGAAAAAGAAATAGGCATTGTAACATACTGGATGTCTGAAAAAGAAATAGGCATTAGAACATACTGGATGTCTGAAAAAGAAATAGGCATTGTAACATACTGGATGTCTGAAAGAGAAATAGGCATTGTAACATACTGGATGTCTGAAAAAGAAATAGGCATTGTAACATACTGGATGTCTGAAAGAGAAATAGGCATTGTAACATACTGGATGTCTGAAAAAGAAATAGGCATTGTAACATACTGGATGTCTGAAAGAGAAATAAACATTGTAACATACTGGATGTCTGAAAAAGAAATAGGCATTGTAACATACTGGATGTCTGAAAGAGAAATAGGCATTGTAACATACTGGATGTCTGAAAAAGAAATAGGCATTGTAACATACTGGATGTCTAAAAAAGAAAAAGGCATTGTAACATACTGGATGTCTGAAAAAGAAATAGGCATTGTAACATACTGGATGTCTGAAAGAGAAATAGGCATTGTAACATACTGGATGTCTGAAAGTGAAATAGGCATTGCAAAATACTGGATGTCTAAAAAAGAAAAAGGCATTGTAACATACTGGATGTCTGAAAAAGAAATAGGCATTGTAACATACTGTATGTCTGAAAGAGAAATAGGCATTGTAACATACTGGATGTCTGAAAAAGAAATAGGCATTGTAACATACTGGATGTCTAAAAAAGAAAAAGGCATTGTAACATACTGGATGTCTGAAAAAGAAATAGGCATTGTAACATACTGGATGTCTGAAAGAGAAATAGGCATTGTAACATACTGGATGTCTGAAAAAGAAATAGGCATTGTAACATACTGTATGTCTGAAAGAGAAATAGGCATTGTAACATACTGGATGTCTGAAAGAGAAATAGGCATTGTAACATACTGGATGTCTGAAAGAGAAATAGGCATTGCAAAATACTGGATGTCTGAAAAAGAAATAGGCATTGTAATATACTGGATGTCTGAAAAAGAAATAGGCATTGTAACATACTGGATGTCTGAAAAAGGAAATAAGTATGTTATTATCCAATTTGTCTTTTTAACTACAACTTTTGGAAAGAATGTGCAGTAAAATAATCGATCATTTAGTTTATTTCTTTAACTGTTTAATGATAAAAATACAGGAAGTTTAATAAATGTCATAAAGAAGAATCCACATTTTATTTCTATTTTCGATAAACCTTGGAATTTGACAACAACTTCTTTGTAAACTATCTGGACAAAAAACTTTTACATGAAACCAAAAAACATGGTGCTGCCCCTGGAAAGCGTATACAAGGCAAAATAACAAGTAATAACTTCTTGTGTCTGTATGCAGCCATAAGTTGAATGTATGTATGTATTTTTTTTTGTTAATAGATGTTTGGATTCTTTTTTGAAAATAGGTCTATTATTTATTCCTTTTTTTTTTTTTTTTTTTTTTTTATTATCTCAATGTTGCTAATCTCAAGTATCAACACACATTTGTGAATATTTCTTTACGTGTAGTTTGATTACCACAATTATTACTTAGAATAACATGACTTACTTAGCCTGGCTTGTCAATCTAAACCCTACACTTGAATCTTTTCCCAATCCAGCAGCTTCTAAAACAATGGTATCATCAACCTGTGGCTCAGTGGCTACAAACTTCAATGGGAATTTCCAGAGTCCACCAGTGGCTGCTCGTACTTGTAATTCTACACAGTGACTATAAATAGATCAATGTTTTGTATGAAATTTTCCTTAAAATGGCATTTATGTCATTCAAAGCCTACAAATGCTTGCACGTTTTGTTGTAGATTACCTATGACAATGAAATTTGTTCTTCTCCACTGAGTAACTGTATTTGATAAGCTTTTTGAATACATGCATGACTCCATGAGGGTAGTAATGGTGCTACCTTCATGATGAATAACGGTAAAAATTCTTCTTAAATGAGGTTAGCAGTAATTTTTGGTGCATGACGATAATATGTACACTTTCTTTTAGACAATATTTTGACGATTCACAATAAATTTAAAAAAAAAACGATAGCGATAATTATTTGAGACCTCTGATGAATCACAATAAGGATATTTTGACAAATCATGGTAAAATTTCAACCAATTTGATGCAAATGGTAGCCAAAAATGACTGTTTGTTGCCAGACAGTAAAGGGAATTACTACCCTCATGCATTATATATATACTATTGTATTACATGTTCCAGGTTGCATAAGATAGCAGTAAGACAATCTCCAAAAATGACTTTCTTATACAGATTTCATGAAATGAATGGATGAAAAGAGAATATTGTTATTTTGGAATAAGACCTTAAATTATAAATATAGTAAGACCTCATTTTTATCAAAAGATTCATGCACAGCATTTATTTGTTCTGAACAATAAATTTACAACTTTAAAATATATTACATAATTATTGTTCACTATTTATCTCATTGGTTTAAATGCAGCAAATATTGTATGTAATGTCTCTCTCTGGCCAGAGATATATATTTAATGTCAAATATTTACCTCATTGGTTTAAATGGAGCATACACTGTATTGAAGACAAGTATGACCAGTCCTGATGCCGTCTCTCTCTGTATTCTGACCAGAGATAAAGCCACTGAGTTCTGTAAGTTGTCCTGAGAGTCTCCATCTGGATATTTTATTTCAAATGTAAACTCTTCGGCTGTGGCTAAAGCTAAAATAGAGAAGTCAAATGTCAATCATGACATCTAGTAAGAATTGCATACATAAATTTATCACTACTGTAACAAAAGCATTTACAGGCCTGCTTTTGTGTCAAAACATTGATTTTTTTGCTTACTTATTCCGAATTTATTACTGTAAAAGGTAGTATTTTTTAATAACAGTTGCGCTTGTCTTAGAAATGGCAAATGATCGAAAATCCAGTATCTAAAAGGGGGGTTGTAGGACCTTTATCAGGACATCAGGATCAGGTGTTTATAAGCTCGGGGATTTTGGGATTGATCCTTTCCGGATCTAGGAATTCTTTTTTTGAATTTCTAGATGTTAGGATTTAAATTTCTTTAAATTGGGGACCTCAGGATTCCATATTATTAAGCCCAGGATTTCGGGATCAGGACTCCTCCAATTCCCCCCCCCCCCCCCTTTTCCCTCCCTATAAACTGTGTATTTTTTACTTGATTTTAAATCACACCTTTTTTCTTCCAACAAAATGTCAAATGGCACTGAAAACTCTACAGATGTTTGAATTTCTATATGATTTTACTACAAACAAGGATGCAAGGTAATTCTAGTCAAAATATCTTGACATGTGGATACCCATTTTAGTGGTTTAAGGAAAATAATTGTTTGATTAAAGTTTTTGTTCTAAAATTGGTGTCCCATTAGTACTAGTAATAGTTCCACATCTTATGTCAGATTGTTGAAACTCTAACACACAATGTTTTATACAAAGCAGCCACACTGCTGAAGCTTGAAAGAATACAAGAATTAAGTTAGAAAAGTGATTAAGCTGAGTACATAAAAGGCTTGTAATGTTGGAACCGTCATGACAAATAACGGTAAAATTCTCTCCAAATGACGTTAACAGTAATTTTTGGTACATAATAAAATGTACACTTTCTTTTTGAAGATACGAAAATAAACTGATTTTGACGAATCATATTATTTTTTTTTCAAAACAATTGTGACGAATCACAGTAAGATATTTATCAATTCTACGCTAATAGTAGCCGAAAATGACCGCTTGAAGTCTGATGATAAAGGGCATTACTACCCTCATAAAAATTTATCAATATACATTGCACTTCCAAGAATATGAGCAATATTCGGTGTATTAAGATAGATTTTTAATATTGACTATAGAAATATAAATAATCTTATTGAACAAATTGTAAAATGGAAAATAAAGTTTGAAAAAAGTGAAAATATGATTTTGAACAACAAATTGGATCATTAGTAATACATGTAACTTTTTTTCCATGCTTAGTTTATATAATTTTCAATGATTATTTAACATGCTTATACAATGCATATGCATTTATAAATTTTCAAGTCATTTTAACAAATGTTTACATTTTTATTGCCAAAGACACTTTGAAATTTAAAAATATTATTTTCATGCACCAACACTGAAATTCTGGTCGACTTAGAGACTGATACATTATTAAAATCATGCTTCATTATGACAACTATTTATTTTACTCATTGTAAACATGCATAAAAAATATATTTGTATTAAATCATGCTGCAAGACAGAATATGGATTATAACAAAGTTGTTTACATGCAGTAGCTGTAGTGACAAAGCTTACTTTCCATTGGTGGAGAGAGTGACCTTTCACCCAATACAATCTCATCTGTCTCCTCTTAAAAGAAGAGTAGTTATTCAATGTTTGTGTTCAATGACAAATCTTTTATTTGTATTTTGTCTTTTTTAACATTGCACATTTATATTCACTCTCAAAATATGCAATAGCTACAATTCAATATCATTTTGTTATATAATGTGGATACATTTATTTTCGTGGATTCAAATTTTCGTGGATTGAGAAAAACTTCCATATTTGTGGATATTTAATTTTGTGGTTTGACAAAGCTGTGCATACATTTCTTTAGAAAATTTGTAATTCATTGAACATTCAAATTTGTGGTTACCCTGTACCCACAAATTCCAAGAAAATTGGTATCCAACAAATATAAATGAATGCACAGTACATAGCTTTTATACTGCCAAAGATACAGTTAATTAAAACAATGTTAATGAGATCTATAATTGTATCATTTGTCTGTTATGGGTATGCTCAATCATGTGTACTTTGTCTTATAGTTTATATATTTAACAAAATAAAGGCAATAACTACTTTAAGTAATGTTTTAAAAAAGAAAACTTTTCACAAAACGCGGAAAGTAGGAATAAATCATAAAGACTATAATAAATGTATGAGGTGCATACCAAGGGGAGATAATAAAGATTTTTCTTTTATCTGCTTTATGTTTTCTTAAGAAATCAAAACACATCCCGTTCTTTTGGTATATTCTATTTATGGTATACAGATCAACTTTCTTTATACTTTTTTTCCAAATCAAATATATGAATATATTTGACATCATTTGGCTATTGTGAAGGTGTTATCTGAGTTGATAAAGATTGCCAGTTCTACAAACACAAACAAACAAACAATATATGACAACTTACTTTCCCCAACAACAATGCCGTCTGCTACTTTTGGTTTTTGTCCTTTTGGTGTAATAGATCTTGTGGTTATATTTTTTTGTGGTCCAGAAGCTGCTGGAGCAACGCCTGCCAAGGTGACCTCTAATCTCTCCTCTACACGGTCACGAGCCTTACATTCTACCACTGCCCCTGTTGTGTCCTTGACTGGTTTAGATTCTGGTACTCCTTGTATTGGGTACAGCCATCTAATTTCAGTTAAACCATCATTTCCAGTTTTAGAAATTAGATTTCTGAAAACAAAACCAAAACGTAAATAAACTTTTAATCCGAGCATTCTGTATCTAATAGTATAAGTAATGATATTAATAAGTTTTTGAATGAATTCCTAATAACTAAACATATATGTTTTTATATTACTTTGGGCAATATACAATTAGCTATTTGATTCTCATGTACATTTAAAATAGCTACTAACTCTTAAATATTGATAATAAAAAATACAGCAACTGAACTCGCCACTAATTATGACAATTATGAGCTTTTTGATTTTGATGTGCGGCTCAACAATAAATATGGCCATTAACTCTCATACGTTATCTGAACTACCCATAACTTAAGAACTTTTGCATGTTTTAGTTTAACAGGCATCAAACTGAAATTCTAAATGACATGAATTTCCTACAGATTTTGATTATTAAGTTAAAGTTATACAAGCTGTTAAGAATCTGACAAATTACAAGTTTACACATAAAATTTAGAAGATGCATATTTCATTTTTTATCTATCAAAGATCAAACCTACCCTCTACTATCTTTTGGTCCATACATCCATTTGCCATTATCTTCTTTTCTAACTATAACAGTACACAATGCTTCATACTTTGTCATCTCTGTTGGTGCAAAGCATACTGGGATATCTAAGGTGGACTTGGGACCCACTCTGATACTAGCCATGTGTTTTAGCAGAAGACAGAAAGCAGTTTCTGATGTAGTGTATCCATTCACTATCTTCTCTAACTGAGCATTATTATCTATTTAAGAAAAGAAATTATATATAAGAACCATGAAAAGAGTATTGTACATATCATTGAATAAAACAATATGAATACATCTTTCAGCAGTTTCATACTGCTAAATAAAAGAATATATTCTAATAAAATTTTAGTTTTAACTTTTTATACCACATTTGTGTGTTCTGGCTTGTGTTTTTTACAAAACAAGAAAAACAACAATAATTCATATCATAAATCACTTATAATATAAAAAAGAAGATGTATAGCTAGTTTACCTTTCAGTTGTACATCAACAATAACAGCATGGTCCATTGGATTACGGAATGGTATAATAAGTGTAATATTAGATCCTGCTTCTGTATATACACTGACTGGATCCTGTGGTTGAGGTAACAGTCCAGTACCAGAGGCTACAAATATCCATTCTCCAAGCTACAAGAAGAATTTCATTGTTTAAAATGGGGTTTTATTGAGTTTTATTACAGAAACATTATCTGCCAATAAAAAATATACTCAAATGTTTTGAACTTTTGAACTTATAATGGAAGAGAATGAAATTGAATTTTTCATTTTTCTAGAAATGACTGTCAATGGTTATCAGTGTAAAAAGTATATATTTAGCTTCTGTAATACTATAAAACTACACCAAGTCTTTACTATTTTGTGTTAAAATAAGTTTAAAAAATCATATTGCCCAGTAATGCCCAGTAATACCCTTTTCTGGGAGTATTGCCCAGTCCAGGAAAACCTGTGGCCTGTGAATTCACGGGTGGGAAATACTTTGCCAACCCTGATTATAAAATATCCAGAAAGTTAGATAAAAGGTTAATATTTCTTTAAAAGAAAAACCTGACACCTA
Source organism: Mytilus galloprovincialis (assembly GCF_965363235.1). NCBI lineage: Eukaryota > Metazoa > Mollusca > Bivalvia > Mytilida > Mytilidae > Mytilus > Mytilus galloprovincialis. Next base: position 46,908,998 of record NC_134847.1, on the reverse strand, counting down.
TTCACATACTTCTTATATACCCCAGCTTTCTATTTATATTTATAGGAAAAAATCTTACTTGTTGACTATGGAATATAATTCTGGCAATATGGTCGCCATGGCCAAGTGTTGATGGCATAAAATGTATAGGAACCTCAATCTGAGAATGTGGTCGCAAACACAATGGCCGCTCATTTTCTCTCTCTAAGGAGAAGTTGTTTGTGTTGGATACTGTTGGTACTAACTCCAGTGTTTCATCTGTTGGATTGTCCAGTAGAATTGTCTGCTGTGTCCATCTACAATAGAAAAAATATAAAGAAAATTAATAAGAGTAAATATATTATTATCATGATCATACAAGATAAAAAAAGAAGCAGAACAGGTTCTCCTCCTAAGATTACCAAATAGAATATGTCTTATATTTCCAGATCAACAAAATTGAATGACAAATTCTGAATTTTATTTGTAATTCAAACTCCTGTTAAACTTGTTTATGGGTCTAATTATAGAACCTGATATAAGCATTAAAAAAGGCATCAGAAGGAGAATTGAATCTCTTATTCTTACCTTTTTTCATTTTTGTTTTATACAATTTTTTTTTATAACGACATTAATTTATTTGCAGAAAACAAAACCCGAACTGACCTTCCAAGTTCACATTCCATGTGTGTCAATGTTGTTTGTGGTGGTGAATCAGCATTGAGTCTGAGGTCATACCAGAACTCTCCAACAGTCTCATGGAAAAATATCAATCTAAAAATAAACCAAACAAATTATTGAACAAGGAGCCTTTGTTAGTCTTATATGATTTTTAATTTATATGTTTTGGAGTTAAATATGATGTCCATTTTTACTGAACTAATACATATTTTTGTTCAAGAGTGTGCTGAATTTTCTCACTGTGTTGAATGCCCCATCGGTGGCCTTTGGCTGTTTTTTGCTCTTTGGTTATCTCTTTGTTTTGTTTTAGCCATGACACAGCTATTCATTATGAAGTCTGAAAACTATCCTTCTTTAGAAGAATGGATAAGTACCCGTATAGTCTTATATAAAAATACAATTCTATTTTCAAAATATAATAAAAAAATAGCTGCAGACTGAAGTGTCATTAAACAACTTTACAAATGTATAATTTATTTTATTTTTACCTTCCTTTATGATTTCCTATAACAGCAGGAGCATAGGTGAGTGTATACACATCTTTTTCACCTGCTCCCAATATTATTGATGAGGCACCAGACAGATCCCTTCCTTCAATTGTTACTTCCAGCTTTATTTCTTCCGGAGTTGGATTCCTTACAATTACTTCCAACAATGCCTTTTTCTGAAACAAAAAATACAACATTACTCTTTAAATTCTAATATAAGATTTAAATTGGTGTGTAAACAATTCATCAAATAAAATTACTCATTGTTGAAGGTGGTACTGTGACCTATAGTTGTTAATTTCTGTGTCATTGGCAATCATAACAAGCCACAAAATAAAACATGTATCAATCGATCATAACATTTAATATATTCAGGAACACAAAATTCTAAACTAACAACATTTTTTCTCTCAACCAAAGAAATTGGTGTGTCTATAGATTTGTTTTTCTAATTCTGTGTGCAAATACATAAGATATAAATCATTTCAATATTCTGAAATTTTTACATTACTTGAATGACTTACATGACAAGCACATTCTACTGTCATTATACGTTCTGGTGGAGATGGTTGAACTTGGATCTCTAACGAGTACCAGATTCTGTAACCATAGTAACGTCTGCTTTCATCATCATCGTCGTCTGGTATCTCATCTCCATCACTATCAATCTCACTAAAACAAAAATCAACAATTAATAGAGGAACATAAACAGACAAAAATGCTTCATTTTTTTAAAATTATGCTGTGAATTGTACTGTGTAGCTATAAATCTTTGCCCTCAAGGTCCAAAAGATATAACAAAATGATCATATAACAAGATACAAATGTTTCCTCTACAGCAAGGCTCACAACTCTTCAGAATCATAGCGAGAAGTGACTTCTCTTTTTGAAACTTGATAAAAACTGAAAATGTCCATTGACATCGAGTGAAAGCGAATATGGTGAACAAGAGGGAGACTAGATTTCTCTTTTGATAGTCAGGGGAAAGCAACTTTATTGCCTGTTAGCATGAGCCCTGCTCTACAGTGAATAAGGAAACATTTACTATTGAATTTTATTCAAAATTCATGGCCGTGAGTGGATTTGATTTTAAACTCAACATCTGTTCTGGAAAACCTAATCACATTGATGACAGATTTCAGACCCATTGTCATTTATATTCAATTCCTTCATAACTAATACCAAATTAATTTATTGATGATTGATGTACCCATAGTAAACTGTGCTGTTTGAATGATTTTTCACAAACATTTGACCTTTTATTCCATTAACCTTGAACTTACACGATAGGATTTTTTCCAGCTATAAATGCTACAATTCCTCTATAAACTCCTCTTCGACTTGGCATCACTTCCATGTTGTACTTTCCAGATTTACCAGGAAGTATTGTTAGAGACATATTGCCACCCACAAACGGAATATCAGATTCAACCTAAAAATAAAAATTATTTTAATACAATAGATATAAGAAGATGTGGTATAAGTGGCAATGAGACAACTCTCCATCCAAGTCACAATTTGTAAAAGTAAACCATTATAGGTCAAAGTACTGTCTTCAATACAGAGCCTTGGCTCACACCAAACAATAAAGGGCCCCAAAAGTTTATTTTAATTTTTTTATTTTATCTATATCAAATTAAAATTTCTAAGAAATATAAGTTCAATTTTTCAAATCTCAATCAAGAAATATGATATCCTGTATTTGAACACTGAAACAAGTAAAGTCCAGACTAAATTTTCCAACAACCTAAGATTAGAATATCTTCCAGTTTAAAATTAAGGAAAGATAATAGAATGTAATAATATATAGCAAATAGCAGATATACAATCTGAATATTTACCCTATAACATAGCTTTTTCTTTGTGACATTTGGGACTGACAATTGACATGAAGACCTGAAAATAAAAACAGTTTAAATTACAAATTTAATTTTTATTCAATACTGTAAATTCAGAAATTATTGCAAAAAAATGTGACAGGGTTATAATCGCAATAATTTAAACTCACAATTTGAATTTTTTTATAGGAATTGAACAGGATTTTCTCAGTATCACAAAAATTAAAATTGCATTTTATTCTAAAATGACAAATTGCAAAAATAAATGCACGCAATAATTTCTAAATTCACAGTAGTCAGATAGCTGTTTATTTTCACATAATTGTTAGAACTTATACATAGCTTTTTCACCTGTGACAAAGGTGACCAATTGTTATTGGTGGTGGAATCAAGAATACCTGATGAGAACCATTGACCTTTGGAGTATCAATATGGCAATCCTATGCATTTAAAATCTGATTCAAAAACACTTGCCATGAATGGTATGTAAACTCATAACTTCAGTGTTCAGACAGACTTGTGATAAAATGTTTTGAATTATATTTCTAAACTAGAATGTGTCCATAGAAAACGGATGCCTCACTCACACTATGAGGGTCGAATGATAGTAAAAATTCTTGTTAAATGACATTAACGGTAACTTTTGGTGTATGATGATAAAATGTACACCCATTGGTGGACTTCAGCTGTTGTCTCTTTGACACATTCCCCATTTCCATTCTCAATTTTACTTTCTTTTAGATGATTAAAACATCGACTGATTTTGACGAGTCACGTTAATTTTTTTTCAAAAATGATGGCAACAATTCTTATTTGAGACCCCTGACGAATCATGATAAGGATATTTTGACGAATCACGGTAAAATTTTAACTAATTTGACGCTAATGGTAGCTGAAAATGACCATTTGACGCCAGATGTTAAAGGGCATTACTACCCTCCAGTATCATTTTCTATGTTCAGAGGATCATGAAATTGGGTCAAAACTCTAATTTGGCACTAAAATTAGAAAGATCATATCATATATAGGAAACATGTGCATTAAGTTTCATGTTCATTGGACTTCAACTTCATAAAAAGTGAGACAAACGGACGAATGGACAGACAAACCTATGAAGGAACAGACCCACAGACCAGAAAACATAATGCCCCTCTACTATCGTAGGTGGCATTAATGGTCATAAAATGTATTTTAGATTTATTTAGACACTGAAAATGAAGTGTTTAACCATCTTCGCTAGCCACGGAGAGAGCGGGAGTGGATCGTAACCCTTGGCTAGCGAAGATGGTGTTTAACTTACCTAGAAATTCCTTTCTTTAGATTGACCATTAAACGTTTGATGATCTTACCTCTTTTTAGCTTCACACTTGACAACAATATGATCCAGTGCTAATGGTTTCTTTGGTGTACCATTCAAGTGGAACACATGATCAGTTCCATCCTCCATGTTAGACAAGGTCAATTTGCCCTACAAAGGTCATAAACAAAATTTATTTTTCTAAAAATTAGCATGAATCTACAATTTTTTTATTATTCTTTCAATTCATTTAAAAAAGTTCTTCCTGTTATTTGAATTTCCTTGCATACAAAATAAAAAAAACTCAACACTCCTACATTTTTGTTTTCTTCGTTTTCTTATCTCTACTTTTTTGTTGTTTGACTGATTGTTAGGGATTTAACACAACTTTAACGCGCCTCTTTTGGTCTATTTTGAGGCAGCCAGTTTTTAATGGTGGTGGATGCCGGAGTGCCTGGAGAAAACCTCTGACTTTCGATAATCCTCGTCAATTAAGATTGTAGTCGAGTGCTCTTATCTTTTAAAACTGAACTTCAATGTGTAAGTAACTTACTGTTACTGGGATTTCATTCTGTGGTCTGTAGACCAGAGGATATCTAGTAGTATTGTAGGCCTTTGCTAGAATACTGGGTGGTCCTACAAAACCTGATCCTTCAATGCAGGCCTTCAGCGGCCAATCATGGTTTGTCATATTTACCTGTAATTAAAGTAATCACAATCTAAACATGTTTCATGTTTTTTCAATTTTTCAATATTTTATATTAATAAGAAGATGTGGTTTGAGTGCCAAGGAGAAAACTATCTATTCGAGTCACAAAGAGAAAACAATTATAGGAAAAAGTACAGCCTTCATCACGGCACCTTGGGTCAGCCTGAACAGCAAGCTATAAAGGATCCAATAATGACTATTGTAAAACAAATCAAACAGGAAAACCAAGGGTCAAATCTATTTAAAACAAGTATGAATTAGTATAGCATTAATAGGACTTTTAAATGACAGATATTTGCCATAGATTTTCTTGCCTTCTATTAAAATCTCAATTTAAAAGACAAGGATGAGATAAAGTACTTACAATAGGTATTTCTTGTGTTACTGACTGATGGACAGGAGCAGAGAAAGAGATCTCAGCAGTGCTGCCCTCTGGATTAACAGTACACTCTATTTTGTACACTCTGATATCATCTTGACTAGTCAGTGTAATGGTACATGGATAATGGCCAGGTTCTGAGGCTTTAAACTTGACAGGTAATTCTACGGAGGGTTCTTTCAAACCACCTAAAAAAAAATGGAAAAAAACATTTAATATGAACAGTTTCAGGATCATAATTTTTTTTTTTTCACTTCTAGTAAAATCTCAATACCAAAGGCATCCATGTATAGACATAATTTAAGTGTGTCTTCCCAATTATAACGTGTATGTTTAAAAGGTATGATTATTTTTTTTGATAATTTTACCTCTTAAATAAATGTTTCAAATCTTCACTGTACAGGTTGTTTAACAATGATGAAAGTTTATGAAAGTTTACATGCCCGAAAGTGAGTCATGAAAGCAAGTGTTATTGTCGTTATTTTATGCCTTATTGTGCAGCAAACAAATTGAGAGAAATATAAACTATTACCTGGTAATACAGGAGCACTCTTTGACTTCCTAGGACTATTATTCTGTGGTGGGACCAGTAATTTTGTTTGTACTGTGTAGAACTCAGAGTCCACTTCAACAGTATAGGATGTTCCAACAGGAGATTTAGCCTGATAAAAAAAAATAGTATAAAATTTTTCTTGTCATACTCCTTCAAAAATGCCTTGGAAAATGCATTTATATTTATCAAAAAGCAGTTTTACTACTACTTATAATCAAAACCTGTTTGTTAAATTAAAACTAAAACAACCTTGCAGATTGATTTTGCATTTGCTTTTATTTTTTAACTTCATGTTACCAATATTTATTTCAGACTCATTTTTACTTTTCAACAGTCTTGTTTTATCATTTACCATGTTAAGCCACACAATTTAACAGTCAAGATTCATCTAACATAGAGGGAAAAATGCAAATCTTACTTTTAAATTACTAATCCCTCTTGAAAAGGATTTTTGACATGTAAATATTGTATTGACAAATTCTTTCCTGCTCTGAAAGCTATTAAAAGATGTCTATATAGTAAAATGACAATTTTAATAGTTTTTGAACAGCCATATACTTTAAATTCAGAAATTAACTATTGTGATTTTTGGAAAATTTCATACATATATATATGTATATAATTTTTTATATGTATCAGATATCAAAATACGAGTTCTTATTATTGCTATACTCACCCAGTCATATTATTTGCATTGATAAAAACCTTGCAATAATTTCTGAATTTACAGTTTGTATATACCATTTCTTTTAAAGTACTATAATTTTCTTTTAACATGCAAACTGAATGTTTTATTTTTCCAAATGTAAAATCACATCAAGAGGAAACATCATCAACTGTAATGATAATTAGGTTAAGAACCTAACAAATGTATTATATTAAGTGTGTGCAACAAATCACCTTTGCTTGTGTGATACTCTGTGTAGCATTGGTTGATAGTTTAGTGATAACCTGTGATGTCACACTGCTGGAGTGAAGTGTCCCTGTCACTGAACGCCTTTGTAATTCTTTGTCACTCATGTGCTGTAAAAATATACACCAGAGATGCTTGACAAACAAATAGATAATCAATCTACATTAATCTTTAAAGGAGTTAGACCTAGGTTAAGGGAAATAACTCTTAAAATCATCAGTATGTTTGTGCCAACCATTTTTATAAATATATTCTTAGTTTCTAAATTGCATAGCTTATTTCCCATCTGTTTCAGGTAAATGCTTTAGATAATTGATGAAACTTACCTTTTACAAGCGCATAACTGATTTAATGAGTTATCTCCCTGAACTAAGGCCTACCCCCTTACTTACAAATTGTATCCAAAAACATTTAATAGCCCCTAAACATTTCATTAAAAAACAAGAATGATCATAATTCTACTGAAAATCATCCCATTTATTTGCTTCCTGGTCAAAATAAATATCATATTTTTTTTTAAATATTTGTTATAATTTTTAATAAAATTTATGATTACTCTGCCTAAAAAAATAATTTATTGGACAGAATTTTGAAAATTCTTCAGAAGGAAGAATCCAATGACAATAGGTGCTAAATACACAGGTTGAAAGATGTATTTTAGATTAAGGAATATGGCAATTGTTATCCCTTCCTTTGATGCGTTTGAGCTTATGATTTTGTATTTTTTAGATGATATTTTACATCCTAAACTATTCACAAATGTTACAATAAATGATCGTGCATTAGTTATAAAATTACTGGTGCAGTGCGAACAAGTTTCAATGTAAACCATTGTACTTACTATCTGAGATGCCATTAACAATGCTTTCTCTCTGGCCTTGTTCGTAATAGGTACATGTATATTTTCTTGTAATGTTTGTCCTGACTCACATTTCCAGTACACAACACTATCATCTCCACCAAATAATCCTCGTCCAGTACCTAGTAGATAGATGGTATATCAATTTCAAGTTTTGCAAGTTATGTATGTCAAAACACAGAAATAAAGCTTGGAAATATTGGACACAGCATTAGAATTTTCTTTAAAGACGAGATTGAAAATATCTTTCTCACATTTTCTTCTTTATTATTACTAGGTATAGCAAGTACTTGACCAGTATTGTTACTAGGTATAGAAAGTACTTGACCAGTATTATTACTAGGTATAGCAACTACTTGACCAGTATTATTACTAGGTAAAGCAACTACTTGACCAGTATTATTACTAGGTATAGCAACAACTTGACCAGTATTATTACTAGGTAAAGCAACTACTTGACTAGTATTATTACTAGGTGTACCAAGTACTTGACCAGTATTCATACAAAAATCTTATCAGAAAAAAAGAAAGTTTAAAATGAGTTTTTTTTTATACTCTTTAAAGAGGGTATTAATGCCCTTTACAGTCAGACATCAAACGGTCATTTTTCAGCTACCAGCATCAAATTGGTAAAAATTTTACTGTGAATTGTCAAAATATCCTTCTTGTGATTCGTCAGAGGTCTCAAATCATTTTCATTACTGTTATTTTTGGAAAAAATCAAAGTAATTTTCTATCACCTAAAAGAAAGTGTGCATTTTATTATGCACCAAAAATTACTGTTAATTTCATTTGGCCATCATTTTTACCTTTATTTGTCATGAAGGTACCCCCATTACCACCCTTTTTTAAAGTTACATATTAACAACTCACCAGCAGCTGCAGCACTACTTATTCTGACACTGTATTGTGATCTAACAAAAGGAATAGGAGCTGGTAATGGCATGGTAGACTTAGCCTCAATAGAATACAGGAATTCTCCAATGTTTTCATTCAAAAATATGACAGAACATTGTCTATCTCCGACACTGAATGGTAGGAAGTGGATCTCTATAGTCTTTGTTTCCTGTGGTCCAATGTTAACACTAGATATAGGACTGAAGAAAGCACTCATCATAGGTGGGTCCTCTGTAATAGAAAAAAACCAACATAACTGAGTACACTGATAAATTTTGATAAATATGAATAAACTCATCATAGGCTTTAAATTTTGTACACCATACACATGTTTCATTTATCATTTAAAAAAGACTTATTAATAAAACTTGGATGGAAATAAATTTAACCACTGTATCCACATGATACATTATTTCTCCACTTAAGATTAGATTTAAACTTTCAATTCTTAACGCCAAGCTTGCTGAGCATTTTAAATATTTAAAATAAAACTCTAGATTGGAGAAAAATCCTATAGCACCAGATATGGTGGTAGAATTCGCCTCTAATGATTTCTAGAAGATATGCTGGCAAATTTTATCTTTCTTTTTCAATGATTTGCAAAAAGAAATGTTCTTTCTATGTGATGTCATCAGACATGAACACTTTTTCGTAAAGTCACAACAGCAAATTCAGAGGAATGTAAGAAAATTAAAAGTCATAATTGAATTTGACCAATAGAGATCAAATGAACTGCATGTTTTTTTTAAAATGTCAGCTTGTTTCATCTCTATATTTTACAATACCTTTAAGTTTGATTTCTGTTCCCTCTATAGGTTTGACAGGGGGAGGAGTAGGTGGGGTCTCTGGTCTCTTCTGTCCATGGTCTATTCTAGCCCTGACCTTTCTCTTTCTACGTTCCTTTGATTTCATCAGTGTTGTATTCTTTGTGGGATCTAGAAGGTCTGTACTAGCCTCTACTAGGACTATCCTAAAGTCTCCGCCTTCGTTAAAGGGATTGGTTATAGTTAATTGTATTCTCTCTAGCTCATAACATGGGGATTCACATTTAATTATATGCTGAAATTAAAAAAACTTTGGATATTATTACATTACATGTATGTATTATAAGAATCCATACTTTTAAATGGCTGACAACAAATACCATGCATTCCATAATTCGCCGTTTCAGAATCTAATGCATTCTGGGTAATACATGTATCTTCAAAAGCGTATGACAAAACGTTGTGATTGGTTTAAAACATCCTAAACAATGGAAATCCATGTTATTTTCATTTTGGTGTACACCATGAAATTACCTACAGTCCTTTAGATTCTGAAAAGCAAATTATTTTTTTAATTCTCAGTAAAATGCAAAATTTCTGAATTCAGGTGCTTCTCCTGATGTTACGTCACAACAATGTAAAAACAACTAAAAAGCATGATAGAATTATATCATGATTGTAGCATATAAATGTAGAACTGAATGCTTCTTTTTGAAATTTCATAGGGTTGTAAAAGCATTGATCATGCACATATTTTGTATGAAATGCTTTGTTTTCAAAATACTGTTGTTTTCAGTACTGAATTGTTCATTCAATTGAAGGTACAAACAATATGAACCTTGTAGACTGTAGTTAATGTACCATGTGTACATTTCGCAAGTAGGAACCAGAAACCATAGAACATTTATTGTTAGGAATCTACAATATATACATGTATATATACAAGTCTAAATTGAAAACAACATTCAAACCTATGATTGCATTGGATAAAAACTGTTTATATCTATATATACATTTTTTACTACTTGATAAATTCTACTCTCTTGAGAAATAAAGAGAATGATGGATAAAATGATATTTAAACATAAGTCATTTTATGGTTTTTACTTACAAAATTTCTTCAACTTCAGGTGAGAGATAAAGGATGAAAAGGCCATATGGAATAATGGAACATTGATTTAAGAAAACGTATCAAAAATATGATTTTAGAGGAATATAACTTGTGATGAAGCCCCTGGTTTTGGGTCTATCAGGTTAAAAGTCAGTATGTATATATATGTATGTAAAATCATGCATTATTGTTATTACTTGTATTACCATTATCAATGAAAATATATTCTGCATTGTTAATTTTACCATAAAATGCTTATAAATTTCTTTTGCTTGATTGTGTGCCACTTGATAAATAAAAGTGAATGTCTGTTAACTAAGGATAGAATATATATATAAAAAAGTAAGGTTTTAACCCCTAGCTGAAATATTTCAATTCATGCAAAGTACTGACAATTGTTAAGGATGTATGGATACAGTTTTGTTATAAACATGTATAGGTTCTCTTTGCCACATGCCTATTAGTGTAAGGGTATTGGGATTCTTTTTACCACATGCTGAATTAGTTGATGGACAGTGATGAGTTAAACATATTCCCAAAACATTGTAAAAACTGTCCATTCCTTTTCCGTAGCTCAAATCAATCGAAGCAGTTTCATCCTTACTTATCTGATAACCAATAACAATTATCTGGTGTTACAGAAGCAGAAAAGTTTTAAAGTACAATTAACATTGAATATTCAAATTCGAGGTTCACCTGTACCAACGAAAACCACAAAAATTTGTATCCAACGAATATGAATGAATACACACTACTGTGGGTTCATTAGTTTTTTTAGTGGGTTTTCAATTTTCACGGATTTTGTGGGTAAAAGCGAATCACAAATTTAACTGTTCAAACAAAAAAACAATTTTTTCATTAACTAGTGTATAAACTTTGTAAATTCCACGCAAATTTCCCTTAATCCATAAAATTTTGATACCTATGAAAATAAATGAATCCCCAATATATTAACAGGGGAATTTTGTATCCCAGTTAGCAACCAGTGCATGCAATGAAAAGTACAGCTAAAAAAATTCGTGTAAATAAACAAACAAAAGTAATTTTTCTAACAAGAAGACTTATTACTTTTCTTGCTAAACGTAACACCAGTTTCATTTAAAAAATCATAACAGGGTAACTTTTTGTGTATGAAACATTCAATGAAATAAAATTTGTGACAAAAAGTTTTTCAGATTCATTTGATTTGTTAAAATCTTAGAATGATGGTATTCTTTAATTTAAAAACAATGTAATTTCAAAATATTCAATGAATGTTTCATCTGATAACATCATTAGTTCAAACATTGTTACCTCATCAAATTCATTTTGACTCTGAAAACAAGTTAGAACAGCAAACATGATAAATATGTATATATATATCCAAACCTACATTTATATTTATAAATACATTTTTAAGTCCTATCCCAAATTGAGATAAAATACTCAAGTATTATCTTGTCAACTTTACAAAATACTTACACAGAATTGGCGCAGAAACTATGATATGTTTTTTTAATAATATTAACTTTGACATATTTAAGAATTCAAATTTTGATTGTGACTCTTTATAACAAATTCATGGCCAAGATTATGAACTAATGACATAAGAGTATTCTAAAACTCTCAGAAATTAAAAATTAAACATGTTTTCATATATTTTTTGTTATAATTTTAACTTAATTTCAAAGCTATGAAAAATTCCAAAACAAAAAAGCATATTTTCTTTTGCTAAATTAAAATTTTTGTTGAAGATCAATTTCAAGTTAAGAAATTGCTAGTAAAATTATACTTAAAATTATGTAGATGCTTAGTGATGTTCAAATACATGTTACATGAAAACAATCCATAAAAGTGCACATGCATTTTTGAAAAGAAGCTTTTGTAAATAAGTATTAAAAAAATAAAGCAGAAAACAAATTGATGATTGTATGTTTGATGTGCATTAAAAGAAAAAGTTACAATAAAAACTGAAAATAAAATTGTAATATTAAAATCCACTGACTTTATGTGTCACTAAGTTTTGAGAAAAATCAGCTGAAAGAATCTATGAATCTAGTGCAAAATGATTGAAAGACAAATTATGTATTTTATCTTAATTATTAAAAATATACCTTTGGCACAATGTTATCTATCTGGGTTCTAAGGTTAAAGGTCAAGGTTGAACCAACAGCTGAGCCATGTCGTCTGCCAACCAATACCAATATGGCTTCTGCTGGTCTCAAAAACCTACTGGTAAATTCTACATTAAGATGCAAAGATGATCTTGGTGCTATAGAAACAGTATCTCCTTTTGGAACTCTAAAATCTCTGGCATCAAGTCCAGCTATGAGAATTTGGTAGACTAAAGGCTTACCACTTGGGTTACTCAGTTTCACCTGATAAGTATAAAACATTGCCATGTTAGAGAAATAAATATTTTTTTAATTTTCAATTCAATTATTAATATTGACTGTAATGATACTTTTTAAATGCTTTTATTTTTACACTTAAACAATTTTATTAAACACAAAATAATACTTATGATCCACTTTAACTTCTTACAATGAAAAAACTAAATCTATAGAGCATTTTGAACATTTAGATAATCTAGACCAGGGCTCCCAAAAATTATTTGAGCCAGCCAGACATTTTATATCTGATCCCGATTTTAATCCCTAAGACTAAGTCACAAAAGGCAATTATGGTAATCAGATGGCCATCCCAATGATTGACATTAGATTAAAAAAAACGATACTTTGATATGAATTTGATGTTCTGACGTAATCTGTTAAATTGGCAGTGCATCATTCAAAGTGTGCACATCAGCATGCTCATATTTGCCTTAGACTCTTTATTTGTGCAAAATGACATTGTCAAAAATTTACTTTCGTTTTTAAAATCACATTTTCCTAAAACTGGACGATGACTTGACAATGGTAAAACATGGACCATAAATGGATACGTAAAATCTGTGTATGTTTATAAAGCATGACTGAGTGAAGAAAAATCAAGAAGCACTTTCAACGTTATTTCTTCAACAAAATACTTGAAATAAACGTTAGATAGGTATCAATGATGGTATAAGCATTTTTGAAGAAATATAGGATGCATAATTAAATTCCCCACCAGTGCACATGCGCACACATGTTCTAGTTCATACAACGAAGTTCTGACGATTTTTCAAGGTTTTAAATTTTTTATCAAATCATGTTTATAAATGTATTTCTTATAATTTTAATCTTTTGGACTAAATCAATTAGATAAACCTGCTGACATGTAAGAAAATAATTGTGAATATACCGATTAATTTATACGATGTCCGGTACTGAAAATAGTTTACCTGTCACTTGAACAGGAAGATTTCAGCTGTCTAACAACTAATTAGCCTGGATTAAAATTAAAAAGTATTGAAGTACGGGTTGTTTTGATAGTAATAAATCATCATTGTCACTTTTATGACTGGAAAAGTGGGGATTTTAAAGGCCAAAGGTTTGGTCAAAAAGATTGTGAATTATGTTAAAATGACAGAACCAGGTGCTCCGCAGGGCGCAGCTTTATACGACCGCAGAGGTCGAACCCTGAACAGTTGGGGCAAGTATGGACAAAACATTCAAGCGTGATACAGCTCTGAATTTGGATTGTGATCAAATTTTTGACATTACATGGTTTTTTTTTACACAAAACAAATGTCAAGATTTTACAAATCAATTAAAGATTTCTTCTTCAAACTTTTTAAATCTAAAATTAAATTGTTGACACAGCATAGGTTTCTGACACAGAATGAATGTGGTCTAATGAACTTAAAAGTTTTTTTTTTTGCCTTTGAGCAATTCACTATGCTGTTGAATATTAATCCTCTCAAAAAAATGTTTGAAGAAATTTTCTTTTTATTTATGAAATCTGAAATGAGAAAAATTTAACCCCCCCCCTTTTTTTTCACATCCCCGTTTCCCTTTTTCCAAAACTGATATCAATTCAAATTTCTAATGGAGTTTGCAACAATAACTACTCTTTTAAATACATCATAAAATATTAAAATGTAAAATAAAGTGCTTGTTATCACTGAATGGTAAAGATTGGTTGGTAGTAAAAGTGAAAATACATTGTTTATTGTATAAAACAATAAAAAAAACTTCATCAGCAACATTTTACATTGGCAAATTTTCAATGAAGTTATTTACATAAAGTTATTGGCAAATAAAAATAGAAAATGACATCATAGTCATGTCTGGCAAATGTCCAACATACATTATCTAAAAACATTTTAGATAAGATAAGGAAAAAAAGCTTCATCAGCAACATTTTATATTGGCAAATTTCCAATGAAGTTATTTACATAAAGTTATTGGCAAATAAAAATAGAAAAATGACATCATAGTCATGTCTGGCAAATTTCCAACATATATTATCAACTACTATTCTATACAAAGAAAGATAACTCCAATTGAAAATTAATTGCTATTGCACAATATTGTGCAATTAGATATTTCTTGCTATTGTGCAATACTGTGCAATTGAAAATTTCTTGCTATTGCACAATACTTGATATGGAATCCTGATTTGGACCAACTTGAAAACTGGGCCCATAATCAAAAATCAAAGTACATATTTAGATAAAGCATATCAAATAAGCCCAAGAATTTAATTTTTGTTAAAATCAAACTTAGTTTAATTTTGGACCCTTTGGACCTTAATGTAGACCAATTTGAAAACGGGACCAAAAATTAAGAATCTACATACATATAGTTAGATTCGGCATATCAAAGAACCCCAATTATTCAATTTTTGATGAAATCACACAAAGTTCAATTTTGGACCCTTTGAACCCCTTATTCCTAAACTGTTAGGACCAAAACTCCCAAAATCAAACCCAACCTTCCTTTTATGGTCATAAACCTTGTGTTTAAATTTCATAGATTTCTATTTACTTATACTAAAGTTATGGTGCAAAAACCAAGAATAATGCTTATTTGGGCCCCTTTTTGGCCCCTAATTCATAAACTGTTGTGACCTCAACTCCAAAAATCAATCCCCAACCTTCCTTTTGTGGTCATAAACCTTGTGTTAAAATTTCATTGATTTCTATTTACTTATACTAAAGTTATTGTGCGAAAACCAAGAATAATGCTTATTTGGGCCCTTTTTTGGCCCTTAATTCCTAAACTGTTGGAACCAAAACTCCCAAAATCAATCCCAACATTCCTTTTGTGGTCATAAACCTTGTGTCAAAATTTCATAGATTTCTATTCACTTAAACTAAAATTATAGTGTGACAACCAAGAAAATGCTTATTTGGGCCCTTTTTTGGACCCTAATTCCTAAAATGTTGGGACCAAAACTCCCAAAATCAATCCCAACCTTCCTTTTGTGGTCATAAACCTTGTGTTAAAATTTCATTGATTTCTATTCACTTTTACTAAAGTTAGAGTGCGAAAACTAAAAGTATTCGGACGACGACGACGACGCCAACGTGATAGCAATATACGACCAAAAAATTTAAATTTTTGCGGTCGTATAAAAAGCCTTGAAAACTGAAAAGAAGATGACCGTTTCATCCTTTGCTCAGCCGGACTTTTACCGGACATTATACAATTGTCCGGAATATATGACCGTTTTGGAAGCCCTGATCTAGACATAAGGTGATTTAGACATTGGCATACAATATCATAAATTATTACTACTAGAGATAAAATTTTGACATATAAGCACTATTTTGTTGTGTTACTGGTATTCTTTCTTAATGACATATATCCCCACATATCCCTTATTTTATATAACAGATAATACAAGTGATGTTTTCATATCCTAAAAAGTTACTTCTCAACCAATTAAAACTGGCCGCCATGAAGTAGCTCAAAAGTGGTGCTTAAAAGTGGCATTAAAACAACAAAAGTCATATCATATCCTAATAAAAATTTGTAAGGGTTCCATGGAACCCAGTGTCTCGCCTACTTTTGCTGTTAATTGCAGACTCAACAAAAATGAGGAAAAACATCAATAAAAATTTCCCTCTCGATACTGTCTTTTGATTGAAAGAAGCTTCCAAGTTTGGTAAAAAATCCAGGATAGTTTATGAATCTAATAAATGTTTTATAAACTTTAACTGCAGACTGTATGTAATGTTAACTGGAAGAAAAACTAAGTCCATTTATAAGTAAAATACGGAAAAAGTGAATTTTTTTTTTACAAAATTTACTTCTGAATAATATCTTATGATCAGAAACAAGCTTTTGTCTAAGTTTGGTAGAAATCCAGGATAGTTTAAGAAAGTTATTTAAATTTTAAAAACTTAAACCACAGAGTGAATGTTTTGTTTCTGGCAAAAAAACTAAGTCCATTTATAAGTAAAATACGGAAAAGCGGAAATTTATTTTTGCAAAATTTTCTTCTTGATACTATCTTATGATCATAAACAAGCTTCTGTCCAAGTTTGGTAGAAATTCAGTATAGTTTAAGAAAGTTTTAAAATTTCAAAAACTTTAACCACAGAGTGAATATTTGTGGACGCCGCCACCGCCGCCGCCGACGACAGAATGTAGGATTGCTTAGTCTCGCTTTTTCGACTTAAGTCGAAGGCTCGACAAAAAGCAAAAGAAAAATTGTCCAGTCCTAAAAGGGGAGATAATGAATGCCCTTACCTGTCTACACACAGACGTATGGAGTTGTCCAGTGAAGTCTAATGTGGCTTTTGGGATATACATTGGTAATCTCTGGTATAAATGTACACATAACATCAACAAGGAAATAGGATTAGGATCTGTTATATCTATTGCCTGAAATGAAAAATATACGAAGGCTAAAGTGAAGCCTGAGAAAGCTAAATTTGTAAAGACAAAACATATGTTGAAAAACTAATCTAAGGTTTCTTAGAACAAATAGTAGTCAATCATTAAGCCTGAACATTTTCTCAAAACTTTATTATTCATAAAATATTAACTGTATATATGAAAACTCAAAAAAAGACTTTGTATTAAAAAGACTTGAGAATTAACAAAAGTTGTTTCTTGAAAGATTTTTTTAAAAGTTCTGATTTATTATCTGTTGTTAGCTATTTTATCTTCAAATGTTAAAACACATTGTATCCTTGTGCATCCCTGACCTCATTTGCCCATATTCTCTAAAAAGTTGCAATTATTAATTGTCATTATTTGTAAAAAAAGATTACAGCTGTAACTGGAGAGCATGATTCTACATACAAAATCATCTTTGTCTCCACTGGGACTTGAACCTGGGACCTCTGTGTTGATCGACTGAGCTAAAGAGATACTACCTTCACCCAACCGCTGACAGCTAATTAAATATCTACCACATTTACTAAGGGAAGCAATCCCATAATACAGCACATACCTGGATATCATAATCTATTCCAGCATATCTCATGGCATTAGTAATCTTCAAAGCATTATGTAGACACTGTTCTGCTGTAGCAGGGTGTGTATACATATCTTGTAAGTGTGTCTTTATCTGCAAAAATAATATGAACACACTTATCATTGATTGCTTATCTTAAAAATATAATTCGACTAACTATATTGGGCCATAATGGCAATATTCCAAATTATGATTGGGTAACAAAAACCTTTCTTCTAAATATTTGATATGTTACTTTTTTTTTAATAGATTGAACTTAACAATGTGTGATTTTTAATGTGCAGATACGATAGAATTAATGTATGTAGGCTGCCAACTTGGGACAGACACAAAAATGTCGCGGGGTTGAACTTACCAGGAATGGCATGTGTGCTCCTAACACTGCACCCAATACTAGTCCATCCAATATATCTATGTCATAGTTTACTATCCACCTAGATGGGGGTATTCCACCTGAAAAAAAAGACAATGATAGTTATAATCTGTCCACATGAACATATATTTTTTTATCTTAAATCAGTCTATTGCTTTGATATTAAAATTATTACATTGGTTGCAATATGAATTACATTGATTTCCCGGTGAAATAAAAACCGATAAATTAACTCATCTGATGTCATACAATTGGCATTGTCAAGACGTTGATAACATCAGATTAAAACAAATTGTGAATGCTTAGAAAAAGATAGTTCCTTACATTTTCTACTTAAATTTCATAATAAAAGCAATTTGCCAATGTAAAAAAAAGAATAACTAATCAAAGAATTAAAATATCGTAATTATCAATGTCAATTCTGTCTGTGTGATAATTACAATATTATATCCCTACAAAAAAGTGCATGGGTATTTGGTGATTCTTATCAATTCTTTTCACCAATTTTTCTTTTGCGATAAACTGACCTTTAGGAGAATTGTTCCAGATCCTTTCCCTGTAATGTTCATAGTGATGATTTAACCAAGACAAGAGGATTCTTTCTGCCACGCTGTAGATGTTACTACTTAAAGGATCAGGGTTAATAGCCGGGATTTCTAGTGTTTTGTCTGGTGATGATGTGTTCTTCAAAGTCCTAGGTGTAACTTTGGCCAGGACTAATGTCTGAAATACAAATTCTTTTCTTAAAATTCTAAATTTTAATTTTCAAACATAGAAAATTGATTCTTTACTAAAGGCTAAAGCACAGGTTTTTAGGAAAATTTTAAAAAATGACTTTCCATGCATTTTAACTTACACTCTTCAAGATTAATCTATTCTTTAATCAGATATTTTCATTAATCTACTTCTGTAATGCTAAATATTTCAACTATTTTATAATATTTTTGCATAGATTTATAGTTTTGGTTTCTCTTGACTGAAAATATCTTAACTATCATGCATTGGAGCTTAAGTTAGAACTATTATATGAGTTCAGTCTTAAAACAAAAAATACATCTTTCAAGGTTAAATTTACTTTTGTAAGTGCAACTTTTACAGTATTTGACAAGCCTCCTCTAATGCACTTACACTGTATAAATTTCCCCTTCAAATTTCAAAAAAGGCATTTTTTTACCATGTACAACAAGACATTTTTTTCTACCTTATATAACTGTAGAAGTATATCAGTCCATGCTCTCTTAGAAACAGCTTCAAACACATCATCCTCAAGTTCCTCTTCAATATTAACAGCATTAGCCCCTTCATGGTCCCCTTGTTTTAAAAGATCTTGTTTCATCTGCTTCTGCATTTGTTTCCATAAATGGTAATCACGAGGCTCCATCAGGTATTCTGGGTTAATTGAAGCAATGCATGCTCCTTGACATCTAAAATATTATATTTGTAAATCAATATGCAATAAGAAACAATTAACAAATTTCAGTATGATTAGTTAGTTTCCATATTTGACACATTATATTTATTGAAAATTTTAAAATATAAATTTATACATTAGACATTATTAACCTATATAACATTTAAAGAAAAATAAGGACTAGTATGTGTTACCGAAACACAAGATAACAATAACAAACTTCAACATTGATCAGTTGTTTCCTCTGTTATAACAAACATAAACACTTTTGTTATGTATACATGAATTCAATCCACAATTTTGTTTATATTTGTTACAAAAGTTTAAATTGCCTGCCAATCAAATCACTAACAGAAGCACATGTAACCAATCAAAGTAAAAGAATTCAAATTATACAAATTATATGCAAATTATTTCGATATACTGACAGATTGACAGTTGAATCCACTAATACTCTGCTTGAGATAGATTATTGTGTATATACCTGATAAATGTAAGCAGTGTAGAATGCTGCCAGTAAACTTGTTTGTATTGTGTATATACCTGATAAATGTTAGAAGTGTAGAATGCTGCCAGTAAACTTGTTTGACACGTTCTACAGGATCTGAAGGCAGTCCAGCATTAATAGGTATTCCTGGAACAGATCTTCCTGCCAGATTGGAAATCATGTCATAGATTGTTTTAAATTCTTTCTTCAAATTGTTTGTGTCCCAGCTTCCAGCTTTTTTTGGCATGTCATCTTGGATGGGCTTTCTACTTATACCACTGGAAAGTAAGAAATAAAGAATTAGGTACAAGGAGGATTGTTTCCGAAAATGCTTTTTTATTTGTAATGATAAAAATAGAATAAAGGATCAATTGCTATAAATTTCTGTTGGCATCCTCTAATAATGAAAATAAAATTCCCCCACAAAACTTTTGAATTTCTTGAAATAGACTACATGAAGCATTTGATATCCCGAAAGTTCATTCATTTCAATTGCTTTTATAAAAACTATTATCTTGAATACATACCATCTAAGTGTATTAGGAATAACAATAGGAAACTGCCCTCCAGGCCATCCTTGTGAAGAAAACCATCTCTGATTGGCTAATAACACCTCCATGTGGAATATTCCCTCCTCTGTATCCTCATCCGGGAACATGGCTGATCCCAGTGACCTTGAAGCAAGGTCCTGCTGGGTACGACTCTGATTATACTCTGATCCAGATTGAGGTTTGTTCATGGCACCATCTCTGTTAATAGGTGTGTCTCCATTGGTGGAATCTGTAAACATTAATCAAATTGATAAAACAAATGAAACTGCAAGCTACTGCTCACTGATGATACCCCCGACCAAATATTTCTGTAAACAGGAAGTAGTTGAGAGATTAATCTGAAAACACATCACAAGGTATAGCTGACTTATATAAAACCCTGAAACTGGTTTTCAAAAAATCATTGTATTGTATTTCCTGAGAAAATGTGATGAAAATTTTCAGCTTGGTTAGCATGTGTAAAATGATGGAAGTGTTCGGTAAACAGTAAGTTGATGAGTGATTAATCTGAGAACACATCACACAGTAAAGCTGATTCATATAATTCCTGAACCTAAATTTCAGGGATCCTTGCATTGTAGTTCCTGAGAAAAATGTAACGAAAATGTTCAACTTGGCTTTCATGTGTAAAATGATACAAGTGGTCAGTAAAAAGGAAGCAGTTGAGTTGAATCTGAAAACACATCACACGGTATAGCTGTTATAAACCCTGAAACCAAATTTCAGAAATCCTTGAATTTAGTTCCTGAGAAAACAAGAATGTGTCCACAGTACACGGATGCCCCACTCGCACTATCATTTTCTATGTTTAAAGGACTGTGAAATTGGAATAAATTCTCTAATTTGGCATTAAAATTAGAATGATCTTATCAAAGGGAACATGTATACTAAGTTTCAAGTTGATTGGACTTCTACTTTATCAAAAACTACCTTGACCAAAAACTTTAACCTGAAATTTGCACTATCATTTTCTATGTTCAGTGAACCGTAAAATTGGGGTCAAAACTCTAATTTGGCATTTAAATTAGAAAGATCATATCATAGGGCACATGTATACTAAGTTTCAAGTTGATTGGACTTCAACTTCATCAAAAACTACCTTGACCAAAAACTTTAACCTGAAGCCAAAAACTTTAACCTGAAATTTGCACTATCATTTTCTATGTTCAGTGAACCGTAAAATTGGGGTCAAAACTCTAATTTGGCATTTAAATTAGAAAGATCATATCATAGGGCACATGTATACTAAGTTTCAAGTTGATTGGACTTCAACTTCATCAAAAACTACCTTGACCAAAAACTTTAACCTGAAGCCAAAAACTTTAACCTGAAATTTGCACTATCATTTTCTATGTTCAGTGAACCGTAAAATTGGGGTCAAAACTCTAATTTGGCATTTAAATTAGAAAGATCATATCATAGGGCACATGTATACTAAGTTTCAAGTTGATTGGACTTCAACTTCATCAAAAACTACCTTGACCAAAAACTTTAACCTGAAGCCAAAAACTTTAACCTGAAATTTGCACTATCATTTTCTATGTTCAGTGAACCGTAAAATTGGGGTCAAAACTCTAATTTGGCATTTAAATTAGAAAGATCATATCATAGGGCACATGTATACTAAGTTTCAAGTTGATTGGACTTCAACTTCATCAAAAACTACCTTGACCAAAAACTTTAACCTGAAGCCAAAAACTTTAACCTGAAATTTGCACTATCATTTTCTATGTTCAGTGAACCGTAAAATTGGGGTCAAAACTCTAATTTGGCATTTAAATTAGAAAGATCATATCATAGGGCACATGTATACTAAGTTTCAAGTTGATTGGACTTCAACTTCATCAAAAACTACCTTGACCAAAAACTTTAACCTGAAGCCAAAAACTTTAACCTGAAATTTGCACTATCATTTTCTATGTTCAGTGAACCGTAAAATTGGGGTCAAAACTCTAATTTGGCATTTAAATTAGAAAGATCATATCATAGGGCACATGTATACTAAGTTTCAAGTTGATTGGACTTCAACTTCATCAAAAACTAGCTTGACCAAAAACTTTAACCTGAAGCGGGACAGACGGACGGACGGACGGACGGACGGACGGACGAACGAACGGACGCACAGACCAGAAAACATAATGCCCCTCTACTATCGTAGGTGGAGCATAAAAATGTGACCCCCAAAATATTCATAGGACGGACAGATTTATACAAGAAACAACTAATTACAAAAGACAATTTTACAGGGCATGTAATAACTACTTTATAATACTTAGAACTAATTTAAACATTGTTTTACCTGTACCACTAGTAGATGACTCATAACTAGAGGAAGATATCTGGAAATTTGAACTTGTTGCACTGGTACTTGGTCTACTGTTATGG
The DNA here is from genome assembly GCF_965363235.1 of Mytilus galloprovincialis. NCBI lineage: Eukaryota > Metazoa > Mollusca > Bivalvia > Mytilida > Mytilidae > Mytilus > Mytilus galloprovincialis. The sequence continues at coordinate 46,886,012 of NC_134847.1, read as the reverse complement.
TTAGGGGAAGCACATGGTACAATGACTGCTTCTCCAGTATTGTTTACAGCCTCTCTAAAAGACATTGCTCTTCCTTTAGGAGAACCTCCCTGAAATATATATAAAGAGTTGTAGAATATCTTTTTTATAATTTTGTTTCTCTAAAATATCTAAACTATTTACAAAATAAAGGAATCCAGTTATTTACAAATATTATTGAAGATGGTTTACCAATGTCCTATTTGATTCTCTAGCTTTTAATTTGTATTCAGTTTTCTTTTTTTTCTTTTTTTTTAAGTGACTCCAAAGAAACCAAAAGTAGACAATTGCACTGTATGAGGGTAGTAATGCCCTTTATATTGAGGCGTCAAACGGTCATTTTCAGCTACCATTAGCATCAAAATGGTTAAAATTTTACCTTTTTTTGTCAAAATATCCTTATGATCCGTCAAAGGTCTCATTTAATGATCTTTACTGTCATTTTTTAAATTGAACTTAATTCAATTTAAGTTCTCATACACATCTTGTCATTCTGCAGTTATAGAAATTGGATTGCATTACTAGTATCATAAAGTAAATATATTAGGCCAAATAAAAATATATGTTTGGTTCCAGTAACCCTACCGTCCCTACTTTTTCGGCTTAAAAATGGCCTACCCTAAAGATTTTATTGTCATTTTTCATTAAGCACTGTTAAAGTCAGAATGTTGCTCCCATAGACTCAATGTAAAAAAAAACATAAATAAAAAAATTCCTACCTACCTACCCTAACTTTTTTTCAGATGTAACTGGAACCACACATACTTTTTTATTTGGCCTTACACAAAAAACCATTGCAATTAAATTTTCACCAATTTGACTCACTTGTTCACAGACAATTTGATGATCTGTTCTGTGTATTGCTAGGAATGGATAACATGTCAATAGGCAGTTATCAGCTGTGGCAGTTATGTTCAACCTAAATCTGAAATAATCAAATCATACATCAAAGAGAGGCGAAACAATCAAGAGGGACATTCAAATGCATAGATCAAAAATAAACTGACAACGCCATGGCTTAACCAGATGCTCCGCAGGGTGCATCTTTATACCTCAATGTAGACTAATTTGAAAACAGGACCAAAAATTAAGAATCTAAATGCATACACATATAAACACGTATAAAAAGAAAAGGACAGACAAATAATAGTACACAAGACACAACATAGAAAACTAAAGACTAAGCAACACAAAAGTGCACACACTGAAATGTCTTGCCTTCTTTACTAATCATTGATTTTATGTTGATAGTCCTAAATGTAAAGCTTTATTACAACTGTCACATAAACTTAACATTAACCAAGAAAACCAAACATTGATCAATGAACCATGAAAATGATGTCAAGGTCAGATAAACATGATAAACCATGCCAGGCAGACATGTACAGCTAACAAATCTTCCATACAACAAATATAGTTGACCTATAGCTTATACTTTAAGAAAAATAGACCAAAACACAAAAACTTAACACTGAGCAATGAACTGTGAGAATGAGGTCAAGGTCAAATAAAATCTGCGCGACTGACATATGATCATAAAATATTTACATGCACCAAATATAGTTGGCCTATTGCTTATTGTATTAGAAAAATAGACCAAAACTCAAAAACTTAACTTTGACCACTGAACCATGAAAATGAGGTCAAGGTCAGATGACACCTACCAGCTACATGTACACCTTACAATCATTCCATACACCAAATATAGTAGACCAATTGCATACAGTATAAGCAAAACAGACCAAAACACAAAAACTTAAATATAACCACTGAACCATGAAAATGAGGTCAAGGTCAGATGACACCTGCCAGTTGGACATGTACACCTTACAGTTCTTTCATACACCGAATATACTAGACCTATTGCTTATAGTATCTGAGATATGGACTCGACCACCAAAACTTAACCTTGTTCACTGATCCATGAAATGAGGTTGAGATCAAGTGAAAACTGTCTGACGGGCATAAGGACCTTGCAAGGTATGCACATACCAAATATAGTTATCCTACTACTTATAATAAGAGAAAACTTAACATTACACAAAATTTTAACTTTTTTTTCAAGTAGTCACTGAACCATGAAAATGAGGTCAAGGACATTGGACATGTGACTGACGTAAACTTCGTATCATGAGGCCTCCATATACAAAGTATGAAGCATCCAGGTCTCCTACCTTCTAAAATATAAAGCTTTTAAGAAGTTAGCTAACACCGCTGCCGCCGGATCACTATCCCTATGTCGAGCTTTCTGCAATTAAAGTCGCAGGCTCGACAAAAAACCCCACCAAAAACTGGGAGTGTCTCAGGTGCTACAGTGGTAAGCAGATATCAACACATTCTTTTACACTCGCACCCGCAAAGTGGAAAGGGATTAATATAAGTTGCAAAACTTGTTTCCCAATCCACTATAAACAAATATGTTTAAACTAAACAAGAAAATATATTTATTAATTTCTTCTGATTGTGTGTGTGTGTGTGTATGTAATTTAGTTAATATCTGATTAATTTATATCCTTTTCTTCATACAAATACTTGAAAAGAAGAATGTTTAGATGTTTGCTCTTGAGCAACAAGTACTTGAAGTGTAAGATATAAATTGTTTGTTTCTTTGTATTTATTGCTTAATAATGAAGTGAAAATTGCTGTTTCATCAACTTGGTCGATATTGAAAATTGCTGTTTGTGAATAGCACAGAGACTAGATATTTCTTTTGAATGTTGGGATAAGCAAAGTGACAGATGGGAAAGCGACTTATTTGCCCCAGTCACCTAGTAAGTTGAGCTCTGGAGCCATGTTATATTGGCCTTCTTTTGTTTTAGTGGAAACCGACCCAAATAGAGCTATACTTAAATAACCCTTATCCATACCTAATCCTACCTTTAAGTTCAGTAAAAAGTAAAAGAGTCCAGAGATATTTACTTACTCTCTCTTATCATCATCTATAAACTTGATAGGAGCACAGAATGATATAGGTCTAGGACTAGAAAATGTCACTTTACATGCTAAGGCACATGGCTCCATCTGTCCTTCATCTCCATTACATGGTCTTACTTCTGCAAAACAAAAATACAAAATATATTTCTTTCTTATCAAACAAAATTGTTCGTGTCACCAAAAAAAATATGAAAAAAAATGGGATCTTTATGTTAGATACCTTTATCAAAGAGTTAATTGTTTAATATACAGACCAATATGTTTGATAATTAACCATTCAAATTGCAAATAATTAAATTAGTTACAAATAAATTATTTATAATACCCAACTTCCCGATTACTAAACTCTACCAATTCAATCTCAGTTTTCCCAAGTGGACAATATGGTTAAGTGAGTAAAACAAACTTATTGCAATTAATGTCAGGTGCAAGAAGGAAAATTGTGTATAAATGTAGCTTTTTACCTACCTGATGACTCTAACCATGTGACTGTCAAAGGACAGATAGTGCTGCCATCTTCACATTCTACTTCTGGAAGTTCCACAACTACACCACTTTTTCTGAAATGATATAGCAATAAATATCAAACATTGAAATTCATATTGTAAGGACACATGGAGCTACAAATTTTAAAATACTACATATTAACAGTTTGCAGGAATATATCAAATCTAAATACACATGTAAATCATTCTGAGCCTCCTCATGGGGTTTTTGATTATGTGATTACACTAGCATGGCTGTTTTTAATGATTATTTGATTACCAGACCAAATATTTCATTATTATTTGATTATTTAATAATCTAAGACTGTATTTATGATTATTTGAATATCTTGTTTAAAAAAATTATTAATGATTAAGCAATTATTTTGGCAAAAGATTTGTGATTATGTGATAACTTGGTCACCCCTGTAATTGGACATGTTTCTATTTTTTACAAATGACTGAGCTTAACCATTTGTAGTGATTAGGAAAGTAGAGGAACATAGAATAAATGTGTAAAAACTATGGAGCTATTAAATGTGTTCAAAGTATAAAATTATCAAAGAACTTATTGTGGAGGAGCCAAATCAAGAAAGGATATTCGGGGTATACTTATTTACAGAAAAAGTAATCTCACTTCGTACCCAGAAAAATTTAACCACATATGTGAAAATGTCACAGCTTGGAAACCAGCTATCATATATATCCTAGTTTACGATATGGACTGAGCTACAGGAAATAACATTACCATTACTGCCTATGTAAAAACAATTAAAAATATTGCCCCAAAATGCTGTGTATTTACAACAGATATATATGTTATATGAATAAATAAACAAGACAAAATTAATTTCTGCTAAATAAATCTGATAATCTAGCTGACACTGAAGATGGCCAGCTGGTGAAGCATTGTGCGTTAAAGAGAAATTTGTTAGATCACAACAGAAAATAAACAATTTGCACTATTCAAAAACTTGAAAATTCTCATAAAACAACATTTTATAGACCATATACAAATCATTTTTTTACATCTACATAACTTTTGGAAACATTACACTTACTTGAAGTATTGAGCAGCCAAAACAGTAAATTCTGATGAGACTTCTGTCAGCAATGGAACTGGTGTCAGTACAATAGCCAAGGGGTCAAACCAAAGACGTGGTGACTTCATCTCAGCATAAATCTGGATATACTGGTATGGCTTCTCCTCATCATTCACTAAAACTGGTACCAGTATTTCATGTACACCTGGTTCCTCTGCAAATATCATTAAAAAGTAATTCAAATTAGTTAAACAATCAGTTTTTGCTTAACAAATTTGACTGTTCCTGAACTATGCTTTTTCCATATATTATAACTGACAGTAGTTTTAAAAGTGTGCTTTCATGTCAATAGCATGACACAGACTATCACAAAGTAATAGTAACAAGAATGTGTCCAAAGTACAAGGATGCCCCACTCCCACTATCATTTTCCATGTTCAATGGACTGTAAAATTGGGTAAAAAATCTAATTTGGTATTAAATTTAGAAAGATCATACCATAGGGAACATGTATACTAGCTTTCAAGTGGATTGGACTTCAACTTCATCAAAACTACCTTGACCAAAAACTTTAACCTGAAACGCACACTTTCATTTTCTATGTTCAGTGGAGAGTGAAATTGGGATCAAAAGTCTAATTTGGCTTTAGAATTAGAAAGATCATATCATAAGAAACATGTATACTAAGTTACAAGTTGATTTAACTTTAGCTTCATGAAAAACTACCTTGACCAAAAACTTTAACCAGAAACTCACACTTTCATTTTCTATGTTCAGTGGTCCGTGAAATTGGGGTCAAAAGTCTAATTTGGCCTTAAAATATGAGAATCATATCATAAGGAACATGTGTATTAAGTTACAAGTTGATTGAACTACAGCTTCATCAAAAACGACCTTGACCAAAAACTTTTACCTGATGCGGGACGAACGGACGAATGAACAGACAGACGACCGAACCCACAGACCAGAAAACATAATGCCCCTCTACTATCGTAGGTGGGGCATAAAAACTGTTCAAATGTTTAAGCGTGTGTAAAATTAAGCAATTTTCATTGAAAAAGGTATACGAAATAATTTTGGCGGATTCATAACTTTTATCAATACCTTTGTATGTACACTTTTAAATTGGCGGAATTTATTTTGACGAGTTTGTTCTATCCGTGAAAATAAGCGAAAAATAACCCGTTATTCGGTATATGTCAAATCAATGTTCAATCCAGGTGTTCACCAGGTAATTCTAATTAAATTGTAATAAGAACTATTTAAAAGAAATATAGACGTCATATGAATGCTTATACAGATATCAGGATGGTACATACTTGGACAGAAGATGATGGATACCCCTTGAGTTTTCTCTGGTTCAATTGTTCCTTCAATTCCTTTTGATTCTGTTCCACCCATAACAACAAATGGGGTTCCTGTAGGATGCACAAACTTTAATATGCCAAGATCTAGAGCTTTATTGGGCATGCTCAGGTCAAATGTCCATTTTATTGGCTGATCACTGTTGTTTACCATAACAGTACCCTGTAATACAAATTTTACACAAAAATCAGTGTCTGATATTTGTCAGGATAAAGATATATCTAAAATTAATGCCATGAACCATAAATGAACTAATTTCTACTATTCTCATCAAAAACTGAAAGAAAAGTATGTGGCATTCAGTATTAAATATTTTTTGTTTACTCTTTTGTGGCTTGAACAGAAAATTTACATCTCAGTAAAATGAAGCAAACCTATAATCATATTCATAATTTGGACTTTTTCTATCAGTTTGGATGAGAACAGAATAAATTTTTCAACCCATTTTACATGCAGTTAATTAAATTAATTTTTATAACCTTTTCCATACAATTAAAATATATGCTAATTAGTTTCAAATCCTATGGTGTTTCATTTTCCTTTCACCTAATTTCTGACCAAAAAAAGTTGTTGGACCATAGTATTCCTTTAATTTAAAGTATACTTTACCTCTAAATGTTTGTAACTAAACCTTTAAAGGGAGATAATTAACTCTATTTTTCTTAATGAAGGATTCTATTGGAGATTTTGATAGAAAATGATTCTAATAGAGATTTTGATTAATAGAACTAAACACATATCTATAAGATTAAATCTAACAATCCTGTAAAGGATAGATCCATGTACCATAATGTAATTCTTCTTTTTACTATCTGCAATTACTTCCCTTTATTAAGAGCTACTCCGATATATGTGCAGGCAGTTATAATTTTATTTGCAACTATTTTAAATTTTCAAATAATTGTTTGTTTCAAATAATTGATTGTGAAAAAAAATATCAATAAAATATGCAAGATAGACCATTTTTCTAGGGTGGAGATAGGCAACTCTTTCAATAAGGAGAAGTAACTGATGCAGACAGAAGAAAGAAAACTGATTGTAGAAGGAGTACTAGTCTACAACAACTTGCTACTTGCAAACCAAATGTCTAACTAACATAAAACAAAATGTGTTTCTAACCACTAGTATTGACTAAGAGTAGGTTTCTAAGTTCTGATTGTAGTAAGAAACAGATTAGAGTAACAGAGCTAAGATTCACTTTTTTTTCATATTTTTGAATGCAGACTTTTGATATCCTAAATATCTATATGGTATACATTTATACATATATTTTTTACTATTCTAGAGAAAGAAAGATCTACATTCATGACACCATTTTTTTTATTCAACTACTATTTTCACAAAGAAAAACTTCTTTTTGGTCTCTTATAACAAGGGCAACTTTCCTTTAAAGAATGTCATGGGATGTTTCTTAATACTGTGGATTCATTTATTTTTGTGAAGAACAATTTTCATGGATTGCAGAAAATGAGTATTTCCATGATATTTGATTTTTGGATATGACAAGGTCTGTATACAAGTCTATAGAAAAATGTTACTTCTTTGATATTGTGGATATGACAAGGTCTGTATACAAGTCTATAGAAAAATGTTATATCTTTGAACTTTAAAATTTGTGGTTCACCCAAAAATCCATGAAAATTGATATCCAACGAATAATAAATAATCAACAGTTACTAAAAACAAAAGAACTTTTTCTAGCCTGTATTAGTAAGAATATTTTTAGCATACATATAAAGCTATAGTTTTTTCTGTTACTGACAACAGTTGATAATTTTTACCTTCTCTATTTTATACTGAAACACAACATAACAAAATTTAAAACACAGCAAATAAAAAGCAAATGCATGCCGATAGTGTGCTTGTATTAGACAAAGCAATAGTCAGCTACAAAATAAAATCTAATCAAATATTTACTGAATTGTGATTTCAATGTATCTCAATAAAATATTCAAGGAGCTAAATTAACATCGCTAGTTTTTTGGGGGTCCCAGATTCGGATCTTCCTTAAGATCAAATTCACGGGAAGTGAGATTGTTGTGATGAAGCTACTGGACAAAATCTGTTCAAAATAACTAAATCATGGTCAGCATATAATGAAATTATGGTTATAACAGTAAAATTTGATAAAAGCCGTTACTGTGTGCTCACAATTGTCTAAATAAATCTGATTATATGAAGTGTCTGGGTGGTTTCATAATAGACCATTAAAACGACAAAACATTGTGTCCTGAAATTAATACTCTTAAATCGCAATGGATTGCCAAATTTTTCTAAATAGCTGGAGTCTTAAAAGTTAATATTATGTCCCATTAACCATTTTATTTAAATTAATATTATTAATAACCCTAGTCCAAACAAAGTTAGACCCTTCTTATTCCACATGTTACTTATATCAGACACCAAAACCTCTTAATTATGTAAGTCTCATATTCAAACACCATATCATGTATAAATCATTTATTTTTTTATCAACCTAAAAATCAAATTATGTGTCTTCGTTTCTTTTTAAAAAAAAAAGAGTCATACATAATTGACATAATGCCAAATTGGATAAAAGTAGAAGAGTCTGCCATCTACTGGTATTTTGTGGCTATTTCATTCAAGATAATGTATTTGCAGTATTTATCTCATATTACTTTAGAAGACATATTTTCATAAGCTTTGTTTACTTGTTTCTCCATATTACATCTTAATTTAATATCATGTACATGGAGGATAAATATGTAGTTGTAAGTATTCTGCTCATTCTGAGCACCCTGATTGGCAAATAAAATATTTATTATTATGTTAATTTGTATGGTTTTTTTAAAACATAATGTGGTTTTATGAATAAAATAGTGGTTTTTGAGAAAAAAAATATTGTTTGTACTAATCTGTTTAGAAAAAGTGCTGTGAAATTTTATTATAATGCACACAATCTTATTGGATTAACAACATGCATCTTGTTAAAAGTACCTTTGTAACACCAAGACCAGTTGAAGATGAAGGATCCTCAAATGTTGATGGTAATGAAAACTCAATCTTATTTGAAGAAAGAGTAAGTGGTTGTCTGAGGGCTGTAGCTATCACATGTTTACTAGGTGTCGCTACAGAGAATGGCTGTGGTCGTGGATTTATAATATGTTGTAAACTGTTCTTGTTAGATGGCGCTGGTGTAGGCGGGAATGGTGTCGGGGCTGGTGTTGGTGCTCCAAGCATGTTGACAATACATGGCATCACAAAATCATATGCTGCCACCTAGAAGAAAAATATAACAATGATGGTAAAATTAACATTAAAATCAATCTATACTCTGAAATAGCTAGATTTTACAATATATCCTTTATAAATTATTTGATAATAAAGTATTTTTCAAGCTCTGATATAATGAAAATTATTACAGATATCCCTACTTCTTTTTTTAAATGCACTCCTGAAAATATGCCAGCAGGTATACATAACAATATAGCAGGGTACTTTCAAATTTCAATAACAATAATTTAAACTTGAAGCAAGCTAAAAGCCACTGTTCAAATTATACAACAAACACTTTTCTTCTTAAAATACTATTAACATTACCAGGAAGATGGACTAACACATAGAATGGTAAATACCTCAGTTGGCATAAATATCAGTTCTCCTTCAATGGTTTCTTCTGGTGCCATGGTAACAGTAAACATGCCTGGGTTTAGTAGCTGGAAACTGTAGTCCTCTGAAAAAACGCATAGAAGAATTCAAAACATGTAACAATATCATAACATATAAATATTTAAGTTTTTTTTTAACACCTGAATATGACAAGTAGTGTATTTAACAAGCGGAAGTATCTTGTGTAATACAGTCCACTAAGACTAAGTGAATTGGGTGAAGTTTTTTGGTAGAGGTATTTCTAAGATGCTAAACATAATAACACAAATACACTTCATCAAGATATATGATTGGAATGATATACCACAGTCCGCTTTTACCACTTAACATAAATGTCCCACTTCATTGAAGATTTGTTATGGTTTGCCTTGATTTGGAATGTTAATATGGCATGCCTTTTTTGTCTTGATTTACAATATTCAAATCTTCCATTTTTTGTTTACTAAAGATGAATAATATCCAAAAATAAATCATTATTTATCTTTATAAATTGAATTTAGACATTAATATTGTTTGTCTTTTCCTCCAGTTTATCATCAAGCTTTTTTAAGGATTAAATGCTGGATTCGAAGTAATACATACCTTGTGTCTGGTAACCAGGGAAACTAAGACTGAAGTCTCTAAATCTGGTTAGATCAAATTCTAGTTTAGCTTTAGTAACAGCCTAAAAAAAGAAGAGGAATCACTTAAAACATGTTAAATCTTTTTAATGACATGACCAACTGAATAAATTTAGGATTAAGTTATGACCATATATACCTCAATGAATTAAATTTGTCACTTAACTTTTAACACTTTTGTTAAGACAATGTAATCTGTTCAAAATATTTCCACATTTTTACACAAAAGCACTGTGAATTAAAATATAAACATACTCTTTATAATTTTTTCATTTTAGTACTGATGTGTATGTTTATAGACATACATAAATAAGCTGATTTTTTTTATTATAAAGCTTGCATTTTTAAATTTACAGAAGATTAGAATTGGTTAATAAACTTTAATTTTGCATCCAACATTTTAACCTGTTATTTGATTGATTGATTGTTGCTTAACGTAACATTGTACTTACTCTGTTGGCTAGTCTAAAGGACTGTGTAGATCCTGATCCACAGTAGACACCACCAAAGTTAAAGTTTGGCTGAAAATATCAAATGTAATATAAGTTATTGTTATTCTAAGATATACCCCAAAAAATCAAGATTTTTCTGTATTGTCATCAAGAATTAAAATCATGAACTTTTATGTAAATCCTGATATCTCATAATAAATGTCATACCAAACATACATGGTACTTAAGAAAAGGATCAAAAGAAAATAAGTTAAGTTTTCCAGCAAATTTTTTATTATCTTTTCAGTCTTTACTCAGTATGATTGTTGATTTGTTTTATTGTAATTCTCCGAAGTCTGTGGTCTTGTAACACCGCATCCTTAATTTGAAAAAAAAAAAAAATTTTGTTTCCCCCAGATTCATTAATTTTAATTATCTTATTGTTGTTCTTTTCAACTTATTTCATCTGTTCGTATACAATAACAAAATGGTTTTTTATATATATAAAAATCAATGTCTCATATCAATACATACCAGATCTATGTCAACAGTAGGTGGCTCTACTGTGCCACCCATTCTAAGTTCTAGTGTCTTTCCTTGTTTGATTGCCACTTGGACTCGTGTATCAAACTTTACCATAGCTTGTGGGGTTAACATGACCTTTAATTCTGCAAACCCCCCTACTGGTACCACTCCATGTACAGGTGAAACAGTAAGGCCAGGGAAAGGGTTAGAGTCTATCACCTGTATAAATAAAAAGAAATGTTAGCAATAAATTCTGGGCAAAATGATACTATTGGAAAAAACCCTGTGTTCAAATAAAAATATATTACACCCAAATAAACATTCTTAAAAGCTCACTGTTACATACAAAATTATCTTATTTTGTAAAAGTTTTTCTGTTTGGGCAAGAATCAGAAGTCTTAATTTGATACTAAATTCATTTCTTCTGAAGAAGATGTGCATAATAGTGATTGCAATGACCTATATTTTGATTTAAAAGTGGATAAATTGACTCAGATAAAAAATTCAGGTAGCAGTTACATAACTCTGTGGGTTTAAAGAAACTGGGCAAGTTAAGTTGAATTCTATCCAGAAGCTTTCAAGGATAATCAGATTTACATAAAGTGGGACACAGACAACAACCACAATGATTGTGACAGAAGTGACCCATATTTAAAGCTACAGCTATCAGCTGACACAGTAATAAATTACTTTTAATTTAGTAAGGATGAAAAAAAATTCCAGTTTTCATTTTAAAACTATTTTAATCTATTAATAATTGTTTAGTAAAATGTAGTATTGAATTTCCTTTTTTTTTTAAATAGATTATATGTAATTCTAATACAGTACTAGTGTAACCGGTCTAATAAGACACCTGAGTATTCCAACATCTAGCTTTAACTGACACATTTTCATGGTCCCAAAATATGTCTATCCTTACAGAAAAAACCTGAGTATTTAGACACCCTGCTTAATCCAATATTTTTTCTGGTTCCCCAGTGTGTCTGATAACACAGGTTACACTGTATAATCATCTTGCCTTAACAAAAGTAAATTTACCTGAAAGTAGGCATGAGTTTGTCCTGTATTGGCCAACATTGCTGTCCTTGTTGTAGTCAGATTTATGGGAGTTTGACCAAACATGATTCTCCGTTCTACAAACTGTACACTGGCTGTTCCAAGCTGTAATAAAGTTTGAAAATCATTTACTTTCAAATCATTTTGTGTGTAATTTATGCAATTAAGGATGAAATGCATGTGTTACATTCACAATTATGCTTCATATATTTTGTCAACTGGTAAAACATTCTGCTAACATTGATCTGCTATAATACCATCATGTACAATCTGGAGATGATTGGAGCAGTTTCTGCTTACACTTTCAGAGCACCTGATATCACCCTCTGCTTTTGGTTGGGTGTGAGTTGCTTAGCCTGTAGTTTTCTATGTATCTTGTATGTGTCTTGTATACTATTATTTGTCTGTTTGTCTTTTTCTTTTTTATCCATGGTGTTGTCAGTTTATTTTGGATCTATGAGTTCGACCGTCCCTCTGGTATCTTTTGTCCCTCTTTCATAAGAAAATCAATGGTGCAAATGTTTAATTAATGTTTTCAGGCAGTTTAAAATTAATGATTAACATGATATTTCATACCTCTGCCCTACAGCTGAGTTGCAATGTAGGACCACCATGTACTTTGAGGGAGAACATCCCATCCTCAGGAGCTAAATAAGATGGATGCCATACTACCTCACAGTCTAAGTCTTTGAAAGAATCTACAGTACCTATAAAGAAATAAAAATAACATTTTAAAAAAGATTTTTCTAAGGCTGAGATCAAACTGCTGATGCGAAAAATGCTTTTTTTCACATTTTGTTTAACATATTTGCAATATAAACTAATCAATTATTTGACATACAATCAATTACATATATGCATTCAACAATTTTAAAACATCTTCAAGTGATTTCAATATCAAAGCATTGGAACTTTATAATAATTGTTCAAAAATTAAATCAAGATTGAAGCAAACTTGTTCAGTCTCAGGGTGAAAGTGGCCTAATTCCTACATGTTAATTCTCATTATTTACAAGTATGTAAACTTTTTTTCATAACATATTTTTTAAAGAGTATTAGAATCATATAAAGAAGCTGTAAACATCCTGATCACAAAACTTAAAACTCTTCTATAGTACAAAAAAACTTGCAATCCTACCTTCAGCTGGTCTTATAGAGAAGGCAGTTCCTCTGTCACCTAATATTGGTGTCCATGTGAACTCTGCAGCATGGTTCAGTGGATTATGTAATGTTATCACACCACGGAACCCTGAAAAAATTATAAATAAACGTTCATGCTATTTTAAAGTTTTCTATTTCTACTATAGGCCTTGTTTAATGAAAAAAATATGTTGTAGCTTACACAGAAATATTAAAATGTTGTTTCCTCAATGTTTGTTTCCACTTTTAAACTTCCAGTTTTTTTTTTATCTTCATGATCTAACTGCAAATACTTTTTCAACCAACAAAATCTAAGTCAATCAGTCTGTTCACATCTAATAAGAGTTAGTCCATGTAATTGAGACATGAAAATGTACCTGTAAACCAGCGGTGAAGGTCAAAAGACTTTTTTTAAAAAGCAATTACTTATGACTTTACTAATAATTTGAATGGATGATGGGGTTCTAAGAAAAAATCTCCACTTCACTTAAAGGGATGAAAAAAGCAACCTTATAATAAAATGAAAACTATGCATTCTGGGTAAAAAAATTTCGAAAGCGTACACCAAAACGTTGGGATTGGGTTACAACGTTCTACACAATGGAAATTCAACCAATGACGTCATGTTATTTTCATTTTGGTGTACAAACAATGAGATAACCCATAGTCCTTTAGATTCTGAAAAGGCCAATAACAAACCTGCTTCAGCGGGTAGACCAAATGAAGCACCCAGAATCAATTCATCTGTTGACAGCTTCAATGATACAGGTACTACCTCTGCTATAACTGTCACATGGTGTTTATACGAACCATTGATCTGGTAAGAAACTGATCTGTAACACAAATATACACATTGTTTATCAATATTCAATCCTATAAAATTGTTGGTAGAATTCTTAAACCAACAGCAAAATATTTCAGTCTTCTAATCTGATAAATGTTTCTGTATCCTTTTGCAAACTTTAAGATTTTAAAGTAAGACTGTTAAAAACAAAGTCAATGTAGGACGCTCGTTGAGATATTGTTGTGTCTGGGAGACACAATTATTGCACCTGCAGATGTTATTTTAAAATAACTATAACAAACCGCTTATACCCCAAAAATGACAAAGTTCAACTATCTTCCAAAAGAGCAAATATTGATAAAAAAATCACACCTTCAATATATGTACAAACAGCCAGCAAAGTGAAAACTTCCTAGCATTCAAACTGTAGGAGAAGTGATGTGGAATTACTATAAAACCCATAATGGGAGGAACAGACGGATAGACAGACAGGGGTAAAATAATACCCCCCCCCCCAACTTTCAGTTGCAGCAGCATAATTTCAGTTGTGGGGGCAAAAATTAACTGGAAACTGAAAATTGCCTCTTGAAGAATAAATATTTCTAAATATGCAGTGTTTCTAAGCACCTCCAAATACTATACAGAAGATAATTCAAGGTTTTTCAAACTAATATTTTAATTTTTCATATATGTTCTAATAAATTTAGGAGTATCTATTTGATTCATGAACTGATATGAAGGATATTTGTATACATACCTTTGGAATTTGCCTTTGACATTAGATTCAAATACAATAGGTAGATTAGCCTTGGACATTGGGGGTATAACTTGTGACAGGGGACTGCTCTGTCTTAACTCTCTACAATCAATCTGAAAAAAATAATTTGACATTTGCATTATTATTCAGACTGGTCAAATTTCATAGGAATGTAAAGAATATAAAGAAAAGATAATTACTCTTATTTTCTTAAGAGACATCAGTAATTTATAGTTTCTCTGATCTTTGTATTTATTTGGGATCCCTTTAGATACATTCAATATGTTTTGCATATGTGCTTGTTTACTAAATACTTCAAGACTTTTGAAACAGTTGATTTGTGATGATGATCTATTTTCCATATTGTTACTTTTTGTCATTTTTTTAAGCTTAATATGCAATGACAGTTGAAATCAAATTGCACAACTAAAATCATGACTGACATTAGAAACATTTAATTACAACTCTGTATTTTTAAAATTAAATGTATTTTACTAGCATGGATGAAGGTTCAAAACTTAGTTCAAGTCTGATAGATTAAGAGAAGAACTTTGGTTTTCTTTTCTTCAAATGATTGACATTATAATTTTATGAGTGTGAAGTTTTAATAAATGGTGAAGCAAGACAAATATGCATACCTCAGCTACAACATGTATATGTTGTTTAAGGTTGTTGACAATACTTAAATTCATTGTCCTCACAGATCTCAGACAAACTTTACCAAAATCTAACACTGGTGGACCTAAAATAAATACAAAATGTGTTAAAGATTCAACCATTGCATTTTTTAAATCTTTTTTCCATCATATCTTGTTTGCTTTTCTCTTCTTAAATGTTCATGTTTCAATCAATCTGGTAACATTGGAACAGTTCATTCATGTGTTTTACCTTTTCTAAATATAGCAAAACTTGATTTTAATTAATTTGTTAAAGAGTAAGTTCACAAATTTCTAAATTTTGAAATACATGTAAATTAGCATTTATCAATATTTACAACTTACAATGACTTCAGGTTGACGGTCAGCTTCTTAAAGTTTAGTTGTGTTCAACTGTTTATTCAATATCAAATGCATAGCTAGGGTACTGTTTGTATAATTAAACTGACTTACCCACAATAATCTGATGTAACTGTTGTGGTGACAGCCATTTTGTACAATCTGCCTTTTCCTCATTTGTTGTAGGTACAGCATTCAGCCCTTCACAAACCTATAACAAACAATTTACTCTTTTTAATAAATTAAATTCACATGTATTGAGTTCTAACATATGTGGATAAGATTTATATTCCTAATAAAATAAATTATTATCAGTGCAAATATAAATTTCTAACTTTTAGTCTAAAAAATATGAAGAAAAAAAATGGAACAATGAAGTCGTTTTTAAAATTCAGTTCTTCTTTAAACGGGTACTAGCTGTCAAATTGATGTTCATCGATTTGATACAAATTCATATATTTGATTTATAACCATGTAAAACATTTATCCAAATTATAAAGTTTAAAATAAACTGTTTACAGGGCATGAGCCCAATAATATGTAGCTTCGTTTTGTGTGTATTTTAGTCTTGACACCATCTACTTAATCATCAAGTTGACCTCCGAATACCTCTAATGGTCATATAAGAAATGTAAACATAAATAAAGATATAGATAGAAATTAAAGTTTAAGTCTGAGTAATTTCTTCTCATCTATAATGACTAGATATTGACTTACTGGTTTACTCCTGGACATCTGTTCAACCTCAGCCAATTCTTTAGTACTAAGTAGTTTGTACTCTGAGTTTGGTGGAGATGGACCTGTGAAAACATAAATTAATCAAATTTCAATAAAGATTATCAAGAAAATTCTTTTTTCTTTAGATAGATATAGGAAGATGTGGTGTGAGTGCCAATGAGACAACTCTCCATCCAAATAACAATTTAAAAAAAAGTAAACCATTATAGGTCAATGTACGGCCTTTAACACGGAGCCTTGGCTCACACCGAACAACAAGCTATAAAGGGCAAAATTACTAGTGTAAAACCATTCAAACGGGAAAACCAACTGTCTTATCTATATAAAATAAAAAACGAGAAAAGAGAAACACGTATAAATTACATAAACAAACGACAACTACTGTACATCAGACTCTTTAACATGTTTAAACTGAATTAATTCACACAGTAATCTAATACTAACATCCATACCACAATCTATTAGAAAATAATTTCAGATAGCATCACATTCTAGCAATATACCACCACATTACCAGATGCTAAAAGGCCCCAGGGAGAACAATAAAATGATAATAAGACTTACTTCTAGGGTCAGGTACTATTTCATCCTGCTTCAGAATTTTGGGTCTGAGTCCTGCAGCAGATTTTATACCAATATCTGTTTTGTTGTTTGTCTGGTTAAACTCCCTGTAAGTACAAAAAATATGTCATGTGATTTCACAAAAAACAACAGATTATTTTTAAGGTCAAAATAGTAAGCAATGCAATACTATGGATCATCACACTGCTCTTTTTTTAACCTACCGAATTAAGACTATTTACCTGATTTGTTATAACATGAGCAACACGACGGGTGCCGCATGTGGAGCAGAATCTGCTTACCCTTCAGGAGCAACTGAGATCATCCCTAGTTTTGAGTGGGGTTTGTGATGCTTATTCTTTAGTTTTCTATGTTGTGTCATGTGTACTATTATTTGTCTGTTTGTCTTTTCATTTTTAGCCATGGCGTTGTCAGTTTATTTTCAATTTATGAGTTTGACTGTCCCTCTGGTATCTTTCGTCTCTCTTTTAAATGATTATTTCCACGAGCCATTGATTTTTTTTATTTATATCTTTACTGGTAAGGAAAGTGGTATTCATAAAATGAAATGTTTATAAAAACTTACTTGGATTTTATTTTATTGAGCCTGTTTTGTCTCATTTCTCTAAGCATGGCTACATAACTGTCTCTGTGTGAATTTTTCATTTGACCTTCTTCCTCATTATGTGCATAATCTGGGTCAATGTAAGTATGTCTATCAGCTTTGGTGAATATTGTTCTGTAAAATAAAGGTAACATTTGTCAAGCTAACTTAAGAGGATCATAACTAACATCTAATCACTTTTTTTTAAGTTGAATGAAATATTGGAATTAAAGTACACTAATTTCTTCTAAATTGAATTAATAATCATAAATAAATATAAGCAGTTTTAAGGTATCTTATATTTGTTAGGGTCAAAACTCACAAACAAATCTGAGATGTGATATAAGTAGTCCATATAATTTCGTTAAAATACACATTTTTTTTTTAAGGAAGACAAGAGTTTATAAGATAATTTCATAGAAATTTAAAATAGAAGTGAAAGAAGACATTTTTGTATAGATAAGACCATTGGTTTTCCCGTTTGAATGGTTTTACACTAGTAATTTTTGAGGCCCTTTAAAGCTTGCTTTTCGGTGTGAGCCAAAGCTCTGTGTTGAAGGCTGTACCTTGACCTATAATGGTTTACTTTTATTAATTGTTACTTGGATGGAGAGTTGTCTCATTGACACTCATACCATATCTTCCTATATCTTTTCCCTACTGGCTTAAATTCCATCAATTTTTTTTAACAATAACAATAAAGTGAACTAACTTGTATGTGTTATCACTTGGCCTAATACTCTGTGCTCTATCGTTAGGGAAGGCCACTTTAGCCCCTGTTTTATCCTCAGCTGTCCTATGTAACTGAGTCTTATGTCCACCTGCTATGGCATTCCTTAAGTCATTGTCACCTACTTCAGAAAATGTTGTTTCAGCAAACATGCCAACCTCATTGCTGATGTATGGTGTTAAACCTGATAAAATAAAATTAAAACAATTTAATAAAAGAGCAATCACGAAAAACTTGCAATCATCAAAATATTCTCATGCATGGCTAATTTGCATAGAACTACAAAAAACTTGTAATCACCTATATTTCATTGCAAATTTGCATAAGTATTTCATAATAAAATGCAGTCAGCCTGAATTTAAAGTTTTCATGAATTTTTCTTTCTTTTTTTGAAAAAAAATAATGGTGTTCCATTGGTTATTTTTTTTTTTAAAAAGCTTTATTTCATTTCACTGATGCATTTAAAAATTTAAATTCTGCAAGGTACACCTTCCAAGAATTGGAAATTACTAATCGGAAATTATGATCTTGCATAAAATTTACTTATTCATAAGCAGCCTGTAATGGATATCAAGCTAGTTTTAGCTTACTAAAACCACTGCTGTCATAAACAAGCACCATACCTGGGTTATATTTTGGCTTCCTTTTCTTTGGTATTGGGTCACTGCTGCCTGAGAACTGTACAGCCATTGTATTGATGACCTGTAGATAAGTCATGGTAGGATTCCTTTTGTCTGCTACTTGTCCAATGATGTCTAATAGCTGGGTTGGTTTAAAGCTTCCTATAATGATAAGGACATCAATTGTTAAACTCCTTGTCAAATCAATGAACAAACAAATTGTATTCCCCACGCAAAAAAAGAAATATACCTTTTATGATAGTTTTTAAATATTGATACAAAATTTATAAAAACTTTTAAAGATATTGAATTTGTTTCATGTGTGATCTACAAAAACATAGCATTATCATTTTACAACCGTTGATTTTTATTGAGATGATTTTTTTTCTTCAGTTTCTGATGAACTTAATTTACATTTCTTGCAAAAAAAGTAAAACATATTTGGCACATATAGGTCTATTAATTATTAATATATGCTTATTATAACAGAATAACAAGCATACCAATCTGTTTTGGACCAAAAGAGAAAATAACATCTTGACTTTGTCCAGCCTCTATCTTTCCACTTGCTGGGTGAGTTGTGAAGTGAGCAATTTTACGAAACTGGAAAATCACTGGTAATTCGTTTGAGCTGTTGTGGATAGTACATAAAACATCTGCATGTTCTCCAACTGGGCATTCTCCAAAATCAAACTTCATTGAAGGTTCGATATCAACTAAAACAGGTAGTGCCGTTCCTGCCAATGCAATCTCCACTGAAGTATCTAAAAATACAATGAAGCAAATAAGACTCAAACATATCTAAAATACAGAACTCCTTTAAGAGGTTGGTAAAGGGTTATTTTCGTGCAATGTGTTAGGCCATTTTTATTTCAGGTGAAGCCATGAAAAGGGTTCCCTATTCACCGTGTTTCATGAAATCCGTAAAAAGATCAACAGGCAAGACATTTTTAATTGTTCGTTCATCGTGAAATGGCAATTTTATGCCACGTTCTTCCGTGCAGTTACCCCCATTTAAAATGTATGAGAAATAAAGTATTAATTGTATTAAAGGAATTTGGCTACATTTAAGGCCACAAATTAGAATACACTAGATCTTTAATACAATAATATTTACCTATTCAAACATTATAACCATGAAGAATACAATCACTGTTCCTATAGTTGGAAATTAATTTTACATACATGTATATGTATTTTCTAAAGAAATTATACTCAATACAAATATATTTAAATATTCAGTTCTTAAAGCAGCTGTTTGCTTCATATAAATATGATCTTTGTTCATTCTGTCTATTAATCTTCTATCAAGTTTTTGTATTTACTATGAACATGTTATAATAACTTAAATTTACCACTTTTCGTTGACCCTTGTTCTGTGAACCCTCCATTAGAGCCTATAATCTGTATTTTCACAAACAGAGCAAAATCTTTTCGTGGTGGTGGATCTTGGTTACATTTCCATCCTTCTTTAGCAGCATGCCATCTAATTAAATATTAAAAAAAATGTAAAAAAAAATCCAATTTGGTAGACATTTGTTTGCTATATATGTCATTTTTGTTTATAATTTATTGTTTAAGCATACATTAGGAAATTGGATTTTTTGTTTGAATTGGTTTAAATGTGATAGCCTTTTACAGCTGAGTTTACAGTATGGATTTTGCTCATTGTTGACGGTTGTATGTAAACTATAGTTCAGCTAACATCCAAATTTTGAAAGTTCTCATTGACAATCATACCGCATTTTCTTTATATTTTCATATATTTTGTTAGAAATGAAGATCTTCTAAAATTCTGACATCTAACCAACTGTTATTCCCTTATACTTTGTGTTGTATTAAGCCAATGAAATATAGTTGTATAACACATACCTTGGACTGAACCTGAAGAATACTGGTATTTTCTCATAAGGTTTAAGTATTCCCTGATTAGGTATGGCGGTAACCAGTGATGTTAGGACATTCGTTCCACCTTTAGATTTATCTCCATTCCCAGTATTAGCCAAGGCATCAGTTGTACTTTTTGTCAAATCTATTCCCTGTAATAAAATTTTGACAGATGAATTATTTTATTACATTTAAACTTTTCTTGCCCTGATGATGGCAATTATTCAAACAATGTTTGGATAAGAATTTAAAAAGAAGAAAATAAAACTATGCCAGAAACAGCATGATAAGACAGGGTCAACAAAATATACAACCTGTGGCAGTCTGCCAGAAAATGGTGAGGTAAAAGCATCCACAAAACTTTGTATGGTAAGGTTCAATTATGGTTGTTAAATAAAATGAAGAAAATATTCCAACCAAATAATATATATTTCCTATAAAAGATTGAAACCAAATATCTTTTAATTCCATTAATTATTAATACATTTATTTTTTTTATAAAATGAATGGTACTTTTATTCCCGTAACATTCAACCGAATCTTGAGATAATTTGGAATGATTATTATTTTCTTCTATCTGACTATGATTACCATTTCCTGAGCCACAGCATCTTCATCTAGTACAGCTACAAAGTTAACAGATTCTGGACTGTTATTGTAAAGTAATGCACACTGTGTTCTGTCACATCCATAATAGGTACTACCAAACTGTACACAATCTACTGGTGCCCCAGTATCTACAGATAAAACTTCTAGAGCTCTGTCAACTAATCTTCCCTTTATTGTCAATTGTTTAGGTTCTCTTCCCTCTAGTTTAACTCTGGAAAAATGTATTAAAATATAAAAAAAAAATGTCAGTTTATTTAGAAAAAAAATCATTTATAATTGCAAATCACTAATAGACATAAAAAAGAGTTTAATAATTGAGATCTAAAACCATGCTGTAACAGATTATACTCATAGATATTTATAAGAAAATTAGAGGGTCTATCAGATCAATCATTGGCATGTCAATTTTTGTCATATTCTGGCGTAAATCAAAAACATTTCAATATTATAACACTTACTGTTACATATGTACACCACTTGTCTGTTTTATTTTAACTGCAGCAAATTTCTTTTGTTTTGGTGTGGGTTTTTTTTTTGTGATAATTATTTTTCTCAATTAGAATATTTTAGATATGGAGCATTTGTATTGAAATACCTAATAATATTATACAAACATCCCTTTTCCCATACAGAAATAATTCCATTTATGACTTAAAAAGTTACTTGCCTCACATGCTCTTCTAAGTTTCCAGGTTCTTTTGTTACATATTCAATCTGCAAAGCAATAATAAGAAAGGATTCGAAAATATTGCTAACACACAAAACAATATTCAAAACATATCAAAGCATTAATGTATGGTATTTTTTCTATTTATCAAAAATATATTGTACAGTCAGGGGCGTTACTTAAACAAGTTATTTTTTTAAGTTACTTATATAAGTAATTTTTGTTTCTAAAAATAATAAAATTACTTAATAGAGTTATTTAATTTTTGATAGAAACATAGACTAAATGTAGTTTTCATGAATTTTTACATCCCTTTATATCATAAAACAAAGAATTTATTCGATTTGAGAGGAGTATAGAAATAATGGGTTAATTTAAAAATAATGACAAAAATATGACTTGAATAAGTTATTTTATACATTTTTGAAAAAATTTAGTAATTACACTTATTTTAGGAACATATGTGATTGAATTTGATTGCAAATTATAAATAACTTCAAGTCTTAATTAATTCTCAAGTATCTATCTATTTATATCAGTCTACCTTCAAGATTTTGGAGGAAAATGATAATTTAATAGTCCCAAGAGACCAATCTTTGACCAAGAAGCGTTGGTGTGAAAGATAAGTGTGTCAGATAGTTATTTAGTGTTTCAGAAGAATTAGATTTTATATTTCATGGGAAAAATAACCAGATGACTTTGAAAATTTGTTAAAGTTAGTAAAATCTGTATTATTGGACACCTATAAAAATATTATTCAGAAAAGTTACTTATATAAGTTATATTTAAAATAGCCTCGTTTTCAACATTACTTGTATAGGTAATTTTAATTGTTACTTGTTTAAGTAATGCCCCTGACTGTTGTAGCTATGAATTTAAGATATATTTTTACTAAAGTAGCCATTACACAACATTTGAACAATACATTAATGTATGTTACTTCTATTTGGAATTTTGCTGCCCTAGGTAATTATGGTAATTTTTAGAAAGTCACAAAGTACATGATCTGGAATTTTTTTTACTCTCGAAAGATACTTAAACCAGCAAAATTGAAACAAATCGTTGTATTTGACAGGTATGCTCCATATTGCATGGTTTGTAGTACATGTATTTTTATTCTTGATTCACATATTTACCTTTATCAACTGTACACTTTTAGGAGGTACATTGCCACTGGTGGGAACAATGGCTAAAGGTTTGTCTCCAGAATACTTCAGTTTAAATTCTCCAGCCTTAGATCCATGATTTGTTAATGCTATTTCTTTTGATATTGTTTTACTGCTGGCTACAAGACTTCCAAAGTCAACAACTTCTTCAATTTCCAGCATAGGCTGCATAGGATATCTATGATTAAATAAATAATCCAATATAGGTCAGGGCAATCAACAATTTTAAACTTAAATTACTTTGGATAGTTCCTTTAAAATCAATCGATAATCTGATTTGATAGGAAAAAATGTGATTATTACTGTTAAGTGTGTTAATACATGTAGTCTCTGAACTTGATGCAAGTTCTTCGGTCTTTGTTTGAAGATTCCCCAGTAATTGTAAAGAGTAAATTAATGCTAATAATCCCCCCTTCCCCCCCCAAAAAAAAAATAACCATAATATCTTTGGAAATTGTGTCTCTGTATTATGATAGACTGAATATCCTTTTAGTACAAATTTAAATTATTATTTGTGTACAATGTAAAATAAATCCTAACATTAAAATATGAAACTAAGAACTTACGCTATTAATGGTATTTCAGCCACATCACCATCAATAGTTACAACCAGTCTATCACGAATCTCTTTTGCTTCACTGGTTTCAAATTCAATAATAGCTGGGACGCATAAGCCTGATGCCACTGGCTTTGTAGGGTTTTTTACTTTTAGATTGAAGAACTAAAAAAGTAAATATTTCTTGATAAAAAGAACAATTCAATTAATTTTTAACCTTCTATTTAATAGTTTAATATTAGAGAGTAGCAAAAAAGTATTATAAGTAACATTATAATAGATGCTTTATGAATTTATCAATTTAAGGATCAAACAATGTAATAATGATTTAAATGAAGTTATGAAAACATCAAATTGATGTTTTCATAAAATGTATGGTTTTACTTATCATAACATAATATGAATAAATAAAGTCAGTCATGTCTGTACTTTCAACAAACAGTACAATAAAATATTATATTGTACCTATAAAAATCACTAAGCTTAAAATATTACTGACACAACTGGTGTTAACTGTTAAGTGACATGTGTCCCTCTTGCTTCATGTGTAACGGTTTATTTCTTCCTCTGTGATATTTTATCCTCAGGATAATCTGTCACGGTAATTTTTTTCCAGGCATGGTATTTCACAGGTAGATTTTTTCCAGAGGAGTGAAAATCCATCTGTGTTATGCGGATAGTATGTACCGGTATATATTTGCCGAACTATATTTCACAGAACCTTGTGAAAAAGTGTCCTATTAACTACTGTGTAAGTTACTTACAATCAATATATACCTGACTATAATTATAAAATGTTTCACAAGGGTAGAACAAATTTGCATAATTTATCAAAGGGAGGTAATTATGAGCAATTTCTATTTTAAAGATATTAATGTAATATATTTCTGAATCTATTTCAAACTGAAATTCTCCTTGAATAATATTTCTTATGTATTCATTTATATAAAAAGATGACTTACAACTTGATTTAATAAGACGGATAACATTTCACAGATAAATACTATCCAGCTGTCATAATTGCTTTTGTTCCAATATATTGTTATGCTAGGATTTATCTGATTTCCATATAATCAACAACTACATATCTGTCCACAGACAAAATATTTATATAGTTAAAAATATGATCATAGTCAAATTCTTCTATTACTGTTAACAGTCACTGTAGTAATGCAACTATATTTTACCTTACTTTTTAATTTATATTTGTATTGAGATCTGAAAACAACTCACTTGTACATGTACACTAACCTTATTTAATCATGATATTATTTTCACAATTACGATCTTTGAAATTATTTCTGGTTTTCTTCCCTATGTTTCATGATAATTTTCTTTTTAAAAGGATGATATTGACTTGAATATTTCAGGAAATATTTTCAATAATTTGTGAAATTATTTCCCATTATGATTCCTTTTTTTTTTTTTTTTAACAATTTCGCTTTAATTCAAATACACTATTATTATTTCATAGTATTTGTAAAGGATAAGTTTTTTCTACTAAATATTCAATAAGTTAACTACCCCTATAGAATTTCACGGCAGAGGAAAATATATCCCAGGGAAATATTTTCCTCCGGATAAAAAAATAACAACAACTACTGTGACATTTTTTCCTCCGGATCAAATTTCACCCGGATATAATTTTGCTTTACACATGCAGTTTACATGTACATGTATCTTGAATAATGTTAAATACATGTTTTTTTTTCTGCATTTGAGTTTTGGAGGATTGTAAATAGACCTTACCCCTATTTGCATTCTGAGACACCTGACTTACGATTCTATGAACTGTTGACATTGTGCAAAAATAAGAGCATTATGATTTTGACATAGGAAATGTCTGGAACATGGATAAATATACCCTTTTACAGTTGAACTAGTATATATTTGTTAAGGGGCCAGCTGAAGGACACCTCCGGGTGCGGGAATTCTTGTTGCATTGAAGACCTGTTGGTGACATTCTGCTGTTGTCGGCTCTATTGTCGGGTTGTTGTCTCTTTGGCACATTCCCCATTTCCATTCTCAATTTTATGTTGAATAGGGGGGATATTTTCATAATGGCCATTATGGAGATGCAATACTATGAAAAAAAATATGGGGAAACATCAAGGAAACAGAACAGTTGATTGAAAATTAGCATAGGATTTCCTCTTTCACATACTTTCTTTTACAATTAACACCTCTTTCAAAAAAATATGCCCCTCATACACAATCGCTATTTGTCCGTCATTACTGGATATCACACAGGTTCCCGTAAAAATTTGACGTCATAAAACAAAATATCTGAAGCCACAATGCATTAGTTATTGTTGTATGCGTCAAAAGTTCAAGCGGCTGGGTCAGCCGGGATTAGTGATAAGGTGTATTCTACATGTTTTAAGACTGCAATATGTCAAAACCATGAAGTGGCTTTATCATATAAGTAGTCTTCATGGTGTCAAAATTGGATCTTAATTTCAGCTGGAATTTAAGGATAATACCTATTGGGTTTCTAAAAGTAAGAATCAATTTTCAAAATCAGGGAAAGATGATGCTTCATTTTTTGGGGAATTCAGGATAAATTTTTCTGGAAACTTTGACTTGCTAAAACTGGCTTGGCAATAACCAATAACGAAGACTTGGTTCAGGGTTTATATATTATAGTTTATAAATTAGCTGTTGCATATGTAAACAGACGACTTAAATCCTACTCACTTTAGATTTTGGTCCATAAAATCGTATGCTTTTACTTGATTTGCTTATGTTTTTCACAGTGATGTTCAGCTCATGAACTGTGTTGACATCTGTGTCAAAGAATTCCAATTGCGGTGGTGAAATTCGGACACCGAACGTGTCACCTTCCATGATGCTTTCGTTCAAAGATGTAGATTATCTTTTTAAAAACATCAAACTATTACCGCCATATTGTTTGGGAAGGTTGCTCGGGGATTTTTCAAGCAAACAAAATATAACCGCATTTTCGTAAGTGAGTAAAACCTTTAAATTTGTTTTGTTCTTTTAAAATTAAAACAATTATGTTTCTTTATGAAGCTATTATATTTTATCTGATGTATCGAATAATCAATTAAAACAAAATCTGACATTAATTCAGTACGAAAATACCGTCAAATAAACTAGCTATACATCGCATAGCAACCACGCCATCTTTAGTAAACGACCCGATCTTACAGTCGTTTCAAAACAAAAATAAACGATGGGAGTCGATTACTACAATATTTTGCAATTAACAAGAAGTGCAACAGATGCAGACATTAAGAAACAGTAAGGAATTGATGTTTTAAATTACAGGATCAAACATAATGTTCCAAATTCATAAGAACTCACTGATTTGTTATTTCACTTTCAATCAGTTTATGTTTTGTTTTTTTTTAAATTAAAGAATAGGTATCTACAACTATCCACTGAACATCCATTTTTAGTCTGTTCAGTCTTCCATTTGCCAAGTAAGTCTTATTATAGACATCAGCTGTGCCGGCAATGATTATTTCCCTGGATATGGTACCAACCATGTCCATGGCCCATGGGAATCAGTCATCAATTCTGGTATCATGCCTTTCACTGAAAAAGATAGAAGGCCTGCTTGATCCCTGGTCTTTTACAAAAGTTTTCGAGCATTTTCATAATCGTCATTCTGTATTGTAAGGTAATATAGAATTAATTTATGTTCTATACGTTCATAATCTTGATTCCCATACAACTGAGGGATGGAGGTCACATGACAGATTCATCTGAAAAACATATCCCTGAACTGGTTCAGGCCAGATGAAAAAAGTACAAATGAGTACCCCCTTTCTGGGGGTCTCATTGGGGGGTTCTGATCCCGGATCCCGCTTACTGTTTTGTCAGATTCCCTTATCCCGCTTATACTATGTACTTAAGCAATTCTCATTTTTTTGTAATTTCCCGTGTCCCGCTAGACCTTAATTCCCGTTTTCACGACACAATAATTTGACTTTCCCGTTTCACGCTTACGAAAAATCGGCAATCCCGCGTCACGCTTAGACCCCAATGAGACCCACCTTTCTATATTTATTTTTCTTCATTATTTCCTATTCTAACATGACGTCCTTCAAACGCTTTGAGTACACACCAGTGGTAAAATATGAATATATTGCCAGGGCTGTTTCAATTGTACTCCCATGTCATATGTTTTTTTATGAATGAGATACCCGACGTCATAGAACGATGACGTATGAATATGTGCATTTTATGGAAAAATACACGCTTTCCAAAACAAAAATCATCACAACAAGGAAACATAAACAAACAATGCTAAATGTGGTATAAGCCGATTTTTTAAAAACATATAAGACATTATGATAAGTAAATTATAATTTAAATTCACCCAAAGCTATCTAAATACGTTATTGTAAAAACTTTAAGCATGTCACTAATTGAGTTTGCTCCGTTCTTTTACGCCAATTTAATAGTGTGTTTATTTATGGGAACGGCAAATATTTGTCTCCACCTAGAGCGCTTCGATCCAAAACAATAGCCGTGTTTGTCCTATCGCTTAGGGTAAAATATTTTCTTTAAGGGCCAACCTGTGGTAAAATCACAAAATATTCCATCCCCCATGAATTATTTCTTAATTATACCTAATTATATCATAATCTTATAAAATTACTCAAGTGGTGTGCGTCTGCGCAGATTTAAAATGTCTTTATTTGCTTCAAATTTATTTTTGTACAACAATTGTATCCTTTATATATTTAACTTTACTTATATTTTTATTTTTTACAGCTACAGAAAATTAGCTTTGAAATTTCATCCTGACAGAAATGATGGTGATCAAAATGCTCAAGACAAATTCAAACAATGTGCTGAGGCTTATGACATTTTAAGTGATCGTAAGTAGTAAAGTAAAGAAAAACTTATGTATTTGCATTTGATAAGGCCTAGACAATAAATCATTACAAAGCGTCAACTTAACAAAACTGCTATAAAGTGAGAGTTTTATGGAAATTTCCAGAAGTATATATATATATAAGCTGTGGAACCAATTTCATGTTGTTTTTCGTGATATTTTTTTCATACTGATATGAAGAGTTGAATTGTAAATGTTTCTTTTTTTTTCAATCAACCTTTGACAGAATCCATCCGATAACAAGTTTAAACAAATTTTAGGTTAATGTTTTGCTGATTGGTAATAGTGAAATAGGGGAATTTTTTCTGTAGGGTGGTTGATGTTACCTCCGTGTTAGATAAGTTATCTCCTGACAGATATTTTACATTTTTTTAGTTTTCCTTAAATATTTTTAGAGTTAAAACATAAACCATTTTATCGTAATGTATGATCTTTGAGAGGAAGTGAGTTCTTTGTCCAGAAGACATTATGGAGAGGTGAATTTCAATTATAGTTTCAGTCATCAACACCCTTAAAGATGAACAAGTGTTTATATTATAAGTTGACTAAAAGATGATCTTAAGCAGAGTTTTTCTGTGTTATATGATGTATGAAGTTTTTTAATACATGTAGTTACATTAATCTTTCAAAATCCTATTTTTTCAGCAAGAAAGCGGGCAGTGTATGATCAGTTTGGAGAAGAAGGCCTAAAGAATGGTGTTCCTCATGGTAGTGGGGAGGCAGGTGCTTGGACCCAAGGTTACACATTCCATGGAAATTCAGAAAAAGTTTTCAGAGAATTCTTTGGTGGTGATAATCCATTTCAAGGTAGGATATAAAATAAAGTCATACAAAGATATAAAATAAAGGCGTACAAAGATATAAAATAAAGGCATACAAAGATATAAATAAGGCATTCACAGATATAAAATAAAGGCATACAAAGAAGGATAATACAATATCAGAGAAATTACCAAAATCTTTCTTTCTTCAAAGGCCTCTCAGTGCCATTAAATTTTTGTCCAAAACAGAAAATTAAACAAACTTACTTATTGAAAATTGCAGATGTATCATTAACCATCATGAGTCATAACAGACCTTTAACCTGGTTAATAATATTAATATTAAATACCGAATTTTTTTATTACTTTTTGCAGAATTTTATGACAGAGTTGATGGAGATTTAAGCATGGGATTTGGTGGTTTACAAGGCAGAGGACATAAGAAACAAGATTCACCAATAGAAAGAGAACTTTTCTTGTCATTGGAAGAAGTATTTCATGGTTGCACCAAAAAGATGAAAATTTCTAGAAGGGTAAATAAAAAAACATGATAAAACTCATCAAATTCAGTTATTTATTTCAATTACATTGCAAAATCTTTTAAATTACAATCAAAAACAACTATTCATATATGATTTTACCAATGAAGAAGTAATTAAACTTGTTTATAATGTAACATTAATTAAATAATTTAAAAACTCTTGCTTCCAAAGACAATTAATAACATTTAAATGTCGATTAGTTTTGGCGACTTAATCAAATTAATATGATTTTCCTTAGGTTATGAATGAGGATGGCCACACCTCCAGCGTAAGAGACAAAATTTTAACCATCACAGTTAAAAAGGGATGGAAACCAGGAACCAGAATTACATTTACAGAGGAAGGAGACCAGGGACCAAATAATATACCAGGTATGTTACACATCTCAAAGGGATTACTTTAGCATTAGATTCTAGACTTATTTATCTACTGAAAATATAAATATGGAACTCATTTCTTGCAACTAGTTCAATTTCATTTCTTTTAAGGTTATTTCAACAATTGTTAGTGTATTGAAAGAAGTTTTTTCCTAGTAAGACAACTTGAACAAGCAGTGACTTTAACCTCAGGTTAACATGAAGTTCACACTGAGTTGTATGTTATTGGTTTTGTCATCTTATGCTGAACATTTTAACACATTCCTTGCTCAAATTAAAATAGTATTTACATCTTCGAGAGGTTGGATAAAATTATGTATTATTGCACTAAATGAAAACACTTTTTAAATAATAATTAAGGTAACACAATGACATATTATTCTTTTTACTTATGTTTAAATACAAGTAGTTGAACTATAATTGCTACATTGATAAGATATTTTCAAGTATCAAACAAATTGAAACAATAATAGTTTCAATCACACATTAAAGATGTTTCTATATTACAAAATAAGCATTATTCCTGAAGTAAAACCAATGGCCTTTTAACAAGACTATTTTTTTCATTTTTTTCAGCTGACATTGTGTTCATCCTAAAAGACAAACCCCATCCACGATTCAGAAGGAATGGTATCAACCTTGTGCACACTGCCAAAGTTCCTCTGGGAAAAGCTCTAACAAACTGCACAGTAGAAATAGTCACATTGGATGACCGAATATTAAACATCCCAATCAATGACATCATAAAGTAAGTTATTGTTTAAAAAAACACAAGTAAAAACACAGATTTCAAATGTATTATATATTTGAAGTTTATGTACTACATGGAGGCCAATGATGGCAATATGTTTTCTGTCACTGTGTAAAAAGCACATCTACAGGAATCTACTTTCAAACTAGTAAACAGTCTCACCAAAATCTTTTCCAACTACTAGTCTCAGGACAAATATTCAGATATTCTTATGCGTTTAAACAAAGTTTTGACAAAATTTACTAGTCTAGGAAACATGGCTAAACCAAAACATATAATATTGGTAAATGGATTACAGTAAGCCACATCATTGCTCAGAGATGTTAGATTTTTAAAATAATTTCACTGAAAAAGTTAAGAACTTTTTGCTAAAATCATAACTGCAATAAAATATAATGTATCACTTTAAAATACATAAACCTCAAAAATGTACTTCAATGCTATTTTTGCTTATATTGCACACACATTTTTTTCTGCTGTAACTGTGGTATTGCTTTCTCAATATCTTCAATAAATTTGTATTTTTTTTTCAGACCTGGCTACACAAAAATAGTTCCTGGAGAGGGTATGCCATTATCACAAGACCCATCAAAGAAAGGAGATCTTGTCATAGAATTTGAAATTGAATTTCCAACATCTCTGTCACCTGAGAGAAAAGACTTGATCAAAAGAGCATTATTACAGTGATCTAAAAACTACCATCATGCATTTGTAAAATTATAATTTTGAGCAAAATCTACTTCCTGTCAACATTTCTAGAATTGTTTTAAATTATTTATTGTCTAGTACAAAAGATTTTGACAGTGCTTACAATTTTAAAACTAAGAAGAACTTATTACTTTTGATACAGTACCTTTTTTATCAAAACATTTTTGAGAAAAAAACATATACAAAATTTATTTTAACTTATTGTTATACATGTATACTGTGATATTTCATGTTTGTATATATTGATTTAAGTATATTAAATGTCATTTATAGTCAGTTTTTATTGATTTATTTGTGGTCTATATCTAAAATGCAATGAATGGTGGTGGAGGAAGCCGGAGGGCTCGGATAAAACCACCAAACTCTGATAGGAAAACTGACAATCCTAGTCAATTAAGAATGAAGTCAATGCACCCGCACTAGGAGGTTCAAAACTCACACCTCACTCTTGACTGGCTAGTGATTGCAGTAGTAACTACTTAGACCACTCTGTCACAGAGGCTTCTCAATCATTCAGGTAAATGATCAAATATCCTGCATTTGACATAACACCAATGCCACCTAGTAGAATATATGACAATAATTCTGGACAAGAGTGCACACATTGAAATGTTTCCCTTTCTTTACTAATCATTGACATTATGTTGATAGTCCTAAATATAAAGCTTTATTACAACTGTCACATAAACTTAACATTAACCAAGAAAACTAAACATTGACAAATGAACCATGAAAATGAGGTCAAGGTCAGATGAACCATGCCAGACAGACATGTACAGCTAACAATTCTTCAATACAACAAATATAGTTGACCTTTTGCTTATAGTTCAAGAAAAACAGACCAAAACACAAAACTTAACACTGAGCACTGAACCATGAAAATGAGGTCATGGTCAAATAAAACTTGCACGACTGATATATACATCATAAAAGTTTCCATTCACCAAATATAGTTAACCTATTTCATATAGTACATGTATTAGAAAAAAAGACCACAACTGAAAAACTTAACTTTGACCACTGAACCTTGAAAATGAGGTCAAAGACAGGTGACACCTGCCAGTTAGACATGTACACCTTACAATAATTCCATACACCAAATATAGTAGACCTATTGCATACAATATAAGAAAAACAGACCAAAACACAAAACCTATAACCACTGATCCATGAAAATGAGGTCAAGGTCAGATGACACCTGCCAGTTGGACATGTTCACCTTACAGTCCTTCCATACACCAAATATACTAGACCTATTGCTCATAGTATCTGAGATATAGACTTGACCACCAAAACTTAATCTTGTTCACTGATCCATTAAATATAAAGCTTTTAAGATGTTAGATGGCTGGATCACTATCCCTATGTTGAGCTATTTGCGACAAAAGTCACAGGCTCGACACAAGTATCAAATATCATGTATGCTAACAATTCTGCATCTCAACCATGCATCCACTCTATTTGAATTTTGGTGGATAGTTGTCTCATTAGCAATTATACCACATATCTCCTTATTTTCATATAACTTATACCAACTATTAAGGAACACCTAGTATTGCATTTGCCAACCAGTAACATGAGTAAGTATGATCTAGTATTATATCTTTATTACATCATACATGCGAACCATCCATAATTGTCTTAGGTTGATGTATCATCATCTTTTTTCTATTTTGGTGTACATGAAATTTATAGGATGTTTTTTTTAATAATTGTGAAATTGCAACAGGATGGGTTTCACAAAATTTAAAAACTTGCCTTTTAAATTTTGACGGAATTTTTGTATGCAGGATTTCCTGAAATTTCATAAATAAACTAGAACACACCTGCTACAACCTGAGTTTGTGACTGAATTTAAGAACTACATCATTTCCAAAGTCTGGATTTCTAGTATTCTTATTGCCATCTGATTAGATTACGCTGAATCAAAATCTTCCTCCTTCACACCATAACTCAGAGTGCTGTGAGATACAGAAAATACATATGTACATACTACATACATGGTGGCTTGGCTGTAATCTTTGGACTTTTGGTGTTACTAGTAGAGCAGCTTACAGGTAACTTCCAGAGCAAATCAGGTCACTCATTTGTATATATATTTTAAAGAGTTTGAGATACTTCTTAGTTTTTGTGTTGTACACAAATGTATTTGT
Source organism: Mytilus galloprovincialis (assembly GCF_965363235.1). Lineage (NCBI taxonomy): Eukaryota > Metazoa > Mollusca > Bivalvia > Mytilida > Mytilidae > Mytilus > Mytilus galloprovincialis. The sequence continues at coordinate 46,851,929 of NC_134847.1, read as the reverse complement.
ACTTTTATATTTTTCAGTAATTTGGTTGGTTTTATAGACATTAATTACTTTATTAATTACTTTTATAAATTGTTATTTGGATGGAGAGTTGTCTCATTGGCACTCACACCACATCTTCCTATATCTAATTAATGTTTATTCGTGTCACCATTTTTTTTTCAATCTTTCATATTTGATGATTCTAGTGAAGTGTATCTTTTTTTTTTTTATCTAAAAGTTATATATGACAAAAAACAAAACCTCATTTTCTTTTCTGAAAAAAGATCTTTATAAATAACAATTAAATCTATGTACATTTGTACAATATGTTCACGATCTATGTACATTTGTACAATATGTTCACGATTTTGCTAATAAAAGGTTCATGCATACACTCATCTTTTTCACTCCAGGATTTACAAAGGCTTCCAAATCACATGTTGCATATATATTGTGTCTGAAAATATAAAAGTATAGTTATTTATTAAAACAGATATTTCATTTAAAAATTACATACTATTTAACAACATGTTTAACTCTGCCACATTCTTAAAATGCCTGTCTTAAGTCATAAGCCTGCAGTTCAGTGGATGTTGTTTGTTCATGTCTATCATTTTTGTTTTTTGTGTTTTAAATTTGGCTGCTAGTTTTCTCAATTAAATTGTTTAATATTTTTTATGTCGGGCCTTTTATAGCTCACTATATCCTATGTTTTCTTCTCATTGTTGAAGGCCACACTGTTGCCTATAATAGCTTACATCCACTTTATTGCAACTTTGATGGATATTTGTCTCATTGGCAATAATTTGTAATTTTTAAGATTTGTAACTCTATGAACTAGAGCGTATTTATATGTTGTAACTACATGTAGCATACATGAAGAGAACACCAAATAATAAATTAACAATGAATTACAGAAGTTACAGTCATGAAAAATGCAGTCAAAGTATTCAATTAGTATATATGAAATATTTGCCACTAGACCTTAAGGAAGCAACAATCAATCAAAGAAACAACCAATAGGCATACACATTTTTTGATTTCATCTTGCTTTATTTAAAAGTATGTCTTAATAATTTTGTATTTCAATCCAACAAAGTATGCTTTAATTTGTCATGGAGACATGTTAAATGTTATTTGTTTTTTCTCTCTGTCCCTTACGCATTAAATATATGCGTTGCGTTGGATACAAATGCAAATTAACCTCAATACATCTGTTAACCTATTTGGGTTTTGAAAAAAATTTCAACAGAAAGTTTATTGTTGAATTGTTAATCAAATGCTACTAAACGGATCAAACTATCAAACTTCATCTTTTATTTCATTGTAGTTCTGTAGTTCGTATATGAATGTTCCAAAATCAAGAGTCTAATACATGTACATATTTAAGTACACATGCATAAGGTCAATTTCTATCTGACACATTGGTATCATATTTTCAATGAACTTAAACACTGCATACCGGTATATATACAATAATAGACAAACATGGTAATTAATTTTGTAAAAAAAGTTGTATGTTATTTTGTTCTTGGCTAAACTTACAGTATACAATAAGTGTCAAATTTTAAATCCCAGTTTTCTCATACATTCCTTGTGAGCTTCTATTAAAGATTTACAGTTTTCTTCTCCTTTTTCAATGACGCTGAAAACATAAGAAAATGAATAATACCTTTACATTGTTTTCTACAACACAAACAAACAAGACATTTTATATGCTTCTTATGGGGGCATGTTGCATTAATTAAACAACATCAGGCCAAAAAAAAAATAATATGTCTGTTTCCTATTAAATCTTTGAATAAAATGCTTCACTGAGCGGTCTGATACGACTGCAGAGGTTGATCAAAATTTTTGACATAGTATAGGTTTCTGACTTAAAATAAATGTCAAGATCTTACAAATCTATTGCACATTACTGTGCAATTAAAGATTCTTCTTGAACATTTTAAAAATTTGGAACCCTTTAAAAAAAATTGGAACCATCCAAACTTTTTGACCCCCCTCCCCCTTCCCTTGGAGCAATTACCCCCACACTCAAATCCAGCCTTTCCTTTGTAGTATAGAACCTTGAAGTACGATTTCAGAGAGATCCATACACTTACACACAAGTAATTGTCCAGAAACTACAAAAATGCTAGCTTTTTGGCCCTTAATACCTAAACTGTTGGCACGATAACCCTCAAAATGAATCCAAACCTTCCAATTATGGTACTGAACATTGTGGTACAATTTCAGAGCAATTGAAATACTTATACACAAGTTAATATACTGAAAGTATATAAATACTTGTTTTGTGCCCCTTTTGGGCCCCTAATTTCAAAACAGTTGGGACCATCATCCCCAAAATCAATCCCAACCTTCCTTTTGTAATATTGAACCTTCTTATTAAATTTTCATAGAGATCCATTAACTTAAACTAAAGTTATTGTCCGGACACCAAATGTGTCTTCGGACGACGCAGACGACGACAATGCACACAAAGACATCATACCATTATACAATCCCGAAAAAAAATTTTGGGGTCGTATAAATAAAAAGAGATAATTTATATTATTATACCTTACATATATAACAAACAATTCTATTGGGTAATACGTTATCACGTGACATTGAATAATTCAGTTAATTTTCATTTAATTGCAAGGAAGGACGAATAACCCTAAAAATTTACACCCGCGGTGAATAACCCTATTATTCACTGGCGAATAACCTTTTGAGTTTCTTGATTTGTACACGAGTTATCTCCCATGAAAATGATGTCACAGACATAAATAAATAAAATGGCAGCGTTCACGTTACAGGAAGCCCAGCGAGAGACGAGGGAATAAGGCTTTGGACATGCATCTAGTGCCGATGATACCTCTTATAAACGGTCCTTTTCGGGGCCATCAATATTTTACAAAAAGATTCTACCATTTTTGTACATACAAGAAATTCTAGGACACAAATGTATTTTCAAACGTCACTGACCTGTGTTGCACTGTTTGTTGCTAAAGAATACAGTAAGTGCTTTTTCAATGATTCAAAAGGCCCTTAATTCCACTGTTAGTTCGTTACAATAAAACAATTGTGGCTCCTCGAATCGATGAATATCCAAAATTGTCAACCCTTAAAAATTATTTCACTTTGGGCTTTGCCCTCAATGAAATAACCTTCTCGTGTTGACAATTTTGGATATTCACCTTTTCTACGGGCCATAATTGTATATTAACTTCCCAGGATTTGGTGAAATATTTGAATCAGTATAAATTTAATTTGTACAACACATCAAAGCTTAATGACAGTTCTAAGGTAAGTGATGTATGTCTAATATTGGAGTGACATTCATATGAACTATTTTAAATCAAAACGAAAATTAATATGATTTGTGCATTTTGTTAAGCAGCATCAGCATATGAATATGAAGATATTTTACAAAGTGGAATATCATTTGGAAAAGTTCATATCTACTTCGCACATAAATAGATTTTTACAATGCAATTGGTGTGTTTTCCACAAGAACTTGATATTGTTAATTCAACAATTGTTGTGAACAAAAGTAACACCAAAATGAAAATTCATTATTACAAATACAATATGCGTCAAAGGACATCTATATTTCATGATTTTTGGCTAACCTCAACTGTACAGGAACTTCTTAGGAAGAAAGATAAAAAGTTAGCAATATCCTTTAACTTTACTTTCCACTATATAAATGATGATCTCTCACTAAATATTAATTCAAAATTTTGGGGACTATGTTGAACGCATCTATCCCATCGAACTAGATACAATGTATAAACATAATAAAGGATAAAACAAAAACAGATACAGTTAAGCCTACCTCATATCTGGACTTACATCTAGAAATTGACAATGTTGGTTGATTGAAAACAAAACTTTACGAGAAGAGATGATTTCAGCTTTCCAATTGTTAACTTTCCATTGCTATGTAGTAATATTCCAGCAGCACCTGCATACCGAGTATATAAAGTGATATGATATTCCTGGGCTTCTATTTTCTATCATGATTTCCTTGATAGAGGGTTGCTGCTCACAAGGAAGCTATTTAACCAAGAGTTCATAATAGTGAAGTTGAAATCATTCCTGCTTAAATTTTAAGGACGCCATCACAAATTAAGTTGGTTGACTGTCAAGTGTCATGGAATAACCGTTTCACAGATGATATAATCGGATATGTTCCTTACGTCGTAACTACAATCCCCTTCCCTTTTCATGAATGTGACTATTTACAGGGTTTGTAATAACATGAGCAACACGATGGGTACCACATGTAGAGCAGGATCTGCTTACCCTTCCGGGGCACCTGAGATCAACCCCAGTGGATGTTCGTGTTGCTTGGTTTTTAGTTTTCTATGTTAGGTCTTGTATATATATATTACAAATGTAATAAAAAAGGAGCTAAAGAAGCTGAAAAAATAGAAGAACCATCAGAAGTAACCAGGCAGGATATAAAACGTGCAGCAAGAGAAAGTGTTTTAAGAAAATGGCAGAACCAATGGGAATCAAGTCAACGTGGCAGAAATTATTACAACTATCATCAAAATGTCTGTCAGAAAATACCAAAAGATTTACCATCCAAATGGTCGTTTTCAATTACTACTAGTTTGAGAACAGGTTATTGTGATCTAAATGATTATAAATCCAAAATTATACCATCATCAGACAAAAACTGTTCCTGTGGAGAGCCAGAAACTGTAGAACACTACCTCTTACATTGTTCTAACTATGAGGAGGCTACAGAGAGGATGAAAACATCTATTTACTTTATTACAGGAAATATACACATGGATTTAGACACCTTATTAGGAATCGATGAAGAAGACATTAATAGAGACAATCGAAATGAGATATTGTGCCATCTGGAAAATTATTTAACGGAGTCTGGTAGATTCAAAAACACTATACAGCAAAAAACACTATAAATCTATATCAAAATTTTTTAAGCAGCAGCCACAATTTCAATTAAGTACATGAGTGAACATTACATATGTGAAGAAACTACAAAAGAGGAAACGTACACAAGTGTTTACAGTGTCATTTGGGACACTTACTAAAGACTAAAGACTATTATTTGTCTGTTTGTCTTTTTCAAATTTAGTCATGGCGTTGTCAGTGTATTTTGGATCTAAGAGTTTGACTGTCTCTCTGGTTTCTTTATCACCTCTTTTGATATGCCAAAAAATATAAAGTTACATAAAATTATCATATTGGAAACTCTCACCATTCATCACGAGCTTTTTTCGTCTCTGGACAAGCACAACAGGGTTTTAATTTCTGTTCTGTCTTTTTCTCTTCTTCTTTCGGCATTATGATGTAAAATTATTAAAAATTGAATCAAGGTTATAAATTCAGAACAAACCAACGTGTTTTGTAAGAACCGGATGTTTACCAAAAGATCCTCCAATCCCCAAATTATAGTTAAGATACAACAACGGTCCATATTCGTTTTGTCTGAAAAATATACTATAAAATTAAAATAAAACAATATATTTATTCAATTCATTGTAATAAAAGACCTTATTAAACGATTATTAAACCCATGAAAACTAAAAAAACAGTCACCACACATATTCACAATTGTACCTGTGCTCCGACCAGAATCCGTCCACATAGTTGAAACAAGTGTATCCAAAAGATGAAATATGGCAGCTGCTGAAAGTGAAAAAGATCAGGTGTTGTTTTTATTATCCAATTTAAATATAAATAAAGTAAAACTAATACATTTTATACAATAGTCACTATTAATTTAATTTATCAAACTGACAGTTCAAGAGCAGAGACATACAATAAACACAGTGTGGGAACGGAACTGTACGGTTTTCTAATATTTTGGTCATTTGGGAGACTCAAAAAATGAAAACGTTTGGATGCATGTGTCGTTTTTATTATTGTTTTGTTTCATATATATGTTCCGGACCATATGAGTATTTGGACCATATGCCTATTGTCGGGGTAATTGACACTTTGTAACAGTTCACTTTTAATACTTCTGAACGCTTCATATGGTATGATCGTTCAATAAAAAGACGCTATCATATAGGTAATTTTATTATTATATTATAATGAAAAGATTAGCTAAATAAAAAATTAGAAGTTTCACATTTTTAATTTTACTTATTTGTCAAAACTATAATAAACACATTTTATACCGATGGTCATTACCGATTTTTTATTACGAGTGAATGGCAATATGTCGACTTAAAAAAATTAATTTCCAAAAATTTCGCAATGAACTGTTACATAAGAAGTCACTGGAAATTAAAAATAATAAATTGTCATGTAATTAATTATCTAATGTAATTTTTAAAAAAAATACCTATATGGTCCGGCCCGTTAATAACCAAACGAGTATTATACTCATATGGTCCGGAACATATACATATGGAATGTTTTGATAACCAAAACTTGAAGCAGAAACGTTATATAACATCAGGGTACCCAAATGGCACCTATTTTGAGTTTTTTAACCTTCGTTTATTTATACTTCAGACAAAAGTTTTCATTTTATGTTTATTTTGTAGATGTATCATTATTTATTCTATGGTTTCACCAATTTAATTTTGAATCCATATGAAATCATAGAAAAATTGGTTTAAACTGACCTCCAAACCATCAATGATTCTGAAATGAAGAGTACCCAAATTGCATCCATGCTTAAATTTGCATCTTCTAAAGTCTAATAACAGAGCTTTTGTTTAATTTTTTCAAATATTTTGAACAATTGGATATAAGTCCATGCTTACTCTTCATTTTTTTAGAAAAAGATGCTTGTAACATATTGTATTTGCCCATTTTAAAAAGATGACGTTTTGATGATGTTGCTTGGTGACTTTTCAGTACATTTTGCTTTTTCAGTAAACACTTCATCTGTTGATAAATACTGTGAACGTTTTGTGCATATCTAAATATTTTTACCTATATTGAAAGATGTGCATAGTATCAAATCATAAAAATACAAATTGTTTAGTCTCTAGGAAATCTTGTAAGATTTCCGCTGCTATTTTTGCTAAATAATAATAATAATATAATAATATAATAATAATAATTCTTTATTTAAAGAGGGTTACACAGTTAGCTATAAAGCTAATCTTCTCTGAGGCCCTCATGAAATACAATGACATATAACAAACAATTACAAAATATCAAACAAACACACAGACATGAATAATGCAATAAAAAATTGTTATGAAATATACAATTTTCAAAACAGGTAAAAGTTACAAATTCATATATGGCATATATAGTATTGCCATCAACAATATCATAAGTTTGAGTAAGTGTGAGAAAATAATTATGCATATAAAATCGCACAGCTTCTTAATGTTCCAACAAGTAATCTTTTAAATCTTTTTTGAATGAGCTTGTACTTGAGGTTGATTTTTTCAGGGATATTGGTAAGTTATTCCATAAAATAGATCCTGAATATATAAAAGATTTCTTATACAGCTCTGTTTTGGCTTTTGGAACTTGTAAATTTTTGCAAGAGGCATTTCTCAAACAATATTGGTTTATTTCTGGCATATCTTTAAATTTTTCAGTGAGATATACAGGGCCTTCATTCGGCATTTCTGTATCAAAACAGATTTGTGGTATGAGATTCTGTTCTCTACTGTCATCCATCCAAGCTGTTTAAACAGTGGAGCTGATGATGAAAGTGGATCAGAATCTAAAATAAGTCTTGCAGCCCTTTTCTGCAATTTTATTATTCTGACTAGCTCATTTTTAGCACAACCACTCCAAATAATACAACAATAATCTATCAGTGGGAGAATATAACCATTATAAAATAGTTTTCTTAGATCAATATTTAGAAATTTCTTGATTTTAGAGAGTAAATAAAGTCTAGATGATATAGATGAACATAAGTAATTAATATGGCCTGTCCAGGACAGATTAGAGTCAATTCTTACACCTAAAAGTTTTTCAATTAGGTGCAATTTAGGTACTCGTTGCAATTTGGGTACCGTTACGTTAGTAACATTAGGAGTTCACCAAAGTTTTCATCAAGTACATGAAGTAACTTGTTATTTTGCGAATGTCGGAGCCCTGCTTGACAGTCTGCCAAATGACCAAAATATTAAAAAAACATACAGTTCCGTTCCAACACTGATAAAGACCTATTGCAAATTACTGCATAATAATTATACAATGATATTTTTTGATGTGATAGAATGAAAAGTTATACATACTAATATATAGTAATATCATTAACGATAACAACGTATGGGACTATAGAGTATCGACAAATATCAAGCACTATAGAACAAGCTTGTAATGCATACTTTCTAGTGCTGCAATCAGTAAAATTAAGAACAGAATGTAATGTGTCTTCAAAATAAACTGTTAATCGTGTAGTTATGCACACATTCTCTTGGGATTAAATCAGATCTTTTGTAAAAAATGCAGAGATAGATCCAAGGTTTAAGGAAAGTGGGAGGCGTAATTGTCCAATCAGATATTTACCATGCCACCAAACGATGCAGGATGTGACGGCCATACTGCCATGACGTCCATTGGAACAGGCACATAAATAACAAGGCTGGGCTGAACACATTTGTGATCACGCAACCTCACTGGAACAGCAGTAGGTACGAAAGTTAAAAAAACCCCACAAAAATACTCAATCAACCACAACCAAACTAAGCATATATCAGTAAACCACTATCTAATAGAGTTTAAAGTAGTCATCAGCAGTCTTGATAAAAACGATCTGAAAGCATTTTCCTAGTTTTTGAAGATTTATCAATTACATAAATCTGGACCTTGATGCATTTCATTACTTCACACCAGTGGACCTTGATACATTTCATTACTTCACACCAGTGCACATGTGATTATTATTCTTTTATGTATTTTTCAGTTTGATGATGAAGATGCAGAAGATGACACACCACTGGAGAAAAGAAAGAAGATATTTTCTAAAGAATGTTAGTAACATTTATATAGATCTACATTAAAATAAGAAAATGTGGTATGATTGCCAATGAGACAACTTTCAACAAGAAACCACTTGATGTACATGTAGAATGATACAACTGCAGATCATTGTATTACAATGAGAAAAACTAAGAAAGCTATAAAAGGCCCTGAAATGACAAATGTAAAACTTGTTTTCTGGTGCCAAACCTCCCCTAACCTGGGACAGCAGTGCAACAGTACAACTTCAGAACAACTTAAAAAAATCAGTTGAAAAGGGGCTTTTAATATACATCGTAGAAACAAAGTAATCTGAAGAAACTAATATCACATATACCAAACATTTAAAGGTACAACATATGTCAACCATTTGATAATATTTAGAATCATATGATAATCATTCAGGACCTTGATCATCCAAATATACTGACAGCCAACAATTAGAGAGCGCCATGGTGTAGTGGCTAATGCATTGGACAACTAACACAAAGGTTCCTGGTTCAACTCCTGTCAGAGAGAACATTTCACTCGCAAAGTGGATTGATATATGTTGTAATACATTGTAACTTGTTTCCTAATCCACTTTACCGTTAAATAAATATATTTAAACTAACAGCCAACAACTCAACTACACAACCAAGTACAACTAATGATCATTAGATTAAGAAAACATCAAATAATACTATGTGTAATAAGAATGGAACAATGTATCGCAAAACACTTGTTTATGCTATTGGTGAGATTATACTTAAAATAATTTATTTATCATTCAGCAATACATTATTTTTACACATGTATGACCATCAGTTTTGAATATTAACATTTTAGTACGTTGCATGATGTATGGTTTTGGAGATGACAGAAATCCCTATACAGAATCTGTGGATATATTAGAAGATCTGGTCATAGAATTTTTAACTGAAATGGTATGTGTTTTTATAATGATTTGTTTTTCAACAATAAACACAATACAACATATTTATGTATAAAATTAGAATAAAGAAGGTCATAATTTCAGAACAAAAATGAAAGAGGTCATACATTATTATCTTACACCCAGTTATCTCGTTTGTATGAATATATGCAGAGGGAAATTATGGAGTTCATTGCTTGTTATAGGAAACAAACAATGTTAAGATGAAAAATAGAATAAGAGGTACATATACTACTGTAGGCTTTAAAAGATTTTCTGGAAGTTTCATTAATAAAGAGTCATTAGTTTATGGGGAGTCGGTGATAAAAGTACAGACCATTTTTAAAGGAACAAATGCAATGTAAAGATTAAAATGATAAAACAAAAAGTTACCAACAAAAGTAACTTACTAATCCACAGGCTAAACATCCCCTGTGAGACATGACAATCTATTTATATGTTAACATGTATATACACACAATTATTACTAAATATACCATACTGTGGATTCATTATTATTTGTTTGATATCAATTTTTGTCGATTTCATGGGTAAAGGTGAACCACAAAATTAAATCTTCACCGAATGACAAATTTCATAATGGCTTGTATGCAAATTTCGTCAAAACCACAAAATTAAATATCCAAGAACATGTAAGTTTTCCATAATCCAAGCAAGTTGGTACTCAGGAAAATAGATCAATCTATGGTATTAAGTATAGCTTAATCTGATCTGCTGGTAATCTAAATTTTTACCAAGAATGAACCACTGATGATATTTCAATTACATTCAACAGGTGTTATAAAATCCCACAAGATATATACACATGTATATTCTATTCATAGCTAGCTATCCATGTATAACCACTATATATAAAATTTAATAAATTTGAAATCCCTTTTATGATAAGAAATTGTAGGTGATTGCTTGCTAGAGTGTACATTAGTGGCATTTCTGTAGCTTTACATATTGTACAAATACCTGTCTTTTGTTAAAAACTATTTGTTGACCTTTGTCATTTGTGTTGTTGGGTTGTTGTTTAATGACACATCATATACACCAAATATTCTATGTTCATATTTTACAGAAGATGTTGATAGAATATCTTTAAATCATAAGTTTATTCACCTTTTTATTTGTAGACAAAGAAAGCAATGGAAGTAGGAAGAACTGGCAGAATAAGTGTAGAAGACATTATTTTCCTGATCAGGAAAGATCCTAAAAAGTATTCAAGAGTGAAGGAACTTTTGACAATGAATGAAGAACTAAGAAAAGCTAGAAAAGCTTTTGATGAAATCAAATACGCAACAACAAAATGATCAGTACATAGCAATTTGTTGTTTTAATCATCATGTTTTATTGATACATGTAGTTGTGATGTCACATTTAAAAATATGAATATGATATTTATTGATCACAATATCACATCATTTAGATACATTGTTTGCAGTAGATAACAATGTCCCATATGCTTTAGAATATGTATATTTCTTCAACAAAAAATTCTTGCTAAACCTGATGGAAAATTTTTACACCACCAAATGGCATATAATTACAAAACGTATTTTCCATTTTTTCTATCTGACTTTTTTAAACTGTTTTACACCAATACATTTCAATTTTATGTAGTGAAATGTAATGTGTATGACATATTATAAAATATGTGAAAGGATATTTAATTAAATGAGTTATTTAATTTGTGATTTATTTGTATTTTATTTTAATCTTTAGATATTGACGAGGGTGTTATGTTCCCTCTGCTTGAGATGTATGCCCCATTTCCTGCTAAGTTATCAACATATGTATCTTGTTGTGCCCTGTGGTTGTCAAACTTTTGTAATGTTTTGTCATGCATATCCTTTCTTTTCCATTACATGTATTTTGATTGCTGGATAGGTATTAACATTCATATTTCAGTTTAAATACTTAGAACAGCTCATTTCTTTCAGTTTAAGTTCCTAAAATGTTCTCTTTTATTATCTCCCCTACAACGAAAGAGGCTGAATTTGAGACATACAGATGTTATCCAGTGACTGCATCAATTATTGGTATAAAGCTTCATAATCCAAATGGTATTAGAACTGCACAATTCAGATCTTATATACATATGCCTTACATTGCAAAGTTTCCATTTCATATCATTTTAGCAACTGCTTTTAAAACTACCATAATTTTTTGTAATGTGATTCTCACTTTCTGCTCTAAATGAAGATATTTTTGTGTGCATTTATTATTACAATTATTTAAGAATTGACAAAAATGCATGATTAATTATCAGGATTTAAGGAAAATATGCACTTCAAATTTCAGAATGCAGGGTTGTTATCAATGGATTCTCAACCAGTAGCCATATTCACAATAATAAAAACCTAGCAATTATTTCTGAATTAACAGTATCAGAAATAGGATAACTTTATTTGGTGTATCGGATCCTTTTAAGGTCTATATGTCTACCAGTCAGGTTCTACTGACCTATACCTCATTTCATGGATCAGTGATTAAGGTTAAGTATCATTATTTGCTCTTACTCAGATACTTTATGTAGTAGGTTAATTGGACATCTTTATAAAATATTTGTCAGGTGCACAGTCTGTCTTGCAGGGTTTATATGACCTTAACCTCTTTATTATGATTTATTGGTCACGGTTAAGTTTTCTTGATAGTGTCTGTTTCTTAATTACCATTAGCAGTTGGCTAACTATATTTAATGTATCAAATGATTGTAACATATACATGTATGTCAGATAGGGCTCATCTGACCATGATCTCTTGTTCATAGTTCATTGGTCATTGTAAAGTTTTTCTGCTGTCATCCATTTGTCATACCATAAGCAGTATACTAACTATATTTTATATATCAAATGATTGTATCATGGATATATATGTCAGATAGGGCTCATCTGACCACAATCTCTTTTTAATGGTTCATTGGTCATTGTAAAGTTTTTTTGCTTACACCTGTTTCTCAGATACTGTAAGCAGTAGGTCAACTTTATCTGGTATATAGAATGACTGAACACAAACATGTCTGTCAAATGGGTTTCATCTGACCATGACCTAATTTTCATGGTTCATTGGTCAAAGTAAAGTTTTCTGTTCACACCTGTTTCTCAGATACTTTAAGCAGTATGTCAACTACATTTGGTGTATGGAATTTTAATATATGTTGTACATGTTTGTTGGTGTTGTTTCATCTGAACATGTTGTTCACCCAAACAATGAGTATCTGTAATTCCAAGAGTAACCAGATGCTCCGCTCTTAGAATAAATTAATCATTAAGTTATCCACTGTATATATCATTTATTACATAATAATTTTAAATAATTCATTCTGATTAAAAATAATTTTAATAAAAATCTACCAATTTTGCAATTATGTTAGGAGAATATGCACATTTTACTGAGCATTATTCAAAATGAACATTGATTTCATTGCAATTATTTAAAGTTTAAAAAAGGCTCTTTCGTCAGTTGTTTCTTCAATGATGTTGAAAAAAACTACATGTAAAACACTGAAATTGGTATGCACTATAATATAATAAAGATGAGTTATTTCCCATTTAAACAAGTATTCTTACTTGTTGTTAAATATTTTGATAGCAATCCCCCTTCCAAAAAAAATAAAAAAACAAAAACTGCTAAAATAAAAATAAAATCATGACAATGATAAAAAGTTAATTTTTAGCACTAAAACCTATATTTTTCAATTAACAGATCCAAAATTAAATACAACAGTTCACATATAAATAAATTTTAAAGAGTTAGTTAACACCATTTTTTCTGTGATCCTTGTCGAGGACTTGAACCCCGATCCCCTGTCGTGAGACAGTTGTACTAACCAATTATACTAACAAGGATAATTATAGTATGGTGCTAACTTTCTAATTTCATTTAATTATGAGATTGAGAAGTTTTAAAACTTTTACTACTAACATGTCTGAAGAATTCAAAGGAAAACTAAACATCAAAAAGAAGGTTTGGCTAAGTATATATTCTCGTTTATTTATATAGCTTAGACCGTTGGTTTTCCCGTTTGAATGGTTTTACACTTGTAATTTTTATGGACCTTTATAGCTTGTTGTTCAGTGTGATCCAAGGCTCAGTGTTGAAGGCTGTACCTTGACCTATAATTGCTTACTTTTGTATTTTTATTTGGATGGAGAGTTGTCTCATAGGCACTCATACCACATCGTCCTATACCTAATTAAAGGAAAAATTAATTCCTGTAAGACTGAAGCTTCATGGAAACATATTTAGCCTTAAAGAATATTTCACAAATTTACGTACAGTTGGGGCAAGTATGGACACAACATTCAAGCTTGATACAGCTCTGAATTTGGATTGTGATTAAATAGTTGACACAACATAGACCACATTCATTCTGTGTCAGAAACCTAAGAACTTAAACTTAAAAACTTAAAAATTTTAAATTGGACATTTACCCATTATGGTCCAATATCCAAAATCTAAATACTTGGTTAGATTCAGCATATCAAAGAACCCAAAGAATTCAATTTTTTATGAAATCAAATAAAGTTCAATTTTGGACCCTTTAGACTTCAATGTGGACCAATTTGATAACCAGGCCCAAATATAAACCAGGTGCTCCACAGGGCGCAGCTTTATACGACCGCAGAGGTCAAACCCTGAACAGTTGGGGCAAGTATAGACAAAACATTCAAGCTTGATACAGCTCTGAATTTGGATTGTGATCAAATTTTTGACATTACATGGTTTTTTTTACACAAAACAAATGTCAAGATTTTACAAATCAATTAAAGATTTCTTCTTCAAACTTATTTAAATCTAAAATTAAATAGTTGACACAGCATAGGTTTCTGACACAGAATGAATGTGGTCTAATGAACTTAAAAATTTTTTTTTGCCTTTGAGCAATTCACTATGCTGTTGAATATTAATCCTCTAAAAAAAATGTTTGAAGAAATTTTCTTTTTATTTATGAAATTTGAAATGAGAAAAATTTAACCCCCCCCCCCCCCATTTTTTTTCACATCCCTGTTTCCCTTTTTCCAAAACTGATATCAATTCAAATTTCTAATGGAGTTTGCAACAATAACTACTCTTTTTAATACATCATAAAATATTAAAATGTAAAATAAAGTGCTTGTTATCACTGAATGGTAAAGATTGATTGGTAGTAAAAGTGAATATACATTGTTTATTGTATAAAACAATAAAAAAAACTTCATCAGCAACATTTAATATTGGCAAATTTCCAATGAAGTTATTTACATAAAGTTATTGGCAAATAAAAATAGAAAATGACATCATAGTCATGTCTGGCAAATGTCCAACATACATTATCTAAAAACATTTTAGATAAGATAAGGAAAGAAAGCTTCATCAGCAACATTTTATATTGGCAAATTTCCAATGAAGTTATTTACATAATGTTATTGGCAAATAAAAATAGAAAATGACATCATAGTCATGTCTGGCAAATTTCCAACATATATTATCAACTACTATTCTATACAAAGAAAGATAACTCCAATTGAAAATTAATTGCTATTGCACAATATTGTGCAATTAGATATTTCTTGCTATTGTGCAATACTGTGCAATTGAAAATTTCTTGCTATTGCACAATACTTGATATGGATTCCTGATTTGGACCAACTTGAAAACTGGGCCCATAATCAAAAATCAAAGTACATGTTTAGATAAAGCATATCAAATAAGCCCAAGAATTTAATTTTTGTTAAAATCAAACTTAGTTTAATTTTGGACCCTTTGGACCTTAATGTAGACCAATTTGAAAACTGGACCAAAAATTAAGAATCTACATACACAGTTAGATTTGGCATATCAAAGAACCCATTTATTCAATTTTTGATGAAATCAAACAAAGTTTAATTTTGGACCCCCATTTGGACCAACTTGAAAACTAGGCCAATAATCAAAAATCTAAGTACATTTTTAAATTCAGCATATCAAAGAACCCAAAAGATTCAATTTGTGTTAAAATCAAACTTAGTTTAATTTTGGACCCTTTGGACCTTAATGTAGACCAATTTGAAAACGGGACCAAAAATTAAGAATCTACATACACAGTTAGATTTGGCATATCAAAGAACCCATTTATTCAATTTTTGATGAAATCAAACAAAGTTTAATTTTGGACCCCCATTTGGACCAACTTGAAAACTAGGCCAATAATTAAAAATCTAAGTACATTTTTAAATTCAGCATATCGAAGAACCCAAAAGATTCAATTTTTGTTAAAATCAAACTAAGTTTAATTTTGGACCCTTTGGACCTTAATGTAGACCAATTTGAAAACGGGACCAAAAATTAAGAATATACATACATCGTTAGATTTGGCATATCAAAGAACCCCAATTATTCAATTTTTTATGAAATCACACAAAGTTCAATTTTGGACCCTTTGGGCCCCTTATTCCTAAACTGTTGGGACCAAAACTCCCAAAATCAAACCCAACCTTCCTTTTATATGGTCATAAACCTTGTGTTTAAATTTCATAGATTTCTGTTTACTTATACTAAAGTTATGGTGCGAAAACCAAGAAAAATGCTTATTTGGGCCCCTTTTTGGCCCCTAATTTCTTAACTGTTGAGACCAAAACTCCCAAAATCAATCCCAACCTTCCTTTTGTGTTCATAAACCTTGTGTTTAAATTTCATAGATTTCTATTCACTTAAACTAAAGTTATTGTGCGAAAACCAAGAAAAAAATGCTGATTTGGGCCTTTTTTTGGCCCCTAATTCCTAAACTGTTGCGACCAAAACTCCCAAAATCAATCCCAACCTTCCTTTTGTGGTCATAAACCTTGTGTTTTAATTTCATATATTTCTATCTACTTAAACTAAAGTTATAGTTATAGTCTTCAGACGATGACGACGACGACGCCGCCAACTTCATACCAATAACAATATTTCAGAACACATAATTAACAAGAGTGCACACAATGAACTGTCTTGCTTTTTTTACTAACCATTGATTTTAAGTTGAAATTCCTTAAATACCAAAGGAGAAATACATGTTCATCTTACAATCATTCAATACTCAATATAGTTGACCTATTGCTTATAGTTTCTAATAAACAGACTTAACCAAGAAAACTAAACATCAACCGATATACCATGAAAATGAGGTCTTGGTCAAATGATACCCACCAGGCAGACATATTCATCTTACAATCCTTCTGAGCGCAGCCAGATACAACTGCATAGGTGCAACCCTGAACAGTTGGGGCAAAAATGAACACAATATTATAGCGCTTGATACAGGTATGAATTTGGATTTTATGGTAATTAAATATTTGACACAGAATAACTGTAGTGGAAGAATTTTTAGAATTGGTTATATGATTAGAATTTATATTATTTTTTTTACTTTCGTGCAGTACATTATGCTATTGCGAATTGCCCCCCCCCCCCCCCCCCCCAATAAAAAAAATTGAGAATTAAAATTCAAAAATCTGACAAGAACTGAACACATGAGAAGGCTAGCATTGCACTTTTCCATATAATCAATGTTTCCAATTGGCATAACTATTGAAAACATGCTCCGCATGGCACAGCTTTATACGACCACAGAGGTCAAACCCTGAACAGTTGGGGCAAGTATGGACACAACATTCAAGCTATATACAGCTCTGAATTTGGATTGCGATTAAATATTTGACAACATAGTATTCTAACACAGAATGAATGTGGTCTAAGAACTAAAATTTTAAATTGGACATTTACCTATTATGGTTCAATATCTAACATCTAAATACATGGTTAGATTCAGCATATCAAAGAACCCCAAGAATTCAATTATTGATAAAATCGAACAAAGTTTAATTTTGGACCCTTTTGACCTCAATGTGTACAAATTTGATAACAGGGTCCAAAAAAATAAATCTAAATACATGATTCAGCATATTAAATCACCCCAATTATTCAATTTTTTTATGAAATCAAACAAAGTTTTATTTTGGATCTTTGGACCTCAATGTGGACCAATTTAAAAACAAGGCCCAAATTCTTAAAATTTAATACAGTTAGATTCAGTATATCAAAAACCCCATTTATACAATTTTTGTTGAAATCTATCGTAAAGTGGATTTACTAAAACTGCATGTAATATAACAAAGACGTCTAAACTGTATGAATTTGTATTGATGACTGAAGTACAAGATAACGTCATAAGTAAACGACGTTGGATATACAATAATGAATGCCGCGTTACGTTAACGTTCTCTTCTGTGCGTGATTTCCAACATTCTCCGGCCCACGAAAAGTGAAAATTTATAACTTGTAAAATAATTAAAGTCTCTTTGTTAAAATAATAAATATGAAATTAACTTTAAAGTCCATCATAAAAATTAAACTTTTACCACAGTTTGTTATAGTACGGTGTCACATTTATTTCACGTTCTTTTTTCTTGTAAGTTTCTCCCTGTAATCCAATTCCTGATATAAGTTAAGCTGTTTGAACTGAGATTTTGATTTTCCTATTCTTTGTAAATCATTGTAAAAGCATTTGTTTTTGTTAGTGTCTCTTGTCCATATTAAAGCTGATTTGTCTGTTTCAGTTAATTTCAACGGACCAGTAGTTCTTTGTTTTGTCCTTGAAGTGTCCACAAATGTAGGAATATGTTCAATGTTAATAGTATTCCTCTCTGTTGTATCCTCGTTAGTGTGCGTCTCTTCCGTTTCTCCTAAATTGGTAGTACTAAGGTGTGTTTCGTTGATTGAACTGGTTCTTTTGAGTGGTCCTGAGAGTAGGTATCCTAGTTTGGACTTTACTGCTGTTGGTCCCTCGCCCCTAATGATATCATCCTCGACAATATTCCAGTATTGGTCAGCTCCAACAAGCAGTCCAATTTCAAATGATGTATCCTCAGTTACGGCGTGTGCTAATCTTAAGTTTTGCAAATACGGCAACATTTTTGCAGTTTCAATATTAGTCTTAAATGGTGCGGCGATTTTAGGTACAATCAAAACATCGACTGGTATTTCGTTGCCATAGATTGTTTGTATCTTCACTGTTGCTGTGTTTAGCTGTTCAATGGAGTTGTTTTCATTATCGTCTCCAAATCTAGATAGCGTAATTGCTTCACTTCCTGTGGGTTTTAACTCCAATTTGTCTGCTAAATGTCTTGTAATAAATGTCCGTGTGGCGCCTTCGTCAAAAAGGATCTTTGCATCAATCGGTTGTTCTTTGTAGCTTAGTGGTGCTATTGCGGTCTTTAATAAAACATTTGGGCGATCACAATTTAAAGATGAATATAAAACAGAAGTATCAGATTCCTCCGCGTTGTGTTTTTGTACTGTACTTGTACTACTTGTACTTGTAGTTTCTTTATCATGATCATTGTTGCATAGGCTTGTGTGGTGACGTCTATCACATTTCTTGCAGTTTGATTTAGATTTGCAATCTACTATGCGGTGTCGCCCTAAGCAATTAAAGCACAATCTATCTTCTTTAACAATTTTCATGCGGTCATTCTGGTCTGTATATTTAGTACATTCTAACGAAAAGTGTGATTCCTTGCAGTATGCGCAGCTGACTTGATAAGATTTCTGTGGTGAATTAGTCTTTGGCCAGTTTTCTCGAGATTTTGTGTTTGTGTAGAAGGTAGCTGTAGCGCTCGGACTTTCAAATGATTCTGTACTGTTACCAGACTCTAAAATTGCCAGTTCCTTAAAAATAGATCTCCTAAGATCACTAAGATACCAATCTGTTGAACCGTGCTCACGTGTTAAGTTTTTGCGTATTTCACTGGGCATTTTGTTGAGTATGACTGGTACTAATAACGACCCGTATGAGTCTTGAACTTGTCCGAGAGATTCAAGGCCACGTATGTATGTTTCTGTCCTGTCGTAGTAGCTTCTAAGGTGCGTAAGCGTATTCTTTGGTGCGGGTATGTCTAGTAGTGCTTGCATGTACGATTGAATGATCTTATGTTTTTGTCCGAATCTTTCATGTATGAGTTCAATAGCTTTGTTGTAGTTTGTGTGCGTAAGAGCAAATCCGGCTATTGTATATGACGCTTCTCCCTCTAGTAAAGACTTTAGGTAATTAAACTTTTGAACGTCGGTTAGAGTGTTCTTGTTGTGAATAGCTGAATCAAAAGAATCCCAAAAGGATTGCCATTCTAGTACGTTTCCATCAAATGTAGGTAAATTCAATTTCGGTAGTTTATGAAAGTTGTTGCTATTGACGCTTGAATTTGAATGTAAAGTCGTGAAATTGAGGCCAGTATTTTGTGAGTCATCTCTAATGTTATATACGGGGCCAACATTGTGAATGGGTTGCAGTGTCTCATTGTGCGGCGAAAAACTTCTAGCGGCTGCATTTAAATGTTTGAGCTTGAATAAATTTACGAATTTTGCGTATTTTCGTCTCTAAATTAAATTTATACTCATATGTGTCAAGTATCTCTTGCTCTATATCCTCCTCTTGTACACTATCTAAAATGTTCTTATCCAAATCCTTCAGAATATCTTGCTTTTCCTTTAATGTATCCAAAATTTTTTCCAACTTGTCCTCTTCCGGTTTTTCTTCTGTTTCACTTCTCTCCTCAAATCTCCTTAAAATCCTAGAAACTGCGCTTCTGTGTCCCGCTCGTATAGATTTCAGCTTTGAAGTCATCTTCTTCTGGTCACGGTACCAATATCGTAAAGTGGATTTACTAAAACTGCATGTAATATAACAAAGACGTCTAAACTGTATGAATTTGTATTGATGACTGAAGTACAAGATAACGTCATAAGTAAACGACGTTGGATATACAATAATGAATGCCGCGTTACGTTAACGTTCTCTTCTGTGCGTGATTTCCAACAAAATCAAACCAAGTTTAATTTTGGACCGTTTTGACCACAATGTTGACCAATTTGATAATAGAGCCCAAAAATCAAAAATCTAAATACATTGTTAGATTTAGCATATAAAAACCAGGTGCTCTGCAGGGCGCAGCTTTATACGACCGCAGAGGTCGAACCCTGAACAGTTGGGGCAAGTATGGACAAAACATTCAAGCGTGATACAGCTCTGAATTTGGATTGTGATCAAATTTTTGACATTACATGGTTTTTTTTTTAAACAAAACAAATGTCAAGATTTTACAAATCAATTAAAGATTTCTTCTTCAAACTTTTTAAATCTAAAATTAAATAGTTGACACAGCATAGGTTTCTGACACAGAATGAATGTGGTCTAATGAACTTAAAAGTGTTTTTTTGCCTTTGAGCAATTCACTATGCTGTTGAATATTAATCCTCTCAAAAAAATGTTTGAAGAAATTTTCTTTTTATTTATGAAATCTGAAATGAGAAAAATTTACCCCCCCCCCTTTTTTTCACATCCCTGTTTCCCTTTTTCCAAAACTGATATCAATTCAAATTTCTAATGGAGTTTGCAACAATAACTACTCTTTTAAATACATCATAAAATATTAAAATGTAAAATAAAGTGCTTGTTATCACTGAATGGTAAGGATTGGTTGGTAGTAAAAGTGAATATACATTGTTTATTGTATAAAACAATAAAAAAAACTTCATCAGCAACATTTTATATTGGCAAATTTCCAATGAAGTTATTTACATAAAGTTATTGACAAATAAGAATAGAAAATGACATCATAGTCATGTCTGGCAAATGTCCAACATACATTATCTAAAACATTTTAGATAAGATAAGGAAAAAAAGCTTCATCAGCAACATTTTATATTGGCAAATTTCCAATGAAGTTATTTACATAAAGTTATTGGCAAATAAAAATAGAAAATGACATCATAGTCATGTCTGGTAAATTTCCAACATATATTATCAACGTCTATTCTATACAAAGAAAGATACTCCAATTGAAAATTAATTGCTATTGCACAATATTGTGCAATTAGATATTTCTTGCTATTGTGCAATACTGTGCAATTGAAAATTTCTTGCTATTGCACAATACTTGATATGGAATCCTGATTTGGACCAACTTGAAAACTGGGCCCATAATCAAAAATCAAAGTACATATTTAGATAAAGCATATCAAATAAGCCCAAGAATTAAATTTTTGTTAAAATCAAACTTAGTTTAATTTTTGACCCTTTGAACCTTAATGTAGACCAATTTGAAAACTGGACCAAAAATTAAGAATCTACATACACAGTTAGATTTGGCATATCAAAGAACCCATTTATTAAATTTTTGATGAAATCAAACAAAGTTTAATTTTGGGCCCCCATTTGGACCAACGTGAAAACTAGGCCAATAATTAAAAATCTAAGTACATTTTTAAATTCAGCATATCAAAGAACCCCAAGGATTCAATTTTTGTTAAAATCAAACTAAGTTTAATTTTGGACCCTTTGGACCTTAATGTAGACCAATTTGAAAACGGGACCAAAAATTAAGAATCTACATACATAGTTAGATTCGGCATATCAAAGAACCCCAATTATTCAATTTTTGATGAAATCACACAAAGTTCAATTTTGGACCCTTTGGGCCCCTTATCCCTAAACTGTTAGGACCAAAACTCCCAAAATCAAACCCAACCTTCCTTTTATGGTCATAAACCTTGTGTTTAAATTTCATAGATTTCTATTTACTTATACTAAAGTTATGGTGCAAAAACCAAAAATAATGCTTATTTGGGCCCCTTTTTGACCCCTAATTCATAAACTGTTGTGACCTCAACTCCAAAAATCAATCCCAACCTTCCTTTTGTGGTCATAAACCTTGTGTTAAAATTTCATTGATTTCTATTTACTTATACTAAAGTAATTGTGCGAAAACCAAGAAAATGCTTGTTTGGGCCCTTTTTGGCCCCTTATTCCTAAAATGTTGGGACCAAAACTCCAAAAATCAATCCCAACCTTCCTTTTGTGGTCATAAACCTTGTGTTAAAATTTCATTGATTTCTATTCACTTTTACTAAAGTTTGAGTGCGAAAACTAAAAGTATTCGGACGACGACGACGACGCCGACGCCAACGTGGACCATTTTGAACACAACATGGACCAATTTATAAAAGGGGCCCAAAAATCAAAAGTAAGATTCATCATATAAAAAAAAACATATTTTCAATTTTTGTTGAATCAAACAAAGTTTAATTTTGGACCCTTTTGACTACATGTAGACCAATTTGATAATGGGGCCCAAAAATCAAAAATCTAAATACATGGTTTGATTCAGCATATAAAAAAAAACATATTTTCAATTGTTGTTGAAATCAAACAAACTTTAATGTTGGACCCTTTGGACCTCAATGTGGACCAATTTAAAACGGGGCCCAAAATATAAAAATTTAATACAAGGTTAGATTCAGCATATAATAAAAACCCCAAATATTCAATTTTTGTTAAATCAAACAAACTTCAATTTTGGACCCTTTGGACCTTAATGTAGACCAATTTGAAAACATAACCAAAAATCTAAAATCTAAATACACAGTTACATTTGACATATCAAATCACCCCAATAATTAAATTTTTGTTGAAATAAAACAAACTTTAATTTTGAACCCTTTGGACCTCAATGTGGACTAATTTAAAAATGGGGCTAAAAATTAAATACACAGTAAGATTCAGCATACCAAAAAACCCATATATTCAATTATTGTTGAAATTAAACAAACTTTAATTTTGGACCCCTTGGACCTCAATGTGGAACAATTTAAAAATGGGGCCCAAAATCCAAAATTAAAATACACTCTTAGATTTAGTATGTCAAAGAACCCATGCATTCAATTTTAGTTGAAAGAAAAAAAAGTTTACTTTTGGACCCTTTTGATCTCAATGTTGACCAATTTGATAACAGGGCCCAAGAAGCAACCAGATGCTCTGCAGGGCGCAGCTTTATACGACCGCAGAGGTCGAACCCTGAACATTAGGGGCTAGTATGGACACAACATTCAGCTGGATACACCTCTGAATTTGGATTGTGATGAAATAGTTGACACAGCATAGGTTTCTGACACAGAATGAATGGGGTCTAATGAACTTAATTTTTTTTTTTTTTTGCTTTTGAGCAATTCACTATGCTGTTATGCTGTTGAATATTAATCCTCTCTCAAAAAAAAGTTATTTGAAGAAATTTTCTTTTTATTTTCTTAAATCTGAAATGAGAAAAATTGAACCCCCCCCCCCCCCAATTTTTTTTTCACCTCCCCCTTTCCCTTATTCCAAAAATTATCTCAATTCAAATTTCTAATGGAGTTTGCAACAATAACTACTTATTTAAATACATCATAAAATATTAAAATATAAAATGTCATACAGTCATGGTTAAAATTAATCTTAATTAATAGTAACTTCTAAAAAAATAAATGGGGAATGTGTCCAAAGGGACACAGATGATGCCCCCGCTAGCATATAACGTTGTAAAGGGACATAACTCAAGAACTGTAAAAGTGAAGCTGCCAAAAATTGAACTTAAACTGAGTTTAGAGGTAATAAGCATTATATACACATTTCATTAAATTAAGTTGAGACAAACTTCAAACATACCTGCCAACTGTCACTATTTGCAGGGGATTTCCCCCAAGGAAGCTCCCAAATGGGAATTTTGAAAGAGCCATTTTTTTTGCCCACAATTTAAAACAAATGGCTACAGGTCTTAAAAAGTTTGCAGAAGCTAAAAAACAACATTAAGATACATTTGTAGGTCACTTGATGTTTTTTTAGGACTGTAAGAGCCATCTTGCACGTAAAACCCACATGGGCATTTTGAAAAGTTGGCAGGTATGTTTAAATTAAAGTTAAGAGAACAGGTACTAAAACATTCTTCAATTTTTCCATTTGCAAAAGGGCATAACCCTAGAAAGGTAATCAAAGAATGGTAAAGACTGTTTTAAAATTATCAGTTGGTAGTAAAGTGAATATTGCATTGCATATTGTATATAGCATTGATTTAAGTTGATTCAATTACTATTCTGGACAAAGAAAGATAACTCAAATTTTCCAAGAAGAGCTTTATCAGCAACATTTTATATTGGCAAATTTCCAATGAAGTTCATTCAACTAAAGTTATTGGCAAATTTCCAATGGAATTTATTAATAATAAAGTTTTTGGCAAATTTCCAATATACATAATTTAAAAGCAGTTTAGGTGAGATATTCAAATGAGTTTCAATTACCAACCTTACACTGCTTTTAAATTATGTTTTGTACTTAAGGTAATTGTCCATTAACCTGGAAACTCTTTTTCCCCCTTCTTTGCACCTTATTCCTTAATGTTTTGAGCCATAACTCCCAAAGACAATTCTTACCATCCCTTTGTGGTATTCCAATATCCAAAATCTAATTACATGGTTAGATTCAGCATATCGAAGAATCCCATATATTCAATTTTTGTTGAAATCAAACAAAGTTTAATTTTGGACCCCGATTTGGACCAACTTGAAAACAGGCCCCATAATAAAAAACTATGTACATGTTTAGATTCAGCATATCATAGAACCCCAAGAATTCAATTTTTGATGAAATCAAATAATGTTCAATTTTAGACCCTTCAGACCTCAATGTGGACCAATTTGATAACTGGGCCCAAATATTAAAAATCTAAATACATGGTTAGACTCAGCATATTGAAGAACCCCATATATTCAATTTTTGTTGAAATCAAACAAAATTTAATTTTACCCTTTGGACCTTAATGTAGACCAATTTGAAAACAGGTCAATACTGTGCAATTGAATATTTCTTTCAATTGCGCAAAACTGTGCAATTGAAAATTTCTTGCTATTGCGCAATATTGTGCAATTAGATATTTCTTGCTATTGCGCAATACTGTGCAATTGAAAATTTCTTGCTATTGCACAATACTGTGCAATTGAAGATTTCTTGATATTGCGCAATACTGTGCAATTGAAAATTTCTTGCTATTGCACAATACTGTGCAATTGAAGTTTTCTTGCTATTGCACAATACTGTGAAATTGAAAATTTCTTGCTATTGCACAATACTTAATATAATAATTTTGGACCCTGATTTGGACAAACTTGCGGTCGTATAAAAACATATATTCAGTTTTTGTTGAAATCAAACAAAGTTTAATGTTGGACCCTTTTGATCTCAATGTGGACCAATTTGATAATGGGGCCCAATAATCAGAAATCGAAATAAATGTACATGGTTAGATTCAGCATATCAAAGAACCATATATATTTTACTTTTGTTGAAATCAAACAAACTTTAATATTGGACCCTTTGGACCTTAATGTAGACCAATTTGAAAACAGGACCAATAATTAACCAGATGCTCCACAGGGCGCAGCTTTATACGACCGCAGAGGTCGAACCTGAACAGTTGGGGCAAGTATGGACTCAACATTTAAGCTTGATACAGCTCTGAATTTGGATTGTGATTAAATAGTTGACACAACATAGATTTCTGACACAGAATGAATGTGGTCTAAGAACTTAAACTTAAAAACTTTAAAATTTTAAATTGGACATTTACCTATCATGGTCCAATATCCAAAATCTAAATACATGGTTGAAATCAAATAATGTTCAATTTTAGACCCTTTAGACCTCAATGTGGACCAATTTGATAACCGGGCCCAAATATTAACCAGATGCTCCTCAGGACGCAGCTTTATACGACCGCAGAGGTTGAACCCTGAACGGTTGGTGCAAGTATGGACAAAACATTCAAGCTTGATTCAGCTCTAAATTTGGATTGTGATTAAAAAAATGACACAACATAGGTTTCTGACACAGAATGAATGTGGTCTAAGAACTTAAACTTAAAAACTTAAAAATTTTAAATTGGACATTTACCTATCATGGTCCAATATCCAAAATCTAAATACATGGTTGAAATCAAATAATGTTCAATTTTAGACCCTTTAGACCTCAATGTTGACCAATTTGATAACCGGGCCCAAATATTAACCAGATGCTCCTAAGGGCGCAGCTTTATACGACCGCAGAGGTTGAACCCTGAACGGTTGGTGCAAGTATGGACACAACATTCAAGCTTGATTCAGCTCTAAATTTGGATTGTGATTAAATAGTTGACACAGCATAGGTTTCTGACACAGAATGAATGTGGTCTATTGAACTTAAAATATTTTTTTTGCCTTTGAGCAATTCACTATGCTGTTGAATATTAATCCTCTCAAAAAAATGTTTGAAGAAATTATCTTTTTATTTATGAAATCTGAAATGAGAAAAATTTAAACACCCCCCCCCCCCCCCCAAAACCGTTTTTTTTTCACATTTCCCTTTCCCATTTTACAAAACTGATCTCAATTCAAATTTCTAATGGAGTTTGCAACAATAACTACTCATTTAAATACATCATAAAATATTAAAATGTAAAATAAAGTGCTTGTTATCACTGAATGGTAAAGATTGTTTTAATTTATCAGTTGGTAGTAAAAGTGAATATACATTGTATATTGTATAAAACAATGATTTAAGTTGATTCAACTACTATTCTAGACAAAGAAAGATAACTCCAATTAAATTCTTGCTATTGCACAATATTGTGCAATTAGATATTTCTTGCTTTTGTGCAATACTGTGCAATTGAAAATATTTGCTATTGCACAATACTGTGCAATTGAAGATTTCTTGCTATTGCGCAATACTGTGCAATTGAAAATTTCTTGCTATTGCACAATACTAAGCAATTGAAGATTTCTTGCTATTGCTGAATACTGTGCAATTGAAAATTTCTTGCTATTGCACAATACTTAATATAATAATTTTGGATCCTGATTTGAACCAACTTGAAAACTGGGCCCATAATCAAAAATCTAAGTACATGTTTAGATTCAGCATATCAAAAAAGCCCAAGAATTCAATTTTTGTTAAAATCGAACTAACTTTAATTTTGGACCATTTTGACTTTAATGTAGACCAATTTGAAAAAGGGACCAAAAATTAAAAATCTACATACACAGTTAGATTTGGCATATCAAAAACCCCAATTATTCAATTTTTGATGAAATATAACAAAGTTTAATTTTGGACCAATTTGATAACTGGGCCAATAATCAAAAATCTAAGTTCATTTTTAGATTCAGCATATCAGAAAGAACCTCAAGGATTCAATTTTTGTTAAAATCAAACTAAGTTTAATTTTGGACCCTTTGGACCTTAACGTAGACCAATTTGAAAACGGGACCAAAAATTATGAATTTACATATACAGTTAGATTCGACATATCAAAGAACCCCAATTATTCAATTTTTGATGAAATCACACAAAGTTCAATTTTGGACCCTTTGGGCCCCTTATTCCTAAACTGTTGGGACCAAAACTCCCAAAATCAAACACAACCTTTCTTTTATGGTCATAAACCTTGTGTTTAAATTTCATAGATTTCTATTTACTTGTACTAAAGTTATGGTGCTAAAACCAAGAATAATGCTTATTTGGGCCCTTTTTTGTCCCTAATTCCTAAACTATTGGGACCAAAACTCCCAAAATCAATCCAAACCTTCCTTTTGTGGTCATAAACCTTGTGTTTACATTTCATTGATTTCTATTTACTTATACTAAAGTTATTGTGCAAAAACCAAGATTAATGCTTATTTGGGCCCTTTTTTGGCCCCTTATTTCTAAACTGTTCGAACCAAAACTCCCAAAATCAATCCCAACCTTCCTTTTGTGGTCATTAACCTTGTGTCAAAATTTCATAGATTTCTATTTACTTAAACTAAAGTTATAGTGTGAAAACAAAGAAAATGCTTATTTGGGCCCTTTTTGGCCCCTAATTCCTAAAATGTTGAGACCAAAACTCCCAAAATCAATCCCAACCTTCCTTTTGTGGTCATATACCTTGTGTTAAAATTTCAACGATTTCTATTCACTTTTACTAAAGTTAGAGTGCGAAAACTAAAAGTATTCGGATGACGACGACAACGACGACGACAACGTGATACCAATATACAACCAAAAAATTTTCAATTTTTGCGTTCATATAAAAATCTAAATACATGGTTAGATGGGAAGAACCCCATATATTAAATTTTTGTTGAAATCAAACAAAGTTTGATTTTTGACCCTTTGGACCTTAATGTAGACTAATTTGAAAACGGGACAATACTGTGCAATTGAATATTTCTTGCTATTGCACAAAACTGTGCAATTAAAAATTTCTTGCTATTGCGCAATACTTTGCAATTAGATATTTCTTGCTATTGCGCAATACTGAGCAATTGAAGATTTCTTGATATTGCACAATACTGTGCAATTGAAGATTTCTTGCTATTGCGCAATACTGTGCAATTGAAAATTTCTTGCTATTGCACAATACTTTATATAATAATTTTGGACCCCGATTTGGACCAACTTGAAAACTGGGCCAATAATCAAAAATCTAAGTACAGGTTTAGATTCAGCATATCAAAGAACCCCAAGAATTCAATATTTATTAAAATCAAGCTAAGTTTAATTTTGGACCCTTTGGACCTTAATGTAGACCAATTTGAAAACAGGACCAAAAATTAAGAATCTGAATACACGGTTAGATTTGGCATATCAAAGAACCCCAATAATTCAATTTTTGATGAAATCAAACAAAGTTTAATTTTGGACCCTTTTGGACCCTTTTGGCCCCTAATTCGTTGGGACCAAAACTTCCAAAATCAATCCAAACCTTCCTTTTGTGGTCATAAACCTTGTGTTAAAATTTCATAGATTTCTATTAACTTATACTAAAGTTATTGTGCAAAAACCAGGAAAAATGCTTATTTGGGACCTGTTTTTGGCCCCTAATTCCTAAACTGTAAGGAATTAAACTCCCAAAATCAATCCCAACCTTCCTTTGTGGTCATAGACCTTATGTTAAAATTTCATAGATTTCTGTTTACTTATACTAAAGTTATTGTGCGAAAAGCAAGAAAAATGCTTATGTGGGCCCTTTTTGGCCCCTAATTCCTGAACTGTTGAGACCAAAACACCCCAAATCAATCCCAACCTGCCTTTTATGGTCATAAACCATAAACCTTGTGTTTAAATTTTATAGATTTCTATTGACTTTTACTAAAGTTAGAGTGCAAAAACAAGATGTCTTCGGACGACAACGTCGCCGGACAAAGACGCCAACGTGATTCCAATATACGACCAAAAATTTTTCAATTTTTGCGGTCTTTATAAAAATCTTAATATAGGGTTGGATTGGGGATATCAAATCACCCCAATAATTCAATTTTTGATGAAATCAAACAAAGTTTAATTTTGAACCCTTTGGACCTCAATGTGGACAAATTGAAAACAGGGTCCAAAATCTAAAAAGGAGTAGGTCCGGTAAGGACTGATTTTGGCCTCAAATTTCAGGTTCATCCAACGAAAGATTTTGACCACTTTTTAAACACTTAAGTGTCTATTTCATTTGAATCAATTAGTTTATGTGAAAGATTTTAACTGATTTAGTCATTAAAAACGATCCGATTCAAGCTGAAATGTGAAAAATCTACCAAATATGCCAAAAAATGTCACTTTTCGCATGGTTTTTGTCAAAAATGAAAGTGGCCGCATCGGTGTTCATCCTCAACCTTTATATATGTTATGTATTATAAAAAAATACAACTTACCTTCCAATATGAAGGATGAACACAAATGCGGCCACTTTCGTTTCACACGAAAACCGTCTAAATTTGAACTAAAATGATGGAATTTTGAAGATTTCAGTAATTTAACATGACTTAATAGGGCTAGTTCCCGATATATGTGCATTGTATTGTCAAAAGCAGCCCATATTTATGTAGCAGGAGCATTCTACTGTTCAATAAACAACTAAAAGTTTACATTTTAATAATTTTGTAAAACTGCTATATTTTGGGGCTAAAAAGGAGTCTTACTGGACCTACTCTTTTAATACACTGTTCGATTCAGCATATAAAAAAAACATATATTAAATTTTTGTTGAAAAAGAACAAAGTTTAATTTTGAACCCTTTTGACCTCAATGTGGACCAACTTTAAAACAGGGCCCAAAATCTAAAAATTTAATACACGGTTAAAGTCAGCATAGAAAAAACCCCGATTTATTCAATTTTCGTTAAAATCAACCAAAGTTTAATTTTGGACCTCAATGTGGACCTATTTAAAAACGGGGTCCAAAATCTAAAAATATAATACATGGTTAGATTCAGCATATAAAAAAAATGTTCAATTTTTGTTGAAATTAAACAAAGTTTAATTTTGGACCCTTTTGACCACAATGTGGACCAATTTGATAATGGGGCCCAAAAATCAAAAATCTAAATACACGGTTAGATTCAGCATATCAAAGAACCCCACATATTCAATTTTTGTTGAAATCAAACAAACTTTAATTTTGGACCCTTTAGACAATAATGTAGACCAATTGAGAAAGGGGCCCAAACATTAAAAATCTAAATACAGTCTCATTCCCTTATCAAATCACCCCAAAACCTCAATTTTTGATGAAATCAAATAAAGTATAATTTTGGACACTTGGGACCTCAATGTGTACCAATTCAAAAACAGGGCCCATATTCTAATAAACTGTTATCACAGAGATGTCTCGCCTTTTTGTAATTTTGATTATGCAAATGTTGAAATCAAAATAGCAATACTTTAACATCTTACACATGTTATGCAAATATTCAAAGTCAATGAACCATGACTGAGTTACATGGCTAAACAATCTCCATGTAAATGCGATGTGCCAATGCTAATACAACTGAATACCAAATATCATTGACTTATTATAAGTCGTTCCCAAACCTAAATACAAACATTGTAAACAATGTAAAAGTTTCAAAGTCAAAGAACCATGAAGAAGGGGGGTGGGGCTGTATAATCTCCATGGAAACGATACCTGCAAATGCAAATAAATTTGCTTACCAAATATCATTGACTTAACATTAGCACTTCATCTTAAACTGGTCTAATCACAAACTAATACATGTAAACTAAGATGAGTTTTAAAGTCATTAGACTGTGACTGAGGGGAAAGGCCAAAAATTCTCCATGGAAATGAGATGTGCCATAGCTTGTACAACTGAATACCAATTAACATTGGCCTACCACTAATGGTTCCCCTTGAACTGACCTAATCACAAACTAATACATGATAACTTAGGAAAAAAAAGTCAATAGGCCATGACTAAGGGGTGGAGCCAAATTATCTGGAAATGGGATATGCCAATGCTTATACAACTGCATACCAACTATGATTGACCTACCATTTGTGGTTCACCATAAACACGACCTAATCACAAACAAATACATTGTTGATGCCATCGCCATCGCCGACGCTGGAAACAGCATACCTATGTCTCGCTCTTTGACTCGTTAAGGCGAGATAAAAATTAAATTCACGGTTAGATTCAGCATATAAAAAAAAAAAACATATATTCAATTTTTGTTGAAATCAAACAAAGTTTTATTTTGGACCCCCATTCGGCCCAACTTAAAAACTGGGTCCAAAATAAACAAGAGGCTGTCACAACGACAGCAAACCGGATTTATTAACATTTATTTGTGTCCTGGCAATATCACAAGAACCATTACTGATGAATGGTGAAAGTGAAAATCGTCAATATCAAATTTGACCTCCATTTTGTCATCAGTATCAACATATAAAAATTTGAAAAGCTTTGGTTGAATGGTTCATGAGAAAATGCACGGACACGACTGGAAACACCATTTTGCAATCTTTCAAGAACCATAACTCCTGAACGGTAAAAGTCAAAATCGTCATTAGTGAACTTGACCTCCATTTTGTCAGCAGTGACAACATATTAAAATTAAGGAAGCTTTGGTAGAACAGTTCATGCGTAAATGCACGGACACGACTGGAAACACTATTTTTCAATCTTTCAAGAACCATAACTCCTGAACGGTAAAAGTCAAAATCGTCATTATTGAACTTGACCTCCATTTAGTCATCAGTAACAACATATAAAAATTTGGGAAGCTTTGGTAGAACAGTTCATGCGTAAATGCACGGACACGACTGAAAACTCCATTTTTCAATCTTTCAAGAACCATAACTCCTGAACGGTAAAAGTCAAAATCGTCATTATTGAACCTGACCTTCATTTAGTTGTCAGTAACAACATATCAAAATGTTAAAAGCTTTGGTTGAACGGTTCATGAGTTAATGCAAGGACAACATTTGATTGCCGCCCGCCCGCCCGCCCGCCCGCCCGCCCGACGTACATCCCCAAATCAATAACCGACATTTTTGTCACAAAAATCTGGTTAAAAATCTACATACATTTTTTTAATTCAGCATATCAAAGAACCACAAGAAATCAATTTTTGTTAAAATCAAACTAAGTTTAATTTTGGACCCTTTAGACCTTAATGAAGACCAATTTGAAAACGGGACGAAAAATAAAAAATCTAAATACGGGTTAGATAATAGATTACTCATATCAAATCACCCCAAAAATTCAATTTTTGATGAAATCAAACAAAGTATAATTTTGGACCCTTTGGACCTCAATGTTGACCAATTTAAAAATGGGGCCCAAAAAAAACAAAAACTTAAACATGGTTAGATTCGACACATCATAGAACCCCAAGAATTCATTTTTTTGTTAAAATCAAACTTAAGTTTAATTTTGGACCCTTAAGACCTTAATGAAGAGCAATTTGGAAAAGGGACAAAAAATTAAAAATCTAAATACAGGGTTAGATTCCTCATATCAAATCACCCCAATAATTCAATTTATAATGAAATCAAACAAAGTATAATTTTGGAACCTTTGGACCTCAATGTGGACCAATTGAAAATTAGGGCCCAAAAACCCAAACCTATACATGGTTAGATTCAGCAAATTAAAGAACCCCAAGAATTGAAGAATAAGACCCCATTGAAATTGGTCAAGAAATAAGCAATTTATACAAAGTAATAGAAAAGTATTGTTTTTGGCCCCTTTTTGACCCCTAATTCCTAAACAGATAGGGTCATAATCCCCAAAATCAATCCCAACCATTCTATTTTTTTTGTATTGTACCTTGTGGAACAATTTCAGAAAGATCCATACACTTACACACAAGGTATAGTCTGGAAACTAGAAAAATGCTTATTTGGACCCCTTAATTCCTAAACTGCGCAATTTCCTACAGAATTGATATTTCCAAGAATGATAATTTCCAAGAATGATAACTTCTGCTATCTAAAAAGATATTTTTTTTTTATCTTGGTTATGATTTGAAAGTTGCTGGACCATGACCAAGGGTGAAAAGCCTCGAAATAGTCGTCAAATTAATATGTACTGATAGTAATGTAACTTTAAAATCTCATTGATCGATCACAATTACTGGCAGTTCCTATCAAACTAACTTAAGCAGAAAAGTAAAACAATTGTTGACGGAAAAGCAACACTTATTCGTTACAGATGAGAGAGAAAACGACAAGAGTTGTATATCTGAGAGCACTTACAAGACGTGGAAGGATGTATGAACAGATGTACGCCTGGTATTCCTATATCTGAGGCAGTCTTTTGCAAATTACTGATGACGACTACAACAGACACCAAGCAATGGCTATATCTAACACTAGCCTTAAAGGTGAACTTAAAATTGGGTAGAAATGGTCATTCAGGATTTAAAACTCCAGTAAAAAGTTGTCAGACAATTTCTGTCATGTTAACTTATTAGTATATCTTACCTTGTTAATTGTTTTCAATGTTTACAGTGTTTCTCTATTAACCATATCACTGCACCAAAAATAAAAATATCTTATAAACTGAAGTGAAAGAGGAGTCATCTGATTTCAGCTATATCAACTTATTTGTAGATCTGGTCTTTCTGATAATTTGTGCTATTGCTTAGTTTTTCTCTATCTACATTGTACTATTATTTGTCTAAAATTCAAAAAAGGTAAAACTTGTTATTCAAGGGCAATAACTCCTAAATATGTCAACTGATGGTTTTAGCCAAGTGATCTTAAAGGTAGATATACTTTGTCATTTTGGTCTCTTGTGGAGAGTTGTCTCATTGGCAATCATACCACATCTTCTTTTCTATATTTGACATATAATGGTTTACTTTCACACATTGTGACTTGGTTGGAGAGTTGTTTCATTGGCACTCATACCACATCTTCTTATGTCTATTAATGGAGACCTGATATGGATGTCTCTATAGTTTTATTGTGTTGTTCAGTTCCTGTCTGGAATGTGTAACTATGCTATGAATTTCATTATTTTAAACATGGGCTGGATAAAATTTATGCAATATTCAAAACAAAAAATGAAGTGAATTTTGACTTGTCAGAATAAGAATGAAATGCAAGTTACTATAAGTATCATTGGAATAAACAAGGTAACATATAGATCATAGTGACCTACTTTTTGCAGAAAATTGTTTAATTAAACAATAGAGTTTAACTTTTGTTCCTTCAAAAATTGTTGTTTTTCTCAATTTTGTTACATCATTTCTTGTTCTGTATACCATAGGTCAATGTAGTTTGTTACATTATTTTTTGTGAGGTATCCAGTGAAGGTCATATATGGAAGCATCATTATCTCAGTTTTTACAAAGTATTTTTTGTAAAGTATGTGATGTTGCCAATTTTTAATAAACAGCAGCCCATGATACGCACATTGATTTTTTTTTTTTAAAAGAATTGCATTCCATAACTTCTCTATGTCATATCAGAAATGTATACAAAAACTACAGGGAGGTTATTCTAAAAGATGTAAATTATTCATCAAAGTTTCATGAAAACTTCTAAAAGCATTTTTGAGTTATTGTCAGAAAACTGGAATATCCCACTCTTTAATGCCGGAGTCACACATTGGCGTATAGACCAGCGTGCACCAAACATACAGAGACAAGAGTGCACAAACTGAAATGTCTCGCCTTCTTTACTAATCATTGATATTATGTTGATACTCCTAAATATAAAGCTTTATTACGACTGTCACATAACATGAACCATGAAAATGAGGTCAAGGTCAGTTGAACCATATGCCAGGCAGACATGTACAGCTAACAATGCGTCCATACAACAAATATAGTTGACCTATTGCTTATAGTTTAAGAAAATAGACCAAACACAAAAACTTAACACTGAGCAATGAACCGTGAAAACCAGGTCAAGGTCAAATAAAACCTGCACAACATATAGATGTATAGATCATAAAAATATTTCCCTACACCAAATATAGTTGACCTATGAGATATAGTATTAGATAAAAAGACCAAAACTCAAAAACTTAACTTTGACCACTGAACCATGAAAATGAGGCCAAGGTCAGATGACATCTGCCCGCTAGACATGTACACCTTACAATCATTCCATACAACAAATATAGTAAACCTATTGCATAAAGTATGAGAAAAACAGACCAAAACACAAAAACTTAACTATAACCACTGAACCATGAAAATGAGGTCAAGGTCAGATGACACCTGCCAGTTGGACATGTACACCTTACAGTCCTTCCATACACCGAATATACTAGACCTATTGCTTATAGTATCTGAGATATGGACTTGACCACCAAAACTTAACCTTGTTCACTGATCCATGAAATGAGGTCGAGGTCAAGTGAAAACTGTCTGACAGGCATGAAGACCTGGCAAGGTACGCACATACTAAATATAGTTATCCTATTACTAACAGTAAGAGAGAATTTAACATTACAAAAAATCTGAACTTTTTTTTCAAGTGGTCACTGAACCATGAAAATGAGGTCAAGGACAATGGACATGTGACTGACGGAAACTTCGTAACATGAGGCATCTATATACAAAATATGAAGCATCCAGGTCTTCCACCTTCTAAAATATATAGCTTTTAAGAAGTGAGCTAACACTGCAGCCGTAGCCGCCGGATCACTATCCCTATGTCGAGCTTTCTGCAACAAAAGTTGCAGGCTCGACAAAAAATGACAAAGTCTGTATACGTTAGTTGCACGCCAGAGGAACGCTACGCAATCGTTAAACGCGCTTTGCATAAGTTTGAAGTACGTCGAAATACAAAGGTATACACTTGGTAAACGCTACAACGAGGAAATTTTTATGCAGCATAAAAAAATTCATCCAGCTCAAGTGTGTGTGTGTGTAAACCTGTACGCTACACACATATAATACAAACACTACAAGCGCATTGAAAACCGCTACAGATGATTTTGAGACACGTTTAGGGCACGTTGCATACGCTTTAAGATTGTTCGACCCTATCTAAGACGTATGTGGGTGTGTTTGTAACAAACACCCCATAATAGAACATCCAAGATACGACCGGGATGTGTCTAAAATACGTTCAAGACTTTTTTTTCATACGTAGCGGGCATTCCATCTACATTATAAAAACGCCAGACATACACCAATATACGTTTCTTGAACGCCCGATAAATGCTTAGGTACACTTATCGTACGCACAATACACGCTTCAAGGTTGTTGTGCACACGTTACAGATATGATTGACATGTTGAATGCATCCAAAATTGCTAGCGTATTGGCAGTGTATATGAATTTTTAACACGCCCAGCATACGTCGGAGCTATAAGCTGATGTGTGACGCCGGTATTAGGGAGGGTTAACTTGACAATGAAGAAACGTTTTTGAGTTATTGTACATCATGTATAAAAAAGACAAAGAGGCAGACAGACAAACATCAGTATACCATAATATATCCTGTAAGTAGTGGGTATAAAAATAATATATATGAGATCAACATTTCAAATTTTTTATTCAATTTTGAGTAGAATAATTTTGGTTATAATTATTGAATAAATATTTTAGAAGTTAATAATAAAATCTTCACTGAATGAGAGCAAAAAAAAAAAGAATTATCAACAATTAATTTCACAAAAACTAAAAGTTATGTTCTGTAACTATATGATCTGCAAATTAATTTGTTACATCATAACAATTATAAAAGATTCTACATCGAAACCTGAAAAGCTACATTATTTTAACAAAACACCATTTATTCACAAGGTTGTGAAAACTATGATTTAATTGCTTTTCGTTTTCTTGTTAAAATACCCAACTTTATACACAATGTTAACCTTTTCAAACACTATTAGACATATTAAACACGAAATATTATTTGAATCAACAACAAGAAGGAAAACTCCTGTTTCAAAACTGATATCAAACAGTCAAACAAAATCCATTTTATATCTATAAAATCGTACCGTTTCAAAAATAATATACAGTACAGAGATATAACAATCAATTCTTCAAATCAGTATTTATCAGGAGTAAATCAAAGATGAAAAAAAATATGTACATATATATTTTTATGCCGTTTTGTTTAAAATATTAATAAAAGATCATCTTCAATTTAGAAAGTTATGTAGAAATTGCTAATGAACAAAGGTGCAATGGTAGTGACAAAAATGAGGACTCCTTTACATTAAAAATGTATCACATAAAATCAAGCATATTCAGGATGATAAAATGTTAAGTAAATTTGAATATTCAGTCAAACCTCTATTAAACAGGTAAAACCTTTCTCCTAATAGAAATGAAGAAGAAAAACACCTCTTAAACAAGGTTTCCAATTCAAATAAAATAAATCTATTTTAAGGATACTGAGGATGATTAAAATCTGAAGATTTATAAAAATGATTAAATTAGCTGTAACACATTCTATGAAAATGTACAAAAACAGCTTGAAATACTCTTGAGCCTGGAATAATTATAAATTCTATAAATAAATATCTTTTTGTATTTTAAGGGAATGATAATTTCTATTATGATTTGATGTACAAATGTATGATGAAAAGTTATTGTGGAAGTGGAAATGAAGAAGAAAAAAACCATATCTAAATATGACTAAGATCCAGGAACTCAAATATAAATATATATTTTACATGAGGAAAACAAAATCAATGCATGAATACATTTAGCACATAAGTGAATTATTATTGTTATTTGGACACATGTTCAATGTTTTCAGACATTTGCTGCTTAAATATTTGGATTAGTCTATCTATAATAACGCTTTCTACATGGCAGAAAGACCAAATTTTTTTTTTGTTATAATAAATTTTCTTCAGGTCCTTTATATCTGTTGAATATGGACCTGGGGGTCATTAAGATGGCACTTCAAAAATAATAAAATGCTTCGCTGAGTGCAGCCTGATACCACCACAGAGGTTGAACCCTGAACTGTTGTGGCAAATTTGGACACAATATTCAAGCTTGATTCTGTCTGAATTTGGATTTGTGATCAAATTTTTGACATAGTATAGGTTTCTGACACAAAATAAATGTCAAGATCTTATAAATCTATTGTACAATACTGTGAAATTAAAGATTGTTCTTGAAAATTAAAAAAAATTTGCAATTCAATACATTTTGAAAAACAAATTATGAATCCCTTAAAAAAGTTGGAACCCCCATCAAATGTGTCTTCGGACGACACAGACGACGACATCATACCATTATACAATCCCAAAAAATTTTTGCGGTCATAAAAAATCATGAAGCCATGAAACTTCAACCAGATGCTCCGCAGGGCGCAGCTTTATACAACCACATAGGTTTCTGACACAAAATGAATGTGGTCTAAGAACTTAAACTTAAAAACTTAAAAATTTTAAATTGGACATTTACCTATTATGGTCCAATATCAAAAATCTAAATACATGGCTAGATTCAGCATATCATAGAACCCCAAGAATTCAATTTTTGATGAAATCAAATAATGTTCAATTTTAGACCCTTTAGACCTCAATGTGGACCAATTTGATAACCGGGCCCAAATATTAAAAATCTAAATACATGGTTAGATTCAGCATATTAAAGAACCCCATATATTTAATTTTTGTTGAAATCAAACAAAGTTTAATTTTTGACCCTTTAGACCTTAATGTAGACCAATTTGAAAACGGGACAATACTGTGCAATTGAATATTTCTTGCTATTGCGCAAAACTGCAATTGAAAATTTCTTGCTATTGTGCAATATTGTGCAATTAGATATTTCTTGCTATTGCACAATACTGTGCAATTGAAGATTACTTGCTATTGCACAATACTGTGCAATTGAAGATTTCTTGCTATTGCACAATACTGTGCAATTGAAAATTTCTTGCTATTGCACAATACTAAGCAATTGAAGATTTCTTGCTATTGCTGAATACTGTGCAATTGAAAATTTCTTGCTATTGCACAATACTTAATATAATA
Source organism: Mytilus galloprovincialis (assembly GCF_965363235.1). Classification (NCBI taxonomy): domain Eukaryota; kingdom Metazoa; phylum Mollusca; class Bivalvia; order Mytilida; family Mytilidae; genus Mytilus; species Mytilus galloprovincialis. The sequence continues at coordinate 46,812,043 of NC_134847.1, read as the reverse complement.
ATTTTGGATCCTGATTTGAACCAACATGAAAACTGGGCCCATAATCAAAAATCTAAGTACATGTTTAGATTCAGCATATCAAAAAAGCCCAAGAATTCAATTTTTGTTAAAATCGAACTAACTTTAATTTTGGACCATTTTGACTTTAATGTAGACCAATTTGAAAAAGGGACCAAAAATTAAAAATCTACATACACAGTTAGATTTGGCATATCAAAAACCCCAATTATTCAATTTTTGATGAAATATAACAAAGTTTAATTTTGGACCCCCATTTGGACCAATTTGATAACTGGGCCAATAATCAAAAATCAACCCAAACCTTCCTTTTGTGGTCATAAACCTTGTGTTAAAATTTCATAGATTTCTATTAAATTATACAAAAGTTATTGTGCAAAAACCAAGAAAAATGCTTATTTGGGACCTGTTTTTGGCCATGAATTCCTAAATTGTTGGGACTAATACTCCCAAAATCAATCCCAACCTTCTATTGTGGTCATAGACCTTATATTAAAGTTTCAAATATTTCTGTTTACTTATACTAAAGTTATTGTGCAAAAACCAAGAAAAATGCTTATTTGGGCCCTTTTTGGCCCCTAATTCCTAAACTGTTGGGACCAAAACACCCAAAATCAATCCCAACCTTCCTTTAATGGTCATAAACCTTGTGTTTAAATTTCATAGATTTCTATTTACTTTTACTAAAGCTAGAGTGTGAAAACCAAATGTCTTCGGACGATGACAACGCCAACGTGATACCAATATACGACCAAAAAATTTTCAATTTTTGCGGTCGTATAAAAAGAACCCTATACTAAATATACATTTCTATTTGGGATTTTCAGGGGGGGGGGGGGGGGGTTTCTGTCTTTTTTTCAATTATTCAACAGTACTATAACAACCTTATCATAAAAAAAATCATATCGTTTCACATGATGCTAGGGTGCATTTCACCTCATTTTCATCAAACAAAACAATTATTGGCCCTTTACAAGAAACATGTCTACAAACATGTTGCAAGCTAAATAATTTCTTATCGCCCTTTCTAAAATGTTGTGCCCAAATTATGAGGTAGATTTAATAAAATCTCCATACAAACACAGAAGTCATATCTGTAAAAGAGGGCAACACAAATAGTTTTACAATTGTTTCTGTTATCAATCATAATTACATAAAGAAAATCTTTTATGTTTTATAATTTTCATTAAATGAACTGATTTGTGCATTTGTCATTTCAGCCAAAAAATTACAATTACATAGTTGTTTTGATTGTTCCTCGAATAAATGTGCGACATAATGGACACCTACGAATTTTGGGTGAACAGTCTTTGCACGTCACTAGGTGACCACATGGCACAAATGTTATGCCAACTCTCTCATCTAAGCATATTTTACATGTATACAAGTCCTTCAATTCTTCATTTTCCTTTTGAATTTTTTCAGGGTCCTCTTCTGAAATAAACAAAATAAATTGACTGCCAAAAACTGCAGAGAACTAAGTTTTAGGTATTTAATATCCAATGAAGCTTGTGTGCAACTTATAATTTGTTGCCTTAAAATATCAATCAAGTAAAAGAGGTATTAGGCAATGGAAAACAAACAATAATCAAATTCTAATCTTCTTAAGTTAACTGTTTCTTTCATTTTATTGTAACAATAAACCAATTTTTGAGACGTTTCGGCCATTGGCCTTTTTCAGTTCTTTATTTTTCTTCACAACTACATGGCTGACCTTATTTTCTTTGTTTTGAAGAAAAAACAAAAATTGGTTTATTGTTACAATAATATAAAGTATGTTCGCTATTGGAATTTTGAAAACAAAGACTTAACTGTTTCTGTTGTTTGTTGCATTTGTATGATAACCTATGTTTAACTCTCTTAGATGAAGACTGAAAATAAATTGCTTTAAGCATGTTTGCTAAATATAAGTCATTATAAAAATATTGTTCCTTCATTTATGTGGAAAAGGAAAAAGTATTAGGAGAATAAACTTATTTATTTGTAGTGTCATTTTTTACTACAATTTGCATATTCATTAAGTAAGCTTTTGTGAAAGTTCATTATAGCCTGCTAAACATTAATATTATGCCTTGTTCACACGTACATTTGATTCGAATTGAATTTGAATCGAATGCGAATTTCTTTTCGCTAATCGCCTTCACACACTCTTCTTTTTTAATTCGAATTGGCAAAATTGCATTATCAAATTCGCAGTAAAAATGCGTTTTTGTTAATACGAATTAAAAATCAACATTGTTCGGACAGTAAAGCGAATTTGACGTGCATTGTAATCGAAATTAGAATTATTGGACGTAAAACTTTTCGAAAGCCAATTAAACTAATTCGAATTAGTTAATTCGAATCAATTCACAGTACGTGTACATGCAGCATATATCACTCTAATCACTTTAACTGCTGGTTGACTGAAATATCCCTATCAAGGCTAAAATAGTTACAATTTCTCACGATTAATACTATACATTCACCTGTGAAACAAATCATTATAACCAAATGGATTTTAAACTTTAATGGCTGGGTTACACAGAAGATATATACAATGTATTGTAAATTTTACTGAAAATAATTAAGTTATAAAAATGGGCAATATTTCCCAAACACTTCCATAACCGTCGTAACTTCAATATGTGTGCAGTTGTTTGTAAATATTCAGGGTGGAAAACTGTTTGTGGTTGATACACAAAACTGGTACCATCAGGCATCTGTTTTAAGTTCTGCTGAAAATGAGTAAGTTCTCAAGTACAGAAAATTGCACTTGTTCTTTTCTTCTTCTTCCTCTTCTTTTAGGTCAACAAGGCTTCAATACTGAAGAATACATGTTTTTCATGCTACCTGGTTGGCAAAAGTAAGTAAGCAGATACACATGTACAAAACTTGAAGAATTAATAAAAATGACTGCAACAACAAAAAATATAGCGTAAGTTGTTTTTCTGTTGATTTTGGCATCCTCAGGTTTAACTGGACCATACACAGGTAATATTTGTCTAATCCACAGCATGTCTGTCAGATTTGGCAGTATATGGTATTTCCTAGAACATTTGGAGATTGAAGTAATCAAGAAACACTTTTAAATATCATTATAGTTTTTCATTCATGATGGACTTGTTGTAGCCATTAGTGTCAATTATATAACTTACCTCCAGACTTCTGGGTTTCTTTCTCTTTGTTTTTGTCCTCTGGTTTTGTACTTTGAGCATTTGAATCTGATTTTGAAACTGCAGATTCTGATAAATTTAATGAATTTGTCTTTGTGTCTAAGTTTTCCATGATATCTTTACTCTCCAACAGTGCATTGACTAACATGTCATTTGTTATATCATCCCATTCTATAGAGAAAAAAAGTTATATAGGTCTAGTGAGAAACAATATCATTTGAAATTTTTCAGATTTTAAGTTAAAAATTATGTTTATCTAAAACATCTTTAAGATTTCTTTCTTATGTATGTCTGTATATTTACTTTTAGTTCAAGTAACACTATTTTTAGAAAATCATTTATGTATACATTTATACTGAAATGTATGTGGTGATGTCTCAAGCTTTCGATTTCTTAATGGTATTCTAAATTTATGTTGACTGAGGTTTGTATGAATATTTTTTAAATGTTTTTGGTTACTAAGAGATAGATGATGGGGTTTTTTATTGTCTGATTTAAGTATGGCTTAAATTTTGCTTGATACAAATGGGAAAATCATCTACTTACATCTAACCATCTATCAGCTTTCATAAATCATGCAATTTGCAGTATCAAAATCAATGTCCAGTAGCAAAAAAAACAGGTTATGGTAACACACGTTCAATTCAAACGGAATTGCAATTTCAGTTCAGTCAACAAAAGTTTTATTTCAAACATCAATTTTTAGTATCTTTATAAATATCAAAACTTTCTCTCTTCAACATCAACATTTTGGAAAGAACAGGGCAAAAAAACAGGTCTTGATAACAGGGGACAGAGAAGAGGAATTTACTTTGACGGCGTCACACATTGGCGTACAGACCCGAGTGCACCAAACATACAGAGAAAATTGACAAAGTCAGTATACGTTAGTTGCACGCCAGAGGAACGCTAAGTTTGAAGAACGCCGAAATACAAAGGTGAACGCTGCAATTCGTCCAGCTCAAGCGTGTGTCTAGCGTATACATGTACGCTACACGCACGTTATATATATGCTACAAGCACATTTAAGCACAGATAAGTTGAGACACGTTTAGAGCACGTTGTATACGCTTCAAGATCGTTTGACTGTAACTAAAATGTATGCGGATGTGTTTGTAATAAACACCCCATAATAGAAAGTCCAAGATACGACCGGGACGCGTCTCAAATACGTTCAAAAAACTTTTTTCCTTCGTAGCGTGCATTCCATCTACGTTAGACAATAGGCATAGGCCAATACACGTTTCTTGAACGCCCAATAAACGCTTAGGTATGCTTCCTGTACGCCCAATTATGGCAATTCACACTCCAAGGTCGTTGTGCACACGTTACAGATATGATTGACAGGTTGAATGCATCCAAAATTGCTAGCCTATTGGCAGCGTACATGATTTTTTAACACGCCTAGTGTATGTCAAGGCTATATGCTGATGTGTGACGCCGGTATGAGGGAGGGTTAAGTATTTACTTGTCAATGTAGAAACTTACCATGATTCTGCAACAATTGATTCATAGTCTGTTTCACTTGTTTTTCTTTGTTGTCACCAAATATATTTTCTCTAATGATATACTGTGCTGCAGGGTGACAAATAGGGTCTCTCACATCATTGGCAGATGCTGAAATACAAAATATAATTATATGTTTTATATTATACATTTCTGATTGCCACAGGATTCTGGCCAAGGCAGTGGACATTGTATTAAAGAGGGAAACGGGTAAACTGATAAAGACAAAGGATTTCAAGACATACAGCCAGGATGAATATATAGGGCATATGGGATGGGACCTGCAAAATGCAGAATAGATATCCTGCTTTTTAACATTATCAGGGCAATCACTATAAGACTTAAATTCCTTTGTCTTTTAACAAAGTTATAAATAACACTTTGCCAAGATTTTTTTTTGGCTTTTCTTTCACAATATTTGTATATCTATTTCATTATCTACATACCTACATAACCTCGACTAAAAATACCAGCAAAAATTCTTCTGAAGATGGCCTAATCTTCTCCAAAACTTGCCTGAAAGTTACTTCCCTTTTAAAACCATTGTAAATCCCTTTGATATTTTTTTTTTATTTACTGAAAGAATGACCTTACTAAATAAAATTCACTTGATCTAGTTTTGGCAAATCTATCATAATGTAAAGGCAGAGGTTTTAACACATAAAGTCTAAAGGTATTTTCAAAGTACACAGGACACTACTCAGCACTTCCTCCTGCTGGACTTGAGAGTATATACACAGTAATAATTACCTGTCCCATATCCAGAAGATACTTGTGATGCTGGTTCTGTTCCTGCATTAGCTGTTTGCATTTCAATTTCTGAATCCTGTTATAAAGATAACATAAATTTCTGATTACAATGTTTTTAAAAAATGCAGTATCACTTTTTTGCAAAACACCTTGATAATTTGTAATTTAGCTTTTTCAAAACACATGGTGTGCATAGAATAATTTCTTAGTTTCATATGGGTTCATGTCAAAATACCTCTGGAACTCGATAACAACTGTATTTAAAAGCATTACATGTCCTTTCAATTGGCATTGTGTTGTTTGAAGTACATGTTGTTACAACACATCTATACAGCTACATTAAACAGGAAACCCCATCTAATTCCAGTGTTGATTCAACTACAGAAGATAAGACTAAAAAAATTACCATTATGCGCATGCATCCCCCTTTACAGTCAGTCAGGGGTATTACATATACAAGTCTTGTTTCTTTACTTGAAGATGTAAATGATCCTTTCTTGTATAAGTAAAATTGTATGATTTTCATTTTCTTTTCAATGTTTGAATAATCTCCCCTTCATCTTTGCCAAAAATTTAATTATGCAAGTTATCTTTTATATTTGTGAGTTTTATAAGAAAAAAATCTTAATTTAAGTAGAATTGTTTAAGTAGAATTGTTTGAGTAAATCTAATTTAAAATGCATGTTTGTTCCATTTTATTTTAATCATTTTCATTGAAAATTAAAACAACATTTTTCTATACAAAGTTGTCAAGTATATTTCATGCATTAAATACATACCGTCTGAAGTCCAAGTACAGAGAGAACGCTATCAATAAATTCTTGTCCTTTCCTCTGTAGTAAGTATGGACATTTCCTTGACCAACGGGCATGCTCTACCCATGGATTGTCATCAGATTCCCAATTACGAAGACCTAAGAAAAGAAAATTGAGGTATTTGTCGTGTCAATTAAGATACAAAAAAATGTAACCTACAATTTAGTTGAAATATCATAATGGATATAAAGCTTATGTATGCTCATGTACCTAAATTAAACAGTAAACAACATTTTACCGAAAAATCTGTACTGCATAAACTAACTTTTTATATTTAAAAGATATATTATTTGAGGATATATGATACTTGAAATTTTCCTTAGTGTTACAGATAACTCTCCAATACATCTTGAACTTGCTTTAACCTTTCAAAAAATAAATATGAATAAAAACTGCAGCTCCAAAAAGATTCAATTAAGTCAGGTTTTGCTTAGTATTATTTTCAAAAGTACTACTTTCTACAAATTAAATAAGAAATAAACTTACCAATACCACAGTGAAAACATCGGACACAGTCACCGAAATCTGCAAGTAAAGAAGTGCAAACATCAATAAAAGGCCTTATAATCATGGTACAAGTTAGTATTATTAAAACCAAGTTTATTAGGTATCATTTTTAAGCTATAAGCAGTTCTGTCTGCATTTTTTTTTTTAGTATCCTTATCTTATTTCACCATAATATTCTGCAAAGACCTAAATTCAAAAATATTAGGCCGCTTATTTTTTTTTTTTTATTTCTTTTTTTAGGAACGGTCCGTTCAGTTATGTTGGTTATAACTTTAAACATTGTTAAACTTGGTACTTTTACTGTACCAGTGACATTGTTTTGAATTTTTCTTCCCATTTTGCACATTTTTTTTTTTTTATGAAATACCATCTTATTAAAATTAACATTTTATGGTATCAAGTCTTCTTAGTTTCCCTCTTTAATGCTCTTAATTGGTAAAACAGGTGATTTTGTACAAAAAAAACGTATTTTTAAAGCTTTAAGATAAGTTCTGAATTGTAGCACTCAGGTGTCTTTAAAAGTAGTAAATTGAAACTCTTATCATTAGAATTTTCAAGGTCTTGCAACGAAACTATTCTTTGATGATTTATTCAAGTTTCAAAATAATGAATTAAATATGGAAATACTAATCAAATAAGACAAATATTTATGTTCATACTTGAATAAAAAAATCCACATTCTGACAGATCAAGTGGATGAAGAAAGTCTAAGTTTGGTGGCCAGTTCTTGTATGTAGCTCTTCTCCTCTCTATAGGTATATATTCTGGGTATTTCTCCTTTGGTGTGTTCTTCCTGTTATTTTGTGGTATTGGGCTATCTCTGGATGCCGGTCCTGAAACTCTCTGTATACTGTGTTCACCTCCTTCTAGTAATGGTGGAAGCTGTGGTACTGCCAGATTTGAATTATGATTTGAAGATGATGAGTTGTCTGTTGAAATACTACCCCTACTACCAAATCCACTATCTGTGCTAGCACGACTACTTCGTTGACTTATACTAGATATAGAGGTTGAATTACTAGTCACAAGGTTATTACTACTATGTGAAAGTGATGACCCAAACAGTCCACTATCAACAGATTGGACTGCAACTGTCATTGGAGTTCCATGAACATCTGTACAAGTGTGGATTGAGTCTGTTCCTGTAATATTTATAACCCAATGTTACATTTATTACAAAGAGTTTTGCACACTTTCATTTGAAAATGACAAAATCAAAAGTGTTAGTCATGTTAGTCAAAAAATATAAATGCATTAGTTTTCCTGTCCTTAAAAGTTAAAACTAATGGAAGATTTTACTGTCATACATTGTTTACCTAGCGAGTCGTAGCAGAGCTAGGTAAACAGATATTTGAGACAGTAAAATAAGTTTTATGTATACTACCAATGTCAAAAATAAACACAAGACATATTTATACTTTAAGAACACTTATGAATGGTTTTACAAAATGTATTATTGACAAAAAGAAGATTTTGAGGCATAAAATGTGGCTTTATTGTTCTTTGTTGGAGAAATTACATACCAAAAAAAAATCAGCTTTCTTAGTTAAAACCTGGTGAGGCATTGAATCGAACCCTTCAAAATATTTGTCAACATCCAACGAAAATTATCATTACAAACAAATTGCATTATAACGGTTCATTTCACCCTAATCCTTTTAAATATCTATCTGGCTAAATAGTTAGAAATTCTAGTTACATGTACATGTATCTTTTTCATTTTTTTGAACTATATTTTCAAATTTACATGCTTCAACTATCAACACATGATAAATATTTTAAATTTATAGTGAAATTATGGTTTTTCATAAATGTCACTGTGTCATGGAGCTATCTCAATTTCTATAATCTATATTGTAAACTCATCATTGTATATTCTAAGTAATGAAAAGAGGTCTTAGATGTGAATTTCTCAAAAAAAATATAGTTACATTGTAACAAGATATGAACGAACATGCAAAATCTAAATATACCTACCTATACCATTCTGATATGGAATCTCAGTAGTTGGCATTCTTGGGGTAGCATTGTGACGGCAGTCATTCTCTATAATCTCTATAGAAGGTCTAAATACAGGTTGATCACTAGGTGTAAGTGTCTTCAAATATTCACAATATGGAGATATTTGTCTATGTACTTCCAAAGGGTTCGATCGGTATGACCAATCTTCGTGTTTAATTCCACATGAAAAACAGGTAACTTCACGTCCTTTTCCTTCATAATAAAATCCATATTTAGCAAGCTTGATCAGACTTGGGCTGTTTTCAGAGGGAAAACTGTTCAATGATCCAACTCTCAGTATCTCATTTGACATTCCATTATAACCGTTAACTGGATATGCTGATATTTCTACATTTCTAAAAATTTCATCATGATTAATAATGTCATACAAAATACTCTTAACACTTTTACACTCACTTGTTAAGACACCTTTAACCATTTCTTTTAACATAACATTTTTTCCTGGACTTTGAATTTCCTGATGTGACGTTTTACTCAAACCTTTTCCAGGAAAATATATTGTTCTATCTTCCTGTGTATGAGCTTCACAACTATAGATAACTTGTTTGAATGAAACTAGACAAGACAATAAACAAAGGTTCATCACGGTTTTTTCCATAGATTTGGTTTCATGATTACAATTATCTATAAGAAGTATTTTTTTCAATACAACTAATGTGACTTGAGCTATGATGTAGCTAACTCCTAATAAAGCATAAAATTCACAGGATAACTGACAGTTGTCCCTACAGTTGTCCTTAACTATAGGAGCTGGAGTAAGTAGACATATATTCGCTGATCTACAGATCCTAACATTTCTTAATTTCCCATAGGCTTTGACTAATTTATTATGTAAGCTTTTGGGTCTATATGGAGTCATATAATTCCACAAACTATGTTTTATTTCCTGTTGTCTATGCATATAAGGTATCTGATTGTCTATACTGTAAGCAGTTCTGTTATAAATGTGAAACAACTCTGTAAAGTTTGTGTTTCTGGACAGCCACAATTGCAGTAAATAACGGTGATAGTTTTCATATTTACATGAATGAAAATTCATGAACTTTTCTTTCTGATATATATATCTAAGATTGCACAAAGTTCCTGTGAAAAATAGAAATAAAATCCTCAAAAGAATCATTTCTTCAATAAAATATTTTTCTTCTTTCCTTTCAATTATTTTTGATGTCCTAACAGTCTCATCTTCATAAAGGTTATCTAACAACCATGTCAAAAGGGTGCTAACATCATCATCATTCTTATATATAGCATTTGTCAGGAGAAAAACTTGGTTTCTGCAAAATGTATATTGATCAGAAAATACCTCCAGACTTTCTAGATTGGAATTGAACAATGATCTCCATCCTTCATTATGTTCATCAGTCTCACAAAGCATATGGCCTACACATTTTTTCAATGTTAAAGAAGAGCCATTAAGAATTGTCCCAGTTTCATCATCGGCAATTTTGTTGAGACATAATGTGTCCATCATTGTCTTTAATACTTGTTTATCTTCAATATTCCCAATAAAATCACCAAGAATAGATTTCTTGTGTGGAATAAGAATAGATTTCTTGTGTGGAATAAGAATAAATTTCTTGTGTGGAATATTCCAGAGTATAATGTCTATTTCAAGTCTTTTATCGTTTGAAACATTATTTGATTTGTATGGAATATATGACTGTTTTGAAAGCCATGATTTGTCGTGATATAATGAATTCGGAATCATGAGTATGTTCTTCAAAACTAGTTTATCTTCTATATTACCAATAAAAGCAATTTTCCAGAGCCTCATGTCTACTAATGATAAAATTTCAGATTCATCTTCCATATAAGAATTAAAAAGTATTAAGGCTTTGATACAATGTAACTTGACACTTTCTATCAGAGTTTGTTCATCATGTTCATTAGCACATACTAGGGATGTATGTATAGTTTCGGGGAAATTAAAGAATTTCTCTTCTGTACGAACATTTTTTTCAAAGCAATACATTTCTAATGGTTGTGAAGGGGACACAAGAGGAAATATGTCTTCACATTTTTTCATTTTCATTTCTAAATATCTCCAAACAACATGGTTCATAGCAGTATCATCAATACTATTTACAACAGAAGGAATATTCTTTATTTTTTCAAACTCTTCAGGTGTACGTATAACTTCATGGAGCAGTATTGACTTAAGACATTCATACTGTACCACATCAAGGTTTTCAAGTAAATCAATAACTTTATTTCTTGTGACTACATGCATAGCAGTAAAGGATACAAACTTGACAATAAACATCTTCATAGAATCTTTTAAGTTACAAATGCTAATTGGTTCTTCTGTCCAAACTTTATTGTCCATTATTTTAATAAAATTATTGGCAAGCTTTATAATATCAATCTGTTTTTCTAAATAGCCTTTATCTGTGAGCAGAGCAGTAGCATGGACATGTAACCTCCATGCTTTGGTTTTTCCAGTTTCCATTGAAATATTTTTATTATTTTCAAAATATCTCATCGAAATTATAATCTTTTTTCCTAAATTTGCAAGATGACCAAAAGCAACCAAATCATTCATATTAGCACATGAATCATCAATTTTTTTGAAAACTCTTGTCAATTCACCACGATTAAAAAAGTGAATCAATGCATTACAAGGTCGTAAATCGTATTTCAATTTTTCTCCATATAACTGTTGAAAAGTTCCCGTCTTATTGAGGCTACTACATAATGAGGTGTAGGACTTGCTTGCTGATGATACTTGTAAAAAATACATTCTACAATGGTCGATGTAGAAAACAAATTCATTTGCAGAGATCAATTTTTTAACATCAATATTTTGAATGTCATAACCTATCAAATTTAAAGCTTGAACTTTTAATTCTCCAACTCCTGATTTATTAACATTAATATCAGTTCTTATTTTACCAATTGAACTATCAACACCACTATTACATACTTCTTCACCAAATAAATTCTTCAGAAACATATGTATTTTATCCCTCATCAAACTTGTTATATTAATATTACATCCATAATCTACACAAACTGTTAAATTTTGTGTATTGATTTTCCAACTCTCATCTGCAATCAGAATGTGTATTTCTGCATTCTTTTGTCTTCCTTCTTTTAAACTTTCTACATCAAGGTTCTTTATGTCAACCATTATAAGACAGGGTACAGCATTATCGCAAATGGATTTGCAATATCTATGCAAGTCTGTTAACGTTACTTCCTTTAATTCAGACTGGATTTCATCTTTCATGATAACTAAATAAACATTTGTATAAGGTCTATCTTTCAAACTAAGAATTGCAGGATTTGTAAAGGAAATTGACTGATGATGATCTATGACCACTGTTAACATAGAAACATACATCATGGGCATAATTGTCTTCTGTGTATCATATCATAATTAAATTTTCAATCATATAACCTTTTTTCAAATTCACTAAGCTACAAATTATTCATCACTCATCATTAAGAAATCACTTTTCAAGAATGAATCTATTAGTATAATTCTACTCAATATTCAGAGTTCATACATTTGTTGAATGAAACTCAAATGTTTGTCAGTGTTCAAATAAAAAGAGAACCTACTTTGAACACAGATATCTTATTCTGCTGTTTATACCATTGTATTTATGCTCATCATCTGTTTATGCAATCATTAGCAAATATGTATTCAATATTTTCTGAATTCTTGTGTGGTAATTTCTTCTTGGAATCAATACAAATGTATACTATCCTTTATAGTAAATCTTTCCATCAAGTTGTCAGATTCTTTTATTTGATTTATATCAATCTGTTGAACCAGGATCAACCCTAAAACATAGAAAAGAATAAGCTCTAAATATAACATTCAACATCCTGGGTTAGACAATAAAATTTTAATTGACTTGTAACTAAATACACTTCCTTATAAGCTTGTGGTAGATTAAGATTGAGACTGAGTATTCTGTCATCACAGATAAATAAAAGGTAGTCAGAAGTCAGAGTGATAAAAAAAAAAGATTTTCCTGCAGATGTTGAACCCTGAACAATTGAGAAAGTATGGACACAACATTTAAGCTTAAAACACTTGCTGTTCGAGTAAGCCTAGGCTCCATGTTGAAGACCGTACCTTGACCTATAATGGTTTACTTTTATAAATTGTGACTTGGGTGGAGAGTTGTCTCATTGGCACTCATACCACATCTTCCTATATCTATCTACTGAATTTGGATTGATATTGAATGTTTAACACAGCATAGGTTTGACACAAAATGAATATGGTCAAAGATCTGAAAATATGAAATTATACCTTTACTTATTATAGTGGTCCAATATCAAAAATCTAAGAACATTGTTAGAATCAGCATATCAAAGAACCCTAAGAATTAAATTTTTGATGAAATACTTTAATTTTGTTCAAAGGGAAATAACTCAATTTAAACAAGAGACCAAAATTATTAAATAAACCAAAGGGAAATAACTCAAATTCATATAATAAAAATAACTCGACAAGTCAACATCAAGAAAAGCTAAATTCATGAAAAATTGAAATTGACCTTATTTTAGTCACAGGAAACAACAGATGTTTTCCAAACATTCCCAAATCAATAAATGATAATTCTGAGCAAATCTAGTTCAAAATGTCTGTTCATTAGTGGTAACTTATATGTAAATACTGTATTTATTCTAATAAACGCCCCGGGGCGAAGACAATTTCCGAAAGGGGGGCGTCAATTAGAGAAACGAATTTCGTACCTTACTTCATTGACCTTTACCTGAATTTTGTTGAAACAGACTATAGTAACATACACGTGTTTCTTATTGTCTCCATATTAAATCTATAAATAGCGTTTATCGGTAATGTGACCTCATCAAATAATTTGTTAAAATTTTATTCTATTTGAATGGGCACTGCTTTCTGTCTCTATATTGCACAATAAAAAAAAAAAAAAAAAAAAATAGAAAATAGCAAAATCAATAAAAAGCAAATGTAAATTAGGAAATATATGCATTATAGGGACAGAAGAATTCGGTCTAGTCAGCCAGTCGATCCGTTAGTCCCCCTTTTTTATGAACAGTTCTGGATATTAAACCGTTATAACTATTGATTAAGAATGCAAAGTAAAGTAATGGGTATATTCAAAGGACTTAACCTGTTCCCCATTGTGAATATCTTACTTGGTTAAACTCTGCGACGTGGAACCTACATGCTACCTGGCAGCACCGTTCCAAACGGTATGTCAAAATCTGGGCAATGGGACAACTCGGCCCGGAGACAACTCGGACCGCTGAATGACTAATCAATCAAATCGGAACGTCTATAAGTCAACTTGGACCATCTATATAATAAATTAAGAACCCTGACCGTGCAACTCCTGTACCAGCTTTTTTTACATAGTTTTCGTATAAAAAGAGTTTCTTCAATTTAAGAATAACTTAGTGCATTTTTCGGCAAGTCAACTTACAGAACATCCATCAGACATATATAACAATAGTTAATGTCTCGGCAAGTTTAAAAAAAAATCTACAATACAATTCACGACGTCTACGCAAAACATAAAAAAAATCTATAAATCTGATTTATAAAATATTGTAAGGCACTAACGTGAGGCTACTCAAATTGCACCTATTTTGATAGTGTTTGCACCTAAAAAAAAATTATGGTCCAGACAAAATAAAAGTTTCCTTTCTGTGTTTATTTTGTAGACCTATCCTTATTAACTTTATAGTTACACCACTTGTCTCAATAAAAAATCCATTATACCTTAAAGAACTTAACTCAAATATTTTAACAGGTATCATATGATAGGATTATTTTTTTAAGACAAGCCTTGATGAGGGTGGTACTCGAAAGGGTTATTTTCGTGTAACGTGTTTTGCCATATTTATTTCACGTGCAGCCGTGAAAAAGTTTCGTTATTCAACGTGTTTCGTGAAATCGATAAAAGGGTCAACGTGCTAGAAAGTTTTACTGAATTGTTCGTTCATCGTGAAATTGCAATTTTATTTCGCGTAATTCTGTGCAGATACCATCCCCCCTTTTGCGCCCTAGCTCCCAAATCGATGGCGATGTTCATGAATCCTGTTTTTTTAGTTCCACAATGAATGATCTCAAACTACATCCAAAACCATCTTATCATAATTGGTATATATAAATATGAGCTACCAAATTCAATTCAAATATTCATTGGCCATATAAACTTTTAAACATTAAGTTTGTGGCAAATACAAAATAAGTAGACACAAAGTTTGTTTGAACCTGTCGTTTGTTGATGTGGTTCATAAGACTTATATATATAGTGTTTGTTGTTTCTCGTTTTTGTCGAGCGTTCGACTTTTGTTGAAAAAGCGAAACATAGCGATTCTATATTCCATCAGCGGCGGCGGTGTCGGCGGTGTCCATGCACAAATATTCACTCTGTGGTAAAGTTTTTTTGAAATTTTGATAACTTTCTTAAACTTTCCTGGATTTCCACCAAACATGGACAGAAGCTTGTTTACGATCATAAGATAGTATCCAGAAATATTTTTTTTTTAAATCCTGTTTATTCGTATTTTACTTATAAATGGACTTAATTTTTCTACCAGTTAACATTACATACACTCTGTGGTTAAAGTTTTTAAAATTTTAATACCTTTCCTGGAATATCAAAACTTGGACAGAATTAAGCTTGTTGATGATCATAAGATAGTATCCAGAAATAATTTAAAAAAAAACACCATCTTATTTATCCGTATTTTTCTTTAAAATGGACTAATAAAATTGAGAATGGAAATGGGGAATGTGTCAAATAGACAACACCGATCATAGAGCAGACAACAGCCGAAGTTCAACAATTTTTCTGCCAGTTAACATTATATTCACTCTGTGGATATTTTTTTTAAATTTTAATAACTTTCTTAAACTATATAATATCCTGGATTTTCTACTAAACTATGGCAAAAGCTTGTTTATGATCACAAAATGGTATCCAAAAGTAAATTTTGTTAAAGAAAATCATTTTTCTTCCTTGTTTTACTTACATAAATGTATAAATGAACTAAGTTTTTTCTGCAACTTAACTTGCAAGATTAAAAATTGTACAGTTTAGGTTATCATAGTCTTAAGATTAAATGGGTATAATCCTGCCTGCGGTTGTAGTTCTGTGACTGCTATTAAAGTTTCTCAGATTTGGCGTTATTCAATATGACAAAAAAGAAAAAGCAAAAGAAACCACTTACATGATTTTAAATTATATGGTTCTGATATTGAAATAGTAGATTTTTATCCTTATCTAGGCTTGCTGTTTAATTGTAACGGTAGATTTACAAATGCCAGAAAAAAATTGATAGAACAAGCAGAAAAGGCACTATATGCTATCTACAGAAAAATAAGGAATTTAAATATTCCTATTGATTTGCAACTAAAATTGTTTGATTCTTTGGTTGAACCCATACTGATTTACTCTTGTGAAATATGGGGTTTCGAAAACATAGATGCTTTAGAAAGAGTTCATTTAAAATTTTTGAAAAGAACTCTTTCATTAAGAAGCAGTACTCCTAATTATATGGTGTACGGTGAAACTGGCACGTATCCCTTGGAAATTAAAGTACGATTACGAATTTTATCATTCTGGTCAAAATTATTGTTAAACAGCACGAAATTATCAGGATTATTATACCAATTTTTGTATAAGATGCATAATTCTGGAAATATTGTTTCTAAGTGGATTAATTGTATTAGATCTACATTAGACAACACAGGTTTAAGCTATGTATGGAACAATCAATGTATTTTAAGAAATGTTGACATCAAAATATATGTTAAGCAAATTTTACAAGATCAGTTTATTCAAAAGTGGTTTAGTGATGCTGAAAACTCTTCTAGAGGTGGATATTATTTACTGTTTAAACACGCTTTTTGTTTAGAAAATTATTTGGTAAGATTAAAAAAAGAAAATAGAATATATATTACCAAACTTAGATGCTCAAATATCAAAATTCCACTAGAAACTGGTCGATGGCATAATATTCCAAAAGAGGAAAGACTATGTACTTTGTGCAAAAATAATTGTATTGGAAATCAGTTTCATTACTTATTTGTATGTCAAAATGACGAGGTTAAAAAATTAAGACGTGCATATATCCCAAATTACTATATTGTTAACCCCTCAGAATATAAAATGAAAGGTTTGATGTCTTTATGTAATGTAAAAGTCTTAAATAACTTGTCTATTTTTATCAAAAAACTTATGAAATATCTATAATTTTAATATATTATCACTTACATGTAATCGACTGGCTATCTCAGATTCCATTATTAGAGCTTTGAAATGAGGGGGCAAGGGGGGTCCAGATAACAGCAAAACAGCAAATTGATTTGGCTCATAACAGATAACAAGGAATTAAAATGGACAAAAACAGATAACAGTAAATGAAATATTAAAATAATTCAGTCTTTGACAAATCAGTATTTCTTATTACGGATATAATCCTTTGTAATGCATTCCATTTTCTATGAAAGTTTTTAGTATTAATTTATGTATCTAGAATGTGTTTAAATTACTACTCAATATATTATAATATTTTTTATACGCTCGTTTACGGAACGTATTATGGTATACTGATGTCCGTCTGTCGTCAACATGTCGACTCTTTAACCAATTTGCATTAAACTTTGGGAAATTGTTTATATCTATTGACGTGAGCTCCCCTTTTTTTTTATATAAATTTTAGATTTTAAGTTTCTGGGTAATGGGTTTTTATTCAATAAAATTGGTGTTGTTTTTTTTCTCTCAGTTTTCTGATAATATCTCAAAAATGCTTTCACAAAGCAAGAAATTTTGCCGGGTGAATTGATTATATCTATTAACATGAGGTCACTTTCAATTTTTATAAATTTTAGATTTTACGTTTCCGAGTTAACTGGTTTTATTAATTAAAAGGGGGGTGTATTGTTTATATATATTGACTGAAGCTCCCTTTGTTGCTAATAAAAAAAATGACCTAAAAGAGTTTGAATATTCCGACTTTTTCTTAATGACCATTTAATGAGGTGTGTGAATTTTTCTTAATAAGACTATGAGGCAAAGTGGTATATAGGGTAGCAAAATCAAAAGCACCAATTATAAGCATGCAATGTATTAAGTACTTCAAACGAATTTTGACACTCCAAAAGCAATTTATTCCACTATTTTCAAAGGCCTTATTTGAACAATTTTTTATCAGCTGAGGTTTTTGATTGTACCAAGTGTACTAGTAAGTAGAATACATAGTTTAGTAGGGAAACAATGGCTTGAAACAAAAGAAATCTTTGTTTGTAATGAGTTATGTGCAGCTTCGGACTCAAGTACATGATTGGAACTTTCATTGTACAATGCATTTGGTTCTGCTTTGAAAAGAATCAGAGCTGAGTCTATGTACCATATTATATAAAAGGTTAACTGGTTGTTAGGACCTAGTCCTTAATTGAGATCCTTGTCAGATATTCCTGGCCATATGTTTTCCTTTTTGTCATATTAAGAATTATTTTTAATTTAATATGTTCGTACGGGAAACAAGGAACATTATTCTCAAACAAAAAATTAAGATAGTTCTAAATACACATTCATAAAAAAATGGAATTTATTACAAAGGATAATCATAAGATATACTTGAATTGTCCTGGACCTCACTTCTGTGATGGGTAAATGTTAATGGAATCCTTCTCTGAATACGGGACAAACATATTAGTAGTGGTAGACCCCAATGTCCAATGATCTTCAATTTCTACCGAATATTGGCTGTCAAAAAAAAAATGCTAACATTCCAATTTTCAATAACAGTTAACAGCAAATACATTATCACAATAACAGATAACAAAACAACTAATAGCCCAATAACAGCTAACAAAGAATAAGACAATAACAGCTAACAGCAAATATATTTTCAAAATAACAGATAACAAAGAATTAAATTGCCCCATAACAGCGTAACAGTTAAACCCCTTGCCCCCCCCTTTTGAATAATTATCACGTGTTATGTATGTGTATACTTGTGTACAGAGAATTAGGTATAATGAACTATGTATGTATATTTCTTTCTATCTTGTTCACCATTGTAAATTATTACTTGTATTATTTGTCTGCCTCTTGTTACAGTGTAAACTGTCTAGAGTGTTAATAAAAGTTGAAAGTTGAAGTTGAAATATATTCTCTAGATCATATCAGTAGTCAAACCTACCGATGGGGATCTTTCCATGTCTTGATTTGGACAATGGTTGTTTTATTTCGTTGGATAAATTCATCCACGAAAACCACGAAAATTGGTACCTCACGAATAAAAATACTTTCACAGTATATATAACATTCACATAGTGGTTAACGTTTTTAAAATTTTGATAACTTTCTTAAACTGTCCTGGATTTCTACCAAACGTGGACAGAAGCTTGTCTGTGATCAAAAGCTAATATCTAGAAGGAAATTTTGTAAAATTATATTTCCTGTGTTTCCGTATGTAATTAATTATATACGTAGTTATCTTACAGTTAACATTACATACAATTTGCAGTTATAAAGTTCCTAAAACATTTATTAGCTTCATAAAGTAGGCGAGACATTGGTTTCTGCGGAACCCTTGCATTTTTTTTTATATAAAGATGAGACCGTTGGGTTTCCTGTTGGAATGGTTTAACACCGGGCTATATAATCTTTTTGTGGCTTGTTGATCGGTCTGAGCCAAAGCTCCGTGTTGAAGACTGTCACTTTGACCTATAATGGTTTACTTTTACAAATTATGACTTGGATGGAGAGTTGTATCATTAGCATACATTACATCTTCTTATATATCAATATAACTAAAATTCACATAAAATATATACATACACACACAATCATTTAATTAGAGTAAATTGTCCAGAGTGTCCCCTGTCATCAGTTCTAACGACATTTTGATGTATGACCCCAATTTATTTACTTAAGATGGTGTTCATTGATTGAGTACCTTTTTTAAATCTTTAAAAATAAATTTTAATTCCAAATTGTCAACCAGATGCTCCGCAGGGCGCAGCTTTATACGACCGCAGAGGTCGAACCCTGAACAGTTGGGGCAAGTATGGACACAACATTTAAGCTTGATACAGCTTTGAATTTGGATTGTGATTAAATAGTTGACACAAAATAGGTTTCTGACACAGAATGAATGTGGTCTAAGAACTTAAACTTAAAAACTAATAAAATTTTAAATTTGATATTTACCTATTATGGTCCAATATCCAAAATCTAAATATATGGTTAAATTCAGCATATCATAGAACCCCAAGAATTCAATTTTTGATGAAATCAAATAATGTTCAATTTTAGACACTTTAGACCTCAATGTGGACCAATTTGATAACTGGGCCCAAATATTAAAAATCTAAATACATGGTTAGATTCAGCATATTGAAGAACCCCATACATTCAATTTTAATTGAAATCAAACAAAGTTTAATTTTGGACCCCGATTTGGACCAACTTGAAAACTGGGCCCATAATAAAAAATCTAAATACATATCTAGATTCAGCATATCAAAGAACCCCAAGAATTCGTTTTTTGTTAAAATCAAACTGAGTTTAATTTTGGACCCATTAGACCTAAATGTAGACCAATTTGAAAACAGGACCAAAAAATAAGAATCTAAATACACGATTAAATTCGGCATATCAAAGAACCCCAACGATTCAATTTTTGATGAAATCAAACAAAGTTTAATTTTGGCCCCTTTTGGCCCCTAATTCCTAAACTGTTTTCAGAGAGATTCATACACTAAATGACTGAAACTACAAAAATGTTTATTTGGCCCCTAATTCCTAAACCGTTGAGACCAAAACTCCCAATATCAATCCCAACCTTCCTTTTGTGGTCATAAACCTTGTGCTTAAATTTTATAGATTTCTATTTACTTATACTAAAATTATTGTGCGAAACAAATAAAAATGCTTTTTGGGCCCTTTTTTATGCCCCTAATTCCCAACCCTGGATACGCCTATGACTTGTGCATTTAACCGGTTGCCTTTGTCATGTGCACCTATTCCTTTATCATGTGCTCCTAAATTCTGTATTGATTTGTGTGGTCAAGGGTGAACGACTGTCCTTGAAATTGACATTGAGCGCACTTTTTAACCATTTATTGTTATCCTCATTTTACAGTAACGGTTTTACATTGATGTCATTCGTTATGAATTAATTTACTAAAAATTGAATACGTTCTACGCCGGTGCATTCATTTTTCCTGGTTTTGACGAAAACTTCAGTGTACTCCATTCGTTTACGTGTTTGACAGATTTGTTGTTTAGTTCGTTGTATATAGTATTGACAGAACACTGATAATTGTATAGATTTGATTAGTCCAAATAATTGTGACGTCTTGAAAGGCTATTTTTTTTTTCTTTGTCGCAGGAAAGTGTCGAAGCAAAAAATTAAAATAGCCTTCCAAGACGTTGGACTAAGATTTTATATACCATTTTGGCAGATTATAAGAAGTCCCTTTTGGGAAGAACAGAAATTGGAATTACTTACGTTGTATTACCTGCGTTGAAGGAATATTAAAGATTCAGTTTATTTGTACAGAACAGCGACAGTGTCACGACATTTGGGCCAAACTGCAATTTTCAATATACATGTATCATTTGGACGGCATATTTTTAAGTGAACCACTTTGACAGAACAAGATCTACAGTAAGTGCCAGTTTTCATCATATTAACTAAGTTTAATGTTCCTTTGTCTGTAACCTGGTGAGAATTCAATTTGAATTCAATTTGAATTCTCACCAGGTTACATGGTTAACATGAAGCATTTTCAAGAATTTAATACTAATTTAGCCCGGAATTTAACATAAAAAGCCATTTTATGTCTTTTATTGTGCTACACAAAGTGTTCTAGACTCAAGATTGACTGTAACTATTAAACTTTAAGTGAATTGATAAGTCGCGTTTGGACTTGAAAGATCAACACAATTTAGTTTTTCGGCACAATCATTATTTCATAGTTTTCAGACAGATAATGATTTATAAAGTTATATGTATAACTGAGTAAGACAAAATAGTCTCTTCAAGTTAATTTAGATATCATTATTTTTAGAAGAAATGTGTTTTAATTTCCTTTGAAAAAATGACACCAAGTCTCAATTTGGCAATATCAATACATCATACGTTGGACAGAGGCAGATTTGGGAGAAACCTGAGGCCCCGCTTATCGTCTCATCCCCTTCTGTGGGAAACATTTTGTTGATTATTTAGGGAATCACTGTAGCTTGACTGGAGCGGAACCCTCTTTATATAGTCATGCAGTGGATCACCCCTTATGAACATTCTTGGATCCGCCACTCTGTTGCATTACGTTCTCGTTGTTTAAGAAGTGTAGTGGTTTTAAAATGACAAAAATGATATTTTTTTTTAATTTTAAATGCAGCTCGGGATTATTGCCGTCACTGGCTTCTGCACGTTTGATTATGTATATATATAGTCGTTATAATTTCATTCAGAAATTTCTATTCCAATTTTACAGACTGCTTATTTGCTTTTTTTTATTTTTTTACAAAATGAGCCGAAGATTAGCGTTGACGATAGGATTTTATAGTAATCGGAATTGTCTTTTAACAGCCGCTCATTGAAGAGGGGGATTTCCAGTAAGGAAGTCATATCCCATAATGATAGTCTTGTCTATTAATAGTGCGATAAAAGATAGTTCTATTAATAGCAGTTGGAAAATTTCGTAAAGAAAATTCCAGTTTTTACAAGTTATTTATAATTACGGTTTTTGTACGACTATTTTTAAAATCTGCTTATATATTTAAAATGCATTGGGAATTTTCCAGAACTTTTGCATTCTCTGATTGGTTTGCACACGATAAATTCAATAAATGGGTGACCATAAACCAAGTAACATGATATATGGAAATTTTCATTAATCTTGTGACTAAATCTAAATTTAAACACTGTGCAAGTTAGTATTTCGTCTATTTTTAGACTGACTCTGATAACAGTACAGAGGGACTACAGAATTTAACAAGAGTTTTCTTATGTATATTCTGGACATATAGTTACAAGCTTGGTGGCTCTTACTCATCATAACTCGGACAGCATAGAAGCTAGGCAGATTCGGCAAACTGTGATGTGTACAGTTATATATTCGTCTTTGTATAAATCATTTATTAAGACTTGAAGCTGCACTTAAAGACATCCATGGACATCTACTGATGCTGCCTCAGCCTCAGCCGAGTAATCGTTCCCTTATAGCTCGTTCAACAGTCTTGTGTTGAGGGAACGAATTGTCGTTGACACTGTATGACTATCGTGGAATACGCAAGTTGGCGTGGCATCGATGACAATGATATCTGGTCGCAAACTGATATATATATATGATTATCTGGAATAGCCCTAAAGGACTATTCTGTATATAGAGCATCATGATCTTTGGTCTTTTTCTCCTTTCCTCATACATAAACCATTCAAGTCGCTGAAATATGGAAGTGATGCTACTTAAAAGACAAGTCTCTAACTGCCTTTTGTTGCACTATTTCTAGTCCGTTTAGTGTACTTCTACTCAACACAAGTTTACTCCATAACTGGTCTCGCTCATCGTTCATGGGTATGGTGTTCATTTAATTAACATGTATACCTTTATAGAACTCATTGTTGAATGGAAGTTCCAAATCAGCGTTTTTTGGGGGCCATGAAGTTCCATGTTGATCGACATTTTTCAACCTTTCTATTTTATATTTTTAAAATAAATCTTGTATACAAAACTTCTCCTAATTCGAGAGATGGTTAGGTCAGTTCCTTTTTAACTATATTTTTGTTTAAGGCTTAAATTGTGAAATAGTTATTCGGAAAACAAACATAGTAATTATCTGGAACCGAGTCCTATACCACCATCTCTCCATTTCCCGGGAGGAAATTCCTCGATAAGACGTGTTATAGTGGAATTATACAAGACTTGGAAATGTGTCCATTTTTTATCTGTTTATATATGATTTGGAAACAATACAATGGAAGTTAGTACAACATAGTACCTTCAGGACATATATTTACAGAATTTCTCACTCACAGTGCTCGCTTGTAACACCGTCACATTGAAACGAGTAGTCAAAAGCCACGGTCGTAACCGGCTATGGCAAGGTAATTTGGTAGGTAAGATAGCTTTGTCCAAGTCTGAGGAAACCAGGCTTTATGTATACAAAAATAGCTAGGACTGGAACATAGGTTGATTGATAATACTGAATTCTAAATATTCAGATTTTTTTCGCGGAAAAACATTAATTTTCACCTATTCAGTATTGCTTAAGTCAGCCAGAAATGTTTCCCGTTTTCTTCTCTCCGGAAAACTAGGTACATTTGGTCTTTCGAGAACATAATTGTCTATATGTATGTTTATAATAACCTTAGGCAGCAACCATTTGATTTTCGGGGGGGGGGGGGGGGGGGGGGGGCTATGGTTTTTTTTGGAAAAAAAAGTTTGTTTCCAGTTTTGGGAGAAAAAAATAATTTGTTTTTGATTCTGAGAAAAAAAAATTGTTTGTTTCACCCCCAGCTGCCACTATATGTAATGCTAAAATTGAAAGAAAAAAATTGTTTTCGACTTGTCGCGAAAAAAATAGATTGTTTTTCGCCGCAGGCGAAAAAAAAAGTTTGTACAGAAAAAAAAACCCATAGCCCCCCCCCCCCCCCCCCAGAAAATCAAATGGTTGCTGCCTTATTAGGTAATTTTAGGCATTTTAATTATGAAACCAAAAGATAACAAGTATAGAAGTATTCATATGTTTTGAAAGGAGTAAGACCATTTTGTGTCCCAAAATTGTTAAAATGTAAAGCTATTAGCTATTGATTGGAAAGTAGAATACTTCTGTTCCATAAATATAGGCGTTTTTGACAATACAATGAACATGTATCGGGTACTAGCATCATTAAGTCATGCTAAATTACTGAAGTCTTCACAATTTTAGCATTTGAGTTAATTTTTAGACGGTTGCCGTCTTAAACGGATGTGGCCGCATTTGTGTTCATGCTTAATATTTAAATGTAAGTTGTATTTGATGATAATACATAACATATATATAAATGTTGACGACGAACACGGATGCGGCCACCTTAATTTTTGACAAAAAACATTTGAAAAGTGACATATTATGGCATATTTGATATATTTTTTTTTATTTAAGCTTGAATTTGATCGTCTTTATTGACTAAATCAGTTCAAATCTTTCTCATACTAGTAATTTAATTGAATCTACTAAAGTAAACACTTAAGGGTTTAAAAAGTGTCCAAAGTCTTTCTTCAGATGAACCTGAAATTTGGGGCCAAATTCGGCCCTTACCGGACCTTTTTTTTTAATTGAAAAACATAACTGCACAAAATCTTAGAACTTCTTTTCTATCATGGTGCAAAACGCAACAAAGTCAAATTAACACAGTATCATTAAAATCATGTGGTACCATTGATATGTACACAATGTTTTAAAGGATTAGCTCATCTTAAAACCGTCTCAAAAGGGGTTCTGAATTATAAGCACAATTATGCCATATCGATTTAAAAATTGTTTATGACATCATACTGTACGGAAGTGAGATATTTCTGACCTAAAGAGTCAAAATTATATATATCATCCTATTCAGTTTGCAACTTGGGTTTCACTTTGCAATACTTTTGGAAGGGTTTAACTAGTATATATAAAACAAGAATGTGTCCATAGTACACGGATACCCCATCCGCACTATAATATTCTATGTTCAGTGGACCGTGAAAATGGGGTTAAAATCTCTAATTTGGCATTAAAATCAGAAAGATCATATCATAGGGAACATGTGAACAAAGATTCAAGTTGATTGGACTTCAACTTCATCAAAAACTACCTCGACCAAAAACTTTAACCCGAAACGGGACAGGCGGACGAACGAACGAACAAATTAACAGACGGACGCACAGACCAGAAAACATAATGCCCATAAATGGGACATACAAATTTTCACAGTTTTAAGGGACAAACTGGTTTTCAATATGGAACCAATATGGAACTGTGATCTCCACGTTACTTTCAGTCTTTGTCGATCTTTGTCAATTGTTATCAGTCTTATTTTCAAGTTTCAAATTACTTATAATTTGCTGTGAAAAAGAAAGAGCGTAATACCAACGATAACCATAGAAGAATATTGTCGGTCTATGTTTATCGTTACTCATTTTGAAAATTTATGTTAACCGAAATTGACTTACTTGTTAGGATTTGTATTAGAAGTATTGCCTATATGTTGTCAACACAAAACACGGAAGAACGTACACCATTTTAAATATTTTCCAGGTCAAATTACACATTACCGTACTGCGTGATGAGATAAGCGCAATGAACTTGACGAATGAACAATATAACTCGAGGTTATGGTTGGTTTAATGTTAAGATCTGATCTGCACAACTGAGAGGTTTGTTTATACACTCCCCGATTCAACGCATAAAATGCAATAGAGAATGGAAAAGTATTAAATGAAATATATTAAAAATTCAATCAATTTAACAAACGGATAAAAATGTCGCACGTCACTCAGTTATGCAGTGAATATCGAAATAACACACAATACAAACTATCTTGCAGATCTTTATAAATCAATAGCTTACTTAACTATTGATTAATAGAAAATTCACTCTCCTTGTGATTAAAAGTCGAGAAAATCATAGTAAAACTGTGTCAATGACAATACAGATCAAAAGTTTTATTTCTAAAAAAAAATAATTAAAAAATCGTACGTTTTTATACGACCGCAAAATTTGAAAAATTTTTCGTCGTATATTGCTATCACGTTGGCGTCGGCGTCGTCGTCGTCGTCGTCGTCGTCGTCGTCGTCCGAATACTTTTAGTTTTCGCACTCTAACTTTAGTAAAAGTGAATGGAAATCTATGAAATTTTAACACAAGGTTTATGACCACAAAAGGAAGGTTGGTATTGATTTTGGGAGTTTTGGTCCCAACATTTTAGGAATTAGGGGCCAAAAAGGGCCCAAATAAGCATTTTCTTGGTTTTCGCACTATAACTTTAGTTTAAGTTAATAGAAATCTATGAAATTTTGACACAAGGTTTATGACCACGAAAGGAAGGTTGGGATTGATTTTGGGAGTTTTGGTTCTAACAGTTTAGGAATTAAGGGCCAAAAAAGGGCCCAAATAAGCATTATTCTTGGTTTTCGCACAATAACTTTAGTATAAGTAAATAGAAATCAATGAAATTTTAACACAAGGTTTATGACCACAAAAGGAAGGTTGGGATTGATTTTTGGAGTTGAGGCTACAACAGTTTATGAATTAGGGGCCCAAAGGGTCCAAAATTGAACTTTGTGTGATTTCATCAAAAATTGAATAATTAAGGTTCTTTGATATGCCGAGTCTAACTATGTATGTAGATTCTTAATTTTTGGTCCCGTTTTCAAATTGGTCTACATTAAGGTCCAAAGGGTCCAAAATTAAACTTAGTTTGATTTTAACAAAAATTGAATCCTTGGGGTTCTTTGATATGCTGAATTTAAAAATGTACTTAGATTTTTAATTATTGGCCTAGTTTTCAAGTTGGTCCAAATGGGGGTCCAAAATTAAACTTTGTTTGATTTCATCAAAAATTGAATAAATGAGTTCTTTGATATGCCAAATCTAACTGTGTATGTAGATTCTTAATTGTTGGTCCAGTTTTCAAATTGGTCTACATTAAGGTCCAAAGGGTCCAAAATTAAACTTAGTTTGATTTTGACAAAAATTGAATCCTTGGGGTTCTTTAATATGTTGAATCTAAAAATGTACATGTACTTAGATATTATTGGCCCAGTTTTCAAGTTGGTCCAAATCAGGATCCAAAATTAAACTTTTTTTGATTTTATCAAAAATTGAATAATTGGGGTTCTTTGATATGCTTTATCTAAATATGTACTTTGATTTTTGATTATGGGCCCAGTTTTCAAGTTGGTCCAAATCAGGATTCCATATCAAGTATTGTGCAATAGCAAGAAATTTTCAATTGCACAGTATTGCACAATAGCAAGAAATATCTAATTGCACAATATTGTGCAATAGCAATTAATTTTCAATTGGAGTTATCTTTCTTTGTATAGAATAGTAGTTGATAATATATGTTGGAAATTTGCCAGACATGACTATGATGTCATTTTCTATTTTTATTTGCCAATAACTTTATGTAAATAACTTCATTGGAAATTTGCCAATATAAAATGTTGCTGATGAAGCTTTTTTTCCTTATCTTATCTAAAATGTTTTTAGATAATGTATGTTGGACATTTGCCAGACATGACTATGATGTCATTTTCTATTTTTATTTGCCAATAACTTTATGTAAATAACTTCATTGGAAATTTGCCAATATAAAATGTTGCTGATGAAGTTTTTTTTATTGTTTTATACAATAAACAATGTATATTCACTTTTACTACCAACCAATCTTTACCATTCAGTGATAACAAGCACTTTATTTTACATTTTAATATTTTATGATGTATTTAAAAGAGAAGTTATTGTTGCAAACTCCATTTGAAATTTGAATTGATATCAGTTTTGGAAAAAGGGAAACGGGGATGTGAAAAAAAGGGGGGGGTTTAATATTAATATATTAATATTCAACAGCATAGTGAATTGCTCAAAGGCAAAAAAAACTTTTAAGTTCATTAGACCACATTCATTCTGTGTCAGAAACCTATGCTGTGTCAACTATTTAATTTTAGATTTAAAAAGTTTGAAGAAGAAATCTTTAATTGATTTGTAAAATCTTGACATTTGTTTTGTGTAAAAAAAAACCATGTAATGTCAAAAATTTGATCACAATCCAAATTCAGAGCTGTATCACGCTTGAATGTTTTGTCCATACTTGCCCCAACTGTTCAGGGTTCGACCTCTGCGGTCGTATAATGCTGCGCCCTGCGGAACACCTGGTTTATAATGTATTATATATACGATGGTTTATGTTCATATCTACAGAGATAACATGATAAGTAGAAGATTGTGAATCTGAATTAACGAACAAATTAAATCTTTGCTGCATATTGACAGAGACGTATATATCATTTGTCTAAATAAAAAAAGAAAGAATGTGTACGGACTATTATTTTCTATGTTCAGTGAACCGTGAAATTAGGTCAAAACTCAATGTTGCATTACAATTAGAAAGATCATATCAATGACATGTTACGAAAAGGTATATACTCGACGCTGAGGTTGACAAATTAGACTTTAAATGGGGATATCGTATCAAAACACAAAAGTGATTTAAAGATTCAAATATTGTGTTTATAGTACATAGAAATGATGTATGTATAATATATCTATTTCTTATAACCGTTGAAACGTCCCTCCGAAATCTTTATCATGATAATTTCATTATAAATATTCCTTATTGAACAAATATTTCATAATATTTATTCCGTGAAGAATAAAAATAATATAACCCATAATATGTTTTCCTTTTAATATTTTGGAACACTCATAGGAGGTGATAGTATGCCGGCAAAAAAGGTATGAAACCCCAATAAGGAAAGCCGAGAAAAAAGCCCCCTCATACCATTAAAAAAGCAATTGCAACTTGTCATAGTGACGGACATTTAAGTAGGAGGGTATACCGTTTTACCTCAGTCTATCCGTCCATCCGTCAGTCCGTATGTTAGTCCGTCCGTCCGTCCATAAAAAAAATGTCTTATCTTTCTCGGGAACTACATTACAAGGATTTCTGAAATTGGGTTTCAGGGTTTATATGAGTCAGTTATACCGTACGATGCGTTTTCAGATTCATCACTCAACAACTCCGGGATCGGGTGTTTTTAAGCTCGGGATTTCGGGATCCGGGAATTTCTTTTTTTTCGAATTTCGGGATGTCGGGATTTAAATTTATTCAAATTCGGGACCTCGGAATTTCGTGTTTTTTAAGCCCGGGCTTTCAGGACCAGGACCCCTCATACCACCTCTATATACCTTTTCGGAACATGTCTATTGGGAACATGTGTAACTAAGTTTTAAGTTGATGGGACGTCATCAAAAACTTTAACCCTGAAGCTGGACAGACAGACGAACGGACAAACGAACGATGGACACAGAGCGGAAAAACATAATCATTGGCCCCTAGCTATGCGGTTGGGATGGTGCATACAAATCATCTACATACAAAATCAAAATATCTTTCAGTCAGGCCAAACAATTTGAAGCGTTTCACACAAAGTCCTTATAGCAGGTAATACACTTGTTTTTTTTTACGTTTTCAGATCTTTTAGGTTTGCTAGTATAACGGTCTGCTCTAACCACGTGAACTTTCAATAAAGAAATATTGTCTTTTCGGGAATATTACAATTTATGTCATGTTTGTGCAGGTTAAAGAATTGGAGATCAATAAAAAAAATATTAAGTAGGATAACGGTTAATAGATTTTTATGCATTTTATTCAATTTGAAGATAATGTCGTCTGATATTTGTACATGTGTTTGAGGATATCATGTCTATTCTTATGCAGGGATAAGGTCCGTTTGAATTTGTATAGTAATTCAGTTTCAGAAAAGTTGATGTTTGCTACATATCCATCAATTCCTTCGGTTTCTGTAAATTTTAGATTTTGCGTTTCCGAGTTGGATTTTATTCCTAAGAAATGGGTGATTTTCTAGTCCCAACCAAAAATGTTTTATAGCTGACTATGCGGTATGGGCTTTGCTCATTGTGAAGGCTGTACGGTAACCTATAGTTGTTAATGTCTGTGTCATTTTGGTCTTTTGTGGATAGTTGTCTCATTGGCAATCATACCACATCTTCTTTTTTATATTTGAAAAGGTTTTATGAAACTCAGTTTGGTCAATCATGAATGATTTACATATTTACAGATATCATAAGTTTCCTATCGATTTAAAAAAAAAAAAAGAGATTTTTCGTTTAGTAGTATTTGGTCTTTATTCATAAAAAGCGGAGGGGGTTCCAGGATTTCGGCAAATTATAAACCAAAGACACTTGTAACAATTATTATAAAACTTTGGTGCCTTGTTGATATATATATTGAATTTACCTCCCTTTTGTCTAAGTAATTTCTGATATGATATATATTGATGAAGTATGGAACAATTGTTGAAATATGTCCAGTCGGCGACGACATAAGCTTATGGAGCAGCTCTTTATTCACAAAGCTCCTACAGAATGCTGTACTCGTCGTTTGCCATTTTATAATTGTAATGATAGCATTTGATGAACATTTTCGTTTATTTCAATGGAATATTATATTGTTACTGAAACTTTTATTTTTTAATTTATAAATATAAAGTAGCGTTTTAGAATTGAAATAGAATTGTTGAAACGAGACGAACATTGAATATTTTTAAGGTAATTATGACTCTATTATCAATGAACACGTCACCCCGTTATTATTAGACATGTTAGATAAGATGATAATTGAGAGTCAAGAGTCTATAGTTGAGACATTTAAATTAGGGACCATCTAAAAAAAAATATTGATTTGCCTTGGTACTGACATGATTTAACCAACTTTACTAAAATTGTCCGTTTATAAATTTTGAAATTATTATAAAACTAAGGTTTCAACTCTCTCAGGCAAAGTTGGCTTTAGATGAATTTGGCTATTTATTTGAGGTATTTTTGACATATAGCTCTTCAACGATTTTCGGTACTTATCCATCTTCGGATTTCAAATTTTTGGCTGTGAGCGTTCCTGATGAAGGTAAATCCAGAAAAGCGCTTCGGACGCAATAAATTATTAAACGTGTTGTTTTCCATTTTTTACAAGTTATGCAATAACAACTTTTATCATTGCTATCTAAGCCCGTATCCAGCCAATTATATAAGAGGAATCCATAACCTCGAACACCATGAAACGTTCACATAATTAAATAATTTTAAAAGAATGCAAAAAGGGGGAGATCTTTCTCCTAGAATATCCCCATCCAGGGTCCGCCAATGCCACCTCAATCGAACACAACAGTAAGCTTTTCAAGGTCAATCCAAACATTAATTAAAAAATTACGAAAATCCATCAGGGTAGTTATGTTCAGAGGTACTTGTTGACAGAACGATTTATTCTAGCTCTCCTCCGTTTTTCTAAAAATCTTATTATTTTTATTTTTTTACTTCAATTTCATTTATTTTCGTGTTTTCTGTGATATAATAACATAAATATACAATAAATAACCATTTCCTATCAGATTTTAATGTATTTTTCACAGCACTCACAGAAAAACGCGAAAATAATTGAAATTAAACGACGGTTTGAAGAAAATGAGGGGGGTGGGGGCGAGCGTTTAAAAATCATCCTGTGCCAAAGTTCTTATGGATATAATCATACGACGGTAAATTTTAATGATACCGTTCCCACAATACAGATGTATTACTGATGAAAAAAAAAACAGTTTCATTATTTTTAGAAATTGTTTCATTTATTTGAATACTGGTTTTTACCATTTTTTGTTTTAGACGAAGATGGAAGATACGTTCATAGCAATAATGCCACCAACCGACTGCACAAGGTTCTTTAACGAGATGCTGACTTTCACGGGTACTTCTTATAATAAGACCCCCTCCCGATCCTCTCATTGATTTAAGACATAGATTAACAACAGAAGAAGACGTCTGGAATGGCAGAGATATTTTTGCGCTTTTTTCTTCACATCGATACGATTTCTATAGAGTCACTGGTGAAACACCTGAAACAATGATTCAGATGCTGAATTTACTTTGAAATAGAATACCGTGAATGTTGGAACTCGAGGACTCCGCTTAGCCAGTGATGCCAATATCTCTGCAAATGCAAACTTAAAATCTAATAAGTTATATAACATGAAGGAAAACTGTAATGTTTTGTTTCATCTGTGAGTAATATGAGCTCCAGCTTATTCTTGAATAGTGCAAAAATTGTGAAAAACTTATAATAGGAAACGTTCAAAGAGAGACGAAAGATACCAAAAGAGACACAAAAAACCCTCTTAAGTCGAAAATAATCTGACAATGTCACTGAAAAAAACCAAAACACTAATTAATTAACTTATTATCCACTCCCTTGCCTTAAATTTCTTCAAAAAGTTCTGAACCAGTACTAGATACTTTCAATTTCACACGGGACTGTTTTATATGCATTAACTAAATACATACAAGTACATATCTGTCAGATATATCGAAAAAGGTTTTCCATATATGAGGGGGGGCAAGGGGGGGTCCCCATAACAGCAAAACAGTGAATTGATTTGGTGAAAAACAGATAACAAGGAATTGAAAAGGGACAATAACAGATAACAGTAAATGAAATATGAAAATAAATCTGTCCAGGACCAATCCAGTAGATGACTCGTAGATCTTAGTATATAACTTGTGGTATGGACCTAGAAAAATGTAATTTGTGTAAACAAGACGTTTCGACCGTTGAGGCAGTTCTGCCTTGGTTGATTTTTTTCCGTAACTTGTACAATAAGTTATAGTATGGATGTTGATTTTTTCCGAACGAAATTACTAGTTTCTGTTTTTGATATACGGATATTTTTAATCTAGGGCATTTGAGGGATCAATTTTTAATGATTTAGGTTTTTTTATTTAATTTTTGAAAGTAGTGCAGCCAGTGACACTTTATTATCAATTTGATTTTTAGATTTTTTATTTCTGAAAAGCAATATATATATATTTGTACTTTACAAGTAATAAAAAAAAACATTGATGCACAATATATTTTTTTTATTTAATGACCTCATGATAAAACTTATAAAATACAAAATACCCAGATCAGTGGAGCCAGGACATGTAACTGTCACACACATGCCAGTTATGGTTATTCTGATAATAGAAATTGACTCAAGTGACAATTCTGATAGTATAATAGAAATTGGACCTAGTGAAAATTTGGATGACACCAAGTGAAACACCAATCATGCATCTTATGTGAAATTATAGAATATGGAAAATTTGGTTACAGCATTGTAGAAGCTGTAGGATTTTTAAAAGGGTATTTGTCGAAAAATTAAACTGAAGACACATCTTTATTTGCATCAATGGTTTCTGAGCTTCAATTTTCGCCATGTGAAGCAGTTAAAAAGCCTTTAAAAATATGGTGGTCAGGATTCTCTTTCATGTAAATGAAAAGAGAGGGAGTAGTACTTATAATATAAATGCTAAAAGAAAAAGATGTTGTATAATTCCCAAAGCCATAATTTAAACCCATACCACTTAGTAATGTAAAACAATTCAAAGGAGAAAACTAACTGCCTAATTTATCCACAAAATAGTGAACGAGAAACTTAGTAACACAGTAACAAACTACAACCACTGAATCCAGGCTCCTGACTTGGAAATAGGCACATACAGAATGTGACTGCGTCAACTTAAGCATGCTAGTTGATGTCCAATCCTCCCCTAATCAGGGGCAGTGGTGTAATAGTACAGCATAAAGATTATTATGTGGTCATTGAATAAAAAAAATCTATAGGGTGTACCAATGCTTTTTTTTATAACAAAATCCATACTATAAGTTATTGTGCAAGTAATAAGTGAATTATAATTTGTACAAAATGCTACATGTTCACAGACAACGGAATTTATTACAAAGGATAATAATAATATATACTGGAATGGTCCTGGCCCAATTGATTTTAATATGTTTATGTGATGTCTGTTACTGAAATTCTTCTGCAAATACAGGGCCACCCGATATTACCAGTAGAAAGACCCCAATAGATATACATTGTAAGAAGATGTGGTGAGAGTGCCAATGAGACTATTATCCATTCAAATCACAATCATTTTCAATTATCTTCAATTTCTACGGAAGATTGGCTGTCAAAATGCTAACATTCCAATTTTCAATAACAGTTAACAGCAAATAGATTCTCATAATAACAGATAACAAAATAGATAATAGTCCTATAACAGCTAACAAAGAATAAGACAATAACAGCTAACAGTAAATATATTTTCAGAATAACAGATAACAAAGAATTAAAATGCCCCATAACAGCATAACAGTTAAACCCCTTGCCCCCCCTCATATATTTGTAACCAAATGTATCTTTAACTGTGACAGTTGACAATTTTCAAAAGAGGGCACAATTTAATTGACTGAAAATAATAAAATCCTTACTTTAAAATGTTTCATTTTGGTTAACGTAATGAATTATGTTATCAATAGAAAAAAATACTTCTTTTTAGACGACCCCTTTAAAATGTTTATTGTCTCTCGAGTCTCGTTTGTTGTTTGTCAAAAGTATTTAATGAATGGCTATTATTTATTTTGAATTTATTGAACCATAAAACTAATTTTTGACTCTTCACATTGAATAATCCGCGAAGCGGATTATGTAAAATGTAAAGAGTCAAAAATTAATTTTATGGTTCAATAAAATCAAAATAAATTATTGCCATTCATTATAAATAAATTTCTATCAAAAATAACTGTTTATATTAATTATATTAAAATAATAACAACGTACACACAAGTTGGCGTATGAATATACAACGTCAGAGTGGGCGTATCACCATAAAAATTGACAACATTGAAAATAAAACTAATAATTTTAACCAATCAGAAGACAGTACATACACCAAATTTATTTATTCATTTATCTAACACATCTATTATAAATAAAGATATCTATACAGACCACAAATAGACAGATAAGAAATCTGATAGGTCACTTTTTCTAATTAAAAATATAAATCGTTTACTCATAACTTTCCGATACTGATTTCTTTGTGGGATGAATCGATCAACGAAATCGGTATGTCTTCTGTTGCCCAAGGTTGAGTTCAATATCGTGTACTAGCAGCTACTAGCGGCTACGTAGCTGCTATCAATATCTATGTAACAACTAGTCTATAGCTACACGTTCAATAGTCAAAATCTACGTAGCACTACGTAGCCTCTACGATATTGAACGCAACCTAGTATATAGGTTTACTTATATAGATACTGAGTACTTCAAATGTTTTATTTTATTACTACAAAAGAAAAAATAATAATATTGTACTGATGCAAAACTACAGGGCCCAATTTCATCCGAAATATATAAAAAAAAAAAAAAAAAGAAGAAAAAAAGAAGATGTGGTATGATTGCCAATGAGACAACTGTCCACAAGAGACCGCAAAAAGAATCACTAATAAAATATGTTATTTATATTTAAACGCATCAAATAATAATTTAAAAATATGAAAACTTGATAGAAATTTGCATTGAAAACATTTTGTTATTACAAGTTGTGGAACTGTGAACAAAGAAAATTTACTTATCCAATATAAAATTGGAAAATGGTGTGATCACAAAATCATATCTTAATTGTGTCTACTTTTGTGCAGTTCTAACCAGCTCGACTAGTGAAGTGTACAAATTTTCAAATAGATATCATAATTATTCTTTTTTTAATTTGATACAATCGTTTTATGTTTTTTTTATTTTAAATCTTTTTAATATTTTGTTAAACTGTTAAAATAACTAATTAAATATACTTTTGAAGATCTGTCAAATGAATGTATATTTATACATGTAATATTAGAAATATTTTTTATCAAGAATTCCACAGTTTTCTTATTGCCTAAAAATATGATCGGCAATAGGATGAATAATCATCATCAAATTTTAGGAAATAAGCTTAATGCCTGAAAATTTCAAGTAATAACTTAATGCCTAGGCGTTATAGCTTATTGCCTAGGATTTAAGCTTAATGCCTAATTTCACTTATTGCCGCTAACATATATATATATTCATTTCTTCAATGAATACTTATAACAATATTTCTTTCAGAACATAAATTAATAATATGAAAATGTTTTGTCGTTAGAAATATATATAAGTAAAAAATCATTATAATATGCCAGCTATGCTGGCACTTATGGTAGAAGCATCGTTTTGGGACAAAGAACGATAACTCTTTCTAGACGACCCATCTGAAAAGTTTCGTCACTCTCGCTAAATCTCGTACGATTATTTTTTTTAATGGCGGCCGAAGTTAACGTTTTAACGCGATCTTGAAAAAACGGGACAGATCGGAATAATTTCTATGTTAAATACGACATGAATTTTTATTTGTTTTCAAAAAGTAGAATTCAGAAATGTTGGCTACTTGTGTAGCTTATTTGAATTTTATTGTACCACGGAAATTACCGAAGTTATGACAACAACATCTGACGCCATGTTTCGTCTGCTTCAACATTCCATTATCAGTGAGGTCAAAGCAAATGTCCTAAATAATCACAGGTACTTCATTCAAAAGTCACAAAATCATAATTAACGATAACATATTTAGCGTAAAAGTTCCGTCCAGCCATGGGAACAAAGAAAAAAATTCTACAAGCAATACATTTCGCATTTTTTTTTACAAATTGGCCATGCCGGGCAAACTCCGGTGCACTGGTTGACCATGACTCCTTATGTTCATCTGCCACATATCATTATTCCCCACACCAAGGAACAGTGATAATTATACAGTTGAATGTGATCACGGTTATTCATGTAGTCAATGGCGAATCCAGCATTTTTCATAAAAGGGGGGGGGGGGGGGGGAGGGTGACGGTGCGCTCCAGTCATGCTTCAGTTATTCCCTATATAATCATCATTTTTTTCCCAAGAAAAGGGTCTCCCTCTGGATCCTATGGTAGCCCACAGACTAATTCAAAACTTAACAAAAGTTAAAACATTCAAATAATTCTTTAGTCGTTTAGTCACAATCTTCTAATTCTGTACTTCCTAAATGGCAAACTCTCAAGACATCTTTTCATTGATTATGTCACACCTTATACAGTCCCAGGAAATGGAAACTGTTTTGTTTTCTCTCTCTAAGTTTAATCATAAAAGGAGACTTGAGTCTGAGTAGTACATTTAGAACTGACTACTGTATATATTGTATGCTTCAATATTGTCCAAAATTGGATTTTATGGGAAGATGGAGTTATTAATATGATAACCCATGAGAATAAACCACTGTCCATGATAGGTATATACAGGGCATGTTACTTGGAAGAATGTGGGCTACATCCTTTAAAATTCAAGCTGCAGCAGTCACCTGCATATTTTATGCATCAGTTTATCCCTGATCAAAACATTTTTACTCTACCAAGTACTTTATCACTATATCACTATCAGGTTCACATTTCAACCTATTTAGCAATACACACTTATGATATAACATCACAGTACCAAAATTGTACTCAGTAACCAAATTGCACCTTTTCAACAAAAAATACCTGCATGTGCAATTATCTTATTATCTTCTTTTTACTCTGGTAGATTAATTAATGAGTGATAGATTTCTCTTAGAAGAAATTTAAAGGTCTGAGTGACTATAAACTATACAGAGAACAATACCTGTTGTATTTGTTCAATGGGACAATAGAACTGCAAAAAGTTTAAATGGACAGGTCACTATCAGGTGAATCTATGGAAAGGTTCAATTGGGTTTCAATAAAATGAGCAAATTAGATGTGTTACCATGAATATCCTTTTCTTCCAAAAATAATAGTTACAGCATGAAATAAAACAAAATCTCTGTTTATATCCCAGTTTAAAGGATTTGAAATTAACCATACATGTAATGATGTATGGAATTTGGGTACTGGTCTCATTACAGGATCATGGATTGTTTGGATGTAATTTCAAACTCATTTTTCAATGACTCTACATGGACTCAAAATTAAATTGGTGTAACTCTATTGTAAACAAGGGAAGTCTACAAAAATAAGCACAGAATAAACTTTTGTCTGGTACATAAAAAAGTTGGGTAAAAAAAACTAACAATTTAGGTAAAATTAGAGTATTCTCATGTTAGCAACTTCACAACAGACTTAAAAATTTATTTTCATGACCAAAAAAAAAAAGTACAAACCTAAAGGCAATAAAATGCTTTGCCATGCACAGCATGATACAACCGCAGATGTATATTGAGCATATAAATAACACCATTTTTTTTTTATGTCAGTTGAAATCAAACATATTTTACTTTCGGATCCTTCAATATGGACTAATTTGAAAACAGGAATCAGGTAGACCCACATATTTCTATTCAGCAGAAGTCTCGAACTACATGTACATATCTCCTTAATTTCATATGATAGTAAGTCCTACAAAC
This sequence comes from Mytilus galloprovincialis, assembly GCF_965363235.1. Taxonomy (NCBI): domain Eukaryota; kingdom Metazoa; phylum Mollusca; class Bivalvia; order Mytilida; family Mytilidae; genus Mytilus; species Mytilus galloprovincialis. Next base: position 46,773,256 of record NC_134847.1, on the reverse strand, counting down.
TATTGAAAATGTGTACATTTAATTTTTTTTCTAGCTCCTCTCATGTGAAAGCAGTACCTTTTTGGTCACTATTTATGTGTTGCGTCTAAATAAGAATTGTAACACTTTATAGTGACTGAACAGGTTAAACAAATACTTCTTAGGAAACAGAAAAAGAAGACAACTTGAAACAGCACAGCCATGCCAGTATATGTATGTATAAAACTCAGATCAGAATAGCATGGGCAATGTGTTAGTTCTATGTCCTTGTGAATTTATTGTGAGGAAAGTTATCAACAATTCTGCAGATAATGCAATTTTATCAAGTGTTTTGTACATTGCTGTTAAAATTTTCATACAATCAGTGAAACATTCAAACAAGCTATACTGAATTTTTATTGCTGAAAGTTTCAAACATTGACACATGTTTTATTTACCAAATAACTTGTGTTTCTGTGAAAAAAAATCATGTGCATTTTTGGAAATAAAGGGACAGAAGATCCTTTTCCTGCTCCGGTGCATGTCAATTGTGAATATATACTTACAGTTACCAAATATATTTTCTTTATCATGATACTCACATCAACATTATCATGATTATCAAGAAGTACAAATCATAGGAAAAACTACAGATAAAATATTTAAAACACCCTATTTTGAGTGCATCTCCTGCCAAATCAGTATTTGTTGAATCTATATATACTAGATGAGTATAATTAATGTAAATAAGGTAATTTTTGGAAGAAAAACTCAAAATTTTGAAGAAAAAAAACCACCCCCAATAATGATGTACTATAACCCCAAAATCAATTATAATCTTCCTTTTGTGTATTGAATCTTCTAGTAAAATTTCATAGAGATCCATTCACTTATACTCAAGTTATTGTCTTGAAACCAATGTGTCTACTTGAAAACAACTATGACATCATTCAGCAAATTTTTTACATGCTTATATTTCCGATTTCCATTCTCAATTTTATTTTGCTGTCATATAAAAACTTGAAAAGTAAGCTACATCATGTGCATGTTATACAAAAAATATTTGCAAAAAAAGACATAAAGCTGACTCTGAATTAGTACAAGAAGTTGATGTAGAACATATACAACTCACAAACTGAAGATGATCAGAAACACAATTGTATTTTATTTGAGTCAGATTTTTTTTAACGAAGCCCTTCAACTAAAATTATTTGGTCAAAATTTAACACTAGTATTTTATCATAACAAATTGGCAAATATGGCCTAATTATTATACGGCCTTTATTATCACCTAAAAAACTACTGTGTACAGACTTACATGTGCTGTTTGGGAAGTTTGGGAAGTTTTTATGTTTTAAGATATATATAAAAGTTAAATTTAATTTGCATATATATCTGAAAGATAAAATCATTTTTGGTGAAGATCTGGATTAAAAACATTTTTTTTGTCCTATGCTTGAACAGATTTTTTATTCATCAATTTATGAACCAGAATATTTTTTCAGGAAAAATACCATAACCCCTCATGCCTTTTCAAGTTCAATGTTCGTTCCCTAAACATTTTCTATCTGAACTTATAATTTCATTTTAGACATGTAACCTAGGACATTTGTTCTGAACATGCATGAAATATTTGCCACTGGACGTTAAACAACCAACAACTAATCAAAACATAGGACATTGTCTTAGTATAAAGCTGGCATTTAAGGTAGCGCCTTCCTCATATTATCTATGCACATGCACTGTAAATATACCTGACGCCTGACGCGTCCGGACGCGTTCAAAATTTGTACACCGAATGTTCAATATTTTAACGTCATATGTTCATGCTTAGAGACGTGTTCAAAGTTTTAACGTTTGTGTTTAAAATATTAACATGTGTGTTCGGACACAGTGAACGCCGATGTTCAAATTCTGATCTAAAAAAGAAGATAGTTGTTTGTCCGATTTTCTTTCCTTCTAATTGGCAAATTTACAAAGAAATTCATTAAAAAATATGAATGTTTACGCAGGATAATGATCTTGTGAATTTTTGACTAATATTTTAGTAATTATGAAATATTAAACTCTTCCAAGATGGCATATATGTATAGTTTAAGAACTTATTTTATTATTATTACTAGTTTTACTTATAAGTGACATAGTTATGCATATCAATGAGGCCTGTTATGATAATATCGTAATAAAAATATGTCGATGTTTATCTTATTTCATGATCCGTTCAGTTTATTAACGTTACTTGTTCAATCAGTGTTCAAATCGCTCGAAATTTTGAACACAAATTATACCAGGGTACCAAATACCGGAAACAGATATCGGCTGGTGATTAAGGCGGTTAAACGAAGAATGGATACACATAAGGAAGAGAACTGGAGAAGGGACTTCTATCCCATATGAACACGAAAGAAGTGAGTAACACGTTAGGATAATCTCCATAGGTAGTTCGATGGCTTCCTTGTTATTTTCTCATGTCAGATATATATTTGTCAAATATTCATAACTGTTATATCCAAATTTTCATTATTCAACATAAAAGACGAATTAAAGAACAGGATTTAGATTAAACGTAAATAACTGACAGCTTTGTTCTGATGATTTTCTAAACTGATGAATAACCAGTCTGTGATCGTCTGTCTGTTATACAGAATAAATCATGATTTTTTTTACATCCACGTATATAAGCTGAACACTAAGTGTTAAGAACTCTAACATCAAGTGTTCAAAAATAAAACACAAAGGCATTAAAAACTGAACACTACACATTCAATTGATGAACACTAAGTGTTAAGAACTCCAACATCAAGTGTTCAAAAATGAAACACAAAGGCATTAAAAACTGAACACCACATTTTCAATTGATGAACACTAAGTGTTAAGAACTCGAACATCAAGTGTTTAAAAATGAAACACAAAGGCATTAAAAACTGAACACCACACATTCAATTGATGAACACTAGTGTAAACATTTTGAACACCATTTTTGACTTAGAAAATGCATTCGTTTTTTTTTTATTTGCAGGAATCGTTAGATTTAAATGTTTCAGGCTTGAATGTTTGAACTAGGAACCGGTAGCCAATAATCCCACGAAGGTCATTTCTTCATGCTATAAAGTGTTGGAAAAAAAGAAAGATGTCAAAAAGGTATGACAACATATATATATATATATATATATATATATATTTATCATATGTTTAGTACAAAATACAGCAATTTTGTATCTCTAATAAAGGTTCTTTTTTCCAGTCTGTATCACCTACCCTGTATCGCATACCCCGTATCGCATGGCTAAACCTGTATCGCATACCCCGTATCGCATAGCAAATTCCGTATCGCATACCTGGCATGACGTCACAATTCGAATGAAGTCAACGTTTGACCTATGACGTCTAGTTGCTGTTCCTACTAAAAAAATGTCCTATCATTTCAACTTAAATCGATATTTAAAAAAAAAAATCATTACCCAGTAACTTTACTAGCGGTTTCCATAAAAAAAAAAAAATACAATAAGATGTAGAAATGGCTGTAAAAAACTGTAAAAGAAAAAGGCAGCTGAAAAAATACAGGAAAATCATAATGTTCTTTTCTTCCTTATATTTTCGGACGATTTAAAAAAAAACGGATATTGCATGAATCTAATTCTGTTAAAATATATGATAAACAGAATAATACATGGCAAAATCCGTATCGCATGCTGTATCACCACTCGACCAATATCAGCCCTCGGGACTGATATTGGTTTCTCGTGATGATACAGCATGCGATACGGATTTTACCATGTATTATTCTATATATATACATATATATTAATAGCTTATGAGGGTGTATCATTTCTATATATGTATACCTAAGGTCAAGACTTATGTAATTTAATATGAGGCAGGCATAACCTGTGAATGGGGACGAAGTCTGTATGTATTATTTTCTTACCTCAAACATGTTAATAAAGGAAACGGAAATACCGTAACGTTCCCGATTTCGGTTCTGTGGTTAGGGATTTAGCTGTGACGTTGTTTAAATTATGACGTCATATTCAATGTAAACAAAAGAAACGCTTCCATCAGGTAACGTTTTTTTTTCAAATCAAACAATTATTAAAATTGAAATTGTATTGAGTTCCAATCTTATATTTTACTAGACTGATACATATAATTTTCTTTTCAAAGTCTCATGCAAACAGAGACAGATTTCTGCGCAAATGCGAGGAAAACCGGAACAGGAACTAGATCTGAAAAAAAAAGTTAACGATTTTGAGTTCATTAGTATGGGGACGAAGTCCCCAATTACGGTAGAAAAATCAATGAAAAAAAAAAAAAAAAAAAATCTGGGAAAATTTCCCGAATTTTTCATTGTACTAATGAACTCAAAATCGTTAACGTTTTTTTTCAGATCTAGTTCCTGTTCCGGTTTTCCCGCATTTGCGCAGAAATCTGTCTTGTTTGCATGAGACTTTGATTTTTTTTTATATTTATCAGTCTAGTAAAACATAAGATTGGATCTCAATACAAATTCAATTTTAATAATTGTTTGATATGAAAAAAAACGTTACGTTACCTGATGAAAGCGTTTCTTTTGTTTACATCGAATATGACGTCATAACTTAAAGAACGTCACAGCTAATTCCCTAACAACAGAACCAAAATCGGGAACGTTACGTACGGTATTTCGGTTTCTTTTATCAACATGATTGAATTAAGAAAATAATACATACAGACTTCGTCCCCATTCACAGGTTATGCCTGCCTCATATTAGAATGAAAAATTCGGGAAATTTTCCCGATTTTTTTTTTTTTTTTTTTATTGATTTTTCTACCGTAATTGGGGACTTCGTCCCCATATAATGTCAAAACTTGCGTTTCACTGCCATAGAATACCAATTTGTACTCTAGTATATACCAAAATTAAAGCATAACAACCATTGCATAATTTGATGCTTTATGAAAAACTCTCTTCTATTAATTTTAAATTTTATTTTGCAGGATACATAATATTTTGCAGGATACATAGACTCATAGACATTACTTGTTGTAGAGGATTTTGACAATGGAAGTTGATAACAACACATAAAATGCCACCCAGTTGATAGATTTATGTGAAGATGCACTGAAAAGTGGAGCGTACATTGCATGTGATCGTACAAGAACTGTTGGATTTTGCAAACTTTAAACTTTCATTGTGACAAATATCTATATCATAAACTATCTACTTATCACATTGACATGCTTTTTTGGTTAGATACACATGATGTAGCAACTATCTTGTCATGTACTAAAGGGTAAATCATTATTTGTGATATATTTAAGTCAGTTTAAAAACATTATGTACGTGATTTCATTGACTGTTACTTGTGATATCATACGGTATTCTTCTGTACTTTTCTTACATATATGCTCATTTGATTATATAAAGAGTTACTTGTTAAAATATGTTTTATTGTTATATTTTGCCTGATTCAATATAGTTTTTATAACAATTTAATTAAGTTTAGTACGTATAGAAAATTATGTACGCTTGAAAATAGAACATGTTCCACATTTGAACACCATTATTTTGTACACCTATGTCAACTGGAATGTTAACGTCTGGTGTTCTAAATCTTAACATTTTGGTTTTTGAACATGTTCTGTGTGTTCAAAAAGTGTTACATGGCTGTTGAACGCGTCGACGTATTAAGATTTTGAACATTCGGACACGTTAAATCTTTGAACACTAATGTTAAGGTCTCTAACATCAAGTGTTCAAAAATGAAACACAAAGGCATTAAAAACTGAACACCACACATTCAATTGATGAACACTAGTGTAAACATTTGGAACACCATTACTCGTTCAAAAAGTGTTACAAAAAAGCGTTCAAGTAGTGTTCTATTTATTAACACTTAGATTTACAGTGTGTACAGACAAATTGTGTTAACGCATGCGGAAGAATATCTCGAGAACGTTTTGCGGGAAAATATGATCTATACAATCTATTAGAAAAATCGAATTATTACATAAGAGTGTCCACCAGGCACTTGCACTGCACTATTATTAGAATAGTAGCATAGAAATGATATACAAATGGATGAACATTATATTCACATGCAACTGTTATATATGCTGATTCGTATCACTACAATGTAATAGTTATTACGGTGAGGTGGAATTCCCTGTTATTTATTCACTCATCATCGCACGAACTTGTCTCAGAAAAAGTGTATCTCTACAAACTTTAACACAACTTTCAGGTATAGAGATTCGATTTTTTTTCCGAGGCAAGTGCTGCTGACCATTCACAAAAACTTGCGGTCATCCGATGTTCAGTACCTCAGTTCCAATCACTACAATCCAGTTCGCTTTCACGAATGTGACCTACCAATTAAGACTTTTTACCGGCTTTGTAATAACATGAGCAACATGACGGCTGCCACATGTGGAGCAGCATCTGCTTTTCCCTTCCGGAGCACATGAGATCACCCCAGTTTTTGGTGGGGTTCGTGTTGTTGTTGTGCCCCTATTTGCGACATTTTTTTCCTATTGTGTCAGTTTTTTTGTTACACATCGTTGTCAATATAATAGAATTTGATACGACTGTCATTCAAGTGAGAGGTTTAGCTATCTTTAAAACCAGGTTTAATCCACCATTTTCTACATGATAAAATGCCTGTACCAAGTCAGGAATATGACAGTTATTATCCATTCGTTTGATGTGTTTGTATATGCCTTCAATCCCTAGGGGTATAAATGTGCATTTCATAAATAAATTAAATTAAAGGTCGTATAAAAAAAGATTCAAATAAAGTTGAATCATAAATGATGAATGTTCGGTGACTGTTTTTAGCGAATAACTATTTTAACATATTCCGCATCTACATTGATGTTTCAAAAACAAACAATCACATTATATTTTGATGTCTAAATCATAGCTAATGCCGTCAGTATTTATAATTTGCTATTATAGTATATATTATACAATTCCAAAGAACACCAATGTGACACCATGTCATTGGACAAAGTTTCACTTTGTTATATTTTCAATTTGAGCGTAAATGTTCATACATATAAGAATTAACGTGAGAGTCTAGAATTGAACTTACTCGTTTTAAAATTATTGTGTTGATATTTAGTATCCATATAAAAGTTGTACATGAACTGCTATCGTTATTTCAAATTAAGAGGAGTTTTCTGTTGAAGAGCAAAGGTTTTATTTGATTATTCGAGGTAAAGTCCCAAATAACAATTGATATGTTTATTTTTGTACAAATTATACGCATATATTTGTTATGTACATAATGTGGGTTGTTATAATTTACAAATCGGAGGTATTATAAAACCACAAGATGACCAAAATAGTTTCACTTCCATTCATTTGAGACTTTTTTAGTTTTTTAAGCATTTGGTATATTGTATATATATCTATTTCACAATGTTAAAGACGGGGAAAACCCAAAACAGGAAATAAAATAAAAGACGTCAATAGTATTCTGGTTTTAACTCCGCTGTCATCACGAGGATGTGAATTCCCATTGAGACAGTCATACATCTAAGCCCAAGAAATTACATGAAAATGGGGGGGGGGGGATTTGAAAAAAATAGGCAGGACAGGAGTTTTGAGTAAAAAAAAAAGGCAGGATGAGACAATTGCCAAAAAAAAAAGTCAGGACGACAATTTAGGTAAAAAAAAGTCAGGATAAACTAAAAAAAAAAAAGCAGGACCAAACAGAGTGAAAAATAAAAAGGCAGGACAGAGATTACAGCTAAAAAAAATGCAGGACAAAATTTTTCATCCTAGCCCCCCCCCCCCCCCCATAAAAATCAAATGGTAGCTCCCTTATTAATAAATGTGAATATTTAGTCAATTACAAACATATATATACATGTATATGTCGTGTACAAGTTGCGATTATGTATAGGTTATAACGTATAAAAATATTGTACATGTTATAATTTGTACAATGCCAAAATACAAGTTATAACATGTACAAAAGTACCTCATCTATCTATCTATACTATTAAACGAGAAGACCTCATTTTGTGTGTCGCTTCTCTTCCTTCCACAATAAATCAATCATCATGCCTCTGTGTCCTATAGGTAACATGCATAGTCGCATTTGTCATCCATTCTTATGATTATTCAGATTGAGTTATTTTGGGAGAAAAACGACAAAAAAGGAGTCCGGATATGATTCCGTCATCAGACTGACTTTTAGTCATAGATAAGACTTCCTGTTTGAAACATTCACAAACACAACCAATCGTATGATAGATAACAAAAAATGAAAAATAAATAAGCCAATCAAATCGTTCTCCATATCATGGTGTTTAGATCGCAAGAACCACAACTATTATACCTCCTTATAGAGGACAATTATTTTTCGCGTTTATCTACATGTAAACTACGATTATACTACTTTAATATATAGAGACTCTCTGTGTATTCTATCTACTGTTTTCTTTCAATTGTTTACTATTTAACGGGTCATACCAGTTGCATATATATTAAAATAAGTAAAACATGTGACACATTTTAAAAAAACCAATCGTATGATAGATAACAAAAATGAAAAATAAATAAGCCATTCAGAGCGTTCTCCATATCATGGTGTTTAGATAGCAATAAAAACAACTATTATACCTCCTTAGAGAGGACAATTATTTTTCGCGTTTCATTTCATGGTGTAAAGATTGCAAGAACCACAACTATTATACCTCCTTAGAGAGGACAACTATTGTTCGCGTTTATCTACATGTAAACTACGATTATACTACTTTAATATATAGAGACTCTCTGTATTCTGTCAGGGACTTTCTATGTTAGTATAGAAAGTCCCTGATTCTGTCTTCTGTTTTCTTTGAAATGTTTACTATTTAAGGGGTCATACCACTTGCATATATATTAAAATAAGTAAAACATGCTCAACTTCATCTAAAACTACCTCGACCAAAAACTTTAACCTGAACCGGGACAGACGGACGACCTAACGAACGAACGCACGGATGCACAGACTAGATGGGGCATAACAATTTATTGTTGAAAGTGAAAATAGTGATTTGGCAAAAATGAAAGTAAGGTAGAGATTAGAGGGAGGCAGGACCTTTTTCGGGGCGTCGGGATCGGGTGTTTTGAAGCTCGGGATTTGGGGATTGATCCTTACGGGATCCGGGAATATATTTTTCGATTTCGGGATATGAATTTCTTTAAATTCTGCATCTCGGGATTTCGGGATCAGGACCCCTCCGACCACCCCTCAAATTAGCCTTAGTCGGTCTTAGTCATTTATACAAGATTCATATCCAACCATTGGCATGTTAGTAAGGCTCTCAAAAGAAAAAGCAGATGGATTGTCTTTGAAGCATATTTTATTAGACTTATAATGGTCTATATATAAGCAGTTACATTTATTTGATGTTTGAAACGGTGCAAATTTTTAATTTGATTTGACTTTTACCAAAAGAAGCATTGTAGCAAAAGAGAAGAATAATTGTGGTCTGAGGCCAGAAACACGAAAATAATTGAATTTAGCAGAAAGGAAACAAATATCGGACTTTGGAAAAAGGGAGAGGGCTTTTGATACCTTTTATGAAATTCTCCATACATAATATCTTTTACAAAAAATCATCCTACAACAGTTCACAAGCTGTGTGTGAACGCGATTTCGCGGGTGTGTAACGTTCTAGTACATGTTATAACATGTACAAAATATTGCTTAAAAATGGTTTTAACAAGTTGTACAAAGTTTGAAATAAAAATATGTTTCTATTAATACAACACATGCCATGCATTAACCTCAATAATATTAATATATACATGCAATAAAATATTATAGGAAGATGAATTAAAAATTTCAATTCATTTGTAATAAGTAAGGAAATGTAACATCACAAACTTTCCTTCGTCCTTTTAATATTCGACTAGAACACACCCGCGAAATCGCGGGCATTCAGAGCGTAGTTTAAAGTATGTAAAGTGTTGTTGGAAGAATTTTGTAAAATATTGAATGACTGGAGAATTTTAGCAAAAGTATCATAAGTCATATATAGGTTATTTGGGACAGGAAAATGCTTCTTTTTTTTATGCCTCCTCCTTTATTTCCAAAATTCCCAATTTTTGGTTTTCTATCAATTTCAATATGAACATAGTTTTCATTTAGTATGTTATGAACATTTAAGTAAGGAGCCTGTAATTCAGTGGTTGTCGTTTGTTTATGTGTTATATATTTGTTTTTCGTTCACTTTTTGTACATAAATAAGGCCGCTAGTTTTCTGGTTTGAATTGTTTTACATTGTCAGTTCGGGGCCTTTTGAAGCTGAGTATGCGGTATGGGCTTTGCTCGTTGTTGAAGGTCGTACGGTGACCTGTAGTTGTTAATTTCTGTGTCATATTGGTCTCTTGTGGAGAGTTGTCTCACCATGGCAATCATACCACATCTTCTTTTTTTTTGTAATCAATAAATTTTGTAAAAGATTTAATGACTGGAGTTTCAGAAAAGGTATCAAAAGTTCACATGAATATTTTTAGCGCTTATCTGTATATTATGAACATTCATTACTATATAAATATAGTGTATTTACTTTCAATTCTAAGTTTACTAATCGATCCATGGTGGTCATTGATATAGTATACAGACCTTCTCTATTTAATAAACTCTGTGACCGCCGTGGATAGTAAACTTGAAAATGATAGCAGATAGAATTCTGAAAATACACTTTATTCTTTGTATATGTATGTTCAAAGTATACAGAAAAACGCAAACCGGAAGTCTAATCTGACTTAAAATTTTGTCCAATGACGGGACAATATCCGGATGCCTTTTTTCTCGTTTTTCTCCCAAAATAACTCAATCTGAATAATCATATGAATGGATGACAAATGCGACTATGCACTGTACCTATAGGACACAGAGGCGTGTTGATTAATTTATTGTGGTAAGGAGAGAAGCGACACCAAAAATAAGGTCTTCTCGTTTAATAGTATAGATTTTCAGGATTAATTATAAAAATGTTGAAACTAAAATCATTTCAATCGATTTCATTGTTTTGTCCTAGATTGGTAGTATCAGAAACTGGACACATTGTGTATATTATCATCTCTACTGTTAAGAAACTCAGTTTTTTTGTTTTAAACATCTGTTAAGTAATAACATCTGTCCCTTTATCAGCCCAGGATGACAGATTTACACCTCTATAGTTGACTATTTTATAATTTAAAAGAGTAGATATGAAATTTTCACTCTGAAGGCCTTAGTTGCAAGACTGGAGATGCTTTCTTTTTAAGCGAGTGACATTTTTCAGAGAGTCGTAAGTAGTAGAAAAGTCACAGTTATACCCCTAACATGCAGAAAATTGACAAAAAATGGACTTTAAACCCTAACCTTAACCCTAGTGACAGTTTTGCAGCTGCCCATATGTAAGATTAAAGTAAAGATGGAAAAAATAGAATATTAAAGGATAGAGTTGTTGAATAAAATGCCTCAATTCATTGTAGAAGAAAATGTCACGGAATTAATCCAGGTTGCAGCGGAACTTAACGTTACAGGAGCCCATACCAGAATACTTATATTAAAAAAACCCGAGTTGAAGAAAAAATGAAGAGACCTTGGAAATGCATTATGGGGAATTAACAGGATACACCAATTTTGGGCTTATGACTTTCATTTTAGAGGAATTATGCCAAGAATCTCATTTTTTAGTCCTATATGGAAAACTAACACTTATGAGTCTAGATTAAAATGAATTAAATAGAAATTTTAATCTTTGTTATTTTTTTATAAGTCGTGTAACATTAACATTCAACACCTGCGATGTTAATGGTAGTATAAATATGGATTTAACTGAAAAGGAAAAAGAATAACCATATACCATGGAGAGAGTTATACCGATTAATAAAATATTTAAAAATAAAACAGGTAACATAATTGACTACAGATTTTTGATTGATGAAAATATAAGAATGGGCGTATCCAGCAATTTTTAAAAGGAACAAAAGGGGGGATTCCATTTTCCCATTCAAATGCATTTATCGTCTAAAAAAGAGGGATTCTAACGTCCGGACCTCCTGGATCCGCCACTGATTCGTGTTGGAAAGAAGATGTCAAGCCTTTCTGGTCACGTGTTGGCTACAAAACGTATTAGTTATAACTTATAGCAAATGACCTAATGCTGAAACAATAAGTAATGGACCGGCCTATACAAACAAAAATTGGTTATACGTATTCTCAATACGTATTACAATACTGAAATTATAAATGAAGAGTTAAACTTTTAAGTATTCATATCAAATATTGATTTGCCGGGTAAAAATTAAAGATGCATCACATCACCAGTTGAACATAACTTAAGGGGGTCTATTCATTTTTTTATCCAAGAGATCGGACTCAAAAACTGTTAAACTACTTACCATCACGAGTGGTTATTATATGTTTTCTTTTCTTTAAAAATAAATAAACGAAAAAAGATTTTGATATAAGTGGAGTGATGTCCTTGTTAGGTTGTCGTTGTAGTTGTTTTTAATTCATCGTAGTAAAGAGGCTAAGCATGTATCAATATTGCTGTAAACTTTATGTCACGAATATCATAATTATCCAATCATGCATATCTCTGATCTAAGATTTAGAGGTTCTGATAAAGGTGTACAGTATCTGTATGTCTTTTACGTGTTTTATGAATACGTTTGGATAATACTGTTAACCCCATCATTCCCAACGAATGAATGACAGCTTTTGTCTTCATTATTCCACGAGGAGGGGCAATAGGGGGTCCGTTAACATGTTAACAAAACCTCAATTTTGGCAAAAACAGTTAGCAAAAATGCTGATAACAGTTAACAAAGTGGGTTGAAAACAGATAACAGTTAACAACACCTTGAAAAAGGCCAAAACAGGTTAACATAATGTAACGGAGGGGGTCGGTGACGACACCTCCCGGGACGTGTAGTGGCCAGTACTTCGTCCCTATTCGACCATCGGGATACCTGATATCAGATTATGGCGGAACAACAGACAATAAATCAAATGCAAACTATATTTATTCACGAATGTACAATAATTGCATTAAACAAAGTTGGATAAAATAGGAGTCAGAAAACTTTCTTAAATGGAGTTCAAAAATAGAGTAGTATTTCAAATGTAGAAAGAAAGTGTTCCCAGAGTTAGTCTTAAAGTATGTAAATTGGATTCGCGTTGTGTTTCCAAGTAGTAAAATTTGCACCAAAAAGGGGTGACTAACTCTGGCGAACTGCACCGAAGTGGTGACTAACTCTAGACTCGAGTGAACTGATACTGTCCGGCGAGTATTTGGATGCCTGTTCAAAGCCGACTCCGACTGAATATCAAATGATATCCTAAACTTGTCATTAATCAGGAGAACTTTAACATAAAAGGTACTGAAGAAAAGTTAAATAAATGAATATTCTTAAAACATTATAAAAACATAAAAAGTTAAATACTAAAACCGTTAAATTAACAATCCTTACTTTTATCTTACTATATTTAAATCAAATTTAAACTTAAAGTAAACATTTAAATACTAAATAATTAATCTGTCCAAATTAAGGGGAATTAACCTTAGGCACATCAAGGCACATCTATTACATTCCTCCCCCCTTAGGACAAATATTAAAGAAATTGATATTTGGGAAAAGAACTATTTAAAATAGATGTGTTGAAAACAATTAACAGTATAAAACAATGCAAACAAATGTCAATAAATGTCAACAAAAATGTCACATAAACACATGGCCCAACCATCGGGAAAGTTCCACACGGTATAAACGTCCAGGAATAGGCGGTAAACACAGTATAAAGTACAATAATCCATCTATAATACTAAAATTACGAGGTCAAATTTGTCAGCCGTCATCGGGTAAAAACGACAAATCAAAGAATTCAACTCTATATATAGCTAATATAGGACAATGGTGTAGATTAAAAATTACACCACTCCAGACCCTTTTGTTTTCCACATAATTAATATTGCCAATAATTAACAAGTTCCGGGTCAAATCCGATACCGATACCAATAGTATATTCACCTGTTACCTATAAACTTATCTGTACGTTCCGCATTTGACAGGCGCACCACCAAACGGTGTATTTAGGATTTTGATATATACACGGGTCATAATCAAAGGGCTGACACTACTAAATTCAATCATTGTCAAATTGTTTCCTATTGTAGTTTTATTCAGCAATCAGCAATACTTTCTAAGATAACTAATATAGGACAATGTTGTTGATTAAAAAATACTCCATTCCTGGATAGCCAGGACCTTCTGTTTTCCAAATAATTAATATTACCAATAATTGATAAGTTCCGGGTCGACGGGTTCAAACAAAGATTTGAAAGCAGAGAAAACTGTGTATCTTCATTATAATCGACATAACTTTATCAGATGACAATATCAATTACTAAAACAAGGCTTAAATATATATACTTTAATTCAGTCACGGATCGACCCGCGATATCACGGGTGTGTACTTGTAGAATATATATCCAACGGTAAATGGGCACAGCCTATCTGTATGTACAGTATTCAACACATAGTCCTTCAAACGGAAACGAAATATAAATATGGTTAATCTGTATGGTCCAAGTTGTACCGGGCGGGTATAGTCCACCAATTGTTGATCTCACGAAAAACACTTTGAACATGTGTTTTCGGGTTCTTAAAATCCATCGTTGTACCAGGTTTAGTCCACCATTGTAGATCTCACGGAATCACGTATAACATGTGATTCCGGGTTCAAGATGATCAAACGTTGTACCTAAAGTAAGAAAGGTGTTCTTGATACAAGAATGGCTTACTTTATCAGCTGGTTGTCTTCACACTCAAACTAACTGCCACTCTATAGATTTCTGCCATGACTTATAAAAGTCACAAAAGGAACACCGTAACAAAACTAAACAAATTAAAACAATAAAACTTGTTCAGAAAGGTTAAAAATCCAAATAAATGAGCAAACTCATTAATAAACCTATTCAAACAAAAAAACTAAGCAACAATCTAAACAAACCAACATCAAAAGAAAAACACAATCAAATCAAACAACGTTTTTGAGGGTGGTTTAGATAGCAAAACCGGCTCATTAACGTGACCAAGAAAAACAACAAATCCAATGAAAACTTTGAAACCATACATACTAAACAATATATAAACTGACAAAATAAGTCAAATCCAATGAAAACTTTGAAACCATACCTACTAAACAATATAAACTGACAAAATAAGTAAAATACTAAATATACAAATTAAAACTAATAAAACATACAATGTGAAAACTTTAACTGGCTTATCCTTCAAACAAGAAAACTCACCCATGCTAGAAATCAAATAATTAGATATACAGCTTTGCAAATCAGATGGAAATAAACTTTGAACTTTGTTGACAACTTTGCATGATTTTTTCACATTCTTATCAACTGAAGTAGAAACTGGTTTTTCTGGTTCAACAACATGAACAGAATTGACACTTTTACAAACTTTATTGGGACAATTAGCTCTGATATGTCCAACTACCAAACAATTGAAACATTTTTTTTTAACTTTAAGCTTCTTATAAACCAGCTTTTTAAGAACTTTGACAATTTGATCAATACCAGACTTCAAACAACTAAAATCTAAACTTTCTTCACTTTCCTCAATTTCACATTCAACAGGTTCAATTGTCAAATTAAAAGACTCAAATTCTGTAGCCAAAAATATAGCATCATCAAAAGTTTCAGGATGCTTAAAATGCACAAACTTGCCCATTTCCTTCTCTAATTTGCCAATAAAAAGATCCATAAAATAAATTTCCATACTGTGAAAATTATTTGGATATGCACGATGGCATAATAGTTTGAGCCTATGCCCAAAATCGAACACAGATTCATCTGTCAAAATTGTACAACTATTCAGTTGAAATTTATAAAATGCTATCCTTTCCTTAGGATTAAAGCGTTGAAAAAGTAAACTTTTCAAAAAATCATAGCTTTGCAACTGAGTTGGAGTAAGAAGACGTAAAATAGTTCGTGCTTCTTCTCTTAAGTTTATTACTAACTGATAAGCCATTTCAGAAAAATTCCAGTTATTCCACAGACTAACTGCTTCAAATTGAATAAAATAATCTTGTACATCAGCACTAACACCGTCAAAAGTACAAGGTTTCTGTTCAAACTTTAACATTTTGAAAATCAAAAATTTAAACAATATCAAAAATAAATGCAATAAAAATATTCATACCAAAACTGAGGGATCAGGTATCCTGGTCACGGCACCATTTGTAACGGAGGGGGTCGGTGACGACACCTCCCGGGACGTGTAGTGGCCAGTACTTCGTCCTTATTCGACCATCGGGATACCTGATATCAGATTATGGCGGAACAACAGACAATAAATCGAAAGAAAACTATATTTATTCACAAATGTACAATAATTGCATTAAACAAAGCTGGATAAAACAGGAGTCAGAAAACTTTCTTAAATGGAGTTCAAAAATAGAGTAGTATTTCAAATGTAAAATAAAGTGTTCCCAGAGTTAGTCTTAAAAGTATGTAAATTAGCTTCGCGTGTTTCCAAGTAGTAAAATTTGCACCAAAAAGGGGTGACTAACTCTGGCGAACTGCACCGAAGTGGTGACTAACTCTAGACTCGAGTGAACTGATACTGTCCGGCGAGTATTTGGAGGCCTGTGCAAGGCCGACTCCGACTGAATATCAATTGATATCCTAAACTTGTCATTAATCAGGAGAACTTTAACATAAAAGGTACTGAAGGAAAGTTAGATAAATGAATATTCTTAAAACATTATAAAAACATCAAAAGTTAAATACTAAAACCGTTAAATTAACAATCCTTACTTTTATCTTACTATATTTAAATCAAATTTAAACTTAAAGTAATCATTTAAATACTAAATAATTAATCTGTCCAAATTAAGGGGAATTAACCTAGGCACATCAAGGCACGTCTATTACAATAAAAAGGTATTGCCCCCCCCCCCTTCTTCCATGGCTGCCCCAAATCACATGGTAGGTACACCTGAATTCATATACTCACTGGAGAAAGTATTGTCAAACATACACACAAGACTAATTTATTGTGTATGTGTGTGTGTGTGTCTTTGTAAGTACACGAATCAACTAATTACGATCCACATTGATCTGTGTCCACACCTGTCATACAGCTATATATTTACCCATATTTATCCCAAATATCCGATAGTAATCTGCTTATTTGGTTCATGTCAAACGATAGCCTTGATTATGTGAATTGCTATCCTCATTTTACACATTGAGAAACTAAATATTTGCTTAAAGGGGCACTAGCTACGAGATATATATAAAATTTATTCATATTTAGAAGAAGTTTACTTTATTTTAATTGCTTCCTTCCATTCCATAGCAACTAAACAACAAAATCAAAGAAATAAACAGCACTTTAAACAGCCACACTCCAAAATTCTCGAACGACTTACAAGTGAGATCAAAATATAAAAAAGGAGCACATCGAACTGAAACAAACAGAAGTTACTACAATTTCCAACTATACGCCGATGGAATACACCCAACAAACCTACTAGCACGAACTTGGCTAAAGAAAATAGCAACTCAGGCACAGATAGACTGTTGGTAACACGTATTCTTCACGCACTGGTCAGCACGGGCTTTTCCGAGCTAAACCAGGACTGAATACACAAAACAACTTTAACACACCAAGCAGAACAACGACACACAATATTGAATACTGATCCTACTCACCAGCAAACAACAACGATTGATATATAGAAAGTGTTCTAAATTCTGGTCAGCACGGGCTCATCCGCGCTATACCAGGACAGAAAACACAAACATCTTTACTATCAATACCAGAAGAGTACAACATCACAATGAATATAATCAACATCATAATACTCATTTGCTTCCTGTACAATATCGGAACAAACTTAACAACCAGTAAAACATGGGAACATCAACAACTACTTACCTGTGTACTAAATAAGAACATGTCAACAACAGGCAGAAGACCAATCACACTACCAAAAACACCAACCGTGAAACAACACCTCACACTATTATTACTCATATTAGGAGGCGACATAGAACTAAACCCTGGGCCAAGAGGGAAACAACAGAGCATATACCCATGTGGACTATGCGACCACCCAGTAACATGGAAGTGCGATGGGGTTTGTTGCGATGATTGTGACATATGGCACCATAGATCATGTATTGAACTCTGTACAGTTGACTATGAACTTCTACAAAGATCAAACGTACAATGGCACTGTTGTAAATGCGAAAGTATAAATGTGTCATCTTTTACATTTCACAGCTATGAACTGAACACATCAAACTACTATGAACCACTCACACATGATATCTCATTCGAATCTGTGTCATCAAGCATATTTAGTCCGCTAAAAACCAGCAGCCCAAGACTAAAAGCTCAATCCTCAACAACAAATAATACCAAAAATTGCAGTAACAAAAGTAGAACGCAAAGCAATAATGTATTTAACTTGAACGAGAAAAGGAACTTGAGAATTCTAACCGTCAATTGCCGAAGTATAAAAGACAAGACTTCAGAATTTAAAGCAGCCATTAATTACATAAAACCTGACATCATCTGTGGTACAGAATCCTGGCTCAAAGGAGAAAAACCCGGGAAAACCAGCACAAAAGACGCTATCAAATCAAGCGAAGTATTCCCAGATGACTACAATGCCTACAGGAACGACAGGGGAACACTTGGAGGGGGAGTCTTTATCTTGGTCCATAAAGATATCATATCAGTTGAACAGTCTAGTCTAGTCACCAATTGTGAGATAGAATGGGTAAAAATACACCTTAAAGGCAAAAAAGAACTGCTTATTGGGTCATTCTATATGCCACACAGGAACATGAAATGCCTAGATGAACTAGAAAAATCTTTACAAATGATAGCAAATTCAAACACCAACATCATGCTAACTGGAGATTTTAACTGCCCTGACATAAACTGGGAATCAATGTCAGTACTAAATAACTCAAGTGATAAGGAGATACAAACCAAACTCATGGAAATAACATCATCATTCCAACTCACTCAAATCCATGAACAACCAACAAGAGAAGACAACCTCCTTGACATAGTATTAACTACAAAACCCATCACTTGTCAAAACATCCAAAAACACACCTGGCATATCAGACCACGAAATGATTGTTACAGACTGTGACACCAAACCTTATTACCAACGTAGCAAACCCAGGAAGTGCTATATATACTCAAAGGCAAACTGGAACACTATTAAAGAGGAGATTTCAATAACATCAACAAAACTCCGTCACATGCAGGATCGTGGAACAAACGTACAAGAAATGAGCGATACCTTTAAGAAAGAACTCTTTCAAAGTATGGACAAACACATCCCATCAAAAGAAATCCGCTCTAAGAACAGCTTGCCCTGGATAAACCACAAAATTAGAAAACTCTTTAAAAAGAAACAGCGACTATACCAACAAGCTAAGAAAACTAAAAAGTGGTCAAACTATAGACAGTTCCAAAAAGAAGTAAAGCGACAAGTCAGGAAAGCAGAATACACATACATCAATGAAACTATCATCAAAGGCCTAGAAACAAACAATACAAAGCCATTCTGGAAGTATATCAAATCCAGGAAAACAGACAAAATTGGTGTATCACCTTTAAAAGACAAGGGGAAATTAGTCAGCGACAGCAAAGGAAAGGCAGAAATTTTAATCCAACAATTTAGATCCGTATTCACAATTGACAAATCAACATCAATTCCAAAAACAACAAAATACATACTGGAAACAATACCGAATCTACTTATTACCACAAAAGGACTAGAAAAACTACTCAAAGATGTAAACCCATCGAAAGCATCTGGACCAGATGGTATACCAAACAAAATACTTAAAGAATGTGCTACAGAAATAGCACCAGGACTTACTGCCATCTTCCAAACATCAATAGACACTGGCATACTACCCGAAGACTGGTTAAACGCAAACATCTCGTGTGTATTCAAAAAAGGAGACAAACACGCAGCAGAAAACTATAGACCAGTCTCATTAACATCGGTACCTTGCAAACTATTAGAACATATCATATGCAAGCACATCCTCAAACATCTTGAAAAGCACAGAGTCTTAACATCACTCAACCATGGATTCCGATCTGGCTACTCATGTGAAACACAACTATTAGTCACCTTACATGACTTCATGAAAGCATTTGACGCCGGACTACAAACTGATATCGCAATCCTGGACTTTTCAAAAGCCTTTGATACAGTACCACACAACAAATTATTATCAAAAATGGGAGAATACGGAATTCGAGGACAACTAAACAACTGGCTAAATATGTTTCTGACACAGAGAAAGATGAAAGTAGTAGTAGAGGGAGAACAGTCAAAAGAAGTCAAAGTGGACTCAGGTGTTCCACAGGGAACAGTTCTAGGACCATGTACTTTTCCTATGTCATATAAATGACCTCCCGGACACTGTCAAATCATCAGTACGGCTGTTCGCCGATGACTGTCTATTATACAGAACCATCAAAACAGAGAAAGATCACAAACTGCTACAAGAAGACCTAGCTAGCCTAGAAGATTGGGCAAATAAATGGGGTATGCGATTTAACGCAAAGAAATGCTACATACTAAGCATAAAGAACAAAAGCCAGAGATTCTATACACTCAACGGCCACATACTCCAACAAGTTCAGAGCAACCCATACCTAGGAGTGCAGATATCAGAAGACCTGAAGTGGAGCACGCATATAACAAACGTTGCCAAAAAGGCTAACTCAACACTAGGCTTCCTCAGAAGAAATTTACGATACTGCCCACAGGAATGTAAGAAAACTGCTTACATTTCCTTAGTAAGATCTACAATGGAATATGCAGCAACAGTATGGGACCCCTACAGTATTGCAGACTCAAACAAGCTAGAAAGATTACAAAGACAAGCAGCACGCTTTATAACAGGCGATTATAGAACTAGAGAAGATGGCTGCATAACAAACATGCTTACAAAATTAAAACTACAGGAACTACAATTGAGACGCACGAGCCAAAAGCTTATATTTATGTACAAGGTGGTTGAGGGGCTGGTACCTGCTACTAGAGGTCGGTCATTTACAAACGTATTAACCGTATCGTATACGTTGACGTATCCGCATCTGCTGATATATCAAAAAATATTATGTGATCCCGAGCTTATTAATAAGACCATGCTTCATTTAAAAAAGAAACCAAAATAATTGATATCTTTTCGAAACAATCAAACATACACTTTCAATATGTGTGGTGTTTTGTGAAAAAAAAATAAGTTCTATCAACTACTTTTACATGCCCTTAAAAAGGAGCCAATGTAGGGCAGGTACACGAATATCGTACACAATCCTTTAACAATCTAGTTAAAAAGTATTTCAAGATCTTATATGAATAAACACAAAAAAATCTAAATGTACTACTTATATACATGTAAGGAACTTTAAATATTGTTCATTTGCGATTTGATCATAAAAGGTAGTAGAAAAGTACTGAGTATCACTCTATTTGTCAATTAACAATTTGGTTCTACGTGAATACAAGTTCATACGCAAACAAACGATTTAACCGCATTCACTCCTATCATGCCTGTAAACTGTTCCAACTTTCCGGAATATCTTTAAAAGTCGGGTTACATATTCCACAAAAACTCGATATTTCCTAATTGTTTTGTAAATTACTGCATTAGAAATTAATCAGTCGCCCATTTGCATTATTGAAAGTACATAAAATTAAAGCTCGGGATCATATACTGTTTTTTGGTATATATGCAGATGCGGATACGTCAACGTATACGATACGGTTGATACGTCTTTAAATGACCGATCTCTACTGATCCAGACGACTTCCTCAAATCAGCGAGACCAAGACGAAACATCACAGCTAAAAAGTTTGACAACTATCAAGCCACAAACATTGTTGAAAAACAAGTGAGGAACAATACCAGGTGTTTTGACATTCCTACTAGTAAAACACCGCAACATTCAAATTCATTCTTTGTGTCAACAATAGAGGTCGGTCATTTACAAACGTATCGGCCGTATCGTATACGTTGACGTATCCGCATCTGCAGATATATCAAAAAATATTATGTGATCCCGAGCTTATTAATTAGATCATACTTCATTTAAAAAAACCTAATTGGAATCTTTTCGAAACAATCAAACATACACTTTCAATATTTGTGATGGTGGTGTTTTTTAAAACAAAAATAAGGGGTTCTATCAACTACTTTAACATGGCCTTAAAAAGGAGTTAATGTAGGGCAGGTACACGAATATCGTACACAATCCTTTAATAATCTAGTTAAAAAAATATTTCAAGATCTAATATGAATAAACACAAAAAAAAAATGTACTACTTAGATACATGTAAAGGAACTTTAATTATTGTTCATTTGATATTTTATCATAAAAGGTAATAGAAAGTACTGAGTATCACTCTATTTGTCAATGAACAATTTGGTTCTACGTGAGCACAAGTTCATACACAAATAAGCGATTTTACCGTATTCACTCTTAGCATGCCTGTAAACTGTTCCAACTATCCGGAATATCTTTAAAAGTAGGGTTACATATTCCATAAAAATTCGATATTTCCTTACTGTTTTATAAATTTCTGCATTAGAAATTAATCAGTCGCCCATTTGCATTATTTAAAGTACATAAAATTAATGCTCGGGATCATATACTGTTTTTTGTATATCTGCAGATGCGGATACGTCAACGTATATGATACGGTTGATACGTCTTTAAATGACCGACCTCTAATAGTAAATTGGAACCATCTAGAAGACACTATTGTACGCGCAACTAGTGTAGAGAGCTTTAAATCTGCTCTCGCGAAACGTCAATAAATCGACGGCGCCTTCACTCCCGTTGTATAAAAGCCAGAATTGGTAGCTACGACGTACCCATACAGATACAGATACAGATTCCCTCGACATATTTTCCGTATGCAAAGTGACCTCACTCAGTGTGACCCATCTCGTAAAAATCCTTTGATCGCAATACGCATGGATGTCCTTAAAATAAACTATTATCTGAATTTACATGTTAAACACGTGCTCAATTTCCATGCTTTTTTGTTGATTTTTTGTCGATTGTTGACAAACAGGTGACAATCGTTAAACTTCGGCTTCAAAACACGAACTTTAATTACCTGCCATATTTTCACAATAACACTGACCGATTGAAAAGAAAATGACGATTATACGAAATTTACACGAACCAGAGACATGTGTATTTTTATCTGTATTTTATTTTTCATTTACATGTTTTACTGTTAAATCAATCATCCTTAATCAGAACGATAGTTGTATGTGTGAGTGTATAAAGGCTTTTTATTTTTACTTTGTGTGCTTAAATCGTTATCAGCCCTAGCTATGATTAGGAAAAAATATCTTTATTTTTATCTTTATATAAATATGTTAAATGATTTTAAATAATTAAAAAAATGTTCATTTGTCCTGTTTCAAAAAAAATTAAGAGTTTATTTTATTAAATATTTATTAAATTATAGCTTCCCGATTTATTGTATGAAATAAGAAAATTGGGAACAAGATCGAAATAACGTTGTTTGTTTTAGACATTTCCTTGATATTTTTACAACCAATCAAATTTGATTTTGTTTCAGATGACGAGCAGCATGTCTCGAATGTCTGCCGGTTAGCCAAGCACCTGAAAAAGCTGTTTATGCATGGACACACGCGATGCCTACTGCAAATAAATAGTTAACATGAAACCGTAGAAGTGTTCTTGTTATTTACGTGTTGTAGTTATTTATTTGAATCATGGCTGCAATGCCACCGGAGGTAAGAACGTCAATGCAACGCGACATCTTGTTTGTTTATAGTATACTTACCCACGCTAGTTATCTAGTTATAAAGCGACGGAGTCTGGAGATACGAATCTTTAACGTTCGGCATTAAGAAATGAGAGTTTTGGAAGAGTTTAACAATAGATGAAACATGGATATGCTGAAACCGTTACGTACACTGCTGTAATAAATTATTCAGACGATAAAAAGCCATTGAACCCCGCATTTAACAGAAAAAAAGCATATTTTGAAATCAGTGCCCTTTAAAAAATATATATAATGTAGTGCTAAGCATTGTATCATGTATATCTTAAGGTTCATGTGGACCCTTTGACTGCAGCATTCACGATCAACTTAAATATTAGTCCAAAAGCCCGCAGCTCAGAAAATTTTAGTTGGAATCTGTTAGCTTTAGAAATTGTTTTTACCAGCCTGTTGGCCTAAAAGCAATTTAACATGCCAATGCGTGGTTAAGCATGAAGACTTCCTTTAGATAGCTGCTTTCACCTGAAAATTTACAGGATAGATCAGGGTACTAACCTAGGAGTCTGGATAAGTTTCAAGGCACTATATATATATATCACTATTATACACCATAGATATTAAAAAAAAAGATTTATAAAGTGCAATCTATGTTTAAAAATACAAAACTAAAAAACTGGATTATTCATATTGACTTAAGTTTATGTTGGTCAGGGGCGGATCCAGCCATTTTAAAAAGGGGGGGGTCCTAACCCAGAGTAAAGGGGGGTTCCAACTATATGCTCCCATTCAAATGCATTGATCGGCCCAAAAAAAGGGGGGGTTCCAACCCCTGACCCCCCCCCCCCCCCCCCTCGATCCGCCAATGTTGGTTAAGCAGAAAATATACATTTGCACATGTATTAACAAACTTAAAGTTGTGACAAAAGGGATAAGATTTGCAGCTTGTTTGAGCATATATTTTTTTTAGTCTTCCCAAATCATATTATTCAAGAAAAGTTTTATTTTGTAAGGGTTCAATATTGCTCACTCTCCCTTTAAGATTTAGAATAAAAATATGCCCAAACAAGCAGTAAATTGGTCACTTGGTAGATTAACTTAAACTTAACATGATGAGAAAAACTCCAAAAAGAGATGAAACATTCAATTGATCATCAGACATCTTGGAACCATTGTCATGATAATACCATTTGCCTAGATTTGTTTTCATTCAATAGCTTTCCTTTTAAATCAGTGAAAATAATTATTTAATGAAAACTATTTTGTTCAAGACAACGACATTGAAAAAACTACAATGTCAAATTTTCTTGTATTAATTTTTTATATACATGTATTACTATGCTTTCTGCATATACAAGCCTATACAAGCCTATAATTGTCATAATTTCTATTCTTACATTTTCTTACAAAAGGATCATAGTCTAGATGGTAGACCCCTTTTAAGCTTTTAAACTTATTCAACAATACAGCAGTTGAAATTAAAGATTTAATCAATTATTTATTGAAAACTTTTCAGCAAGTGGGGTATGTCCCTGACAAATTGAAGAAAGCAGAAAAGAGAATTCGTACACAATCTTACGATACAGAAGCATGGAGCGTGTTGATAAGAGACTCGCAGGTATCTATCATAACAACTAATAATCATGATAATTAAATCTGGATTTGACCATGTCTATTTCAGAAGAACTATAAATTAAAAAAAAATTAAGATCATTTAATAGTATACTACATTAATACAACTTTTTTTAATTTTACTTGATTACTTATTCATGTATTTCCTTTCAATAATAAGCAAACAAACTCCAATAAAAAATGGGCGTTTTTGGTTTTTTTTTACTTGTGAAAACTATCCGCATTTCTTACTATTTTGTGTTTTTAGATGAAACCGATAGAGAATGCAAGACCAGTCTATGAACAGCTTGTAGAACAGTTTCCGACTTCTGGCAAATATTGGAGGATTTACATAGAACAAGAGGTTATTTAAATTTTGTTTTTATTATCGATGTCACATGACCTTAAACTAAAGTGCTGAAAATTAACTTTACGGTAGTTGAATTTAAGTTTGATTCATAATACTGTTTTTAAATGCTTTTTTAGACATTTTACCTTTTACAATTGCAATCATTATGGTCATGTGATGTTATTATACTGAGGGTACAAGGTCTGTTAAGTAACTTTACATTGTTACTGATGAATATAAATCATTTACAAAGTCTTTAGAGTTCTTGTTTTATATGTTGTTGACTTATTTACTTGTGAATGTGATTGAATGAGAGTTGTCATCAACCGTTTGCTAAAATGTTCTCCATAGTTAATTAGATGGCATGCAGACTAAAAAAACACACGAAATGAAGCTAAATATTATTTGGCCCATGCCCTGTAAATTGTTTATTTTAGACATTTTAAAATTTGGATAAATGTTTTACATTGTTATAAATCTAATATGAGAACTTGAGTCAAATCAGTGAACATGGATATGACTGTTAGTGCCCCTTTAAAGCCTATTATTTTGTTTTTGAGGAAATTTAAAATGGACGTCGGATTTACATCATCTACAATACATTTGTAGTTCTATTTCTTGAGCCAATATTATATCTTGTAGAAATAACACATGCTGTTGACATTTTTAAAAGGACTTTTAAAAAAATCTTTGTTACCAATTGGAACCAAACATTTGACACCAATCCCCATAGTGAAGAGTTTGAAAAGGGTGGTTGAACAGCTAGTTGAAATCAAACTTAATTAGTAAAATCAATATAAAAAAATGAATGGCCTGAAGAGAAAGGATGAGAATACACAAATGGAAAACTAATGACTAGCAACATTAACCTGACTAAAAAAGGCAAGAAAAGCCCTTTTTACTTTCCAGATATATAATAAGCAATAGATTCTCCTTGTAGTTTTGGTACACAGGTATTTGAAAGAATGGAATGAGTAGATGTGTCTAATTGAAAATCTTTATTTCAGCCTTAAACATGATATTTTTTAAAAACATAATATAACATACATTTTTTATCACATGTATACATCATGTCTAAATGCATGATAATAAGTAATCAGTGTAGATGTTTATTATAATTTTATTTATTTATATAAAGTAAAAACTTGAAACAGATGGGTAATGTTATGGTACTTAAATAAACATTGTCAATGACATGTTCAAATGGTTGTTTTTAATTGTGTTTTAACTTCCAGCTATTTAAACAGGAAAATTTCACACAAGGCTGAATATATTTATACGCACAAAATGCACAATTTAGGAGTTCGAACACATGTTTTAAACATGTATATTGTTAACTTAATATGAAAATTACTTTTAAGCTACAATTCATTGTTATGGCACATTTCTTATATGAAGCAGAATGGGTGAAATTTTCCGCTACAAATGTGTATTCATCAATTGATAGAGCTCAAGCATTAGTACTTTAAGGAAGCTTTCATTTGATTCCAAGTATAGATTTTTTTATTAGTTTCAGCCTTCCCTGACACGTCACAGAATTATCTTGATTGAAGTACAAATATAGCTTGTGGCATATTTATTACACACACACAAACAAGAGAAATATGTTTTAGGTTAAACATTGAAAAATGTCAATTTGCAGAATCCATTCATAAAATTCAAATTAAATTCTATAGCATGTCCTACGTGATTAAGACTTTACACTACAAAATGACCATTGACAGACACATATACAGCAAATAATAAAAAAAACAAAGATAGGGTCTTTGCATTGGAACTAAACACATTTATTCAAAAACCAGTTGTTGGCATGAAACATAGTTATGTTCTTCTCATATATGTTATGATGGTATGATACAAAACCCCAAACGGGAAGGATTGTGCCTGATATTCATATGATGAAATCATAATCTTTCAATCAGTTTAATTAAAGTCTGGAGCTGGCATGTCAGTTAACTGCTAGTAGTCTATTCTTATTAATGTATTATTGTCATTTTGTTTATTTTCTTTGGTTACATCTTCTGACATCAGACTCGGACTTCTCTTGAACTGAATTTTAATGTGCGTATTTTTATGCGTTTACTTTTCTACATTGGCTAGAGGTATAGGGGGATGGTTGAGATCTCATAAACATGTTTATCCCCGCCACATTTTTGCACCTGTCCCAAGTCAGGAGCCTCTGGCCTTTGTTAGTGTTGTATTATTTTTAATTTTAGTTTCTTGTGTGCTATTTGGAGTTGAGTATGGCGTTCCTTATCACTGAACTAGTATATATTTGTTATGGGGCCAGCTGAAGGACGCCTCTGGGTGCAGGAATTTCTCGCTACATTGAAGACCTGTTGGTGACCTTCTGCTGTTGTCTTTTCTATGGTCGGGTTGTTGTCTCTTTGACATCCCATTTCTATTCTCAATTTTACCTTGTATGCAGATGCCTTATGTTATGAAGTTTCTGTCTGTCATATGTTCATTGTCCATTTTCATGTTTCAGCAACTGCTTGAAAAAAAGTTTTTGTCATGTGGGATACTCCCGTATAAGCTATAAGGTAACTTTATATGGTATTTGAGTTCCTCACAAGGTCTTCATGTCCATCAAACAGTGAGCAGATGTGGAATAAGGATTTTGTAAAGGGAGGGGGTCAGGACCCAACAAACTAGTCAACATTTGTTATGGAACCTGTAGAGAGTCAACCATATATAAGTAGCTCAGTAAGGGGGTTGCTCCCAGGCCTACGTTTTATCTGCCTCTGGTGATCTGATGAGTTCACCTGACTTTACCTCATTTCATGGATCAGTTATCAAAGTGAAATTTTCGTCGTGAAGTTCACTTTAGATACTCAAAGCAATAGGTCGACTATATTTAGTGTAGGAATTAATTGTAGTGTAAATGTTCCTCTGACAGGTTCATCTGACCTTGACATCATTTTTATTGTTTATTGGTCAATTTTAGGTTTTAAATTGTTTTGTCCTTAATCATATTTTATAAGCAATTAATTATCAACTATATTTGGTATATGGAATGATTGCATGGTTATCATGTGGTCTGGCAGGTTGCATTTGAAAATGATCTCATTTTTAAGGTTTATTGGTCAAAAGTAATTAGGTTGGTTTCTCATATACTTGAAGCATTAGACTTAGTTATTTGTGTATGTTTGGTTGGGTTTACTGACCTTGACCTCAGTTTTGATGATCCTAACTTAAAATCATACCTTAATATTACACACTTACAACATCAATTCAATCATGATAAGTAAACCAGTCAAACATTTCAGATCGCTTCAGGGTGTGCACACGCAGATCAATTAAAGTTTATATTTTTAATGTGGTACCCAACACCATGACTTAAGCTGATTTGGCTTGTTTAATTTTCTTTAAATTTAATTTCTGAAAATATATTTACTTGGAACATGTTGAACCTCTGACAAAAATATGAAAATTTCAAAAAACCACACACTTTATCTGTAGAATTTCATTGGATATATAGCAGTTTGGCAAACACTTATATTGTTGAGAAGCTTTATATTTCATAACAATAGAAGCTGATTAAAACATTCAGCCAATTTACAGAGTTATCTCCCTGTAGTGTTGTGTATCACCTTAATCCATTTTTGGCCTAGTACTGTATTGTTTGTTTTTCCCAAAACAAAGGTTTTCTGATCATTTAGTGACAACAGTGGTATCATTGTATAAAAAAACATATCTAATGGTTAAATAAGTTTAAAACAATCTGCAGATGGCTCATGAGATAAAATTTCTGGTTGTCATAATTCAATTGTTATTTTGGTTCAGTTACTTAATTGGGAAGTCAGTGATTAGTATAATTTTGTCAGTTTCTTTGGAATCAATATTGGTCTTTGCAAGACTCTCAGTGGCCTTTTTGTTTTTCAGTTTTTATACAACCGCAAAAATTAAAAATATTATTGGTATCACTTTGGCGTCGTCGTCCGAATACTTTTAAATTTCGCACTCTTAACTTTAAATAGTAAAAGTGAATAGAAATCTATGAAATTTTAACACAAGGTTTATGACCACAAAAGGAAGGTTGGGATTGATTTTTGGAGTTTTGGTCCTAACATTTTAGGAATTAGGGGCCAAAAAGGGACCAAATAAGCATTTTCTTGGTTTTCGCACTATAACTTTAGTTTAAGTCAATAGAAATCTATGAAATTTTGACACAAGGTTTATGACCTCAAAAGGAAGGTTGGTATTGATTTTGGGAGTTGAGGTCCCAACAGTTTAGGAATAAGGGGCCAAAAAGGCGCCCAAATAAGCATTATTCTTGGTTTTCGAACCATAACTTTATCATAAGTAAATAGAAATCTATGAAATTTAAACACAAGGTTTATGACCATAAAAGGAAGGTTGGGTTTGATTTTGGGAGTTTTGGTCCCAACAGTTTAGGAATAAGGGGCCCAAAGGGTCCAAAATTGAACTTTGTTTGATTTCATCAAGAATTGAATAATTGGGGTTCTTTGATATGCCAAATCTAACTGTGTATGTAGATTCTTAATTTTTTGTCCCATTTTCAAATTGGTCTACATTAAAGTCCAAAGGGTCCAAAATTAAACTAAGTTTGATTTTAACAAAAATTGAATTCTTGGGCTTTTTTGATATGCTGAATCTAAACATGTACTTAGATTTTTGATTATGGGCCTAGTTTTCAAGTTAGTTCAAATCAGGATCCAAAATTATTATATTAAGTATTGTGCAATAGCAAGAAACTTTCAATTGCACAGTATTCAGCAATAGCAAGAAATCTTCAATTGCACAGTATTGTGCAATAGCAAGAAATTTTCAATTGCACAGTATTGCGCAATAGCAAGAAATCTTCAATTGCACAGTATTGTGCAATAGCAAATATTTTCAATTGCACAGTATTGCGCAATAGTAAGAAATATCTAATTGTACAATATTGTGCAATAGCAAGAAATTTTCAATTGGAGTTATCTTTCTTTGTCCAGAATAGTAGTTGAATCAACTTAAATCATTGTTTTGGTATATCACTTTTACTACCAACTGATAAATTAAAACAATCTTTACCATTCAGTGATAACAAGCACTTTATTTTACATTTTAATATTTTATGATGTATTTAAATGAGTAGTTATAGTGTTGCAAACTCCATTAGAAATTTGAATTGGAAAAAGGGAAAGGGGGATGTGAAAAACAAGGGGGGGGGGGTTAAATTTTTCTCATTTCAGATTTCATAAATAAAAAGAAAATTTCTTCAAACATTTTTTTAAGAGGATTAATATTCAACAGCATAGTGAATTGCTCAAAGGCAAAACAATTATTTTAAGTTCATTAGACCACATTCATTCTGTGTCAGAAACCTCTGCTGTGTCAACTATTTAATCACTTTCCAAAGTTCGAGCTGAATCCAGCTTGAATGTTGTGTCCATACGTGGCCCAACCGTTCAGGGTTCAACCTCTGCGGTCGTATAAAGCTGCGCCCTGCGGAGCATCTGGTTGTGCTTTGTATACAATTAGGAGATGTGGTATGATTGCCTTGAGAAATCTATCCAACAGACTTTGATTAATATTGACTCAAGCAACAAAAATAGGTCACTTGATTTCTTGTCACTTTTTAGTAATATGTCGAATATATTCTATCTACAGGATCATTATAAGATGAACATATCTTTATACAGTGACCTGTCTCTTGACATTCTCATTTTCAGGGTTTATTATATATTAAATCAGTGTTAAAGTTTTCATTTCAGGTTCATTGTTAAATGCTTTTGTGCAGTATATATTCTAACTAGAAAACAAAAATACCAAAAAGCTTATGTCAATTAAAAACAAAATTTGAAACAAACAAACAACAACAAACAAGTAGTATTATCAAAAAGAAAACATCTGTCAAGAAGAAAGTTGTCTCTAGACATGATTAGAAACATAATTTAGGAGCAAAAACACTGCTTTAGAAATCTTCTAACATTAACATTCAAATTAATCCAAACCATGAGGGTTCATAGACTGATTATATACAATATTTAAGGAACAGTGGGTTACATTCCTGTATGAGTTCATATGCTGAAACAGGTAAGCTTAAATGAAATACTAGTAGGAGCAGATCATTACCGGGGCATTTTGTATGAAGTTTTATGATTCAACAGCACCTTTGAATTGCTAAAAGAACATACACCATTGTACACTGATGAAGGGTTATATAAACCATAACAAAAAAATGGAGACAGTGCTTATAAACCAGCGATATTTGGCTTGTCAAAGAAATCAAACACTTGTTTGATTATTAATAATTAGCTCTCCTGATACTATATACAATGCGAAAAATTCCTTAATTTTCATTGCCCTGGACATAGAATAATTGGCTTTGGTGCATGTCCATTCTTTCTTGTAAGAACACTCACTGGAACAAACCTTGCCAGAATTTTATGAATTAAGTCAAAATCTTGTAGTCTGTTCAAAACATTTATTTTAAAAGTTATGCTCCCTTAGAAATATAATTATGGTATTTTGCATTGAAAGTGTCTCGCAGCTACATTTCTTGTAGGATTATAAAATTTATATGACGGGTTTATATGTGCAATTTCTAGAGAAAAAGTTTGACAAATTAGTTTCCAACCATTATTTTTGAAGGAGTTGTACCCTTTGGAAATATAAATTTAAACATGAGATATTGCATTGAATATATTGCATATTGCTTACAAGAAAGCACTCCCACACCTACATTTTTGAAATTTATATCAAAGATTTATATCTGCAATGTCTCATACTAGTTTTAAAAATCAGTTTCAAATATTTATTAGTCCCCTATCGACAAAGTCTAAGGGAACTTTAGGTTTACACTCGGTTTGTCTGTCCAACCGTCAGTACGGCAAATCAGTTTTCCACAATTGTTTCTTACATCCTTGAAGATATCAATTTAATAATTGGTATGTAGTTTTATCGGGACAAATTACAGTTCATGTTTGAATTTTGTTCCAGTCTGATGATTTTGTGCAGAGTTATGGTCTTTGGACATAGAAAATTGACTCAAATAATCAGTTTTCTGCCCTTTTTTAGCTCACCTGGCCTAAAAGGCCATGTGAGCTTTTCTCATCACTTGGCGTCCGTCGTCGTTAACAATTTTTCAAATATCTTCTCCTCTGAAACTACTGAATGGATTTGAATGAAACTTAAAATGATTGTTCCTTAGATTATCCTGCACAAAGTGTGTGCTTCGATTTTTGATCCGTCAAAAAACATGGCCGCCGTTACTTAAAATAGAACATAGGGGTCAAATGCAGTTTTTGGCTTATATCTCAAAAACGGAAGCATTTAGAGCAAATCTGACATGGGGTAAAAATGTTCATTAGGTCAAGATCTATCAGCCCAGAAATTTTCAGA
The DNA here is from genome assembly GCF_965363235.1 of Mytilus galloprovincialis. Taxonomy (NCBI): domain Eukaryota; kingdom Metazoa; phylum Mollusca; class Bivalvia; order Mytilida; family Mytilidae; genus Mytilus; species Mytilus galloprovincialis. The sequence continues at coordinate 46,740,172 of NC_134847.1, read as the reverse complement.
TGAATCAAACAAACCATTGTTGGGTTGCTGCCACTTAATTGGTAATTTTAAGGAAATTTTGCAGTTTTTGGTCATTATCTTGAATATTATTATAGATGAAGATAAACTGTAAACAGCAAAAATGATCAGCAAAGTAAGATCTACAAATAGGTTAATATGACCAAAATTGTCAATTGACCCCTTAAGGGGTAAATGTCCTTTAATGACAATTTTTCACAATTTGTTCATCATATTTGCTAACTTTAAAAAATCTTCTCCTCTGAAACTACTGAATGGATTTGGATGAAACTTAGCATGATAGTTCCTTAGATTATCCTGCACAAAGTGTGTGCTTCGATTTTTGATCCGTCAAAAAACATGGCCGCCCTTACTTTAAATAGAACATAGGGGTCAAATGCAGTTTTTGGCTTATATCTCAAAAACGAAAGCATTTAGAGCAAATCTGACATGGGGTTAAAAATGTTCATTAGGTCAAGATCTATCAGCCCTGAAATTTTCAGACGAATCAAACAAACCATTGTTGGGTTGCTGCCACTTAATTGGTAATTTTAAGGAAATTTTGCAGTTTTTGGTCATTATCTTGAATATCATTATAGATAAAGATAAACTGTAAACAGCAAAAATGATCAGCAAAGTAAGATCTACAAATAGGTTAATATGACCAAAATTGTCAATTGACCCCTTAAGGGGTAAATGTCCTTTAATGACAATTTTTCACAATTTGTTCATCATATTTGCTAACTTTAAAAAATCTTCTCCTCTGAAACTACTGAATGGATTTGGATGAAACTTAGCATGATAGTTCCTTAGATTATCCTGCACAAAGTGTGTGCTTCGATTTTTGATCCGTCAAAAAACATGGCCGCCCTTACTTTAAATAGAACATAGGGGTCAAATGCAGTTTTTGGCTTATATCTCAAAAACGAAAGCATTTAGAGCAAATCTGACATGGGGTAAAAATGTTCATTAGGTCAAGATCTATCAGCCCTGAAATTTTCAGACGAATCAAACGAACCATTGTTGGGTTGCTGCCACTTAATTGGTAATTTTAAGGAAATTTTGCAGTTTTTGGTCATTATCTTGAATATCATTATAGATAAAGATAAACTGTAAACAGCAAAAATGATCAGCAAAGTAAGATCTACAAATAAGTTAAATATGACCAAAATTGTCAATTGACCCGATCAGCAAAGTAAGATCTACAAATAGGTTAATATGACCAAAATTGTCATTTTAATACTTTATGCATTAGGTCAACTATATTTGGTGTATGAAAATATTTTATGATCTATATGTCGGTTACGCAGGTTTTATTTGAACTTGACCTCATTTTCACAGTCCATTGCTAAGTTTTAAGTGTTTGTGTTTTGGTCTCATTTTCTTTATTTATAAACAGTAAGTCATATATATTTGTAATATTGAAGAATTGTTAGCTGTACATGTTTGCCTGGCATGGTTCAATATGTTCAATAAGGCATTGTTTACCAGGTGAGCGATTCAGGCTCTTGAGAGCCTCTTGTTTGTCATTATTGAAGATTTTTATTTGATAATTGATAATCATATTATATCATCACAATGAATAACATTTTAAGTTGAATTTTGTTCCCGTCTGATAATTTTTTGCAGAGTTATGGTCCTTGGACAAAATATATTCACTCAAATAATCACTTTCTCATGGTGGAAGAAATTGATTTGAAAATTAGTATATAGTGTTATCATGAGAAGTTACAGATCAAGTTTCAATTTTGTTCTGGTCTGACAATATTGTGTAGAGTTATGGTTCTTGGACTGACAAATTCATTTTGATAATCAGTATTCAACACTTTTTATGCAGAGGGGGATTAAGTTTTACCCTTGTCCATCTGCATGGTCGTACCTTAAATTGATGATTGTTCTCTCGCTTTAGTTTTCCATGGACACATTGATGGATTTTTTCTTTCTGGTTTTCTAACTTAAAGTTTGCCTCAACTAAATGTTGTGAAATGTATACACAATGCTTAAATCACCACTAACTGTAGATCAAGTTTAAATATGGGGCACGTCTCTTATGCAGTTCATGAGCTATGTCCCTTTATAACATTATATGCAAGCAGTGGCTTCATTTATGTCCCATGGACACATTCCCCATTTATTTTTATGGGCATTATGTCTGTCCTACTTCAGGTTAAAGTTTTTGGTCGAGGTAGTTTTTGATGAAGTTCAAATAATATCAACTTGAGATTTAGTACCTTATGATATGATCTTTCTAATGTTAATACCAAATTAGAGATTTTATCCCATTTTGAATTTCACTCCACAGAACATAGAAAATGATAATGTGGATGGGCATCTGTGTACTTAGGACACATTCTTGTTTAGTACTTGAAGATATTGACTTGATACTTGTTGTATAGTTTACACCTTGACAAGTTATTATACCCCACGCAACGGGTTGCGGAGGGTATAATGTTTTTGACCCGTCCGTCCGTCAGTCCTGTTTCTTGTCATCGCAACCCTTCTCAAACCACACAACAGAATTTCACGAAACCTTTTCAGATAATAAGGACATACTTTGTAGTTGTGCATATCGACTAGAAATTGCGATTCAATTTTTTTCTAAAAGTTACGCCCCTTTGAACTTATTTACTTTAATGTACTACTGCAACAGTTTGTCATCGCAACTCCTCTCAAACCACACAACAGAATTTCACGAAACCTTTTCAGATAATAAGGACATACTATGTAGTTGTGCATATCGACGGAAAATTGCGATTCAATTTTTTTTCTAGGAGTTACGCCCCTTTGAACTTATTTACTTTAATGTACTACTGCAACAGTTTGTCATTGCAACTCCTCTCAAACCACACAACAGAATTTCACAAAACCTTTTCAGATAATAAGGACATACTATGTAGTTGTGCATATCGACGGGAAATTGCGATTCAATTTTTTTCTAGGAGTTACGCCCCTTTGAACTTATTTACTTAAATGTACTACTGCAACAGTTTGTCATCGCAACTCCTCTCAAACCACACAACAGAATTTCACAAAACCTTTTCAGATAATAAGGACATACTATGTAGTTGTGCATATCGACGGGAAATTGCGATTCAATTTTTTTCTAAAAGTTACGCCCATTTGAACTTATTTACTTTAATGTACTACTGCAACAGTTTGTCATCGCAACTCCTCTCAAACCACACAACAGAATTTCACGAAACCTTTTCAGATAATAAGGACATACTATGTAGTTGTGCATATCGACGGGAAATTGCGATTCAATTTTGTTTCTAGGAGTTACGCCCCTTTGAACTTATTTACCTCACTATACTGTTGACTCCTCTCGCTTGGAATTTAAATTCCCCAAAAATACTGAACAGTAGTTTGTTAACGCAGCTCCTTTGAATCAAAATCAGGAGATCGAGACTTTGAAGTGTGTGTTGTTCAGCAGATCATGATTTTTCCGGTTGGAAATAGTATTGACAGTGCCCCGCCAAATATTGTAAAACAGGCTTCCTACTGTGATTGTAGGTGACTTTAATATCAATGTTTTGAAGGAATCAAATAACTTATTAATAAAAGCATTGGCTACAAAAGATTTCTGTCAAGTTGTGCATTCACCTACTCATATTTCTGGTTCCTGTATTGACCATATGTATATACTAAAAGACAAGGTATACGATGCTAGAGTAATCCCTGTTCCATATTCCCAACATGCTGCCATTCAAATTAGGATAAATATGTGAAGGTAAGCATTTGATTGTGTTCATTTTACTTGCGAAGTGAGATTTTGTTTCTCCAGTGACAATATGAAGACGTGGGGTATGTGAGCATGGTCACAAAGATTCTTTAATTAATCAAGTAAGAATTTTGGTCCAATACAATGAATTTTTAACTGGAAGGGAAGACAAGTATGTTAATCTTAACTTGATTGACCTCATTTTTATGGTTAATGCTTCTCTTGATACTATAAGCAGATCAACTTTCAGCTTTCTTTGGGAGAATTCTGAGGTGTACATTTCCTTCAGATAGGGTTAATCTGACCTTTGCTTAATTTTTATGGTCTATTGATCAATGGTTTCTTGGTAGGTCTTCATGAATAGGTCCATTTTATTGGATACAATAATCAGGCTGCTAGGGGATTCAACTACATTTGGTGTATTCTATGATTGGAAGATTTGTATGTCTAACTGACCAATTTCATCTGACCTCATTTTCATAGTTGGTCAGGTAGTCTGTTTCTACACTATAAGCAGTAGATCTACTATATTTAACAATTGTAATGTTTATGAAGGCACATATTTTTCTAGCAGCAATCATCTGAACTTGACCTTAATTTCATGGTTCATTCGCGAACGGTAAGTTTTTTGGCTACACAATTGTCTGATTGTCAGACACTTTAATCAATAAGTATACTATTGTTAGTATATAGAGTCCTAGAACTTAATTCTGGTGTACATTATTTTTACCAAGTTGGATAATTGGAAATTGTCTTTGGGGCATTTCTAGGTCTTGTATAGTCAAATTTTAATTCATTTGATTGGTGGATGCTTTGAAAAAGGTATATAATTTCACATTTTCATCTCAGAATCAATTCCAAATATATGAAGACGACCTATTTTTAGCTTTATTGCATCGACTGTTACATATTTCTCTCCAATAGTTTTCATTATAGTCCAGTCAATCTAGCATAATTTGACACTAACCTTGAAGTAAACGCAACAGAAGATTTTTAAGTTTAAATCTTTTGCATTAAACCCAAAATATACACAGAAAAAAGTTTCATAAAATCTAACTTGAGGAAAACTGAAAAAAAATCATGATTTAAAAATTCCTATGGGGATTTGCATTGATATGGGAGATAACTCTGCAAAAAAGGCAGAACTATCAATAAAATTGATACAAAATTATAACTTTTCCACTTCTATTCAACAGAATGTTTTCATTCTTGATATTTTAGCTGTCTTTAGAGTATAACAAACAATTCTAAAGAGGTTTTCATATCTTTTATCAAGCTACAACCTAGATTTCATAATTCTTTGGTTGACCATTATTAGATTTTTCAACATGTCAAGGTAAAGAATCTCAAATTGAATAAAACTAGTTAAGAATATTTTCTCCTTTTTGTGGTTTAAACTTTCTTTAAACAAGTTAGTTGCTGAAAAAATATAATCAACATATGTAAACAATACCAAATATTCACATCATTTTTTCAAAAAGGTCACGAAAGCCATAAATTTGCAATGTTTTTCTTTAATGAAAATATGCCAAAAAAATTAAAAATACCCATAACACACAGGTTTGACATTTCATGAGCAGAAGATTACATAATATAGTCAAATACTAACTATTAATCTCATCTAAGTATCATATTTTACATGACTTTTAAGAAAATCAACCAAAAACTGACAAAAAAAAGAATAAATTTTGCCGAGTTATCTCCCTTTCCAATGTTAATTTCCATAAATTAAAAATGCAAAATTTGAGTTTTCAGTCAGTTAGATTTTATGGGACTTTTTTCTGTGTATATTTAGTGCTTAATGTTATAGATTATAACTAAAACATTTTCTGTTGCAATTAGTTTGAGGTTCAAACATAGTTTGACTGGACTATTACTATTTGATTAAATCCCACTTTATATTCAAAATCTGTACCCAACTACTTTTCAGTAAGGTCATCATTGTTTGTAGTACAATTTCATGATTAAATTTTATTCAAAAGGATCCTGAATTTTAAGTTTTTATTCATAGTTATAGAATATGTTGTCTCATTTATCAAGACATAACATGAAATATTGATTGAACTGTTTCTTGTACTGAGGAAAATTGTTTAGCCAATTTTACTATTTTGTGAACGTTTATGAAAAGTTGACATGGGCCCCCTCTAAATCCACCTCTGACAAGTTACTTAAAGTCATAGAAAATAGATTTTGTCAGTGGACATCTTGCATACTTACAATGGACCAGTTATTGATTTTCGTCACCCTTTAATGCATTATTGACACAAGCTAACTTTCAACTGAGGTTCTTGTATGTGCTTCTGAAGACAACGGAAATAGTATTTTGTCAGTGAGTGGACAGATTTATAATGGACCAGAAGGCAACAAGTACATGAACAACAAGTACATGAAAATTGTTAGAGTTATTTCCCTTTGCCAAGGTTATTAATTTTGTTCAAGTGAAATTTTAAAGTTTACTGGTATACAGAATCAATGAGTTTTTTGCAAATTTTTTTAAGCCCCAAAGTTTCTTACAAGGTGTTTTTGGTACTGTGATTTTTTTTGTGTAAAACATGAAGCTTACCATCCTTGTCATCAACATATTTCTTTAACTTTTCTTATTCTTTAAAGGGAATATTGAATAGTGCACATTGCATCAACTTTATGGTACATCTATTACCTGTTCAATCATGTTTATTTTATAACAAATTAAAAACTAATAAGTAATTAAGCTAATAACAGGGTTAACCTGACTCTGTCCTCATTTTCATTGTCCTTTATGAACTATTTTAAATTTCATGGTTACGTACATCAGATTTTCAGATGATATTAAGTTATTGATCAATTCAATATGTGGGATAGAATAATTTTACATGTAGACATATTTAAGATCGTATAAGGAATATGACCACTATATTTGGTGTATGGAATGTTTGTAAGGTGCACATGTCTCTCTGGTAGGTTTCATCTGCCCTTGATCTTAATACATGGTTCATTGATAAATAAGTTTTTATAACTCTTGTTAGTTTATTAGATAATATAGTCAATAGGTAAACTATAATTGGTTTATGGAATGAGATTAAGAATCAAAATGGGAATGTGTCAACCAGAACAAAGTGCAGAAAACAGCCACCATTGGATCTTTTTAACACAGCAAGAAAATCCTGCATCAATGTCTGTCTGGCAGATCTGCCATTTACCTCATTTTCATGGTTTATTGGTCAATATTAAGATTTGTGGTTTGATCTGTTTCTCTGGTACTATTAGCAATTGGACCACTATATTTGGTGTATTGAATGATTTAAGATGTCTGGCATGGTTCATCTGACTGTGCCCCCCCCCCCCCCCCATTTTCATAGGCAATTGCTAATGTCAAGTTAATGTGATAGTTTTAGCAAGACCACCATGTCACAGACTTTCATCAGGAATTTAATGATAAGCAAAACAGGCTAGACATTTCAGTGTGTGCACTCAAATTGTTTTAAGATGTTAAAAACAGTTGGGGAACTTAAATGAGTGATTTTTAAATCATGAAATTATCAGCTCATTTCTTGTGTGAGTTTATCGCCTTTGAATGATGATTTTTACCCACTTTTGTTTATCTCTCTCTCAAAAAAAATAGTAGGGATAGAAAAAACTACATAGATAACAAATCAGCTATAGTAAGATCACCAAAAACAAGATTTCATTCATGAACTGAATTCTAGTCTACAACGATAGAGTTGCTATTTTTTTAAGATTCACATAGATCTAGGTGAGCTTTACACAGGCTCCTTAGAGCCTCTAGTTTGTATTGATACTCTTTCCTACATAAAAGAAGATTACAACATCATCGGTGACTCAGAACCTCTGAAGGTTATGTGACATTTAAATATTTTTTTTATGAAATGTCAATAGTTTATTATATCCGGATAATTCCAGTTCATGACTTTTATAGACACAGAATTGGTGTAAATAATGGGTAAATGTCTTGAATTTCAGTTTCATAAGTACCATAAAAATGAGGGGGTAGTTCAAAATCCTGTACTGGTTGAGAGACCAGATTAGTCAGAAATTGACTGTTTGTCTTCAATGATCTTTAAAAGAAACTCTTTGGAGAAAACTCTTAACTTAAATGTGTACCACTTTCCATCCCAATTAGATATTCAAAGTTATGTTAACTTAAAAACATTTGAAAGTCTTCAAGATTATAAATTATTTGGTATTATAATTCTTGCCCAATACTAGAGAGAGAGAGTCTATTGGCGAATGAAGTTGAAAACATTGTGGTCAAGGTCAATACTTTGTTGGAAGGATGACAAGAGGGGGAAACACAGTATCAATTTGTGAGTTTTGTTCCCAGTACCTCTAGTCTATTAACACCTTATTTACTTAGCTTTGTGTTCCTCAACCTACATATTTTTTGTCCGGCAATTACACAGACATTCATATTAATTTTTGAACCCAGAGTTATAATGTCAAGATTGAAAGGCTGTAGAATTTCAAATAGAAATAAAGTTATATAGATATCATCCTATGAAATTTTTAGTATTAATACAAAATAGACAGCAATTTTGAATGGTATGAAAAAAATTCTGGAAATTGAAATGATTGTTAATTGAAAAAAGGTAACAGTCAGACTAAAGTGTCAATAGGCATGATTCATGGTGGGAACAGCTAGTTAAAAGTGCAAATAAGTTAATTATACTAAGGAGAAAAGGACATTGTCCTAATTGTAATATAGAAAAGAGGGAATACATATCTTCTTAGTCACTATTTTTTGTAATAGACAGCATAACACCTTTTAAAAAATGCAAGAAACTATATGTTATCAGAATTTTGTTTTGAAAAAAAATTCTCAAGTGGATCGAAAAAGTTTGACTTGTTAATTCTATTTTGTTTTACTTAATTTATTTTTTATTTTGAATTGTTAATTTTGTGTTTTTCGTGATTACCAGTTCAAATTGTTCATATCATGTAAATTAGACAGCAATCCTACACAACAAGTTAATCAAATATCTGTGAACATAATGCCTACAATGCAAATACTTGTATATGTATAAATGTCTTGTATAGATGTCAGAAAAAGGAACAAGTAAGCAATCCTTATGACAAGCAGAACATTCCATTGTCACAAGACTATGCAATTTGTAGTTGAATTCATCAGAGGAGATGGAGATCTGACATCAACAAGAGTTTCTAAATAGACAGGAACAAAACCAAACATGACAACCACACCATTAGATGAATGATTTGAATATGTGCTATTGTTTAAGTAGTATTGGGTAGAATAGACCAACCAGTTATAACCTTGTTTAGTAGACTTGAAGATCATGTAAAACTGAACAGGGACAATCACAGACAAAATTAATGACAAATATTTGTGCTGTGGTTAAACATGAAGTGTGCAGAATAGAGCCACCAATTAAAAATTTGTTCAGTAGAAGATCAAATTGTACAGCTATGAAAGAGTCTTAACAAATTAATCTGGACCAAGCTCTTTATATCAGATGTGTAAATGTTGTAAACAGAGAAACGACTGCTTGAAAATGGCATTATTATATAAAAAAAAAAATGTCTTTATTTTACAGCTAAAGGCAAAGAATTTTGAAAGAGTAGAAAAGGTAGGAAAATAGAAAACACTTTCAAATGTTAAGAAATTGTTAAATCTCCAATTTTTTTTAATGAAATTTTGATTGCAAGATCTATATATGTAAGAAGATAAGGGAACTTCTAAAGGAAAAGTACTATCAAACCATGTTTTAGCAGGACTATGAAGGATAAATAGATACAAGATGTGGAATGAGTGCCAATAAGACAACTTCCATCCAAATTACAATTTTAAAAAAATAAACCATTATAGGTAAAAGTTCAGCCTTCAGCATGGAGCCTGGCCTCTTACCAAATAGCAAGCTAAAATTAGCCCCAAAAAGGAAAACCAACAGTTTTATCTATATAAAAAAAAACAAGAAAGGAGAAACACTTATGAACCACAGCAACAAACGACAACCACTGAACAAAGTATCCTATCAACTTGTCCACTTCCTGTTGACTCTTGAGCTTGGTGGTTTACAATCAAGTACAGAGTGAAAATTATATTTGAGTTTCTCTGCAGTTGCAAAATTTAAAATTTTTTTTTATGACATCCTCCTCTGTTAAAAGATAACTAATCTAAGATTTGTATCTACACAATTACAGTTAAGTGTCGATGGGAGATAATCCAATAAACTCTTCTCTTTTTTCCATTTAGAAAATCTAAAGATGTATTTGGTACTTTTACTTTGCTAAGAATTAAAACCTAATTTATACATGGATGGCAGAACAGGTGATTGGTGGGGTTGCAAAATTGGAAGAACAAATATGTTCCCTCTGTTATTCAAAAACTTTTAAAGAGAGTTGAAGAACTTGATATATTTAGATGAAGATTCTAAGAAATATATAGATTATCATTTCTCATTGGCCTTGAACAGTTGGTGTAATGGTTGGAGAAGAAAGCATATGGTTTATGTATTAGTTGATCGTATAAAATCCTTAAACACTCTTGATAAACCCCACAGATATAACAGTGCTTTTATTGCTGTTCTTCATATTGAAGTCACAGTGAGGCTTTGTGGTATCTTTCACTTTTCTATATAATGTTGTATTGACTTTTGATTTCATATCTGTAGTTAGCTGCCAAACTGTAGTTCTTAGGTACTCGTATTTTTTTTTACAATTTGGGAACAGTCCCCCAAAAATAGTATAGGACCAATAAGAGCTACCGTTCTAAAGCTAGTCTGTAGTATCTCTAATACAATTTGCCTTTCCTTCATGTATATTGATGATGTCATTGTAGCCTTCCAAATTGCTCTGCCTCTTTCTTCCAAATTAAACAGTATTTTTTTTTTATATTTCTAATGAATTAAACAGTTTGGTTTTTGATGTTGTAAACCAATTAAACATTTTTTTACTTTTTAAACCAAATACAGTGTTTGTTTTTTGCTATTATAAAACAATTTAACAGTTTGGTTTTGCTTTTTTAAACTACTTATACAGTTTGGTGTTTGCTATTTTAAGCCAATTAAACAGTTTGGTTTTGCTATTTTAAACTACTTATACAGTTTCGTATTTGCTATTTTAAACCAATTAATTAAACAGTTTGGTTCTAAATATAACGCTTTGATTAGTTTGGTGTTATATTGACAGTTATCAGAAAAAACAGTCAAATTAGTGTAAAATACAAATGACATGTCCTTTTAAAGTCAAATATGAGTACATGAACTACATTTTTTTTTCAAAATATATGATGACCTTTGATATGCTATTGTTATTTTTCAGTTATTTCAAAGATGTTTAGTAAAAGTATTAAACATAGACCTTTGGAAGCTGTATCTGAACTACATAAAAGATACCAAGGGTTCACTTCCATCTTACAGGTAATACATCAAAATCAATTTTATCCTTCTTTCTGTAAAATGTCATAGGTAGGTTCTTTAGAATATGAAAGAAGGGCGAAAAATACCAGATGGACATTCAAACCTGTAGATTAAAAATAAACTGACAATGCCATGGCTAAAAAAGAAAAAGAAAACAGACAAGTAAAGTACATAAGACCCACAACATAGAAAACTTTAGCAACATGAACCCCACCAAAAACTTATGGTGATCTCAGTTCCTGCTCCACTTGTGTCACCTGTCATGTTGCTCATGTTATTACAAACCTTGTAAATAGTATAAGAATTTTTCTCTACATACTACAGATTACAAATTGAATATTTTTTTCCTGGTTTGATTTAAAAATTGAGAGACAGCTTATAATATGAATAATGTGTTTAGCATAGTAGCCAAGAATACTGACCAGGTTGAAATAGAGGTGAGCGCATTATGTCTTCAACCTAGTCTACTACTAGTATTTTTGAAAAGTCAATGTCAAACACAACATTTTCTACAAAAATGTAAACAGTTATAAAGAAACACTTAAAGCTGAAATATCACAACTAAATATCAACAAAACACAAACTTCAAGAATTTTTGCCTGAAAAAATCAGTTTGCTATACATTGGATAATAGTGTGAAATGTTATTCATTTCAGGGAAAAGATGGCCCAGGCTTACGACTTTGCCCTAGACAAGATGGGGATGGATATTATGTCATATCAGATCTGGGCTGATTATGTTAACTTTCTAAAGTCTGTGTAAGTATATATTTGTATAAATAGTAACATTTAGTGCTTTTATTTTTGCTTATCTTTACATATCCATCCATTACACAAAATCATTACATGCATGTAGTAAAATAAAAACCAAAAGAAGGATAGGAAGAGCACTTGTATTGCTGTTCTCCATCTCAAAAGTCCAAGTATGGCCTTCAACACAGAGCATGCCCATTTACATCTGGTTTTTAATGATACCTGTGTTGTAGTATAGTGCTTGTGTCAACTGATGGAGATCATTGGTTTGGTATTTGACCTTGTATAACAAAAAAATTGAAGTGGCATTTGCTGCTTCTGTACAAATAAAATTTAGAATGGAAATGTGTCAAAGACACAAACAAACAAATCAAAGAGCAGAAATCAGCGGAAGGCAACCAATGAGTCTTCAATACAGCGTGAAATGCCCGTGCTTCAGCTGGCTCCTCAACAAAAATGTGTTCTAGTTCATTGATAAAGTATGCAACAGTAAGAAGTATTGGTAAAAGGAGTCTGATCCAAATCAAGTGTAGTTTCAAAAGAGAATATGTCATCCTTCTAATACAGCCTGTCGAATATCAGGGTGAGGATCTACAACAAAATACCTCAGTAGCATGCTCTCTTCCTGAATACTGTAAATTCAGAAATTATTGCATGCATTTATTATTGCGATTTTGTCCTTTTAGACTTAAATGCGATTTAAATTTTTACGAATTTCAGAAAAATCCTGTTTAATTCGTATAAATTATTTCAAAATGCCAGTTATGATATTGCGTTTACAACTCTGTCGCATTTTTGCAATAATAAAAACCTCGCAATCATTTCTGAATTTACAGTATATATATATATATATATATATATATATATAACTCTACAACAGATGTATCCATCGGATCGCCATCAATGATGGTGATACATGGCTGTGTACATAATGTATATACAACTCGTCTAAACATCAACCCAACAATGTTAGATCTGTAAATTTGCTTTCGCAAATTTTTGGTTCTTCCCTCGCCGGGATTCGAACCCATGCTACTGTGATTTCGTGACACCAAATCGCCTGCACTGCAGCCGTCCCGCTAGACCACACGACCACCTTGGCTCTCAAAAAAATCGCAGTGCAGGCGATTTGGTGTCATGATATCACAGTAGCATGGGTTCGAATCCCGGCGAGGGAAGAACCAAAAATTTGCGAAAGCAAATTTACAGATCTAACATTGTTGGGTTGATGTTTAGACGAGTTGTATATACATTATGTACACAGCCATGTATCACCATCATTGATGGCAATCCGATGGATACATCTGTTGTAGAGTTGTCACTGACTCAGACGTACTTATAAATATAATTATTTTCTGTGACTGTATATTACATTAATTTGTAGGATCCTTTACTATAGATAATTTAGCTGATCTGTAACAATAACATCTTCATGCCTTATATATCATGTACTGTAGTACGCCGCTAGATTAAAACTGACGAGGAAAGGTAACACACGGCCAGCGAAAGCTCTTTTTTTGAGAGCCCAGGTGGTCGTGTGGTCTAGCGGGACGGCTGCAGTGCAGGCGATTTGGTGTCACGATATCACAGTAGCATGGGTTCGAATCCCGGCGAGGGAAGAACCAAAAATTTGCGAAAGCAAATTTACAGATCTAACATTGTTGGGTTGATGTTTAGACGAGTTGTATATATATATATATATATATATATATATATGATATTCTGTAATGGATGAAAGGACTAAGCTAACAATTAATCAACCAATAAGTCATTCTGCTGAGGTGCTATTTTGATTAAATTCACTTCATAGCATCTTTCCATATTCCATTGTAAATACATTCTAGCATGAATATAAACCCAACAATCATGTATAAATCATTTGAAATTTGTCTGCAAGTTATGGTAAGAATTGTCTTAAATAACAGCAATTTTACCACATTACCTTAGTTATAAATTGATGATTATTTTTTGGTTTTACAGGGAAGCACTTGGATTCAATAACAGCTTTTTTACCACGTTTCCTTCTTATAAATTGATAATAATTTTCTTGATTTACAGGAATGCAATTACATTATTAAATAACAGCAGTTTTACTACGTTTCTTTACTTATAAATTGATAATTACTTTCTTGTTTTACAGGGAGGCAGTTGGATCATATGCAGAAAACCAGAGAATTACAGCTGTACGGAAGGTCTACCAGCGAGGAGTTGTCAACCCAATGATTAATATAGAAATTTTCTGGAAGGAATATTGTGCTTATGAAAACGTATGACAATTTATTTCAGATATAGTTTTATGAAGGTATCAGCTGGTTTTTACTTGACACTAATCCATAAAATACTAAAAATAAACTAATATATATGAAAGGACCGAGGATACAAGTATTCTCTATGTTGTCTATTGTGTGATGAAAGGATTTTTGTTTCAACTTGGTTATTTGCAGAGGGATGAAGAAGTGCTGTCAGTTTACCATTTTAAGATAAAATTCGTTAAATTTGCATTTTGAAAACTGTATTTCATCCTACACACTCAAGTTTACATAGCTTATAAAACTGACTGCCATGAAATTGTATTAGTGCATACTGTAAAGTGAAAACATTTTGTGACGGTATATTTTTACTAATTTTGCCAGTAATATAAAAATGCTAGTTTATTCTCTTCTCGAAAGAATAATGTATATTGAAATAAAGACAAATGTGAAAATGAAACCTGGCAATCACGGTAGGATATATAAATTTAAACTTTGTGAAAATAAACGTCTCTACTCTAATTAAGTACATTAAATTCAATCAAATAAGGTAAAACAAAGGAGTAAAGGCTTATTTTGGCCTAAAATTCGAATTACATCTGATTAAACTTTGTGAAAATAAACGTCTTTACTCTAATTAAGTACATTAAATTCAATCAAATAAAGTAAAACAAAGAAGTAAAGGCTTATTTTGGCCTAAAATTCAATTACATCTGATTAAAGATTTTGAACATTTTTTAAACACTGAAGTGTATACTTCAGTCTATTCAATCATTTTTTTTTTTAAAGATTTGAACTAATTTGATCATTTAAGACGGTCATATTAAAGTTCAATATGAAAAATCTATCAGATATGCCACAAAATGTCACTTTTCAAATTGTTTTTGTCTAAAATGAAAGAGGCAGCATTCAAGTTCAGTCTCAACCTTTATATATGTTATGTAATATCACAAAGTATAACATATATTTAAATATTAAAAGATTGAACACAAGTTCGGCAAGTTTCATTTTAGACAAAAACCATCTAAAAAAATGCACACATGTTTACATTTTGAACATTACAGTAATTTCTATTTATGTTAAGTATGCAAAGCAGAAAGTTCATAAACACCTCTATGTTCTTTAAATGGAATTAACATTTTCTATTTTTAGAGTATAAATCCACTGATAGCCAAGAAAATGACTGAAGATAGAGGTAGAGAGTATATGAATTCTAGACGTGTTGCTAAAGAATATGAGGCAGTGACAAGAGGAATAAATAAAAATATGCCATCCATACCTCCAATGAATATACCTGAAGAGGCTACACAGGTGGGTCTTTAAAGGATTTCACCCATCAAACTTAACTAAATGATTTGAAAAGATTCTTGAAAAAAATGTTTTTAATACTCTGTATAGTACATAAATTTTTGATTTTTGTCATAATTGAAATCAAGACTCATTGAAATTGTCTTATTAAGTGTAACAGAATTTATTTTGTTGATAAGTTTTTGCTCACTTATTAATTAGACACTTTTAAAATATAGTTATTTATAATAAACTGGATAAAGAAATACAGCTTTCACAATATCATAATTTGGAAGTTATGTTTTAAAATCAAAGTAATTAAGATGTAACTGAAAGATGTCAAAACTTATTTTTAGGTTGATTTGTGGAAGAAATATATTTCTTGGGAAAAAAGCAATCCTCTAAAGACAGAGGACCATGCTCTTATTACCAGAAGAGGTAACTATTATTATTCTGATTTCAGTTACTAAAAAATCATACATCAAAATATATCGAAATAGCTTACATGTGTACTAGAACTTTTGTATAATAAATGAGAAAAAATTGATTATTTTCTACACCGTACTAATTGTCACATAAAAGATGTTATTGTTGTGTTATGTACAACAAATCACCTCATTTTCAGTACATAAGTGACTTATCTTAACATTCTGAAAATGGTTTAAAAAGTATGGCTTTCAAGCAATCTAACTTTAAGTGCCAAACATTCTGAAAATGGTATAAAAACTGTGGCTTTTAAGCAATCCAACTTTTAGTGCCAAACATTTTGAAATGGTATCAAAAAACTATTGCATTCAAGCAATCTAACTTTCAGTGCCAAACATTCTGAAAATGGTATAAAAGTCTATGGCGTATACTCAATTCTACTGTTCATCCTACCTTACAAAAAGTATAAATAATGGAGTTATTTTATCATTTGATACTTGAACAAACTGAGGGATACTTCAGTGATTTTTCATTGCCATTCCAAATAAAAATCAAAGAATGGTCATTTTAGTCCACTTATTGAGAATTATCCCTACAGTGAAATGATCTGTATGTTGTATTTCAGTAATGTTTGCCTATGAACAGTGTTTACTCTGCCTGGGACATCATCCTGACATCTGGTATGAAGCAGCATCATATTTGGAACATTCAAGCAGGATATTAACAGAAAAAGGGGTAAGCTTTGTCAATATCAGTATATAGATTTACAGTCCATTCATTTATATTCGTTGGGTACCAGTTTTAACATACCAGTCAACTGACCCGTATTCTGTGGGTGTGACCCGAGATTTTCACAATTCTGAGGGATCACCCGGGACACCGCCGGGTCATTGAATAACCCGGGAATTCCAAAAATGACCCGTTTCACCCGTATTTCTTAGCCTTGAGATTGATTTCATAAGTGATATTCCTTTGAAATACCGGCAAATTCGCAATTCTTCCTTGAACAGGAAGTTCATCTAGCTGTGTAAACTATCAAATTAAGTTACCCATTAAGTGCATGGCTTCAGTTGACAGCTTTGGTGTCAAACACACTGTTAATTAACCCCAATTACCTTAACTTTAGGTCATAAATAAATTGTACTGTTGTTTTACAAACATATTTTAACTAGAGTTACTTCCCCTTTTTTGTCACCATTCAAAATTATTCCTTATATTTATGTTTTTGGGATGAAAAAGATTAAATCTTAAAAAAATAAAATTCAAATACATATTGAAATGTAACTTTTTATTACTTTTATACCTTTATTCAATTTTTTTTAAAAAGTTGAAAATTATTTTGCTCATCTATACTTCTTTTAACTGTACTATATTTTATAGTCTAATTTCATGTTATCAACTATAGATTCTGACCACCGTGCGAGGGCTGGAGGGCCAGTGAAGGTTGTTTAACACTTCCATTTGTTGTCAACCAAAGATCTGTTATAGGCTGAATAGCTGTTCTCAAATATTTTAAAATTACTTATGGAAAATAAATCTAAGTATTTGATGTTTGAGGGTTGAATTACGTTATCACTATAAGTAAAGAACATAAGACTGTGTAACACAAATTTATAAAAATCTTTTAGAATTGCAATGAAATAATAATTAATAAGATTTGAAATTACTTGACCTAGTAAGCATGCATTGATGTTTTGGTAAATTTGATTCAAATTATCAGAAAAATGTACCATAAATACTGAAATTCAGCTCGAAAAAGTTTGTACGCGTTATGACCTGAGATTTGATTCTTCAATGCAGGTCATGACATGCATTTTTATCGTCACAGGTTGACAGGTATGGTTTTAATGGATTTTGTGGTAACAGGGAAACCATGAATTTAAATGTTCAACGACTAACTGTTTTTCTAAAAGAAATCTATGCAGACTTTGTCAAAACCACTAAATTAAATATCCAGGAAATATACAAGTTTTCCTCCTTCCATGAAGTTTGGTACCCATGAAGATAAATGAATTCACTATATTATTCATGAAGGAAAAAAAACTAAACTTAATGTAGTTATGAATGATATTAAGATAAAAGGATTGTCATAAAACATTTAAAAAGAATTTAGTTTAAAGGATTGTCATAAAACATTTAAAAAGAATTTAGTTTAAAGGATTGTCATAAAACATTTAAAAAGAATTTAGTTTAAAGGATTGTCATAAAACATTTAAAAAGAATTTAGTTTAAAGGATTGTCATAAAACATTTAAAAAGAATTTAGTTTAAAGGATTGTCACAATTCACACATATATGATATTTCAAATTTTGTATTGAAATTTTTCACACCTTGTGACATTTTGATATGTCTAATTTTATATTGAAAAAGATTTGAATGATAGTCATACAAATGTTCTAACATGTGAGACAAAAGACCATTATGTCACCTAGGCCACCTTATTGACTTTTTATTCAGATTTGTAGAAAGGTTTCTCAACTTGTAGGTCAGCACTTTCCCATATTATTTTGTAACTATGAGTCATATTCCAAGCTAAACTATTGGTTAAAACATGTGCACACAAAGGTTCTAAAGTATTAGATAACATTGTCCATTTCATATAACTCTTATAAATCAATTGATTAAACTTGCCGCAATTCATTGTTGCTTTTATAAATCTGAAAAGATACTAAACGTAGAATATAAGTCAGAACTGGCTATGCTAATTTCTCCGATTTAACAGTTTAAATGACTGTTAATTCAGAAATTTCTGTTTGCAGTACTTATTGTGATTCATTGAACAATGGACAAGAATCTGAGATTTATAATTCAATTTGAGGACATTATTGTTATCAAAATTTAAAATTGGAATTTTAATTTTTGTGATATGTGTTCCTATCAAGTCACATTTTTTACAGTAATTAAAACAATAAAAAATGAATTTACAGCATGTGAAACTAAAATTATAACAGTGTTCTCCCAAGAATTTTTATATAGCACAATGGAAATTAACATAGCACTGGTTTCAGAAAAATATAGCACCATGGTAGAAAATATAGCACCATGGTACTATGGTGCTTAAAGGTCCTAGGGAATACACTGATTACATTAGTAATATAAGATATAACATAATTTTGAAGTTGCTGTTTCATTTTTGCAGGACCAAAATGCTGGTAAAATGTTTGCAGATGAAGCTGCAGCCATCTATGAAAGGTCAATTACAACATTGATGAAAAGTAATATGTTACTGTTCTTTGCTTACGCTGATTTTGAAGAAGTGAGTGATATAACAAAATAACTAAAATGCATATGGTTCTGATAATTATCATGCTTTAAATTCACACATGAATAAAAGGAGATGTTGGTTATATAGATCATTGGGAAAAAAAATACAAAGGCATAAAAATAAAAATAAAAACCGTTAACTGTCAACATACAGTCTCCGACAATAGCAAAATACTAACTATATTTCAATTCCTAATTCACTCATATCTATAAAAGATGTGAATCAACTTGACAGAGGCTATCAAATTTCTGATATTAACACAAAAAACAAAAGTTACCGAAACATAAAGGTATCACTACCACCTGGCTTTTGGCAGGCACTTGTGAACCAAAATTTGTTCCTGTGAAAAAAGTTCCAGTGGAACTTATTTCACAGGAAATATGTTCTGGGAGAACTTTTTTCACAGACAATTTCCATATAATTTGTTCCATCCCTATAAAATAACTTCCACACTTTACTTGGTGAAATAAGTTCTGGATTGGTGAAATTTGTTCCTTATCTAGGGAAATGAGTTGTGGGTTTGTGAGGTTTGTTCCTCACCTGGTGATATAAGTTCCTTATCTGTGAAATATGTTCCACTGGTTAAACAAGTTATCTTATATACTGAGCACTTGTCATCAGTGGTTTATAGTTATCATTCAAGTGCATTATAAAACATGTTTTGTATTGTCAATTTGATAATGTAATAAATAAAAAGTGTAAACATCCAATTTTAATCCTTTGGAGTAAAGCAAATTTTTTTAAAATAAAAAATACCAAACTGTCACCAATGAGCCAGAAAAGAGTAGAATGAGAAAAATCATTCTGAAAAAAAGTATTGTTAAAGATGAACATTTGTACTTATTCGAAAAGGACAAAGTGACTGATCAATTATAAAAAGATATAAAGAAAAAAAGGACACACTGTGCCATGACCGCAGCTTAGTACATGTATGACTAGAACAACCATCACAGATTAACAGCTAGGAAACAAGGAGGTTGAATGCAACATAAAACATAAATACAAATTATGATACACTGCCATCGCTTTTATTTCTCATCCTACAGTCACAATCATGCCTTCAATTGAAAATGTACTCCATGTAAGCACAGTACAGCATCCAGCTTACATTATAATGTTTTAAGTGTAACAAGAAAATATTTGGCCGTTCAATATGTTGCAAAGGCACTTATTTTCTGTGAAATAGGTTTTGAGCAGGACTTATTATTATTTCTATTATATATATTCATTCAAAACTAATATCACCAGTGATCACAGGAAATTATTTCCCTCTTTTTTCTTACTTTTAATATTGGAACAAAATTCATAGAGCTGTGATTTTTGTTCCGAAACTTATATCACATTTGATCAAACAAATTAGTTCCTGAACAAATTTTACAGTGCTGGAACATATTTTCTGTGATATAAATACAGGTGGAACATATTTCATATGAAATTTGTTCAGGTAGAACAAATGTCACGTCGGAACAAATATTTTGTTACACATGAACATTTTGCATGATTAAACTTTTTTATCTCAAAATTCCCCTTTTAATCTAGGTCGGTGGGAACAAAATACTGAAATGTTCATAAAAATGTTCAATAATGTCCTTGATAAGAAAGTCACTTAACTATATGCATACATGAGTAACACATTTTACAACAATTAAAAAAGTTCCTAACGCATGCCTTCATTTCAAAATAAGTGTTCATTAGAATAGAATTTTAAAAAGGTCAATTTCATGAAAGGTGAAATAAGCATTATTCCTACACATGCAATACTTGTCAAGATGTATTCCAAATTAATTTATAATGTATGTTTTAACAGGGAAGAATGAAGTATGAAAAGGTACACACCATATATAAAAGATTTCTTGCCATGCAGGACACAGACCCCACTTTGGTAATTACCACATATAGTTATTAAAACTGTTTCTCTCCTCTTCAGTCTTGAGATAGTTCCAGAATCAGCTCAATTGTGTGTCAGTCTTTGATGGATAGTTGTCTCCTCAGCAATCATTGATATACTTGTTTATATATGGAAATGAAAGACTTGTCTTGAAGCAATTAATTGTAATTATATTATATTCCCACTCAAAAGGGGTGTACTGATTTGACCTCTGTCTGTTTGTTTGCCACTTTTTGTTATTTAAGGCATTTTTCATAAAACGGTTATTTCAATTTTGACCAACTATTGATCATTAAAAATGTCCGTTTGGGTTTTGGACATGTCCGCTTGGGCATACTATTTCACAAAGATATTTCGGTCATAATTGGGTTTATTACAACAGATGCAGCATATTTAAGATACTTTGAAGTGTCTCAGTTAGTCTAATTCTTTGGGCAAATAAATGTAGGGCTTGGTCTTTGGCTTGTGTACATCAATAAAAAGTATTTGAATAACAACATGCTGTCAAACAATTATCCCTCAATAAGTTATATTGAAGCCATAAATCATTCACTGATTACAGGTTTGTTACCTTTGATGAGGTGTCCTTAGATTGTCTTTATCAAAAGAACTAATGATGCATAACAATGTACATAAACGCAAAGCAAAGTTTTCTACTAATGTACTCTACAAGATGAAGAAAGTCAGTACATCCACATTTACATTGACAATTACAGAGCAAGGCACTAGCATCCAATATTAGTTGTGTACTAATCTCTAGCTTTTCTAATGTTCAACATGTTATGTATATGAAAATATCATGCAGGTGTATGTCATTTTTGTCGCACCTTTCTTTTTAACTGCATCATACCGTCTTGATAAATATGGAAGTAAAATAATAAATTAGGAATATGTGACAGCACATGCTGTTTTTGATATTAATAATTATATTAATGGTGGAGGATTTTTAAATGTGTCCCTTATATTTTAGACTGTGCATCACAAACTTCTTTTAAGCAATTAGCAGCTCAAGCCTATTTAACTTACCTGGCCTGAAGCATTGATCATCTTTAGTCTGTTTACTTTTACAAAAATCTTCTCTTCTGACACTACAAGGCCAAATGTAACCAAACTTGATGCAGTGATCATTGGGATATCTACTGTAACTAAAGAAATGTGTATGATGACCCGATTTTATGATGGCAAATTTCTTCATTTTATTTTTATATGACCCCAAAAAAATTTTGGGATCGTATAATGGTATGATGTCGTCGTCTGCGTCGTCGTCCGAAGACACATTGGTTTCCGGATAATAACTTTAGTTTAAGTAAATAGATCTTCATGAAATTTTTTCAGAAGGTTCAATACCACAAAAGGAAGGTTGGGATTGATTTTGGGAATGATGGTCCAAACCAATTAGGAATTAGGGGCCCAAAAGGGGCCCAAAACAAGCTATTTTCTAGTTTCAGGATAATAACTTGTGTAGAAGTATTTCAATTGCTCTGAAATCATACCGCAATGTTTAAAACCACAAGTAGAAGGTTTGGATTCATTTTAGAGGTTATGGGACCAAAGTTTAGGAATTAAGGGCCAAAAAGGGGTCAAAACAAGCACTTTTCTAGTTTTAAGACAATAACTTACGTGTATATGTATGGATCTCTCTGAAATTGTACCACAATGTACCATATAACAAAGGGGAGGCTGGGATTAAGTTTTGGATTAATTGCCCAAAATATGTAGGAATTAGGGGCCAAAAAAGGGCCAAAAAGAAGCATGTTTCTAGTTTCCAAACAAACATGACAATAACTTGTGTTGAAGTGTATGGATCTCTCTGAAATTGTACTACAAGGTTCAATACTGCAATGGAAAGCATGGGATTGAGTTAAAGGGTTATTGCTCCAAGGGGGTTTCAAAAAGTTGGAGGGGGGGGGGGGATTTTTTGTTTACCATTTTTTGAAGGGCTTCCTTTTTTTCAAAATTTTTCAAATTTCGAAGTTTGAAAAGTTTCAAGAAGAAATCTTCAATTGCACAGTATTGTGCAATAGATTTGTTAGATCTTTGACCACATTAATGTTGTGACAAAAACCTATATTATGTAAAAAATTTGATCACAATCCAAATTCAGACAGAATCAAGCTTGAATATTGTGACAAATTTGCCCCAACTGTTCAGGGTTCAACCACTGGGGTCGTATAAAGCTGCTCTCTGCGGAGCACCTGGTTATTTTTGTTTGCCGTTATCTTGAAAGTGATAATAGTTTGGGGGAACTTTAAATTGCAAAAGTGATCAGCACAACAAATTCTACTAATAAGTTTACATGCTCGAAACTGCCAGTCAACTCTTTATTAGAGTTATTGCCCTTTGATGATGATTTTTACCAATTTTTTGCATTTTTGCCATGTATCTTTAATATGATAACAGAAAGATAAAAAATTGAATAAACAAAAATGATTAGCAAGCCACATTTTACAGGTAGGCAATTTTCCAAAGACTCGAGCTCCTTATTGAGTAAATACGATTTAAACCATTTATTTGCATTTTGCCTTATGTGATAAAAGTTATGATAGAGGAATAGACACTTTATATAACAAAAATAATCAGTAATGCAATATCTACCAACAAGTCAAATGTGCCGATATAGTTAGTGATTGCCCTTAAATGACGATTTGTTTACCCTTTTGTGTGCAAAAACCAAATTAGATAGAAAGATACTTAACAGACTTAATGTTCACCAACACAAGAATCATCAAAACAGATACATTTGTCATTTCAATCCTTTGTTGAATATGGGATTTTCTTACAAAATAATGGTTGTAGAATATTTGCTCCAACAGGAAAAGATATTATGTTGTTGTTCATAACAGAGTTTGCAGGGGAACGTATGTTGGGTTGAACAATCGTAGGTTGACAACTAAATAACTAGATTTCTTACAGGGCTATATACAATATATGAAATTCGCCAGAAGAGCAGAAGGGATTAAGTCAGCACGTCTTGTATTCAAAATGGCGAGAGAAAACAATAAAACAAAATATCAAGTTTATGTGGCAGCAGCATTGATGGAATATTACTGCAGCAAGGTTAGTGACAGTTTATATACTGTGGAATCATTATTATTTGTTGGATACCAAATTTCATGGGTTTTGTGAGTACAGGTGAATCAGAAATTCAAATGTTCAATGAATAACATGGTATCAATAAGCTTTGTATACAGAGATTGGCAAAACCACCAAATCAGATATCCATGAAAATTGATACCCACAAAAAAAAAATGAATCCCAAGTAATTAGAATTTGTGTGTGCTTGCGGCTGTTGAGTATTTAGTAAATACTCACTGCCAAGAATCAAGGGAATAATTGACAGCAGTAAAGGCTTAAATTGTTGTTATTGCTATGATAATGCAGCAGTAGAAATTTTTATTTAATATTGGACATAATGTTCAATAGGTTGTGGATGTAATCAATCTACTCTCTTTTATTTGAATACAAATATTTGCTAAGACAAAAGTTTGGTACACGAAAGTTTATTTTTTTAAGTTTAGTATATTAACATGATTAACTACTTAAATGAAAGTTTATTTATCCCATCAAATGCAAACTTTTCTTGAATTCAATATGTTGACTGTTAAGTCGTACACATGTAGTCCATGCTTTAGTAAAAATCTGGTTTATGTAAGTGTACATTTTTTCAGTGTGTAGAATTATCATAGTACATATATATGAAATATCCTAGTGTGTATCTTCTTCATACTAGTGTTTTTATTCTGTATAACCTGGTGTAAAAGTATTCATTAAATTTTAACACTTGTGAATTTACTCCAAAAGGTTGGACTAAACTGTGGGAAAAGAATCTTTGTAGCATATGTTATTTCAGTACCATGTTGTAATCTGAAAAATTCATTAGATAGTTTCTTTTTTAATTAAACTATGTTCCTCCCTTGAATTGCTATATATTATCATGTTTCATTAAACTACCAGTATTGAAGATAATGCATATATATGTATGTATGAATATTTTATGTCAAGAATTGAACGTCCATCTACATGATCTATTCATATATGTATATGCAGTAATATGATCCCAATAAAAGTACCGTTGTCATACTTTGTTATTTTGTTTATTTCATTATAGTTTATTAGGCGCAGACCATACTGTAAAACTTTCACATATTTTATTTTTTTTAATAAGAAAAGAAGAGTTGGTTCTTACTCCTCTAACAGCCCTTGATTTATTTAAGAATTATAAAAAGTGTCAAAGTTTGAGTGTTGATCCAGATTTTGATGATCACTGAACATAGAAATGTGATAGTACAAGCAGGGAATGGTGTCCTATGGACACATATTCTTGTTCACTTATAAATAGAGAATTTTAAGTTCCAGACAATGTGGCTAAATCTTTCTTTTTGGTACTTTTCATATGTACCAAAGAAAACAAAGCTGTATTGTCTGTAAACATGTTATTTCAGCACATCTTGTCTCTGTTTAAATTCATTATTTCTGTGAATTTATTAATTAAACTTCTTAAAATATTGTTATTCAAACCTAACAGGAGAAAAACGTTGCCCTGAAGATTTTTGAACTCGGATTAAAGAAATACGGAGGACATCCTGAATACGCTCTTTGTTACATGGATTTTATGTCTCATTTGAATGGTAAGTCATCATATTATCTAAGATTATTTATACATATACATATTCCTTTGCAGATTTATGATTGCTATTCCAATTCACCTTTTCTAAGGAAGTCAGCTTGTATGTTATAGACTTGAGTTTTGTTTTTAAATATATTTTACTTTAGTTAGAAAATGGTATATAAGAGGAAATTGAATGAGATGGCTTTCTACATATATTTTAAACTATTTTAGCTTTCAAAGCCAAGGATGCTTTATTTTGTACTATACAAAGATTTTTGCTTAAATGATTCAAAGAAATGTTGGAAATTCTACTTCTAAAATAATTGTTGATAAGAAAGTAGAAGAATTTTTCATATCTTTGTTTTTCACATGGTGTAATACTATTGACTTAAACTTTTTTCTTTTTCAGAGGATAATAACACAAGAGTCCTGTATGAGAGAGTTTTATCATCTGGACAAATACTTCCTGAAAAATCTATGTAAGTATGGATAGTTGATTGCTTGAATTCCATTCGCTTTCTCATTGTTAATACAAAATTAGATTTAGGGTTCTTTATAGTTGTACTTCAATTAATTAATAATTTTTATAAATTTGAAAATTCAAAGAGTAACTGTTTTATATAGGAATCACATACTGTGTTCCAAGTTTTGTAAACTTATTTTTGTTTTCAGAGAAATATGGAGTAGATTTTTGGCATTTGAATCTGAAGTTGGAGATTTAGCCTGTATACAGAAAGTAGAAAAGAGAAGAGCACAGGCCATAGAAAAGGTGTGTTGAACAATATATTAAGTGAAACTACTTTAAATCAAATCATGGCTTGTTTTGTTACAGGAGTTCAATGATATGTATAATTCACATGGACTAGTAATTAACTACAAGTAAAAATCAGCGATTTAAAAACAGGTGTAATTAATAAAAAAAAAAATACCTTTATTGCTTTTCTGGATAAATTTTCATCAAAACCCTGACAGCTAACAGAATTAAATATTTCTGTTTTAAAGTAAATATATCTCTTTAATGAATTTCAGGTTCAAGAATTTGAAGACAAAGACACAGCTCTGTTGATAGATAGATATAAATACATAGATTTGTATCCTTGTACACAGACAGAATTAAAAGCTATTGGTTATTACGTAAGTATCTCTGTTGATAAATAGATGTAGGATTTTTTTGGGGGAAATGAAAAGTAAGAAGATCTCAATAGATTTTCTCTATCTAAAATGACTATTATTTGCAATAAGACTAGATCACTTGCTATTGTTCATCAGAGTTCTCATTTATTAGGGGGAAAATAGCCTGCCGGTAATTTAGTTGTTTCCCCCTATGACATAAGATAGCCTTTCTCAAGTCATATGACATTTAGAAATATTCAATGTTAAGGACAATTTAACACCTAGAAAGTGAGGTGTGACTTATGTGAATTTTTTGTTAGTAGTTACTGTTTTATGTAAAGAACAGTAAAATTAAGTAGAAAATCCAAAGCAATATCTAAAATTTGAGTATTAGTTCCATTGAGACAATTACTACTTGTGCTTTTCCTGTAATATTCTTTTTGATGAAATCATATTTTTAGTTTTTTTGATAGGGCCAGACTGAAGTTGTGCAACTGCTATTTCAGTTTTTTTTACTGCTTGATTTGGGGTTTTTCCAACACTGAGACATGGACTTTGTCATTTCTGTTTATACTAAGTCGAGATGAAAAGCTACACATGTCTTCCTTCATAGACTGAACTAATTAGTGCTAGTTTTAGTTTTTAAGGTTGTTATTATTGCTTTTATATACATGTACATACATTACCTTTTAAACAGAAAGTACTTTGGCCTTTATCTTTTTATAAGATATAATTATAGGTATAAAACGTATATTCTTTCAGGATCTAGTTAAACAGCAGGTAGTTCAGGCTCCATCCAGCTCTGTCACTAAAGCTGTCATGATTGAGGAGGATAATAAAAGACAACCAGAGTACCCAAAGCCTGACGTAGAACAGATGTTGCCATTCAAACCTAAGGCTGTTGTTTGTAAGACCATATTTGAATTCTTATTAATGTCTTTACAGGCAAATATAAAAACTATAGCCATTTAT
Source organism: Mytilus galloprovincialis (assembly GCF_965363235.1). NCBI lineage: Eukaryota > Metazoa > Mollusca > Bivalvia > Mytilida > Mytilidae > Mytilus > Mytilus galloprovincialis. The sequence continues at coordinate 46,712,520 of NC_134847.1, read as the reverse complement.
ATTAATGATACTGAAAACTACCTTAAACACTACCTTAAGAAAAATGGATTTGGCAAAAAAGATTAATTAATTTGTGAAATTCAGTTTGCATTTATGAAATATGTTTGATTAAAGTATGTTTAAAAATGGATTTGGCAAAAAAGATTAATTAATTTGTGAAATTCAGTTTGCATTTATGAAATATGTTTGATTAAAGTATGTTTTAAAAGTATATCTATTAAAAAAGCTACATTGAATTTTCTTTAGAAATTTTAAGTAGTGATGTTACTTGTACTCCTTTCTGTTTCAGTGCCTGGTTCCCATCCTGTCTCTGGTGGAGAGTTCCCTCCACCTCCTGCAGCTGGTAGCCTTCTGACTGTGTTACCACCTCCAGAATGTTTTCATGTAAGTTATAACACAGACAGAAATTTAGTCTAGGGAACAGTTTACAAACAAAACAAATTAAAAGTAATAAGACAGGTGGCAACGTAGAATGAAAACATCCAGGAAAAACTAATTTCACTCTAATGCACTGCCCATTTAAACGAATGAAATTACAATTATACTTTATGTGTTAAACCTTACCTATTTATAACTACAGATAAATTTTATATTTTTTTCAGGGACCATTTGTTATGATGGATAAATTCATAGAACATATGAAGAATCTGACTCTACCAGAAGGTATTATTTAATTTATTTCTCATATTCTAAAAATGACACTATTATAACAAAGGAGGTCTGACAAAATAGATTTTTCTTTGAAATTTGATATATTTTTCATATTCTTTAAGTGACCTTATAAAAACATAGGAGGTCTGACGACAAAAGTTTTCTTTCTTCCCTTGACTTTTTATAAGAAAATTAACACCTTGTTTATTTCAGTTTGTCAAAAATGACTAAGATGATATAACCTGGTCAGAAATGTCATGTGTGATGTCATGGACAATAAACTTTTTGGTTATTTATACTTAATTGTTGGTAAAATCTAGATATGAACAATGTCATTACACAAAAAAAAAAGAATAAGTACTCCATTGAATTACTTAAAGTATACTGGATAACCTTTATTATAAAACCCTACTGACAGATGAGTTGACATTCTGCAATTACCTATTACCTTCTCTGTCACTTCATCTGTTCATTTGTCTGTTCTTCTTTATTTTGTCTTTTCTTATCTTTCCTTTGGGTCTTACTAATGTGGTGGAGTTTAACATGTCTATGAGAGCTCAACCCTTTCTTGATTTGGAGCAGTGGTGTAACAGCACAACATTTGAAGACAAATTAAAAATCAGTTGAAAATGCCTGGTCTTGTCATATTGGCAAAAATCACAAAAAAAATAAGGAATAATGACAAAAAGTATCGATGTATGAGTACTTATGATAACTTAAAGCTAATTCAAACCATCAAGAACTTATAAATAAACCATGTTCTCCTAGACTAATGTATCAATCAGTAGACATCCAACAGATTTAGTAAAGACGTCATGAACAATCAGAGAAAATGCAATGCCAAAATATACAATTACACAATAACAACATTTATAACAACTGAGCAATGGGTATGTTAGTCATGTGTTAATTTCTTCTGTATTAAGGAGTGTTTTTCATTTCATATGGTCTGGAACTATAATTGTTGAGTTATACCATGCTAGAAATTTTAAGATCTAATGGGCAATCATTTCCTGTTTGTTTTAATATCATCTGAGCATTGCATTTTTTGTCAATATCTATGGGCAGTGCTTATGTAAAATGTTCTTGTTATTCTGATATTGCTCTCAAGTCTGACAGCCATTTTTACAAGTTATTATTGTCTTTGTGATTATTCTTTACTTTGATATACCCTTGTATTTAAGTAGCACATTAAAATCTTCTTGTTTTTTGTGACAGCTCCAATCATCATAGAAAATGGAGTTGAAGGACTTCTCCGACCAGATTCTGGCACTCAGTACTCAATTGACATTGCACTTGGCAGAAAACGAAGGATAACAGAAGGAGAAGATAGCGATGATGAAAACTCAGAGACAGCGCCACCTCTACATGACATTTATAGAAGTCGGCAACAGAAACGTATTAAATGAGATATTTTATTGTTTTAATGTATTTAAATGTAGTTACATCTGTTCAGATAGTAAATACTGTTAACAAACAGTTAAATTGTCAGTATACATTTATACAGACATAAAATCAGAGGTTTCACCTTGTCAGTATATATTAGTACTGACATAAAATTAAAGGTTTCACTCTACTCATAGCTTTAGGTTTATTGCCTTGTCAAAATGATGCAACAAATCTAATAAATAGCAGAGAAGTATGATTTATCCAGTTTATGTTAGATTGTAACAATGTGTTTATTCGTTATTGCATGAACCTTGTGTATTTACATGTCAGACTAACTGATATTCACAGAATTTCCATATAAAACTGCATTGAAGTGGCATAAAAAGTGAACTGAATTTAGATATAACTTTTTGGTTAAATATATTAAATTTGATGTTAACTAACTTGTACATGCAGCTATTGAAGGTTGCCGGATTTCTGAAATGTTTTTTTATGGATCAAATTGGCATTTTGTATTCTAGTTTCCATCCAAACTTGTAAATGTGACCATTTCAATCAAAAATCCATTTTAATTGGCTAGTATATTGTTTCTTGTTTAACAAGTTTCCATTTCCATCTAAACAGGATGTATTATTATATACATGTTTTCTTATTGAACTCTTGATCACTGGAGAACATGTTGCAATGAAAAAAAAAATGTTCCAAATTTTGACAAAATGCAAGACCTATATGTGCAAATCTGACAACAGCAGCATTAGCTTTTTAGATGAATCTGTGAAAGTGAAAGGGCAAATACATGATACCTCAATCATGTGGTTTCATTCAGTGTTGTTTCAAGACCATAAAACTTTTATTCAAATATCTAATATTTCATATCTCTACAAAAAAGATTTGAAAAAATATATGCTCTGATTTTGTGGATTTCATTATTTTCATTGCAAAGTGAAAAGTTTAGGTAAGGTTGAAGAACGGTTTCAACATATATCAATGAATTTTTAATTTCTAAATTCGTTTTTTAATGAAAATGTTAGTTTGTTATGTATTTCTACACTAAATTTAGAGTTCACTATATGTCTGACCTCCATTTTGCATTGGTTGACCCAATGACATTTGCAAAACAATCATTTTTGAAATGTGTCTTCAAATAATTTCACTGACAAACAAACTTGAATAAAGATTCAATTGCTATGGAGGCGAAATTTTGGAACATTGTATTCCTTTGATATCATATGAGTTGGGAAATTTTAATATGCCAGAAGTACAAAAGTGGGTGGAAAATAGATGAAGTAATTTTTCACTATTTGGGCTATTATTTTCTTCAAATTGATCAAATTTCTGACTGCTTTTCTTACATCCAGCATTTAATGCTCTAGGTGTAAAAGACCAGAAAAATTTGAATAACTGGAAAAGGAGTCATTTCTTTATATTCTCACTGAAAGCAGTAAATTAATTGGATATTATTGTGAACTACTGTAAATGAATTTATTGTCATTGTTGATAACATACAATGGGATTTGTAGTACTGTATCATTCATTGTCATTTTGGTGGGGAATTCATTTCTTTGGGTTATACATTTCATTTTATTTGCACTATAATACTTCTTATTTTTGTATGAATCATTATTTATAAATGAATTAAACTTTGAATTTGTGACTTTCATTTGAAAGATAATACAGTTGACCTTTGTTTTTTTTGGATATGAACCATAAAGTTCTTATACTGAAAGTTTGTTCTAATACTAATTGTATCTGGAAAAGTTGGAAATAATGTGTTCTTTTGGGTTAATCAATTGTTATATACTATCATCATCTCAATAAATCATTTGTGTATACATTTATTTATGTAGAAAGAACATCATTTTGTCAAATTTCACAGAAGACAGAAAAAACTAATAAAAATGATTTAAAAGATAGTGTTTTATTGATGGTCAACTCTCTGTAAGAAACCTATTCCAGATTTCCTTATCCATCTTTATTTGATTTTTTTCAACCATGCACTCAAATCAGCTTGTATATCCATTGTCTCACAAAGACGCAAAGGCACAGTTTTTTCAGATGTGTCAAAAATTGGTTAAGTTATGTGATTAGCCAGTTTAAGGAAAACCACATATGGTAAGTCAATGGAATGTGTGATGCCAAAAAACTAGAGAATACCTGGACCTGGCCTCCAGTTATGGTCTACTGACCTTGAATCATTTGCTCTATATAAATGTTCATGTATTCCATGTTAATTTAAACATTTGCATTTTACTATCAAAATAACATGCATATTTCTATGTTAACAGTTTATTTGATTAACTGTTTCTGTATAGTTGAAAGTATTCTCATATACCTTTCATTAATTTAGCAGAACCTACCTATTGAGTAAATATTTTTAATTTGTTCTTGTCCTGAATAAACATGAAATATTTTGTCCTCTCGTCAAATATCAACCAATGTTGAAGTTGGACATACTGTTTTTTCGCTCCTTCTACATGTTGAAAATCATATTTCGTCAGTCCTCTTATAGGTTAAAATGGGTTCCAAATTCCTGATGAAAGTCAAATTCGGGAATGAAAACTCAGTTTACTTTAAAGGAATATGTCAACTTCGAAAATATCTAAACCAGCATAAAATGGGATATTTTAAACTCAGCAAGTGTCAAATATTTAGACCATTTACAGTAAATAATATCCCCCCCCCCCCCAAAAAAAAAAACCTCAAAAAATTACTCAACACTTTATTAAATATGGATACAGGTATTAAAATTCGATTATTTCTAAACCTAAATCTCAGAAAATTATTACAACCCCTCACCTACTAGTATCACTCGAAATTCTCATTTCAAAATATTGATTAAATACTGTGACAATTAATGTATTCTTCAAAGTTAACAGGCTTTACTACATTTTTCTGTCCAATTACATTTACCTATTGATTTTTAATTTCAAACAGACTGTAGGCTGTTGATGAAAGTTTTTAATGAATTTATGTAATTCGAAACCGAACAGAAGACTGATCTAAATTCTTTTACATTTTGCTTAGGTGCCATCTGGTCAACATGTTGAAGTCCGCTAACTGCAGTTTCGTTTATTCTCCAGAAAGATGATGTATGCATTTGTCCAAATGTCATTGATGTTTACTGATGAAAAACACGTTTAGGATTAAGGTTGAAATGCAGTATTTTATTATAAACCATATCGAAGTCAATGGGAGAGAACTTGTGAGGTCCACACACAACATCCACATTAACTTAAATCCTTGGTGAAGGATACTCATCTTTTATGGTCTTTCCATTTAATTTCCTGTAATCCACACAAGGCCGCGATGACGAGTCTTTTTTTTTGGACTTAGACATCGGGAGCATACCATGGACCACATGGACACTCTTTAATTTCTCTAATTATGCTTCATAAATGGTGGTACTGTTCTCTGTAGTTCTTCGATTTGTATTTTATCTTAAAATTGTTTAGAGTACATCCCCAATTTAGTTTTATCCTGGTTTTCCGTAACTATATACATATACCCCTTAGTATTGCATTAGCACAATGAGACAACTTTCTAAAAAAGTTCAAATTAAGTGAATGTAAGCAATTAAAGGCAACAATACGGCCTTGAACAACGAAGAAACAACATACCACATAATCGGCTGTAATAGACGGTGACATGAATAATTCAATTGAGAGCACTAAAGTCTCAATTTATAACAAAACAATTACGAAAAACAAATATGACAGACAAGAACCAACGACAACCACTGAACAACAGGGTCATGATTTGGGACAGGCACATATAGAGTGTTGCGGAGTTAAACTGATTGGCTGGCGCTCAAACCCAGTACAGTGTTTCAACAGAACAAACTATAAAAATCAGTTGAAAAGGGTTAAACTCGCCCGATTGATACAAAGCAGGGAAAAGCAAATTCACCAAAAAAAATCCGAGGAAAATTCAAAAAGGAAAGTCCCTTATCAAATGGCAATATCAAAAGCTCAAACACATCAAACGATTGGATAACAACTGTCATATTCCTGACTTGGTACAGGCATTTTCTGATGTAGCAAATGATGGATTAAAACTGGTTTTATAGCTGGCCAAACCTCTCACTTGTATGATAGTCGCATAAAAATATAACGAGCATCTACTGTACTTGATCGAGTGTCTATACTGTTTTCTGGAAATTATATGTTATTATCTAAAATAAAAAGTTTTCCAACCCCCGTGTCAAATAAAACACTCTTTAAAGTCTTTCCCCAATACATTTTATTTCTCCTCTACAACAATAATAGGTAAATTGACACAAAATTAAACAAAAGATCGAAGTCATAACTGCTGTTCTCAACATTTTCAAAATACATCTATTTGCGGTTTCGAATTTTGTTTCAGTCAGAGGTCCGCTATCGGGCAAATTGTTTCTGTTATAGCGGTTCTTCTATTCCTGTATCTAAAGGTCCCCCAACTTGACCGTCAAAAACCAAACCAGCTTTTCCATTTACTCCTGAACCTGAAAGAAAACTACATTATTCAGCTTGATGTCCGATTTACCTTTCTGATTGTCTTATCTATAGGTTGGCAATATTTTTCTCTAATTTACTTCCTTTAGATAAGATTTATAACTGTTTCAGACCATACGAGTATTTGGACCGTACGCGTACGGTCCGGACCGTATACGTATACTCGTACGGTCGGACCATACGCGTACGGTCGGACCGTATGAGTATACGCGTACGGTCCAGCTGACAATACATGTTTTGGGATCATATGGGTTAAATTCAAACAAACATTTATCAAAATCTTTATTTTTCGTTATATAAATTGTTATAATTACAGTTAGATGGATCATGGAAGTAATATTCAAATATTACTTCCATGGATGGATAAAGTGAATAAGTGAACAATTGAAATTAAATATTTGTTTATCCGATAATTTTATTTTGTTACTCAAGGTGACACTGGTTTCCACAGAGAACGTCATATTTTTTTTACATTAACATTTTTTGTTCATGCATGTTCCTTTGCATATGCATTTTTTTGTAAAGTTCCTAAATATTCTATAACTATTGTTCTCCCACCCTATGTTTACTTCAGATAGTTTCAATGAGCATACTGGGCTGCTATTAATGAATTACTGACATGCTAAATACAGGAGATTAACAGATTGAATAAGCGTGATTTTTTTAAAATAGTTATAATATGAAAAGTTTTTATTTCAATTACTATTGAACTTTTTATATTAATTTCAGATATAAGTTATGTTGATCTGCCATATACATTTGTATCAAATAAACTTGTACAACTTCTTAATATTAGTCAGACCGTACGCGTACGGTCCGACCGTATGCGTATTTCGAAAAAGTACACATACGGTCCAGACCGTACGCGTACGGTCCAAATACTCATACGGTCTGGAACATAACCACTTTGTTCTTTTAGTAAACGAAGACATCTGTTCTAGTCGACTTGTTGAACTTTTAGTTCGACTGTTTCAAGTGAGCCATTTAACTTCCATAAATGACCTAAAAGCAAATTTGACTTCTACTGGACATATTTGAAGTCTCCAGATACAATTTTGTTTACTTTTGCTATGCCGTTTCGACTTCGACTTCTGGACTTTTTCCGTCCATGAATATTTTTTGTGTTCTGGGTTCTTTTTTTTTTGTTAGTTATATCTTATTAGTATTGCGTTTATTCGGTTTTTTTTTATTTCTCGTCTACTAGTATACTGATATTTTATTGGTTGTCAAAAATCTCTGAACGAGTCTCATGGTGATGTTCCAAACCTTCCTGTAGCGATATAACATGTAAGAATATATCGATTACTCTATCCCAATTTGTTTGTACATCAGTTGTAGACCATGCATAAATGTATCTGCTTAGCCTTTTTGCGTTATCATGATCACCAACTCTTTCCTATCAAAATTCGAAATATTTTCAAAATACGCAGAACATCTGCCTTAATGTCTTTTCTTGTACCACTAAATTTTTGCTTTGCTGGTGTTTCAGAACGTCTTTCTTGTATGGATTTCTTTTCTCGTCTTTTTTATTAAGCCCACCAGGCTCTAAAGTACGGAACTGGTGGATCCAAATGTTTTCTCTTCTCCTTTTCGCCTAGGGTCTTACTCCGTGTTATCTTCTATGATTTGGAAACTAAGAAACATTAGCAAACCGATTATTGTTTAAGCGAAGATGTCTTGTGATGGGTAAGTTTTTGTTGGTTTTGTACAATGGTTGATGGTTATTTAGCTGAATATTAATTTTGTTCATTATTTCTCCCAAATTCTGAATGCCACAGGTGTGACATGAAATTACATAAATTGATTTTCTCCATGTTACTGTTGATATTTGTGCAGATTGTATAACTTTGTTTTGTAAAGGAGCTAATGAAAGAGCTGATGGTATTGGCAGCTTTATAACATAACCTCTTCCTTCTCACACGTTGTTTGCAGCAATGCGGAGGTGGAGTGGGTTGCTTAGTTTATGCTTAATTATGTGTCACAGGAGGTTTTCTGGAGGCCATTATGGATATATATATATTTGTATGTGTAAGATGCGAGTAGACAGCAAGTAAGAAACAAGTGGTCGAAGATTGAATTATGAATATTTCTTAAAGATATCATCGACATTTTGTCATTCGGCAATCGCAAGAATAAAACCAATAGTAACTATGTGTAAAATTAATAAAAAAGTGTAAAATTCACTTGGTTATTCGTGGTCACTTTATTTAATTAATCGTGTAACCTTGATAATCATATAACTTGATAACTATAATTAAAAAAAGTGTAAAATTTATTTGGTTATTCGTGGTCACTTTATTTAATTAATCGTGTAACCTTGATAATCATATAACTTGATAACTATAATTAAAAAAAGTGTAAAATTTATTTGGTTATTCGTGGTCACTTTATTTAATTAATCGTGTAACCTTGATAATCATATAACTTGATAACTATAATTAAAAAAGTGTAAAATGTTTTTGGTTATTCGTTGTCACTTTATTTAATTAATCGTGTAACCTTGATAATTATATAACTTGATAACAAAAGAATCATTTTTATAAACCCCTTTTATGATGATAAGGTTAACATTTTAACTTTTATAATGTTTTTATACGACCGCAAAAATTTTAATTTTTCGTCGTATATTGCTATCACGTTGGCGTCGTCGTCGTCGTCGTCGTCGTCGTCCGAATACTTTTAGTTTTCGCACTCTAACTTTAGTAAAAGTGAATAAAAATCTATGAAATTTTAACACAAGGTTTATGACCACAAAAGGAAGGTTGGGATTGGTTTTGGGAGTTTTGATCCCAACATTTTAGGAATTAGGGGCCAAAAAGGACCCAAATAAGCATTTTCTTGGTTTCCGCACTATAACTTTAGTTTAAGTAAATAGAAATTTATGAAATTTTGACACAAGGTTTATGACCACAAAAGGAAGGTTGGGATTGATTTTGGGAGTTTTGGTTCCAACAGTTTAGGAATTAGGGGCCAAAAAAGGGCCCAAATAAGCATTATTCTTGGTTTTCGCACAATAACTTTAGTATAAGTAAATAGAAATCAATGAAATTTAAACACAAGGTTTATGACCACAAAAGGAAGGTTGGGATTGATTTTGGGAGTTGAGGTCCGAACAGTTTAGGAATTAGGGGCCAAAAAGGGGCCCAAATAAGCATTTTTCTTGGTTTTTGCACCATAACTTTAGTATAAGTAAATAGAAATCTATGAAATTTAAACACGAGGTTTATGACCATAAAATTTTTGGTCCCGTTTTCAAATTGGTCTACATTAAGGTCCAAAGGGTCCAAAATTAAACTTTGTTTGATTTTGACAAAAATTGAATCCTTGGGGTTCTTTGATATGCTGAATCTAAAAATGTACTTAGATTTTTGATTATTGGCCCAGTTTTCAAGTTGGTCCAAATCGGGGTCCAAAATTAAACTTTGTTTGATTTCATCAAAAATTGAATAATTGGGGTTCTTTGATATGCCGGTTCTAACTGTGTATGTAGATTCTTAATTTTTGGTCTCGTTTTCAAATTGGTCAATATAAAGGTCCAAAGGGTCCAAAATTAAACTTACCTTGATTTTAACAAAAGTTGAATTCTTGGGCTTCTTTGATATGCTGAATCTAAACATGTACTTAGATTTTTGATTATGGGCCCAGTTTTCAAGTTGGTCCAAATCAGGATCCAAAATTATTATATTAAGTATTGTGCAATAGCAAGAAATTTTCAATTGCAGAGTATTCAGCAATAGCAAGAAATCTTTAATTGCACAGTATTGTGCAATAGCAAGAAATTTTCAATTAGACAGTATTGAGCAACAGCAAGAAATCTTCAATTGCACAGTATTGTGCAATAGCAAATATTTTCAATTGCACAGTATTGCGCAATAGCAAGAAATATCTAATTGCACAATATTGTGCAATAGCAAGAAATTTTCAATTGATTGGAGTTATCTTTCTTTGTCCAGAATAGTAGTTGAATCAACTTAAATCATTGTTTTATACAATATACAATGTATATTCACTTTTACTACCAACTGATAAATTAAAACAATCTTTACCATTCAGTGATAACAAGCACTTGTTTTACATTTTAATATTTTATGATGTATTTAAATGAGTAGTTATTGCTATTTCTTCATTTTTTTTGAGAGGATTAATATTCAACAGCATAGTGAATTGCTCAAAGGCAAAACAAAACATTTTAATTTCATTAGACCACATTCATTCTGTGTCAGAACCTTATGCTGTGTCAACTATTTAATCACAGTCCAAATTTAGAGCTGAATCCAGCTTGAAAGTTGTGTCCATACTTGCCCCAACCGTTCAGGGTTCAACCTCTGCGGTCGTATAAAGCTGCGCCCTGCGGAGCATCTGGTTGCGTATGGTAGAATCGTATGAATATGTCTGCATGTCTGCACATACTGTCATTATCATACGCTACGCGTATTATCCAAATACTCGTATGGTACGGAACATATTCACTGTCCCTAAATTTGTGAAACAGCGTTAAATGTTAATCAAATATCTGTTCGTAAATAAAGGCAACAGTAGTATACCGCTGTTCAAAACTCATAAATCTATGGACAAAAAAAAAATCGGGGTAACAAACTAAAACTGAGGGAAACGCATTAAATATTAGAGGAGAACAACGACACAACATTAAAATGTAACACACACAGCAACGGACTATGCATTAGAAAACATCCGATGAGAATGTAAATACGTTTTTACGAACGAGAGCTTGTGTAGTGGGTGGTGCTATAAGCACTGCTATATAACAAAGGTCATTTTGTATGTATTAATGTTATTGTAATTTCAATATCATTCATCGAATGTTAATTTCGGGATATTCGTTAACAATCTCTATACTAGGCTGACATGTTAACTTTGGCATAACCTTCGAAACTATAATGCATTTATATAATCAAGTAACACGACCTCATTTTAATAAGAATAACATACATTAACATTTTCTTCTGCTGTAAATTTGGTTTCATTAGTATCATCGATGGCATGTAATGTAAAAAATGTTTCATCGAAATACATAGAACCAGAGAGATATAACACTTGTGTCTCTAGTAGTACATATATTATTAGTAAAGCTCTATGGTAGAACTTAAAATAACATAACTAACCCAATCCCTAGGTCGACAAGGGAATACGAACATGGTCACTCTTGGTCTTCTTCCCACTTGCAGTAAAACTCTTGCAAAAGTGGGCATCTCTTTGGTTTGTGTAGGATGTATACATTCGCAGATACGTTCGGTCAGAATAAAGAACTTTGAAGGATCTGTAGGTGGCCTATTACATGGCTTTTTTTATCGAGCTTGCTAAATTTATGCGCAATAGCGTGTTAAAGTTTGTTACACATCAATATCTTTGTCAAACCTTCAGAGATGTTTATGGAACTTAGAAAGTAGCTTTTTAACAATGCAAAGATAATGTCTATCGCAAACTTTTGAAAATATATTTTGCATCATAATGTCAATCTGACCATGACCTCATTTTTATGGTTAATTGCAGTTAGTCAATTTTATGTTTTCCTGATAAAGTTTGTTTCTTAGATACTAGATGTAATAGGTCAACTAGTTTTAAAGCAAGTAACTGTTGTATGGTGTACATGTCTATCTGGCAGGGTTCATCTGACCTTGACCACATTTTCATAATAATAATAATAATAATAATAAGTTTGTTTCTTAAATGTGCAATAGGTCAACTTTATTTATTTGAAGCATATTTGCTTTATGGAACAAGTGTAAGGTTTACATGTATTTTCAGTTCGATTTGTCTGACCGTGATCTCATTTTCTTGGATCATGTTAAGTGTATGTGATAGTTCTAATTAAGTTTTATATATAAGACTATCAACATAAGATCAATGGTAAGTAAGATCATGAAAACTATTAACACCATGCATGATAACAAAACTGGGCTAATAACATCTGCTATTGATGTGGGGCCAATACTTTATCTAAAGTTTACACAAATATGCATGTACAGTAGTTGTCGTTTGTTTATGTAATTTATACGTGTTTCTCGTTTCTCGTTTTTGTCGAGCCTGCAACTTTTGTTGCAGAAAGCTCGACATAGGGATAGTGATCCGGCGGCGGCGGCTACGGCGGCGGCGGCGGCGGTGTTAGCTCACTTCTTAAAAGCTATATATTTTAGAAGGTGGAAGACCTGGATGCTTCATATTTTGTATATAGATGCCTCATGTTACGAAGTTTCCGTCAGTCACATGTCCATTGTCCTTGACCTCATTTTCATGGTTCAGTGACCACTTGAAAAAAAAGTTAATATTTTTTGTAATGTTAAATTCTCTCTTACTGTAAGTAATAGGATAACTATATTTAGTATGTGCGTACCTTGCAAGGTCTTCATGCCCGTCAGACAGTTTTCACTTGACCTCAACCTCATTTCATGGATCAGTGAACAAGGTTAAGTTTTGGTGGTCAAGTCCATATCTCAGATACTATAAGCAATAGGTCTAGTATATTCGGTGTATGGAAGGACTGTAAGGTGTACATGTCCAACTGGCAGGTGTCATCTGACCTTGACCTCATTTTCATGGTTCAGTGGTTATAGTTAAGTTTTTGTGTTTTGGTCTGTTTTTCTCATACTTTATGCAATAGGTTTACTATATTTGTTGTATGGAATGATTGTAAGGTGTACATGTCCAACTGGCAGGTGTCATCTGACCCTGACCTCATTTTCATGGTTCAGTGGTTATAGTTAAGTTTTTGTGTTTTGGTCTGTTTTTCTCATACTTTATGCAATAGGTTTACTATATTTGTTGTATGGAATGATTGTAAGGTGTACATGTCCAACTGGCAGGTGTCATCTGACCTTGGCCTCATTTTCATGGTTCAGTGGTTATAGTTAAGTTTTTGTGTTTTGGTCTGTTTTTCTCATACTTTATGCAATAGGTTTACTATATTTGTTGTATGGAATGATTGTAAGGTGTACATGTCTAGCGGGCAGATGTCATCTGACCTTGACCTCATTTTCATGGTTCAGTGGTCAAAGTTAAGTTTTTGAGTTTTGGTCTTTTTATCTAATACTATATCTCATAGGTCAACTATATTTGGTGTAGGGAAATATTTTATGATCTATATGTCAGTGGTACAGGTTTTATTTGACCTTGACCTGGTTTTCACGGTTCATTGCTCAGTGTTAAGTTTTTGTGTTTTGGTCTATTTTCTTAAACTATAAGCAATAGGTCAACTATAGTTGTTGTATGGAAGCATTGTTAGCTGTACATGTCTGCCTGGCATATGGTTCAACTGACCTTGACCTCATTTTCATTGTTCAGTTAAGTTTATGTGACAGTCGTAATAAAGCTTTATATTTAGGAGTATCAACATAATATCAATGATTAGTAAAGAAGGCGAGACATTTCAGTGTGTGCACTCTTGTTTATATAGATTGGACCGTTGGTTTTCCCGTTTGAATGGTTTTACACTAGTAATTTTGGGGGCCTTTATAGCTTGTTGTTCGGTGAGAGCCAAGGCTCCGTGTTGAAGGGCGTTCATTGACCTATCACGGTTTACTTTTATAAATTGTTATTTGGATGGAGAGTTGTCTCATTGGCACTCATACCACATCGTCCTATATCTATTTACTCAGTATTGTTCAAAATCCAGGCTGTTTGAAAAACGTTGATGTATTTGGATAACTTAAGGCATTTATAACCTGGCCACATCTGGAACCAATAAATTAATTAAAAAAAAGCTGCTTATCATGTTACGGATGTGTTAGATTTTGGGACATTGACGCAATAGCGTACGTAAAATATTCACCCAGTAGGTAAAATTGGTCATAAAAGTACTTTATGGGCAGGAACAACAGCGATATATTATCACTCATTAAAAAGATTGCGGAACTATGTAAAAGAAAAGATTTGTTAATTATTAAATTATCGTTGACAGCTTATCAGTGTGACTTAGTGCGATTCTGTGGTCGTAAAAGAGATACCGGTACACCAGGCAAGTGTTTTTATCGAGATAGGTTGACGCATATACCTGTTGTGTATAACCTTAGCGCAGTCTTTTACCAATGAATGAAAACAAACGGATGGATGCAACAACATAAGGACCAGAGTGTGTATGCTACTGCTGACTATGCGGCATGTGGGTGTTGCTCCTAGTTGAATGCCGTAAGCTGACCTATAGTTGGTGTATATGTCATTTGGTTTTTGTTGGAGAGTTGTCTCATTAGCAATCACTCCACATCTTCTTATTTTTATACACAACCTTTTGAAAAGGATGTGCGACAATATTTTGATTGCCTATATGTTCGGTCTGGGACCTATTAAATGCAATAAGAGGTCCAAGCCTCGGATGAATATCTTTTGCAAGCTCCTACTTTCGTTTCCGAACTTGCTGACTGGGCTAATTTGATCCAACATTTACCACAGTCTTCATTCGGGTATGTAGTAATATGTAATCCGACGATCCCGTTCGCCAACGTACATGGCCGCCAAGCTTAAGCATGTAGCCTGGCAGGTACAAAAATGTCCAAAATGTCAAGATAAAAGTAACCCTACAAGATAGTCATACGACTCTTAATTGGCGTTGGCCTTTGCTTTTCCATATTTTTTTTTGTAGTATGGCCTTTCTCTTTTAAGTACAAACAATGTATATTCGATAGAGAGAAGAGGTTAAAACGGTCACATAATCAGCTGTACATATGATCTACAAAAGATAAAACTGACATCGTACTATTAGTTAATAATTACATTACATGTATGTTTCAAAAGAATCTGCTATTTTGATTGGATAACAATGCTTGTGCGTCATACTAAAATTCACCTTCATATCCCAATGAAGTTTAATATTCATGATGACACGTGCTATCACAAAAAAGTCCATAAATAAATGATAAAAATCTATTTTTCATTATCTTAGCGAAAAATGTAATTACCAGTATTGAATGCTTCTTTTAGTAATTTTATATGGTTGTAAAAGAGTTGAACGTGCGCTCATTTTTAGAATGAAGCACTTCCGCTTCATACAAAATATACTTCAGTCAACGTTTTTACACCCCAATGAATTTACAAAAAGAAACATTGAATTCTTAAGTAAAAAAAAAATAATACAAATCCTAGGTACATTATTTAAAGTATTTTATTGTCACATAGCGCTTCCAGTCCATCATCCATATAAAACTGACATGGCTTTAACGGATACGAGCAATACATCAAATAAGAAATCAATGGTCGTAGATTGAACTGTAGATATTTCTTGAAGATATTCTCGCAAGTTTAAAAAGTGTCCTTCGTATTTTTAAAGGACAAACCGACTTTGTCTATGTATTAAAGTGATAATCTCTGATTTCGTTATACTAAGACGAGCTTCGACGCAAGTTCCGATAGATCTATATTTTAATTGGGTATAACGAAATGAGAGACCTATATTTTGATTAGATTGCAAGTTTATACGATAGATCTGTATTTTAATTAGATTGCAAGTTACGATCGTCGGATAGATCTATATTTTAATTATATTGCAAGTTACGATGGATCTATATTTCAATTAGATTGACAAAGTATTAACTATAATCTAAAAAAATTCATTTGCTTATTCATGTCTTTTAAAATTAGTAATGTAGCAATAATAAACATATGATTCAATGACTAAAAAAATCGTTTTATTATCCGTTTTTGATTACAATTCGATGGTTAACGTTTAAAAAAAAAGATAAGTTGACCTTACACGTATGGCTGTACCGTATGAAGATCATAATCCCATACAGTATATACAAAATGTTGAGTAAACTTGCTGACAGATAAATAATATGTTTGAAAAAAATAACATCTTCGCACGATTATTACACATGCATGTCTTATGTATATCTCTAGATTCGCTTTACGTGACAAGGCAACGCCTAGACTAATGAAATTGTATTTTGTAAATAGTGCGTGTGGTCGAATGGTCTAGAGCACTGGACATGAGGCTTAGAGATTGGTGCTACAGTGTATCAAATGTGTGTGTCCAGATACTGTTGAAAGGCAAAAATAATTTAATTCTTAAACTGTTGGGTTACATTTTCACACTTGTATAATATGACCGCGATAGAATGAGTCGAACAGTTCTCATATGACCATTACCATACATGTATTGTCCAAAATTAATTATAGTATGACCTGGAACATATTCGCAGTCCCTAAATTTGAGAAATATGATAGTGTAAAATGTTATAAAAATATATGGTCATAAATAAGTATACAGACAAGGACAATATCTCAATCAGCGAGTGGTGCTAAGCAGTGCTGCTACATGACATACGACATGCATCTGTTCGTAAATACGTGTACATGGACAATATATCAAGCAGTCTGTGGTGTAAATAAGCAGTACTGCTACGTGATATACGTCATGTATTAAATGATTACTGAAATTCTGCATCAGATTACTAGTTAATATGATCACATTGGATTAGAACATATACAGTCCTGACACGTATCACATTTTTTTTGCGTTTGCAAAGTGTAATTCTCAATAGAAAAATTTATTCCTGTATTTATATGAACAAGAAAAATGATGTCATTTGACCTTGGAATTACATTGTCTCTTGTCTCATATTAATGTGTATCTGAGATAGAAGGCAATGAATGTTTAAATGGCTCGTTGAAAAATACCCCCCCCCCCCTCCCCCCAAAAAAAGTGCGTAGAACCAGAGACAAATAATACGTGTGCCACTAGTAGAACTATAGATGTATAATTGTAGCTCTTCATTAGAACTTAAACGAGGATAACCAAAATCCAAGAATGACAGGTGGAGTAAAACTTGGTCACTCTTGGTTTTCTTCTGACTGACAATAAAACCCTTGTCACTTGACAAAATGGGGCGTTCGTTCGGTGGTGCAGGATGTTTATATTCGCAGTAACATCCGGTCAGAATTAGATTGAATATGATGTTTGTGTAGAAAGCGTGCCAATTTAAGATCCTTACGGATCAAGTCTGTATGTGACCTGTTTAAATGTCGGTCGCTATAAATATCCAGTTTACTATCTTTTTCCAGAGGCAGTCCCAATTTCCAATGTATCCCGGTCGACCCCAATAACAGGACCTACCTATTGTATTATTGGTAATCTGTTTTCGTCCGAAACATGCATGAAATAGAATAGAAATATTTGACACTGGATGTAAGGATAAAGTTGGACGCATACACCCGTTGGGTAACACCTATATGTGTTTACCAAGTGTATTCCGGGTATCTATAATGAGTTTATTTATCAACAAGGTTTGAAACCAAACAGATTGATGCAGCAGTAATAGGACCAGCTTATGACTGTTACAACCCTTTAAATAAGATGTGCGACAATATGATGTTTGTTTAAGAATTCGCCGTGGACCTATTAAATGATTTGATATATCCTAGCCTTGGTTAAGTTGAATTCTTTCGCAAGATCAAATTTTGCATTAAGTTGACCATAGTCATCCTTGGGATATGAAGAATGGATAGTGATGCAGCAAATAAAAGAACCAGATTATGTATGTTACAAACTTTTAATAAGATGTTTTACAATAGGATTGTTGAATTCGACCTGGATCTATTAAATGAATTAGAATGTCCAAGCCTCGGTTCAGTTGAATACCTTTCGCAAGTTCCTATTTTCGCATTAAGTAGGATATAGTCATTTTGGGGTATGAAATATTTTAAAGAGTCCAGCAAGGCTAGACATGTAGCCTGATAGGTGCAGAAAAGTTCAAAATGTCAAATTTCAACTTTACAAAATTTTCTGACGACTCTTAAGTGTAGTTGTTGTCCTTTGTTTTTCCATTTTGTTTTCGGCGTTTACATTTTAAGGGCATACGATACAGATACATGGGAGGTAATGAAAGTAAAATCACAAAAATGACAAATGCTAACGTAAAATGTATTTTTTTCGCGACGTCAAACTTCGACATATCGGGAAAAGATGCATATTTTGACAGGGTGTTTTTTATGATTTAAACTGATTTAACTTGAAATCGAGTACATGGACTCTTCCTTTTTTAATGGCATTATGTTTGATTACGTATGAAGTTTATTTGTATTAATTTTAACTTGGTGAAAAACTCAGCGATGATGTTTTTTTTTAAATTCGATAACCATACCGCATATAATGGCGGCCCCCTTAAATCTTGAAACTTTGCTTAAAATTATTCTTTTGCAAAGGTTTATCGTTCATATTTAAGAGCATAATAATGTAAAAACAAATCAGAATGATTTACAAGAAACCACTTGTTTTTATCTTTTTGAAATGTCGATCCCCGGATGTGTATCAAGTTTACCATCGTTTTCAAGTGGTAGTACGAATTATCCCGGTCGCCCCAATAACAGAATGAACATATTGTATGTATTGGTATTTTTTTTCGTTCTAAACATGCATGAAATATAAAAAAGATATTTGATAGTACTTTATCTCAATCTTATACATCTACAGCATTGTTCAGAATCCAGTTGGTTTCAAAAACGTTGATGTTTTGGATTAGCATGTATTTTCTGTACATCTGGGACCAATAGAAACATAAAGAATCACATTTCCTGTCACGGGGGTGCTATATTTTGAGACATTGACGCACTAACTTACGTAACCTAATGGCCCAGGAGGTAATATTGGTCTGACGAAAGGTACATTACTTGCAAGAACTTTACCGATTTATTATCGCTTATTAAAGGATCTGGTTTTGATAATTACATTAGCGTTGGTAGTTTATAAGTGTGATTACCGCATACATCCGTTGGGTAATACCTATATTTGTTTACCAATTGCATTCCTGGTATCTATGATGAATTTATTTATCAACAAGCTTTGAAACCAAACAGAATGATGCAGCAGTAATAGGACCAGCTTCTGAAAGTTACAACCCTTTGAATAAGATGTGCGACAATATGATGTTTGTATAAGAATTCGGCATGGACCTATTAAATGATTTGATATATCCTAGCCTCGGTTAAGTTGAATTCTTTCGCAAGATCATATTTTCGCATTAAGTTGACCATAGTCATCCTCTGGGTATGAAGTATTGATAGTGATGCAGCAAATAATAGAACCAGATTAGTAATGTTGCAATCTTTTTAAAAAGAGTTTTTACAATAGGATTGTTGTCTAAGAATTCGGTCTGGATTTATTAAATGAATTAGAATGTCAAAGCCTCGGTTCAGTTGAATACATTTCGCAAGTTCCTATTTTTCGCATTTAGTTGGATATAGTCATTTTGGGGTGTGAAGTATTTTAAATAGTCCAGCAAGGCTAGACATGTAGCCTGGCAGGTGCAGAAATGTTCAAAATGTCAATTTACAACTTCACGTACAAAATTTTCGGACGACTCTTAAGTGTAGTTGTTGTCCTTTGTTTTTCCATTTTGTTTTCGGTTATTACATTTTAAGGGCATGCGATACAGCTACATGGGAGGTAATGACAAATGCTAACGTAAAATGTATTTTTATCGCGACGTCAAACTTTGACATATCTTGAAAAGATGCATATTTTGACAGTTTTTTTTATGATTTATACTGATTTAACTTGAAATCGAGTACATGCACCCTTCTTTTATTAAATGGCATTAGTTTTGATTACGTATGAAGTTTATTTGTATTCATTTTAACTTGATGAAAAAGTCAGCGATGATGGGTTTACTTTTTAATTCGATAACCATACCGCATAAAATGCCGGTTTTTTATCCCTAAAATCTTGAAACTTTGCTTAAAATTAGACTTTTGCAAAGAATTGTCGTACATATTAAGAGTATATTGATGTTAAAAAAACATTCAGAATGATTAACAAGAAACCGTTTGAAATGTCTGTCCCATTATATATCCAGTTTACCATCTTTTTCCACTGGCAGTCCTAATTTGCAGTTTATACAGGTCGACCCCAATAACACTGCCTATTGTTTGTTTTGTTAATTTGTTTTCGTCCTAAACATGCAAGATATATAATATAGATATTTGACGTTTGATGTTTAGCAACCAACAATTAATCAATCGAAACAATTATCAAAAGGCACTCTTCCGATTGGCAATGTATGTGTTAGGACAGACAGCATCTACATATTTATTAATGATTATAACACCATGCGCGACAAAAAAAAATGGTCGAATGTCATCAGCTTTTGATGTGGTGTCGATACTATATGTAAAGCCTATACATCTACAACATTGTTAGAATCCAGCTGGTTTCAAAAACGTTGATGTTTTGGATAACTTTAGCATTTATATTATGTTAACATCTGGGACCAATTGAAAAATAAAGAATCGCTTTTAATGTCACGGGGTGCTAGAGTTTGAGACATTGATGCAATAACTTACGTGATACGATGATCAAGGAGGTAATATTTGTCTGTCCGAGAAAGTACATTATTGGAAGAAACTTCACTGATTTATTATCACTTATTAAAAGATTTTGTTTTTAATTATTACATTAATTTAGCATTGATCGTTTACAAGTGTGACTAACTGCGATTCCAATTTCGTTTTGACACAAACAAGAGATACTCCATGCACGTGTTTTTAACGAGATAGATTGACGCAAACCTTCGTTGGAAAACACCTATATTTGTGTTCCAGGTGCATTCCTGGTGTCTATGATGAGTTTATTTATCAAGAAGGTTTCAAATCAAATGGATTGATGCAGCAATAATAGGACCAGCTTATGTATGTTACAACCCTTTAAAAATATGTGCGGCAATAGCATTGTTGTCTAAGGATTCGTACTGGGCCCAATAAATGAACTAGTATTTCTAAGCCTCGGTTCAGTTGAATACCTTTCGCAAGTTCATATTTTCGTATTTAGTTGACCATAGTATTGATAGTCCTTTAAGGCTAAACATGTAACCTGGCAAGTGCAGAAATGTTCAAAATGTCAATTTACAGCTTCACTTACAAAATAGTCGGACGAACTAAGTGTGGTTGTTGTCATTTGTTTATCTATTTTGTTTTCGATTTTGGCTATTATATTTTAAGGGCATGCGATACAGTTACAGGGGAGGAAATGAACAATTGCTAACGTAAAATGTATTGTTTCGTGACGTCAAACTGTGACATATCGATAAAAGATACATATTTCGACTGGTTTTTTTTATGATTTAAACTGATTTAATTTGAAAACGAGTACAACGACCCCTTTTTTATTTAAAAGTTATCGGGTTTGAATACTTATGAATATTATTTGTACCAATTTTAATGAAAAAGTCAACGATAAGAGCATAATGATGTAAAGAAGATTTTCTAAATGTTTTAAAAGAAACCGCTTATGTTTATCTTTTGAAATGTCTGTCCAAATATATATCCAGTTTACCATATGTGTTCAGTGGCAGTCCCAATTTCCCGTTTTTCCCGGTAGACACGATAACAGAATGTACCCATTGTATGTATTGTTAATTTGTTTTCCACCTAAACATGCATGAAATATAATATAGATATTTTACACTGGATGTTAAGCAAGCAACACTCAATCAATCGAATCAAATAATTATGATAAAGCAATCTTTCGATTGGAAATTTATTTGTAATGACCGACAGCAATAAACTACTTATTATGAATAATTACACCATGCGTGACAACAACACTGGGCTAAAACTTATAATATATCTATACAGTATTGTTCAAAATCGAGTTCGTTTCAAAAACGTTGATGTTTTGGATAATTTCAACATAGACTTATATATATTCTGTTTACATCCGGGACCAATAAATATATACATAAGGAGTCCCTTTTATTAATGTCACGGGGGTGCTATATTTTGATTCATTGACGCAATAGCGTACGTAGGATAATGACCAAGGAGGTAATATTGGTGTGACCGAGACAGTTCAATATTTGCAGGAACTTTACCAATGTATTATCACTTATTAAAAGAATTTTGTTAATTATTACATAAGCGTTAATAGACTTGTTTACAAGTGTGACTAACTGCGATTCCAATGTCGTGTTAAAACTAACAAGAGATGCTTCGGGCAGGTGTTATTTAACGAGATAGATTGACCCATACACCCTTTAGGTAACACCTATGTGTGTTCCAAGTACATTCCTACTGGTATCCATTGGTGAGTTAATTTATCGACAAGGTTTGAAAACAATACATCTTTGTATGAATGCTGTACAAGCCCTTGGATAAATTCTGCTTCATAGGAATACAAAATAAGATCTGCAAGTATAGGAGCGCAATTAGTACTCATTGGGATTCCAATAGTCTGTTGGAAGACCAAACCTCCAAATTCAACAAATATGTTGTCAATTAAAAAAGTCGAGCATGGCAGTGATATCCTCTTCTGAATATTTTTTGCTTGACTCTGTATGATTTTTCACAAAGTAAGCTGAATTCCTGCCCAAAACTAGATATTTAAAATGTCTAGTGCCCTTTTTGTTAAAGAAACATAAGCTGACGAGTTCTTTTAGACGAGCTTTAATTAGTAAAGCTTTATACTATTATTTAGGACTATCAACATACTATCAATGATTAGTAAAGAAGGCGAGACATTTCAGCATGTGCACTCTTGAACTATTTTGTTTCTGATTCTGGCTTTTAATTTTAAGAGCATACTGTACAGTTACAGGGGATGTAATGTCATGATAACGTAAAACGTTGTTGTTTTTTTTGCAACATCAAACTGTTACATAACGGGCAAGGATGCATTTTTCTACTGATTTATAAATAAATTTGATTTAACTTGAGAACGAGTATATGGACCCCTTTTTTATACTGGCATTAGAATCCTCAATGCTCTTCCACTTTGTACTTGTTTGGCTTTATGAATATTTTGATATGAGCGTCACTTATGAGTCTTATGTAGACGAAACGCGCGTCTGGCGTACTAAATTATAATCCTGGTACCTTTAACTATTAGTATAAGTTTGATTACGTATGAAGATCATTTGTACCGATTTCAATGGAAAAAGTCAATAGGTCAACAATATTTGTTGTAAGGAAGGATTGTAAGCTGTATATGTCTATCTGGCAGGCAGCATCTAACCTTGACCTCATTTGTTGGTGATTTATTGGTCAATTTCAGGTTTTCATGGTTAGTTCTACTATAATCAATGCATAGAATGATTGTAAGGTGTTCATGTCTGCCTGGCATGGTTAATCTAACTGTGACCTCATGTTCGTGGTTCAATTGTCAATGTTTAGTTTTCTTTGTTAAGTCTGTTTCTTAGAAACTATAAGCAATAGAGTTAAGGTGTACATTTACTTCTCGTTTGGTTTATCTGACCTTGACCTATTTTTTTGGACGATGTTAAATTTATGTGATAGTTGTTGTAAAGCTTTATATTTAGGACTATTAACATTATATCAATGGTTATTAAAGAAGGCAAGACATTCAGCGTGTGCACTCTTATTTTTAAATTCGATGAATATACCACAAAAAATGCCATTTTTTCCCGAAACCTTGAAACTTTCTTAAAAATCATTATTCCAAAGAATTGATGTACATATTAAGTGGATATTGATGTAAAGAAGATTTTTATAATGCTTTTTAAATATGTAGTAATAAACATATGATTCAATAACTACATATATAATATATGTATATAGTAAAAGATTTTGAAAAAAAATACTACATATACAAAACTTTGGTACCATATTGTCAACATAGTACTTCCATGACCGTACTATAACCATTATTTATTGCAAGATCAGTGATTCCATACCGAGTTTCAACTTAAAATGTTACGAACAAAGGAGGGAGGATGGGGTTCTGGAACAATGTAGAAATTTCAATTTTTGTTTTAAAGAAGTATCTAATTGTCTCGCCTCGACGAAGTCTAAAAAGCGAGACTGAACCATGATGTTCCCGGTGGTGGAGGCGTCAACATGTATTAAATTATGATTTAGTCAGTTTATGGGGAGCCATTTGTGGAAGGTCAATAGTGTGAAGTTGTATTTGCATTGAAACATCTCATTTTCTTTGAGATTGACTCCGCCACACTCTATACATGCATGTTCTGAACTTCGAATGTCCGTATGTGGTCTGTATTTGATATTTTATATTTCTTTCCCTATTCAGCTAACCCTAGCATCTTTTTCCATTGGCAGTCCAGATTTCCGGTTTATCCCAGTCGTGCTTCTAAAAATACATTTCCAAGAAGGGTTCAACAACAATTTCAGTTCCCCATAGGCTATTATTGGGCCTTCTGTAAGTCAGGGGAATGTACATAAAAAAATTGTAAACTTAAACACGAGTGTGTCCATTGCAGCAATAAACATTGTTCCCTCATGTGTACAAATCTTAACAGCACCAGAGAAAATTCAGTTGTAGTATAATCGAGAATTGAAAAAGAAGTCAAGTTGGGCCGTTTTATAGGTCCCTTCAAAAATGCACCTTCCCCTTATTTTGTTTGTTCGCCTTTAGGGTTAGTTCCAAAGAAAGAGCCAAACTTATTTAGTTTAATTCATAATTTTTCCTTCCTTAAAGGAAATTCAGTTAATTGAGGTATTGAGGTATTTGAGGTATTTCTCCAGAATTTTCAGCACTGCAATACCAAAATATTGAGACAGATATAGAATTAGTACAGTTGTATGGTTCACGGTGCATAATGGTTAAAAGTGACATTAAAGACGCATTTTGCTTAATTCCTATTTCGGAAACGGATTATCATTTATTAGAATATCAGTGGGATAGTAAATTTTATTATGACGCATCTTCATCCTGTCAGTTACTTGAAGCTTTTTCAAAAGCACTTCAATGGATTTTAAATGAGAAATTTCACATTCATTGAGTATCTCACTTACTTGATGACTTTTTTTTCTATGTAGGAAAAGTCTGGTACTAATAATTGCTTTACAGCATTGCACACTTTAATGAGTCGTGCTGAGAAAGCGGAGACTCCCATCAAAATGGGGGGGGGGGGGGGGGGGCAGAACTCCCAACAACCTGTCTTGTAATATATGGGATTGAAATTGATTCCGTACAGATGGTTGCTTGTTTACCTGAGGATAAAAATCAAAACATTTCACTATTACTCAATAAATACAAATGTAAACGAAGTGTTACTTAAGAATAGCTACAGCCAGTATTAGGTCCTTTGAATTTTGCGTGTGGGGTCATTATTCCAGGTAGAGCTTTCTTTGATTTGACTATAGGTCATTCATCGCGTATGATTTTTTTTAGGTATTTTAAAATGCATTGACGCAATAACGTACGTAACGTCTGACCGGTTTCAATACCTCCTTGGTTCGACCACGGAAGTAACACCTTGGCAGGACTTTCAGCGATTTGTAACTTATTAATAACCCAAGGAGCTCTGTACAAATTTTTAATTATTGCGTGAACCCCTGAGGGTTCACGCATACTTATTAGTTAGAAATATGGTCTATGGAGGAATATTCGGAAACTTTCTTTTTGTTCATGCGGAACATTTTTTCTTCTTATCTGTATTAGCATCCTGCAATTAAAAGCACCTCCATACGGGGTATTCAATATATTTAAAACATGGCAATAAAGAACTTTACATTGATTGCTTACTCACTTATATACTGGCGTATATACTAAATTTAGTCCTGGTATCTATGATGAGTTTATTTATATGCTATATGATAATAAAATATATAGTTGAAAATCTATATAGAAAAAAACGAAATAACTATCCATACGTATATTTTTTAAAGAATAATAATGATTCAAAACATGGACAAATGTACATCAGTCTTCCAAACATTCATAAAATTCATTTAGAAATAATTAATGAGACATTGCGAACTGGTCAACTAGTATGATGCAATGTACATTAATTAATGTTCCTTACGACCGATCATCAATAGGTGTTACTCTCCCACGAGATGGATTGAGATTGAGAAATTATTTGAGCTAATATAAAACCATTATTGAAGAGGCATAAATTTAGAATTAAATTCTAGATACAATGGATTTCATTATTTCATTAATAAAATACAGTTCACACAAATTAAAAAGGGAATTCTTTTTTATTGCCTTTGATGTAACCAAGGACGTATAACTAACTAACTAATATACGTCCTTGATGTAACGTACAATGTAAATGTACACAAATATGATCATTGTTAATTTAAAAGAAACGGTTATCAATGCAGTAGAATTAATTGATGCACAAGAATATCCTTTAAAGAGTCCCAACAAAAAAGGTTTAACTGCATTTGTTAAATTATTTCTATGAAACAATGAAGATCAATGAATTTGGGTTTAATGGACAGTTATACAAACAAGTTATAGGAGCGCCCATTGGTGGTATATTTTCACCACTATGCACATACATGTATACGCATCAAATTAATGGCATTTTTTTTTTATGCCAAACAACAATAATAAGCAAACAAATAAAAAACAGGCTCCTGATTTCGGACAGGTATATTAAGTATACATGTATAAGCAGCAAATTAAATGTATTTGCTGGATCCAAACCCATTTCTTATGTGGAACAGGGTTTTACGGCATGCGCAAACAAATGATAAGTAAGTTGCTTTTGTCTTATTGTTAGGAATAAACATTCCATATTCTATGAAGCAAAATAATCGTACTTTAACGTTTAATCCCGCTGCAAATGTTTGCACCTGTCCTTAGTCAGGAATCTGATGTACAGTAGTTGTCGTCTGTTTATGTAGTTCATACGTGTTTCTCGTTTCTCGTTTTTATATAGACCGTTAGTTTTCCCATTAGAATGGTTTTATACTAGTATTTTTGGGGGCCCTTTATAGCTTGCTGTGCGGTGTGAGCCAAGGCTCTGTGTTAAATGCCGTACCTTGACCTATAATACTGGTTTACTTTTATAAATTATTATTTGGATGGAGAGTTGTGTCATTGGCACTCATACCACATCTTCCTATATCTATCTAATATAGCTTTTTTCACAGAAAAGTAAATAAAATGGCTGTTGGACTTAGGTGAAATATTACCTCTACCAATAAGAACCCTAGAAGTGTCATTCATTGGTAGTATTTTGGCCTTTCACGTTGGTAAAAATTAATATCGAAATAAAAACATTAATTATCTCCTCACTTTATATATAACACCACTCTCAACATACCCAAATTGTCCTGATTTACAATAAAAAGAAAATATTATCCTCCACACAGATGATAATGAAAACACTGAGGTATAATTTACAATTCAGTTGAAATAAGATTTGCATAGAAAAAGTTCTAAGGTTCACGTATTGACTTTTTTTTCTAAAAAAGCAACTTCTTATATTGTTCTCGGTACTGTAGCCAGTGTGACTGACTAAAATTCCGATGCCGTTAAGTTACAAGAGATACTTCAGGCACGTGTTTTTTAACGAGATAAGTATGTTGACACTAACACCTTC
Organism: Mytilus galloprovincialis; assembly: GCF_965363235.1. Taxonomy (NCBI): domain Eukaryota; kingdom Metazoa; phylum Mollusca; class Bivalvia; order Mytilida; family Mytilidae; genus Mytilus; species Mytilus galloprovincialis. Next base: position 46,684,733 of record NC_134847.1, on the reverse strand, counting down.
ATGTGTTGGTATTCCAGGCGCAGTCTCTTAACAACGTATAAAGTAATTCTTTGATTCAAAAGAGCTATAAGGACCAGATTATGAATTCCGTACCCCTTTCAGAAAGGATTTGTGCGACATTATTATGGTTTTCTTAAGGTTCGGTCTGGGGCCTTCTAAATGAAAATGAGGTCATATAGCCAAGCTTAGGTTGGAAATTTTCTTTTACTTCTTTTATTTATTTAGCACTAACAGATAGGGCCAACTTGATCCAAATATGGTCACAGTTATCCTTGGGGTATAAAGTTGGAAGGGATGGTTATCCGAGGGCGCCTACTGCTATTTGTATAAATCTTTATTCGTTGAAAAGAACAAGTCCTATAGCTATATGTAATTGCTTACCTTATGTATATAACCAGAAAGATTTGGACCACTGTAAATAAGAAATGAATTAATTTCAAACAATATATTTATGGGCTAAAATGACAATTTGTTAAACCGTCTGCCAGCCTTCTGTGATAAATTAATTCTATTGCTATAATGTTTGGTTGTCAAGGACAACTTTGGCGATACCAAGTTAATCCGTTGGACACTAATCCTTTTCTGTAGAAACTGTTTGTTTGGTTTTTTTTTTATACATATATATGTTCCAGACCGTATGAGTATTTGGACCGTACGCGTACGGTCTGGACCGTATGTGTACTTTTTCGAAATACGCATACGGTCGGACCGTACGCGTACGGTCTGACTAATATTAAGAAGTTGTACAAGTTTATTTGATACAAATGTATATGGCAGATCAACATAACTTATATCTGAAATTAATATAAAAAGTTCAATAGTAATTGAAATAAAAACTTTTCATATTATAACTATTTTAAAAAAATCACGCTTATTCAATCTGTTAATCTCCTGTATTTAGCATGTCAGTAATTCATTAATAGCAGCCCAGTATGCTCATTGAAACTATCTGAAGTAAACATAGGGTGGGAGAACAATAGTTATAGAATATTTAGGAACTTTACAAAAAAATGCATATGCAAAGGAACATGCATGAACAAAAAATGTTAATGTAAAAAAAATATGACGTTCTCTGTGGAAACCAGTGTCACCTTGAGTAACAAAATAAAATTATCGGATAAACAAATATTTAATTTCAATTGTTCACTTATTCACTTTATCCATCCATGGAAGTAATATTTGAATATTACTTCCATGATCCATCTAACTGTAATTATAACAATTTATATAACGAAAAATAAAGATTTTGATAAATGTTTGTTTGAATTTAACCCATATGATCCCAAAACATGTATTGTCAGCTGGACCGTACGCGTATACTCATACGGTCCGACCGTACGCGTATGGTCCGACCGTACGAGTATACGTATACGGTCCGGACCGTACGCGTACGGTCCAAATACTCGTATGGTCTGAAACATATACACGTTTGCATTTTATTGTGAACGTACAATGTAAATGTACACAAATATGATCATTGTTAATTTAAAAGAAACGGTTATCAATGCAGTAGAATTAATTGATGCACAAGAATATCCTTTAAAGAGTCCCAACAAAAAAGGTTTAACTGCATTTGTTAAATTATTTCTATGAAACAATGAAGATCAATGAATTTGGGTTTAATGGACAGTTATACAAACAAGTTATAGGAGCGCCCATTGGTGGTATATTTTCACCACTATGCACATACATGTATATGCATCAAATTAATGGCATTTTTTTTTTTATGCCAAACAACAATAATAAGCAAACAAATAAAAAACAGGCTCCTGATTTCGGACAGGTATATTAAGTATACATGTATAAGCAGCAAATTAAATGTATTTGCTGGATCCAAACCCATTTCTTATGTGGAACAGGGTTTTACGGCATGCGCAAACAAATGATAAGTAAGTTGCTTTTGTCTTATTGTTAGGAATAAACATTCCATATTCTATGAAGCAAAATAATCGTACTTTAACGTTTAATCCCGCTGCAAATGTTTGCACCTGTCCTTAGTCAGGAATCTGATGTACAGTAGTTGTCGTCTGTTTATGTAGTTCATAAGTGTTTCTCGTTTCTCGTTTTTATATAGACCGTTAGTTTTCCCATTAGAATGGTTTTATACTAGTATTTTTGGGGGCCCTTTATAGCTTGCTGTGCGGTGTGAGCCAAGGCTCTGTGTTAAATGCCGTACCTTGACCTATAATACTGGTTTACTTTTATAAATTATTATTTGGATGGAGAGTTGTGTCATTGGCACTCATACCACATCTTCCTATATCTATCTAATATAGCTTTTTTTCACAGAAAAGTAAATAAAATGGCTGTTGGAGATAAGTATGTTGACACTAACACCTTCATGTGTTGGTATTCCAGGCGCAGTCTCTTAACAACGTTTAAAGTAATTCTTTGATTCAAAAGAGCTATAAGGACCAGATTATGAATTCCGTACCCCTTTCAGAAAGGATTTGTGCGACATTATTATGGTTTTCTTAAGGTTCGGTCTGGGGCCTTCTAAATGAAAATGAGGTCATATAGCCAAGCTTAGGTTGGAAATTTTCTTTTACTTCTTTTATTTATTTAGCACTAACAGATAGGGCCAACTGGATCCAAATATGGTCACAGTTATCCTTGGGGTATAAAGTTGGAAGGGATGGTTATCCGAGGGCGCCTACTGCTATTTGTATAAATCTTTATTCGTTGAAAAGAACAAGTCCTATAGCTATATGTAATTGCTTACCTTATGTATATAACCAGAAAGATTTGGACCACTGTAAATAAGAAATGAATTAATTTCAAACAATATATTTATGGGCTAAAATGACAATTTGTTAAACCGTCTGCCAACCTTCTGTGATAAATTAATTCTATTGCTATAATGTTTGGTTGTCAAGGACAACTTTGGCGATATCAAGTTAATCCGTTGGACACTAATCCTTTTCTGTAGAAACTGTTTGTTTGTTTTTTTTTATACATATATACACGTTTGCATTTTATTGTGAATTCAGTTGATGTTTTAGCTCTTGTAATGAATGAAATTTGCTTATAAAGATAAGGGTACTGGGAATCCGTCTTAGCCCATTTAAGACCGTATTAAAATATAATTTAAATTCTAAATCACGAATTATAATCGTTATCAGTTCAGTGGCTGCTTATAAAATGTGTATATGATGCCCCCTATTTTTATTTTCCACGTGGAACATTAGAATAGATGGACATCATATATAAACATCCACATGAGTTGTGGTTCTCACATGTAAAGATATGAATATATGATAACAGTTATCAAAGGTACACGAGGATTATAATTTTTAAAATACGTCATACGCACGTTTCGTCTACATAAGACTCATCAGTGACGCTCAGATCAAAATAGTTGTATAGCCAAACAAGTACAAAGCTAAGGAGCATTGAGGACCCAAAATCCAAAATGTTGTGCCAAATAGGGTTTAGGAAATCTATTCCTGGAATAAGAAAATCCTTTTTTTCGAAAAATTTAAAGTTCTGTAACAGGAAATTTATAAAATAACTATATACTAGTAATTGATATTCATGTCAACACCGAAGTGCTGACTTCTGGGCTGGTGATACCCTCAGGGACGAATTGTCCTCCAGCAGTGGCATATAGACCCAGTGGTGTAAACAATTATCAAAGGTACCTGGCTATAAATTGGAAACTATGCATTCAGACCAAAGAAAAAAGTAACCAATTCCACGTCACTGTGCTACCTTCAACAAAAGCAAGACCCATACCGCACAGAAAGCAAATAAAAAAAAAAAAAAAGAAAAGACAAAAGGTTTTAAGTATCCGGGTTGCAAACATCAATCATCTACAATTATTATAGGAATATAATTGTCAATCCATGTAGTTTCACCCTTATGACACATTTTACATATTGTTTATTTTTTTTTTTTTGCTCATAATCAGCCAAAAATGGTCATTGGCGGATCCAGAACTTTTCATAAGGGGGCCCGCTGACTGACCTAAAAGGGGGATGGGCGCTCCAGTCATGCTTCAGTGTTCCCTCTACAATCAACCAAATTTTTTCCACGAAAAAGGGGGGAGGGGAGCGCCCCCACTAATCCACCTATGACTCGATGATCGTCAAGATTTTGGACAAGACAATTTTCATTTTTGGTATAGATCTCGAAGAAGATGTTAATGTTTCCATGCATGCTATGCAAAAATAGATTGTGATCGATGAATACTCCGTATGGCCTCTAGTTTAAATTTGCCTTATTTACCTTATTTATATGAAAGCATGAACAAATGGAAAACTTGAAATGGCAAGTGACCTGTCTTTTACCTCAATATTTACACGTAAAACGTCATCACATGATCCACAAATTGGCGTTTGAAATTTTATAATGATTGAAAAAGTCTCAGCACTTATAAAAAACAAAAAAAAATATAAACAGCGTAGCAGATACAACGCAAATAATGAAACAAAGACAATATTGAATCTATTGATTCTTCAGTTTGTAGTTAAGACTAATGATATACACGCGTGATGCAAAAATCCGATAAATAGGTGAAACTTATACTCAACATACATAGTGGATTCGCAACTAATTAAAAGAAGATTAGTAGGATTTCAGTATATCTATATTAACATATAAATTTTCTTCATTTTGTCTGTTTATCAGATACTTTTTAAGCAATAGTCTGAATAGATCAACTATATATAATTGGTTTATATGTCTGTGTAAAAAAATCAGGGTAAAGACCTTGACCTCACTTTCATGGTTCATTGGTTATAAGGATTACAGATTTTGTGGTTTGATCTGTCACAAGTTCGCATGTACTATGAGCAATATCGGTGTAATGCATGATTGCAAGTTGTACATTTTAATGTCTGTCTTACATGATACATTTGTCCGTGACCTCGTTTTCATACAACATTGTTAATGGTAAGTTTATGTGATACTTGTAACTAAAACCTTTATATTACAGACTTCCAACGGGAATTTATGATAGGCGAGACAATTACTTTAAACTAGTTTAAACATATATTATTTAAAAAAATCATGTTCATGAAATATACATATTAATACAAAGGGATTCGGAAATATTTCCCTTACATCAATCCGTCTCTCTGGCGAGACATTTCAGTGTGTAAAATTGAGAATGGAAATGGGGAATGTGTCAAAGAGACCCTAACCCGACCAAAGACCAAACAACAGCCGAAAGCCACCAATGGGTCTTAATTCAGTATGTGTACTCGTGTTATAGTTAACAATCTGATTAAACTTCAGATCCATCTTATTTCGCGTGTTCGGATAACGAAAGCAGAGATCTATTTTGTAATTGGATTGTTTAGAAAATGCACTTCGCCACACTGTAATGCGCCGCAAAAGTTAATGATTTTTATTCATCAAGCGAATTTTTGCATAAATCAAATAAAGATACGGAGATTTTGTATGATTTCAAATGAGGCCTATATCCACCACAGACACATTGACGCAAATGTGAGCAAATATGGGTTACAATACGGCAAGGCTAAATCCCATGTCACCATGTAAATAAACTTATAACAAATACCAGGAGTGAAATTTTATATTTATGCCAGACTCGCGTTTCGTCTACAAAAGACTCATCAGTGACGCTCGAATAAAAAAAAGTTTAAAAGACCATATAAAGTACGAAACTGAAGAGCACATAGGAACAAAAGTTCCTGAAAGTCTTGCCAAACTCTCTCAGCTAACGCAATCCACTCCCGAGGCAGAAAAGCCCCAGTATTTCAAAAATTCAAAGTTTTGTTAACAGTTAATTTATAATTATGAACATATCAATGATAAATTAAGTCAACACAGAAGTGCTGACTACTGGGCTGGTGATACATTCGTGGAATTAAGCTATACACAAAAGGCCAAACTTATGACAACACGTAAAACAATTCAAATTAGAAACCTGATGTCATGATTTATTATAAAACAATAATCTAAAATCAACTATGACAGAGACAACCAATGACAACTATGGCAACCCTGACTCATTCCTCTCCTCCTCTGAATCCTGGTTTTAATTGTCGCCATTCTTTTCGGCCATTAGATATATAAGTTAGCAGGAAAATATATGCTAATTCTTTGTGTTATCAGATACTCGTTTACTCATGTATGAAGATTCCGTGCTGAAAAATCTAAACTGAACGAGAAGAAATTTCACCGCCTCCTTCTTGCAATTACCTCCCTCCTCCCTTTCCGAAGTATGCATATTAATCAAATAATTTTGTAGTATTGATATGGTGTCATTTAATATTCTTGCTTCTTTACTTACATTTTACTATAATTACATTAGATGTATGTTTCATTATAATACTTTATTCTGATTGGCTAACTGCACATCACGTGTTATTCCGTAAGCAGTTGCATTGCCGTCAATACAACTTTTCATTCATAATACGCGTGGTAAAACAATAAAGTGCACAGGTGAATTAAATAAAAAAATATATAAAATTCGTGTTTTCATGATCATAGCTAAAAAATGTAATTATAAGTATTGAATGCTTCTTTTTGTAACTTTATAGGGTTGAAAAAGCGTTGACCGTGCGCACATTTTTAGATTCATACAAAATGTACTTCGGTCAACGCTTTTACACCCCAATAAATTTACAAAAAGAAGCATTCAATTCTTAAATATATTATTTTTTATGTCAATTTTAAACTTTAAGTAAAATTGAGAACGGAAATGGCGAATGTGTCAAAGAGACAACAACCCGACCATAGTGAGCAAACAACACCCGAAGGCCACCAATGGGTCTTTAATGCAGCGAGAAACACCCGCGCCTTCGTCTATGGTTACTTGTAAATTTATTGTTATACGAAATAAAAATGAAATAAAAAATGAAATCGTCTAAACTGTTACAAAATGAGGAATTAAAATCTTTAAAAGGTTCTGTTGGCTTTAATTAAAGTTAAAGCTCCTGGCCAGTTAAAAAAATATGCATTGCATGTTATGTTGTATATATATATATGACGTTTAATTAGTGTCGAGTTAGTCCTGAGACTTCTATAACTGTTACACATGTGTTATATAGTTTCAGGTTAGTCCAAATATTTAAATATTTATGACGTCTTTGAATTTAATTTGGGCTTTCACCTCTTCCTGACAAAATTATTTCAGTTACTCCTGACGTCTGCTGCCGGAGAATATTTTCAATTTTTGGATCCCTCATCGCAGAGAGGTGTCAAATCAAAAAATGATTAGCCTTCAAAGACGTCATATTTATTTGACATATTGTGGGAGGCAAACTAGTCTATTATCAAAAATATCAACAGCAGACGTCTTGATTATTCTGGACTATATCAACGTCAAATATTTGCTCGTTTATGAAACAAATTTATGAAAATAAATTAGGTGTTAGTCAGGTTGGTATGAAATACAGATCGTGTGTCTATCTCCTCTTGTGTTTGGTCCTCTTCAGATAAACGTGGTTTTAAAAGTAAGATTGCCATGATTTATATTTTTTGAAATATACATGTATCTGTCCCGAGGTGCGTTTTGCATCTTTTACTAACGGTCTATTTTAGAGTAAACTCGTCTATAAAGGCTGGTTAATTAGAAACTAAAAACTGAACCGCATAGTTATGTAGACTAAGCACGGCGAATCTATTCTATGCATGGTCACTGCTTTACTTCTTTTGTGGCTAAAAAAAAAAACAAAACTGAATAGTTTAAAATAAAATAATTACATTAGATGTATGTTTCATTATAATACTTTATTCTAATTGGCTAACTGCACATCACGTGATATTCCTTAAGCAATTGTATTACTCAATAAAACTTTTCGTTCATGATAACACGTGGTCCCACATTAAAGTGCACAGGTGAATTAAATAAAAAAATTATAGAATTCGTGTTTTCGTGATTATAGCTAAAAAACGTAATTATTAAAATTGAATGCTTCTTTTTGTAACTTCATAGGGTGTAAAAGCGTCAGTGACCGTGCGCACATTTTTAAAATGAAAGCGCTTCATACAAAATGTACTTCGGTCAACGCTTTTTCACCCCAATGAATTTACAAAAAGAAGCATTCAATTCTTAAGTGGACGCATTAGTTTTTAGTCAGAATTCAAGTTCAAATCATAGTAAACGTCGTACTACATAAATCCTTGACCATTAAATGTATGACCAAACTGTCATATACCAAAATGTTTGTGTACAGAAAATTCTATTTCTAAAGCTGAAAGTGTTAAAAAGATCTAAAAATACGGAAGCGTTTAATTATAAGATAAGTTAACTTTATTATCACTAACACAATAACAATAAATGGTTATGGCAACAAATCAAACAAACTGCAATAACACATGTACAATGTAGGAATGACAGTGCACAAGTATGAGAAAAACATATCATTATAGATAAAAATTAAAAAAAAAAAAAAAAACACCCACAAGTATACATTCAAATATTTCACAACAATTTTAAACCGGATTTTTGTGACAAAAATGTCGGTTATTGATTTGGGGATGTACGGCGGGCGGCCGGGCGGGCGGGCGGGCGGCAATCAAATGTTGTCCGTGCATTAACTCATGAACCGTTCAATCAAAGCTTTTAAAATTTTAATATGTTGTTACTGACAACTAAATGAAGGTCAAGTTCAATAATGGCGATTTTGACTTTTACCGTTCAGGAGTTATGGTTCTTGAAAGATTGAAAAATGAAGTTTCCAGTCGTGTCCGTGCATTTACGCATGAACTGTTCTACTAAAGCTTCCCAAATTTTAATATGTTGTTACTGATGACCAAATGGAGGTCATGTTTAATAATGACGATTTTGACTTTTACCGTTCAGGAGTTATGGTTCTTGAAAGATTGAAAATGAAGTTTCCAGTCGTGTCCGTGCATTTACGCATGAACTGTTCTACCAAAGCTTCCCAAATTTCAATATGTTGTTACTGATGACAAAATAGAGGTCAAGTTCAATAAAGACGATTTTGACTTTTACCAATCAGGAGTTATGGTTCTTGAAAGATTGAAAAATGGTGTTTCCAGTCGTGTCCGTGCATTTTCTCATGAACCATTCAACCAAAGCTTTTGAAATTTTTATATGTTGTTACTGATGGCAAAATAGAGGTCAAGTTCAATAATGACGATTTTGACTTTTACCGTTCAGGAGTTATGGTTCTTGAAAGATTGTAAAATGGCGTTTCCATTCACGTTGTTGCATTTACTCATGAACCATTCAATCTAAGCTTTTCAAATTTTAATATGTTGATACTAATGACAAAATGGAGGTCAAATTTGATATTGACGATTTTCACTTTCACCATTCATCAGTAATGGTTCTTGTGATATTGCCAGGACACAAATAAATATTAATAAATCCGGTTTGCTGTCGTTGTGACAGCCTCTTGTTAATACTGTTGGGGGAATAACTATTTAGAATTGATATCAGCAAGATATTTGATAAAGAAAGTAATCTGTTGTTCAATAGAACATTATTTAATTTTAATGATCTCTCAAATATTTATAGAATGAACATTTTAAAAGAAAATGTAGTTCATCTTCAATGTCATCATTGTTGCAGGAAAGACATAACCTGCTTCAATTAATTTAAATATCGCCCTCTTTTACAGCTTTTACATTAATGCTAGCAAGACAAATCTTTGTTTGGCTTGCTTGCTTTGTTTGTATCAGTGTTTGCTCAAGCATGGCAATTAAGATAGGCGGGGCTTCAGCTTGTATACATCATACTTAAATTTTATTGGACGTTAGGTTTGAGGTTAAGGACATTATCTCCCCATTACGCCAGTTCATTTTCACAATCGTAGAAATGGAAGAATTTTTTTTTTTCAAATATCCAACTTAAAGACTGTCGATCGTCAAGCACTTTTAGTAAAATAGCTATTCGAACACACCTACTCTGATTTTGTGATCCATTGGATAAGTATTTCACTTCACCCCTATATTTCATCTTTTAGTACTGTGATTTGTTTTATGTTATAAAGTCAACCTGTAGCTTTGCTATATAAAAATGATACAATCTGAAGCGAGATGATGTATCAAATATTCTTGCTTTGTACGTTTTCAAGACAAAATATTCATCTCAAACACACCCTAACATAAAAAATGTACACTCAATTTCCTCTTTTCGATACAATTGTTTCCCATTTTTTGGAATATTTTCTTGAGTTTATACATAATGGAAGGGCAGACATGGAAATAACTGACTGAACTAATAGATTGATATGTTATAAAAAACAATATTAGGTCAATGCTGACGGCCAGTTTCTCAGCCTCATACAAGAAAAAAGTTTATATTTTTCTTACATTGACAAATTTTATTGTATTTTTACAGGTGAGGAAACATGTGAGAATATTTGTCATGTGATGTTTTAAAATTAGGTGTCCTTAACTTCAAACATAACGTCCAATAAAATTTAAGTATGATGTATACAAGCTGAAGCCCCGCCTACCTTAATTGCCATGCTTGAGCAAACACTGATACAAACAAAGCAAGCAAGCCAAACAAAGATTTGTCTTGCTAGCATTAATGTAAAAGCTGTAACAGATATAAGTATGATCGCTTATCCTCAACATATACATAATAATGTTGATCAGATCTATCACATTTGGATTTGTATAATCCATTTAGATCCACATATGAGGGTGTTATATTTCAGTGTCCCGAATTTATATGTAGTATATTATAGAAGTTTAATTTTTCTTTTTAGTTTTATGTCCGTCAGCCTTTGAAATCATCTCTCTTGAATGCATGTGTTTTAATAAATTTTGTTATCAAAGGGATTCGGATTAATAAAATGAAATCCATGTTTTGAACTTAAATTTTTCATATTTTTCATCCAGAATTTTTTTCCAGTTTTAGTTTGCTTTGTATATGTTTATGGCAAGATGGCAGTTTGATTCTAGTGTTGGAGCCAATATTTTATTGCTTAAATAAATTTGGGTCGGATGCAAAAGCTGTTTCCTGAAGAATTGTGTTAAGATCGTTTACAGCCTCATTAAAATTTGAATATTTTCTACTGAGAAATTTTCAAAATATAAAATAATGAATTGTACCGAAAATGACATTCTAGTAGAATCTTTTGAAAACTATGCTACAACAAAAAGCATCGATCCTAGTTTACTATCCACAACGGACATTGAGAGTAAACTTGGAATTGATAGTAAACAAGTTATTTGTAGTTTTATGATAACGAAAAATGCGAAAATAATTGAGATAATAAAAATGAGTCGGTAGCTATTTTGTCGGCTCTGATTAAAATATCGTAATTCAAGCCGACAAAATAGCCTATTTCTATTGAAATGGCTATTTGACCGGCACCAGTTATATAGTGGACTTGTTATTTTGTTGGATCTTTGTAAAGAGTGCAATTTAGTATTTACTTTTTTTGAAAAAAGTACTATGAAAACGTGCGCTGTCAATATTACTTGAAGAATCAAATAATTACTTATATACCACAAGAATTTTTTTTAAAATATTGGGCATTCATTTGTTGCAGTGAAATCACATTTATATTAAGCATGTAGTTCAAATTATTTCCATAATCAGTCAGTATAATGCTACATGCATGCATAAGTATAAAACCTCAGACTTTTTAGCTCACGGTATGCTATAAAAAACAAGAGTAAAAATCTCATTTTTGCATTATAAATTTGATAAAATATTATACAATATATAACAACATGAACAATGCCAATTGCATAGCTTCAAAATTCAAAATTGTTTAAATTAAACTTGCCATTGAAATAATAATCAGATATTTGAATTGCCTATAAGGTATACCAGGCATACCAGGTGCAAACAAGATAGTTTTTAACTTTGATTCCGCTAAATTACCTATAAATGCAAGAAAAATAACTTGTGTTTTTCAATTTTCAAGCGCCACCAACAAATCCACTTTATTTCTGGTACCGGTCTAAAGAAATATGCTATTATTTTTTTGCCGTGAGATATTTTAATGATCTTTAATTAAGAGCCACCCTAAAATAAACATGTTACATAATTACTCTTGATCCATCGCTGGACAAAACGCCACTATTTATTATTATTTTAACAAGCCGAGTACAGTTTAAGCATCTTATTCAGATTCTGTAGTTATGATGTTCACAATTCTTTCACGAATCGATAATTGTTGCTTTACTTTCGCCGTTGACAATTTTCAATGCCAAGTGCAACGTGTTTCTAAAAATAACTAACCAATCAGAATGAATAATTTAACCACAGCCACCATTTCATTTCAAGTCACGTTGATCGTAGCATGTTTACAGTATGTTTGTTTAGATTTTAGATTCTTTAGAAACATTTCATCTTATACGGTCTTATACAGTTTACATTCGATATTACACTAATATTTTAAATTTAAAACGATAACACTGGATAAAATATGCCTAGAAATAACAAAAAGCAGATCTTACATTGGTTTAGAAAAGGACTTAGGCTGCACGACAACCCAGCACTAAAAGAGGCTTTAAAAGGAGCCGACACATATCGTTGTGTATACATTTTAGACCCTTGGTTTGCAGGATCTACACAAGTGGGCATTGCTAAGTGGAGGTAAGCTTTTAATGTCTAAATATTCTGTGTAGTAGTTGAATAAGTTTCAAGTTTAAGGTACTGAAATTCAAATCATTGGCATAAATTATTTTGTTGATGTGATATTCAATGTCATACTACATGTACAATGTATACATTGTATATATAGTGACAACATTGTGTATATATAAAACAACATTGTATATTTAATTATTTAAAATATCTTTATTTGTCATATAAGTAACATTATACTTGTGACATAAACAAAAGTAACAACAACAAATTATAAAATAACTGAGTTGAACACACACATATCTATATATATATATATATATACAAGTAAAACTAACTGAGAGTCCCCGGTCCTCAGCTCTAAAGACTGTTTTATAAAGGAATCTGTTTTTTTTTCACTTGGTTTATATTAGAAGGATTTACATGATTTAGTAGGACTACTAGTTTTTAAGTATCAGATAGATTTGGAAACATAGGATTATATATATCTATTGCCATATGTCATTAAAAAATTTTATACGTAAAACATTATTAATTTGACAGTGGAAGAGAAAGTGATTTTCATCTTCTAAGGTTTTACAAGTTCGACATGTTCTATAATGTCTCGAGGTATTTTTAGATATCTGACCTTCTCAATGAACAAATTATGGTCACTAATTCTAATTTTTGTAAATAAAGATTTAGTTTCAAAATTTTGATATTTTAGACAAAAATCTGGGTCTAGTTTGACTTTAATGTTTTTGTAAAGAAAAAGTTTGTTATTTTCATTCAAGCTGTTTATTTTATTTTCCAGCAGTTCTGAATAAAATTTGCTTGTAATATTCTTAGTCCAAGTCTTTAGTTTGTTAACTTGTACCATATTTTGACCACACATTACTTTTTGTATATCAATATTCATTTCTTGTGTTGAATCTTTGATAAAAGTGGACCAAGTATGAATTCCTTGTAAATCAAGGTGTTTACTTCATGTATAACTTTCTTTTAGTAATGGGTTAGTGACTACATTGTATATTTAATAGTGACTACATTGTATATTTGATAGTGACTACATTGTATACAATGTATATATGATAAGATTGACAATGTTATGCTTTAAGCAAGGATTTGTATAGTGACAATAAGCAAATCTTTAAGTCACTAAATATTTCACATAAATAATAATGACAGTGTGATGACAATACATCATGATACATTGCTCCACTTCAGTAGTAGATTCTGATAGCTAGACATTAACGTTGGGCTAGGGAGGTACTTATTTATATATACAATTAATAGCTCAGTTGGTTACAGCACAGACTTGTAATACGGAGGTCGAGTCCTAGATGAGACAAGATGATTTTTCGATGAGAATCATGCTCTATGGACAATGATACATACAATTACATTTAATTTGGCGTTGAAATATAAAACCTTGCAATGGTTGGATACTTACATGTAGGTTTCAACACAATGTTTTGCAAAGGGCCAACACATACATGTACTTGGTATTTTGCAATATTTTCTTCAAGGACCACTCAGGAAAAAACTTTGAATATTCTGATAAGTTTGTCCTTTTGTGATGTCAATAACCAGATAGAGGGGACCTCCTGTAATTCTCACTTTTTCAACCACTCACTCAACATAGGGAGGAAGTGATGATGACCCTAAACACATGACTGATATTTACTGAAACCAAAGTTTTTGACAGAAAAGTTAAGAACTTTAAAGTGATCTATTAAATAAAAGACAAATTTTGTAACATTCTCTGTGATATATACATTCCCTTGATCTTTATAATGAGGACTTGAAATATCTGTTTCTTGATGGTAATGTAACTTGTAAGGACTTTAAGGAATATGTCTACAATAATAAATACTATAGATCGGTAATTATCTACATTTACTAAATTATTAGAACATATTTTAGCAAAATCTATTCAAGAGTTAATATTTAATCCGCCTTGAACTTCTTGTACAAATATTTTGTAAGTTCAAGGAGGATTAAATATTAACTCTTAAATAGTTATTGCTAAAATATGTTCTGGAGGATTAAATATTTTCATTTTTAATGCTAGATTCTTTATTTAAGAATTGAATGCTTCTTTTTGTAACTTCATTGGGGTGTAAAAGTGTTGACCGAAGTACATTTTGTATGAAGCGTTTCCTTCATTCTAAAAATGTGTGCACGGTCAATGCTTTTACAACCCTATGAAGTTACAAAAAGAAGCATTCAATACTTATAATTACATTTTTTACCTAGGATCATGAAAACACGATTTTTATCAAGTTTTTATTTAATTTACCAGTGCACTCTAATGTGGGACCTCATGTCATCATGAATGATATCATACATTTTATTGTGTAATGCAATTGACTAAGGAATAACAGGTGATGTGCAGTTAGCCAATCAGAATACCGTTTTATAATGAAACATATATTTAATGTAATTATCATGATTATTAATGTATATTGAAATAAACTTGACACAGGGAAATATCTTATTTCAATAAATCCCCTTGACTGTACATGCTGTACAGTATCTCAAAATTATAGAATATGGTATCTGAATAATAATGTTGTTTTGCATAATGAGGTGAGATACAAATGTATATAAAAGATGAAATACTACTATCTAATTTGCACTGTCATGACTATAAATCTGCTGTAAAAGTACAGCATTTATATAAATTGTAGCCATCATGAAACATTAAACAATCTGTAGATGATAAATTTAGCTTGTTGTGTAAGCCAATTATATCCTACTTAAAACCTACTCAGTTGCATTATTATACAACTGCAAAAATTGCCAACCCTCCCGCTCTTAGGACGAAATTCATGAAATCTCCACTACCACACAGGATAAAATCTCCTGCTTTTGGATAATTTGACTCATGTTCTTAATTCTATTGCTTTTTCAATACTTTCAATGGAAATAAAAAAAAAAAAAAAAAAGACAATCAGCAATCATTTGAAAACTTTGATCAGTAGTTCATCAGAAGCAATCAATTTTGAAAAAGAACAGATCATCAATATTTCAAAAACTTGGAAAGAAAGGAATGTGCAGGAAAGGTGAATGTAGAGGATACATGTATGTACATGTATCACAATCACTGCTGGTGATCTGATGGATAAATTTGTTGAAGAGTTGTCACTGGTTCAGACGTAATGATACATGTACATGTATATGTAATGATCAGCTGCAAGCATTCGGGGGCAGATTTTTCAATGTTTTTTTTTAATAGAGGATCTACTGAATTGTGTAGTAAGACAATAATAACAAATCATAATTTATCATTTTCAGATTTTTGCTGCAGTGTTTAGAAGATTTAGATGCAGCATTAAGGAAACTGAACTCTCGACTTTTTGTCATAAGAGGACAACCAACAGATGTGTTTCCTAGAATATTTAGGGTAATACTCAAAATCTAATCTTCTACAGTGAATTTCTAGATGTAACTTTTGATTAATTATAGCTTTTAAGAGATGTAGAATAAAACTATATGGATTTATGTATTTTCAGTACATGAACATGTGTATAATACATGTACAGTTTCTAATGTAGCAAATAATTATCATTCATGTTATAATTTTTTAATTTTTTTTTTAAAGTCATGTCTAAGGGCACAAATTTCTTTCAAAGATTTCTTAAGACACTGGTATTCATTTACTATGAATTAATGCTAAATAACACTATATTTTGAATTGATAGGGTATGCACATTTATGCAAATAATTTGATAATTTAAAGCTTAACTAGAGGCTCACCTGGTCTATATATACATTTTCAACAATGGTCTGACACTCTTAACATTACAAACTAGAAAATAATTTCTGACTGATATGTCTTGTTTTTGCTGATCTTACATCGGCTGCCACAACTTTATTTTTTTTTATCTTGCATCAGTTCATCATGTTTTGCATTTTCAGATTCTTTATCTATTATAGTTTTTGGCATTATTTGCTAAAATTGAGTAAAAAAATCTTTGACAGATCATAACTCTTATTAAGAGCTGGAGTAAACTTAAATTCAGCTGTGTTGATATATTTTAATTAGTCTTAATATTTCTTTGAAGGAATGGAACATTACAACTTTGTCTTTTGAGGAGGACCCAGAACCATTTGGTAAAGAAAGGGATGGTGCTATCAGACATTTAGCCAAGGAAGCCGGTGTAGAAGTCATTGTCAAAACCTCACATACATTATATGAATTACAAAAGTAAGAATATTAAAAAATCAGTTCTTCCAAGCACTTCATTGTGAATTTTATATATTACATTGTACCTAACTTTTTATGCACCTGCCGTAGGGGAGGGGGCATTAAGTTATAACCTTGTACGTCAGTCCTAAAATTGATTTCTGTTCTCTAAAACTTTAGTATGCCTCAAACAAATGTTATGAAACTTATACAAAATGCTCTTTACCACAAAACACAGATCAAGTCTAGATTTTAGCATGTTTAGTAGCTTCACATTAACTGTTCTACAGTAATGCCCCTTTACAAACATTTTTGTCCTCTTACTTGCATATTGTTAATTACTTTTTGTATATAATTCAAAATCTAATTTTTCTTTTAGGATAATAAGCTTTAATAATGGTGTACCTCCTCTCACATACAAACGATTCCAGGCAATTCTATCAAAGATGGACCCACCCAAACAGCCAGAAGACACTATCACTAGACAATTCATTGGCCATACCAAAACACCTATTTCAGAAGACCATGACGACAAGTTTGGTGTACCATCACTTGAAGAACTAGGTTTGTATACTTATATTTGTATACCAATATCTTCTTCTTCTTCTTATCGTTCTCCTTTAATAATGGCTGTTTGTGCGTTTATACCAATATGATACTGTGGACATAATTTATTTTTGCGGATATTAGTTTTCTTGGATTGAGGAAAACTTACATTTTCAAGGATATTTAATTTCGTGGTTTTTTCAATCTCGGCATACCAAGACTATAGAAAATTTATAATTCGTTGAACATTTAAATTTGTGGTTCACCTGTACCCATGAATCCCACGAAATATTGTATCCAACAATTATTAATGAATCCACAAAATGTAGTTATAAACTTTCTTTCTTTACCGATAAAAGATATAATGTTCAGGCATATTATGATATATGGGGAAAAGTAGCACATATTTGTTTTTGCAAGTAGTTAAAAAGATGCACTAGAATTGTTTGCAAATTTTTAATATTACAAAAAAAATACAATGAAATTCAAGTTAACATTTATATGATCACAGATTGAGTATTTGTAGGATTTTTTTTTTATGTGTTATGCAACAATCACAAAAATAACTGCAAGCAATTATTTCTGAATTTGCAAGTTTTCTAGAAGAAATTTCACTTTATTATAAGTTAAATCTTGAATGTAACTTGTGGGTCAAAACAATTTCATTGAAAAATATGTTACTCTGCTGTTTACAAACATCTTAATCAAATAAATCACAACATCAGAAAATACACCTTATTTTGAAATAAAATGAAAAATTAAAAGAAACCAGTAAAAAACGGCATGGCTACAATATTTTTCACTGAATTTGAAAAAAAGAAATTATACAGATTTGATAGAAATTTTTCAACTGAACAATTTATTTTATTTGGACTATTGTCTAAAACCCTTTCCTGAACATGTATATTTTTCTGTAGGTTTTGACACAGAAGGTCTTGGACCCACAATCTTCAGAGGTGGTGAAACAGAAGCATTAGCCAGATTAGAGAGACATTTGGAGAGAAAGGTAAGCTAATGATATAGATGTTATGATGAGGACATATCAAACAGATATCCCACACAGTATATGAGAAGAATGTTCTTTTTTTTAAGGCTGGTTCCATAAAAACATATAGCATGGGACCTAGAGAAAGCCCTAATTATCAATGATAATAGGATGTCATACACCTTTTTTTTAAACAGTGATTAAAGTGCAATTTGTAAATGCATACCTGTCAACCTGTGACGATAAAAATGCAGGTCATGACCTGCATTGAAGAATCAAATCTCAGGTCATAACGCGTACAAACTTTTTGGAGCTGAATTTTAGTATCTATGGTACATTTTTCTGATAATTTAAATCAAATTTACCAAAACATCAATGGATGTTCACTTGGTTAAGTAATTCTGTATCTTATAAATTATTATTTCATTGCACTTTTAAAAGATTTTTATAAATTTGTGTGACTTCTTCTTCTTGTCTCCGTATAAGCATCCTTTATAAGGATCGCCACCATGAGTTATGGCGTATAAAGAAGCATTTGGAGCCTGTATCGGTACAGATTAATGTGAGCATTTGCCTATCCAATTTTCCAGCCAGGCTGTGACGGGTCTTATTACCAGAAAGTTAACCTTCCCTAAACATAATACAATATAACAAAATAAAACATACCAACTCATGCACGCACCTGATTCGCTCAGTCCTCAAAAGTATAAAAAGTGTATTTTTTCTATGTATCAAATATCCTTTTTTAAATATCTGTGTGTTTTAAATGGGAAAGGGTCACCCTGAATGCCCCACAAATGCCTTGGCAAAATACGTCTAAGGTAATAACGAGGAATCGGTTAGGACAAAATCTATCAAAGCCGACACTACCAAATGCCCTGCTGTATCTATGGTAGAGGAAAGCCGAAAATCCTACTGAAAAGGATCTGGGAAAGAAACTAAAACAGTTTTATGCTCTTTACTTATTGTGATGATGTAATGCAATCTCAAACATCAAATACTAGGATATATTTTTTCATTATTTTAAAATGTTCACTGGCTATTTAGTCTTGAATCACATCTGCTAAATTATAATCCTAGTACTTTTCATAACTACTAGTTTTATCATTGAAATTAGACTATAATAAAATATAGTAATACAGTTTAAGGAAGTATAGATTAACAAGTAATTTTCAACTTTTTTTTCAAAATTGTATAAAGGTATAAAAATAATAAAAAGTTATATTTCAATATGTATTTGAATTTTATTTTTTTAAGATTTAATCTTTTTTACCCCAAAAGCGTAAATATAAGGAATAATTTTGAATGGTGACAAACAAGGGGAAGTAACTCTAGTTGAAATATGTTTGTAAAACAGCAGTGCAATTTATTTACGACCTAAAGTGAAGGTAATTGGTGTTAATTAATAGTGTGTTTGACACCAAAGCTGTCAAGTGAAGCCATGCACTTAATGGGTCACTTAATTTGACAGTTTACACAGCTAGATGAACTTCCTGTTCACGGAAGAATTGCGAATTTGCCGATATTTCAAGGAATATTACTTATGAAATCAATCTGGAGGCTAAGACATACGGGTGAAAACGGGTCATTTTCGGAATTCCTGGGTTATTCAATGACCCGTCGGGTGTCCCGGGTGATCCCTCAGAATTGTGAAAATCTCGGGTCACACCCGCAGAATACTGGTCAGTTGACAGGTATGTAAACAGTCGAGGGTGTAACTTAAATAAGTTATTAGAGAAACATAACATACATGTTGTTATTGTGAGCTAAAATATAAAAAAAAACTGATAACATATGTATGTTACATTTTTCAAAGGGAAAATATACAACCTTTATTTTGTTAAATTTTTCTCAAGTTCTATTGATATTATAATTTTCTTTAAGTATACTAATCTTTTCAAAGATATAACAGCTCATAGTTTACCAATTATGCAAAATACACCTATGTTATTACAGAAAATATTTTCCTGCAATAACAAAAGGGAGGTTATTACAGCTTCTCTATTCTCTTTAAAGGCTTTGCTCTGACTTGCATAACAATGTATTTAAATTCATTGTAAGAAATGATGATCAGAGCTTGTAATGAGGCACTGCGCAAGATTCCAAGTGTCTCATTTACTCTCATATAGTAAGTTTCATGCTTGTAATTACAGCTTAGTTTGCCCTTAAAAGCCTTGTCTCATTGATTTAACATGGTTCATCAAAATTGTATTAATGGAATTAGAAAATTAGTTATCAAGGTAATATATTAAGCTACTGCACAAAGTTTTAAGAATTCCCAAGTGCTCATTAAAGATAAAATATTTATGATATATTTAACTGATAATAAACATATGTTATTACACACTAAGGAAAAAAGAGTAGACAACTCAAGAAAGTGTCTGAAATAACATATGCATGTTATTTTTCTCTAATAACTTATTTAAGTTAGACCCTTAACTGGTAAATGGCTTTTATTGTTTGTAACCTATTTTCAAAGAACCTACCCTGGGTACCCTATATGTTTTACTTTATCATCCCTTACATAACCCAATTTGATAACTTACATAAATGTCATGAATGTAATAACCCATTTATCACATGACAGCTGTTTTGTAATGTAATTGGATGTTGTAATTTGTTATTGATTTAGTTCTTACTAGTAATCTATTAACACTCTATTTACACTTCAACAAATTTTGAGTGTTAATAATTAACACTAAAAATTCGTTGAAGAGTAAATTTAAAAAAAATTAAAACGTAAACTTCTGTCATTTTGCTTGTCTTTATCAAAATTTGAAACTTGTAAGGTCGTTATTTTCTTGTCCCAAAATTGACATTTAAATTTGTATACAGATTTGACTGTACTCTTATTCTATATCTATAATCCTTTAATTAGCACCCTATTTGGTAATTTTAATTTTGGAGTATGATATGAAAAATAGTCAATAAAAATAAAACAAGGGGAAGAATTATCAAGTAAATAAAGAAAAAATATACTGCAGAGGAAAAAACAACACCATGATCAAACGAATAGAAACAACAGTACCTTATAGTTACATTTTAAATCTTAAGTTTGTCAATATATTGCTTTATATCCATAAATGAATATTATTATAGGCATGGGTTGCCAGTTTTGAGAAGCCAAAAATGACAACACAGTCATTGTTTCCCAGTCAGACAGCCTTAAGTCCCTACCTGAGGTTTGGTTGTCTGTCTTCACGAACTTTCTACTGGAAGCTGAGGGAATTGTTTAGAAAGGTAATTATAACAGTGTAATTATTAACACATGTAGTCTAAACAATAACATTTGCAGCCATAAACCCAATGCTGATTTTATGTAAAATATTGTATATATAATATATTCTAGTTGCCTGAAGAAGACACTCCTAATAGCAGGATAGTAAATTAAAAGACCAGGCAGCTGGGCTATTGGCTTAGTGTAAAAAATGCACATTCATACATAAGAATATTCTGTTTATTTTTATAGATTAGGCCATGTTCATTATTAAATTTTTAAGATAATTTCATATTTATGAATGCAACAACCATGTTTCGAAATAGTTTTATGTTCATCAGTTGTGAAAAATTTGGTTAGTAATTCACCAGTTCAAACATCCTAGCTAGTGTACCATGAAGAAAAATGTAGTTTGGAATAGAAAATCATGAAACTATAGACCAGATACATTCAAAAAGTTCAATTTTAGTTACACCTTGATCTTTATAAAAAAATCAGCATAGAATTCAATTTTAATCAGTAAAGCAAATGAGTCATTTCAGTGATCTCATTGTTGATAAAATCAACACACCATGAATAATTTATGTATTGTGTATGTATATACAGAATTTGATATACCTATTTTCATCCCAGATCAGCTCAAAATATTATTGTATATTGCTATCCTGTATACTTTTCAATAAATATGAGAAAATTTAACCATTAAGATTACATGATTTTATTTTAGGTGAAGAAAAGTAGTGATCCTCCGTTATCATTACATGGGCAGTTGCTTTGGAGGGAGTTCTTTTATTCTGCTGCCACAAATAACCCTAACTTTGACCAGATGACAGACAATCCTATATGTGTACAAGTTCCATGGGATAAAAATCCAGAAGCTTTAGCAAAATGGGCAGAGGTAAATATCATTACATAATTGTATATGTTTTTAATGCTATATTCAAACTTAAAAAATGATTTACCCTCCTTTCGTAGTGGTCTAGTCCTACAGACAGATAGATTGGTTATCTGACAGACTAGTCTACTTTTAAAGGAGGGTATTACACCTTACTCATAATGACTTCACGGTTGAGCTAGCAAGCAAGCTAACCAACCATTAACCTGGACCTACACACACAATGCATTTTGCTGTAAGACTTTAAAACTAGCTGGTGACTCTCTGATACTTTCACATGACGTGTAAATAGAAAAAAGGGCTTATTGTTTTCTGCTCTGTGTGTTAGTACGTTAGACTCCCTCTGTTTGTCAGTTCCTTATCTGATTAAAACTTTGATTTTAGAAAGTTTATTATTGAATTGTAGTCAAATCAACTTGAAACATTTGTTTGTTGGAAGGACATGGAGTACAATGGACACATACTGTGGATTCAGTTATTTTCATAGGTACCAATTTTCGTGGATTAAGGAAAACTTATATCATGTATATGTTTGTGGATATTTAATTTCATGGTTTTGCTGAGATGTGCATACAATCCTATAGAAAATTTGTTACTAGCTGAACATTTAATTTTGTGGTTCACGTATACCCACGAAATCCACGAAAATTAGTATCCATTGATTAATAACGAATCCACAGTATTCTTTTTTAAGTTTAAATAAGTTAATAAAAAATACAAACAATAATATCAGCTTTCTAACAGTCACAAAAACAACAAAAAAACATCAAAAACATAAGAAAAGAAATTAAAATCTGATTACTTTTGACCGAATACCTTATTTAACATTTTAGGGCAAAACCGGTTTTCCGTGGATAGATGCAATTATGACACAGTTACGACAGGTGGGGTGGATACATCATCTTGCAAGACATTCAGTGGCATGTTTTCTGACGAGAGGAGATCTGTGGATATCATGGGAGGAAGGCATGAAGGTAATTATTTATTAACTCAATTATTTTGCTTAGCTACATGATGAGTTGTTTAAAAACATGATGTTCAGTTTTATAACTGGAAATTTAATAAGCAAATTTGTTTCAAAGTACATGCAATTTTTGCTTGTTATATTAGCTTACATTTATGATATTTTTTTATATTACAGTTTATCAAACAGTTGTTGCACAATGTGTAGTGTAAAAAAGAGATTTGTGACACACATACATGTTATTATATTTAAAAAGAAATAAATAGCATGATATAAATTACACTTTTATCAAATAATGAGAAAGTTCTTTGGTTTTTTTTTTAGACCCAATCTTCCTTTGCTTGTAATTTCTATTCAGGATTCTCATTTCATCTTGTATAGATTAAACAACTCATTTAATCCAACATTAACAGCATGACCCTGTTTTGTTTTGTGTTTTAGGTTTTTGATGAGTTATTATTAGATGCTGATTGGAGTGTAAATGCAGGCACGTGGATGTGGTTATCATGTAGTTCATTTTTTCAACAATTTTTCCATTGTTATTGTCCTGTTGGGTTTGGAAGAAGAGCTGATCCCAGTGGTGACTTCATCAGGTAATTATATAAGCAATACCACCAATAAAAACTGACCGCCACAAAATAGCCTTAAAAATAAAAATGCTTAAAAAGGGTGTTAAAACACCAAATATCTATCTACCTATAAGCAATACCTAACTTCAATGGTAGCTGTTCAAACCAGTCATTGGTATCACTTTGTGCAGAAGCAAATATTAGAATAAGAATACCATAACAAACAGAAACTTATCATACAAGTGAATGTTTTCATCCATTATTTAAGACATGTACTATAAATTCAGAATTTATTACGATGTTTTTTTCCTTTGCGAAAAATACGACAGGGTCATAATATTTTTCTCAATATCACAAAAAATTTAATCACATTTGAGTCTAAAATGACAAAATCGCAATAATGAATGCACACACTAATTTCTGAATTTACAGAAAATTGAGATAAAAATTTCTGTTCAAATAATCAGTCATTTATCAGTTCATTTTATACGGTTAAAGCACCTTGCCAATGGATCAGTGGAGGCTATTCACATTACGTTTCTTCATGCCATTATCATCCAATCAAATAACTTATTAGATGCTAATCTTGTATCACAATTATATCCCATGGGAATACACATTATATAAAATACCTGCTTATTGGCTACTTAACTTATTTTCAGGTTATTGTTAAAGAAATCAATTATGTTTTCTTAATTATCATGATTATTTAGTGAAATTACTGTGAAATTACTTTTATTTGTTGGGTACCAATTTTAGTGGTTATTGTGGATGGCTTTATCCACAAATTTAAATATTCAAGGAAAGATAACAACTGTTGTCAACTATTAAGCCACGTAAAGAACATATTTCTAAAATCCACAAATTTAAAACCCATGAACATAGAACTTTTGCTCAAACCCTGAAAATTGGTACCCAGGAATAAAAGTACTTTCATAGTACATGGTAAATATCTGAATTGTCACTTCGTCATAGTGAAATATTAAAGAATCATAATTATTTTGTAATCATCATTAACATTTATCATTTTATTATTCCAGAAAATATTTACCAGTTCTTAAGGCTTTTCCTCCAAAGTATATCTATGAGCCGTGGAATGCTCCTGAAAGTGTACAGAAAGCTGCAAAATGTATCATTGGAAAAGACTACCCATTACCGATGGTCAATCATGCTGAAGTCAGTAAAGTTAACACAGAACGAATGAAACAAGTCTATCAACACTTGGCTTTAAGAGCATCAGCTGGTAAGTCAAGTTTTACATGTCATGTAGAATTTAATTGGAACTTTGTAATCAAATTTTTATTCTGTGTGTTACCCCTAAAAAAGTATAAGAACAAGGTTCATTTTTGGCAAAGATGTCTTTTGATTTTGAAGATGTGGTATGATTGCCAATGAGACAACAACGCTCCACCAGATACAAGTTGACATAGAAGTTAACAACTGTGTTGTACGACCTGCAACTAAAAAGCATATATAAACAAAATATTGTATAACCTCAACAAAAAAAACATATATCAACAAAATATTGTACGACCTTCAACAAAAAAGTATATACAAACAAAATATTGTACGACCTTCAACAAAAAGGCATACATAAACAAAATACTGTATAACTTAACGAAGATCTTCTTTTTATGTTAAATTCTGTTTTCCAGCTGCATCTATTCCAAAGCCTTTACATGAAGAGTTTGCCAAGCATGGTAAAGGTCACAAGTCTGGTAACCATCCATCCAAAATGCCCATGATGGCTGTTGGAAATAATTATACACACAGTCAGACATCAGAGGAAAATCAGCCGCAACAATTCAGAGGATATAACATGACAACTAATTGAACAATTCTGATACTTCTGAAGTTCGTAGTTGTTATGACTACTAGTTGAACAATTCAGATACTTCTGAAGTTTGTAGTTGTATGACAGCTAATTGAACAATTCAGATACTTCTGAAGTTTGTAGTTGTTATGACTACTAATTGAACAATTCAGATACTTCTGAAGTTTGTAGTTGTTATGACTACTAGTTGAACAATTCAGATACTTCTGAAGTTTGTAGTTGTTATGACTACTGGTTGAACAATTCTGATACTTCTGAAGATTTTAGCTTTAATAACAACATTGACAACTAAATGACCAATTCAGATACTTTGAAGTTGTAGTTGGAATGACAACTAATTGAAGTATTCCGATACTTCTGAAGTTTTTAGTTGTAATAACAACCTAACAACTAAATGAACAATTCAGATACTACAGAGGAAAACAGCTGTGATGAGGCGAATTATTGATGTATAGTTATAAATGATGTTAAACCTTAAAAATATGTGTATATATATTTTATATTTACATTAGTTTGAATTGTCTTTAAAAACTATGAAATTGGCAGAATATTATAGAAGCATCTTACATAATGATTGATTTTAATATTGAATACTTCTTTCTGTAGTGTTATCAGAGTTTAAAGCATTGTCAAAAGCACATTTTTTAAAGCATAGAATTATGACAGGAAATTAAACCTAGAAAAACACTGAGGTTGTGAGTTCGAACCCTGCTCGTGCAGGAACACTCAACTCAAATCTTAACTGACTGATTGTCAGTTTTCCTATCAAAGGTTGGTGATTTTTTCTGGGCACTAGGGTTCTCCCACCAATAAAATTGGCCATCAAGAAATAGCACAAGTGTGGGGTTTAAAAGGTGATAAAATACCAACAATCAATCAATTTACATTTATAGTTAAAAAAAACTACATCTTTGTATTGTGCCATGCTTTGATATTATTTGCTACTAAAAAAAATTATATATAAAGTTGGTCCAACGTGTACAGAATATGAAAGTATACTATCGAGCTTGTAAATTTACTGAGATCTATGTGTATTAAATATTTTATCATTTCATGTAGAATTTTACTTGTGGTAATTTAATGTTAACCCACAATTGTTTTATAAGTCAAGTAGGGAAAGAGTCATATAACTAACCATGTACATCTTCAAAGATTTTATAACTTTCTCATAGTGATTGACAGCAATATTGGAAAATGTTGACTAAATTCTTGATAACATTTTTTTTTTATCTCAAATAATTGTATGTACTTAATTTACTATAACATTACCATTTAAAACACCTCCATGATTATTATGAAGAGTAAAAACAAGATAGTAATATTTGTGTAATATATGGTGCAGAATTATCTATCTTGTTTTTATCCCTGCTCTATGAAAAAATGCATGTTTAGGTTTGTTGAACAAAAAAATATTTAAAGTGGTCTATCTTTGACATTGATATTATTGTTCTATACAGAATACTGTGCTCCTGTGCTAATGCACAGTATATTAGTTTTATTATATTATACATGATTAAATACCTGTCGACAATCTTTGATCAGGGCTGATATGTATAAAACCACTTAATTTAAGATATCCTACCCAACATGTAGAAAATCTCTTTATTCAGAATAAATCTTAACTTTATTAGTTTTATGCATATCAGCCCTGGCCTTTAATTTTATGACGGCAATTAATTGATAAATGTTGACAGTTCACATTTATATGTGTGTATCTATATATAAATTTACAACAAATCACATTTATATATGGTTATCTTCGACATGGTCAGATGTAAATCACATGTTGTATTTTATTATGTTGTGGTTAAAAAACAACAACACGCTTGTTATAGTTGAATAAAATAATAAGTTATTTATTGTTGTCTTTTAATTGTAGAAAATCCCAGATAGATTGAGTATTTCCTAAATATCCTGAAATGCGAAAATTAAATTGGAATTATGGAATTCTGTACATTAAAATTATACCTTTAAAATAAGATTACCTCAACCTATTTTTGTCACTCCTGTGACCTTTTGCAAGAGTTATTAAGGTTTTAACTATCAATGTTTTAACTCACCTTGCACAGGTTCAGTGCCAACTATCATTTGTTATTTATTGTCTGACATTACTATCTATAAACTTCAAAAAGAGGGGCAAAAAATACCAGAGGGACATTCAAACTCATTGATAGAAAACAAACTGACAACGCCATTGCTGAAAATGAAAAAGACAAACAGCCAAATAACGGGATGCATTTAATGCTTTTTTTTGGCCTGCAAAATGAACCACAGGAACAGTTTTTTCCGTACACAGACATATGCACTCTATTTACACCCAGTAAAAAAATAGCGTGATGAGGTATAATGATTGTCAATTAAAGTGAATGTAAGCAATTATAGGCAACCGTACAACCTACAACAATCAGAAAAACCCATACCATTTAGTCGTCAATAAAAGGCTCTGAAATGAAAAATATGAAGCAAATTATATGCAATTGAGAAAACTAACTGCCTAATTTATAACCAAACTATTATGACAGACATGAACAAACGACAACCATTAAACTAAAGGCTCCTGACTTGGGACAGGCACATAAATTCGGCGGGGTTATATATGTTTGTGAGCGTTCAACCCTCCCCTAACCTGGGAAAGTGGTGTAACAACACAACATAAGAACAAACTATAAATATCTCTTGAAAATGGCTTAACTTATTAGATCGATACAAAACAGGTTTTAATTGACAACCAAAACCACTTACGACTTGTACATATTGTACGCAGCCGTTTCCTTGGCCACCAAAATTGATGCACAACAATTCAACTCGATGCCAGAAATAGAACACAGACTTCAACTTGATTTCATAGATATAGAAAAGAAGGTATGGTATAATTGCTAATGAGACAACTCTTCACAAGAGATAGAGATCATTTTTATATTAGCGGATGAAATATATGCTAATTGTTATCCAGTAACTACGAGATAATGTCAAACATGCTATTTGCAGATTTAAATGTTGTTAGACTTTGCGCTAGTTTGGTAGAAAGAGGGCACAACATAATTGACTGAAAATATTGAAATCATTACTTTATCATGCTTTATTTGACTTTACATAATGCATTATGTTAACGATAGAAAAAAATCGAAACATCTTTTGAGACAACCTCTTTAAAATGTTTATCGTCTCTCGACTCTCGTTTGTTGTTTGTCAAAAGTAATCTTTTATCTAACATGTCTATTACAAACCCTGTAAATAGTCTAATTCCGTAGCTCATATTCGTGAAAAGTGAACGAGATTGTAGTTATGATTTAAGGAGCATATACAATATCATCTGAAACAGATATTCTGTAAAAATATTTTCCTCTGTAGACACTGGGTCACTTGAAGCCAAACTTGATCAGTAATTTTACTTGGCTTACATATCAAATCATTTGAAATTAACAAAAGTTGTAAAGGACCACTATAAAACACCAATCTAGTTCTTGTTTACAGATTTCACAAGTGTTGGATTTGGACCTGAGTAATTTACTACCACAACAAAGAATTAGCAACATGTTTCCACACAATAACTTAAATAAACCTCCACAAAATCATTAAAACATGTTACAACACACCTCTAATCATAGATCCATTTCCAATTTAACAAATTTCATGATTGTTTTGGTGTTATGCCTCTTCAAAATGATTAAAATATCACTTTAAAAAAAGGTATTGTGTCAGCAGTGTTTCACTAGATTTATCTTCATCATGAACATATAAATTAAAAATTGTAGCCAAGGGTGTATAAGAACTTAAATATATGACGAAAACTGACCTAAAATGAAATGGCCAAATACACCTTGTGTCAACTTTGATTTTGGTTCAACCAAATCTTTTGATGTGTATATGTTGTTAGGGACTATTATACATCTGTTTTAAATTTGATAAATTTTACTATTGTTGATCCAACAAAACTACTTGATCACAAATACATGAAATAAGGCTCCACCAAATCATTTGAAATTTGAAAAAGTTGCAGACCACTAATCACAGTTAAGTTTGAATTTGAATGTTTTCAATTTGGCTTTCTAATGTCTTGCCTATTGATAATGCAAAGCATTTGGTTTCCACAGAAGACCATCATTAAACCTTCACAAAATTAATTGAAATTTGAAATGTTGTTATGGACTAGAGTACAGGTCCTTTTGCAATTTACCCTTATATTCAAGAGGGATGCTTACTTTTTTAGTTTCTGGACAACTTTTGCTTTTTGTTTGCATTAGAACAGGGCTATGTACTTTTGCCAACACATTTTTTTGTGCTTTCTCTTGTTGTTGAGTCTGCAACTTTTGTTGCAGAAAGCTTGACATAGGGATAGTGATCCAGAAGCGGCAGTGTTACATTTGTAGCTAACTTCTTAATAGTTTTATATTTTAGAAGGTGCAAGACATAGATGCTGCATTCTTTATATATATATATATAAATATATGCCTTATGTTAAGAAGTTTCCGTATGTCACATTTCCATTGTCCTTGACCCCATTTTCATGGTTCTGTGACTACTTGAAAAAAAAGTTAAGAAATTTTGTAATGTTAATATCTCTCTTATTATAAGTAATAGGATAACTATATTTGATTTGTGCGTACCTTGCATGGTCCTCGTGCCCATCACAAGTTTTCAACTGACCTCAACCTTATTTCATGGATCAGTGAACAAGGTAAAGTTTTGGTGGTCAAGTCCATACTTCAGATACTATAAGCAATAGGTCTAGTATATTTGGTGTAAGGAAGGATTGTAAGGTGTACATTACCAACTGGCAGGTGTCATATGACCTTGACCTCATTTACATGGTTCAGTGGTTATATTTAAGTTTTTGTGTTTTGCTCTGTTTGCTTATATTGTGTGCAATAAGTCTACTATATTTGAACAATTAAACGAGTCTTGCCTTGGTAAAAGGCGAAGTTTAATTGTAATTTTATGAGTTGTGTAAAAACTGAAGGGATTAAATGAGATTGTGCTGCGCATGTGTGATCTTCAGTCTTCAAAGTGAAGTTTTATCAGTATGACAAACAACGAAATACATCTATATGACCCACATTAACTACATAATGGTCTCCCTTAACTAGGGATGGAGGGTGTGGCATTTAATCCCTTCAGTGTTTACACAACTCATAAAATTACAATTAAACTTCGCCTTTTACCAAGGCAAGACTCGTTTAATTGTTCAATTTTACTCGTTGTAACACTTCCGGGACCAAATGAGACTTTAAAGCCATATTGATAAAACTGAATACTGAAGATAAGAAATATATAATGTCTTACCTTATGATTAATTCTTCAACACATTAAAGCTGAAAGAATTTTCATATTTTTCAATCTTTTTATTATAAAATTTTGCAAATGTTTTTGCATCTGACCATCCTGCTTTTTGTAAGATACGAGAAATAGGCACTGCATTCATCTTTGCTTTAGAAACTGATGCAGATCTAACACTGTGAGCTTTGAAAATTGTTGTGTCCATATTAGCTTTTGCCATTACTACTTTTATCCATCTAGAAATTGTATCTCTTGAAACAGGCTGATGTGGTTTCACATAACTTAAAAGTAACGGTTCATGTTTCCCTCTAAACAATTTGGTACGAAATACATATTCTTTATACACAGTATATACACAAAGTCTCCTAATCTGGAGGGTAAGCCTGTATATTTACAGTTGGCTCCTTATAACCAGGTCGGCTTTGTTTAACAAGTTCATTCAAAACAAAAATAAATTCTCCCTTCACTTTATATACATGATTAACATTCATTAAATGAATTGATTGAGTTCGAGCTGCATTTGTCAACGCTATTAACATCGTAAGTTTTAATGTTAAATCTTTCAATTTTAAATATTTCACTGGTGATAGGCTACGCAAAAAATGAAGTACTTTTCTAACGTCCCTTGTAGATTCATATCTAGGTCTAGGTGGACGAAGATTAAAAATTCCTTTCATATATCGTATCACCATTGAATGACGTCCAACTGGAATACTGTCAATTGTAAGTCCTAAAGACGAAAGAGCTCCTCGAGCTAGATTTAAACTACTATAACCTAAATTACCTTCCTTAATAAATAAAGTTGTAAAAAATTCAAGCACTGTTCCTACAGAAGTTTGAAAGCAATTGATTTGTTTTTTGTTACAATATTTGAACCATTTCCTGATATACACTTGGTACTGTTTCTTTGTACTTGATTTCCAAGACGACATGAGTATGTGGGTTGTTTCTTTAGAAAATCCTCGTTCTCTGAAGCTACTCCTGACACTGGACATGCAATTAGTTTCATTTTCTTGTATAAAGGATGAATAGATTGTGGATCGTGAGGAAGATTCAAAATCTTCTTGTTCTTTGGAAGAACGATTGGATTGTCTGTTAACAACTGCATTAGTCTTGGAAACCAAGTTTGTGTCTGTCAAAATGGAGCTATTACTACTCCTCTTGCACCGTCCTCTCTGATTTTGAAAATGCACCGGCTAAATAAACTGAAAGGAGGAAACAAATAGACAAAGTGAAAATATGACCAATTTATACTAAATACATCAATAAATGCAGATAATGGATCTGGCTTCCAAGAGCAGTAATTTTCTAATTGGAAGTTTAATCTAGATGCAAACAAATCAATGTCTGGCCTTTGCCACAAAGCACATAATTGGTCAAAAACAGACTTTTCCAATTTCCATTCTAATTTGTCATCAAATTCTCTAGAATTTTTGTCTGCTAGATTTTCTTTGCCTGCTATATGAGTGCATGTCAACCAGATGTCATTATCTTTACAACCAAATCTGTCTTGAAATTGTATTGCAATCTATGGACTTGTCTGTAAGAACCTTCACATGCTTATTTATGATCAGACGAAGAAAGGATTTTAATGTAAAATATATAGCTAGTATTTCTAAATAATTTATGTGATTTTTTTATTCTTCATCTGTCCATCTACCTCCAATTTCATTATCACTTAATATGCCACTCCATCCTAATAATGAGGCATCTGTCTGAATCACAATTTGTGGACTGCCATGGCTTATATATCTTAATTCAGTAGACACATTAGCAACCCACCATTCTAAATCTCCTTTCATCTGATTAGAAATAAGCATGCTTTGTTCAAAATCTCCGTTTGAGTTTTTTAGAGCTATAATTTTTTCCTTTTCAAGGTTACGATAAAACAATTTACCGAATTCGACTGCAGAAAAAGAGAAAAATAAGTCCAATGACTTTTGCTTCATCTCTAATCTTAGCTAAGTTTCTCTGCAGTAACCATTTACATTCTTTTACCATGTTTACTAGGTTTTGTTTTTTGTCTTCAGTAAGAGTTATAATCATATTTTCTGAATCAATAATGTTACCCATGAATATTATTTGTTTTGATGGTTGAAAAACCAATTTGTCTTCATGTATGACAAATCTTAATTTTGACATTAATTCAATTGTGTCATTTACATTTTTATTGCATTCTTCTATAGTCTCTCCCAGTAAAAGACTATCATCTATGTAACCAACATTCACATGACCTAAAACTCTAAGACTAGAGTAAACAGGTTTTAATAATTTAGTAAATATTCTAGGTGCGGAGGAAATCCCATTAGGTAAGCATGTGTATTGAAAAAGTTTTCCGTTCCAATAAAACCGTAAAAACGTTTGATGTTCCTCTGCAATTGGAACACTATAGTAAGCATGTCTCAAATCAATAAAAGCCATATATGATTTGTAAGTTACAAGTTTAATGGCACTTTCAAAAGTGTCCATTTTAAAATGATGATATTCAATGTATTCATTTAACTTCTTAAGATTCAAAATCATTCTATATTCTCCATTCTTTTTTGGCCTTAAAAATATA
Organism: Mytilus galloprovincialis; assembly: GCF_965363235.1. Taxonomy (NCBI): domain Eukaryota; kingdom Metazoa; phylum Mollusca; class Bivalvia; order Mytilida; family Mytilidae; genus Mytilus; species Mytilus galloprovincialis. Next base: position 46,651,222 of record NC_134847.1, on the reverse strand, counting down.
GGCGATAAAAACTGGTCTTTCATTGACTGAACTTCTTTAATAACATCAATTGCCAGTAACTTTTGAATTTCATTTGAAACAATATATCTTTCTTTTGAGTTAAAGACAGATTTTACATTAAAAATGTCTTGCTTAGGTTCAACATTATCTATGAACTCTATATGACAATGGCTTACAATATCTAAAATGAATTTGTCAGAGGTAATTTTTTCCCATTCATTGGAAAACTTTTTCAATACACCAGCTTTAAAACAATGACTTACTTCATTTGATGTATCTAATACTTCTGTAGATTTCCTCCTCTCTGGGATTTTTTTGGAATAGGGCTGGAACCTCGACCTTTTCCACCTCCGAAGCCACCTCTTCCTCCACGGTAGCCACCTCTGCTAAATGTACCTCTGTGGCCTCCTCTACCACCTCTGAAGAAGCCCCCGCCTCTATCTCTGCCATTACCAAACTTCAACTTGTTTCCCACTTTGGAACAATCTTCAATGTCCTTTGCAACTTTGGAGACGTCATCTCCAAAAAGGTTGTTTGTGTAAGGAACAGAGTGTGAGCAGAGAGGCACATATTCTGCCATTATTTCGGTCTTTAAAAAATCCCTTCTAGTCATATTTAATTGGCGGTTTGCATGGCCCAACAAAGCCAATACATCATTACATTTGTCAATGTATTCTCCGCTACTGGAGTTACCATTGTCGTTTTCGTCAAGAGCCATTTTGTTGACAGTTTTTGTTAGAATTGTTGCTGCGTTTACAATAATTCTTTCAAGAAATTGTAATTTTTTATCAGCAGATTGTGCTCCTGGTGAAATTACATTCCACATGAGCTGGTTTATTCTTACTACAGACAAACCTTCACAATTTTCAGGTCTGGCATTGTTTTCATCTTTAGTTAAAACAGAGTATTGTTCCTCATTCATACCATTCCTGAACAACTCATTTACATTATTTGCCAAGACCTCATCAATTTTGTCATCATAAATTTCTTGAACCCTACATCTCTTAGACATAGATGAAAACCTATTATCATCTTTGTTCTGCTTCTTAGCAGGTGGTTCATTTTCATTGTCTACATTTTCTCCATCCTCATGGGGGTTTTCTTCACCTTCATCATAATTATCATCATAATTATTACCCTCATCATATTCTTCAATGTCTTTTACACGGTATTTTAAAGACCTGATATCGTCAGACTGCCTTTTCTGACCTTCTTAAATTGATACCAACATTGTCATGATTGCATCTTGTTTGAATATATTTGCAGATGTAGAAGGGCCAGGGTTCTGAGTTTCAGTATTAGTATTAACCTTCGCTGGTTTCTTACCCTTTACACTTGAATTATTTGAAGTGTTAGCTCCGCCACTCGCGGAAGCTTTCGACTTAGTAGAGTCATGTTTCCTTTTTCCAGCCGCGCTGGAAACGGAACTAAACTTTTCAGACAGAAGTTCATCTTCGTCAGTAATACTAACGTCTTCATGCGAAGACTTTCTTTTTGAGGCGGACCCCTTCTCTATCATTTTCTCCGCCATGTGTTTTCTTTATAATAACTGGTTTACGGCAATGTGCCGAAAACAGGTAAAAGTCGTAAATTTTTTCCCGAATTACATTCGGTGATTACTAACTTTTATTTAAATTTTATATCAAATTTTTATTAATGATAGAATGAAAATCAACTTTGTTGATTTAATTTAATCTAAAGTTAGGACAATTCGAACCACGTCCGAACTGCCCAAGAGCTATCAGCACACTGAAGTTCAGACATGCGCAGCACAATCTCATTTGGTCCCGGAAGTGTTACAACGAAATAAAATTGGTGTAAGGTGTACGTGTCCAACTGGCAGGTATCATCTGACCTTGATCTCATTTTTAAGGTTTAGTGGTCAAAGTAAAGTATTTTGGTTTTGGTCTTTTTTTCTAAATGCAATAGATCACCTATATTTCGTTTATGAAATATTATATGATGGTCTCTCAGGTTTTTATTTGACCTTGACATTAATTTCACGGTGCAGTGCTCAGTGTTAAGTTTATGGGTTTTGGTCTGTTTTTTCTTACAACTATAAGCAATAGGTCAACTATATTTGTTGTATGGAAGGATTGTTAGCTGTGTATGCCTGACTGGTATGGTTCATCTAGCTTTGACCTCATTTCCATGGTTAATTGGTCAATGTTTAGTTTTCTTGGTTGTCTGTTTCTTAGAAACTATAAACAATAGATCAACTTAATTTAGGTTAACTATGTTTAAAGCATATTTGGTGTATGGAATGATTGTAAGGTGTACATGTATTTCTCGTTTGATTTATATGACCTTGACCTCATTTTCTTGGATCATGTTAAGTTAATGTGATAGTTGTAGTAAAGCTTTCTATTTAGGACTATCAACATGATATCAATGGTTAGTAAAGAAGGCAAGACTTTTCAGCGTGTGCATGCACTTGTTTTTCAGATACAAAAAGCAATGATGTTCCAATTGGTGTCAGGTGATTGTCAATGATTGTCAGGTGTACATGTTTGTCAGGTTTAATCCGATCTTGACTTCATTTTCATGGTTTGTTGTTAAATGTTTAGTTTGAATGACTTGGCATGGTTTTGTTTGTTTTTCAGATTCATCAACTATAAATAATGAGATCACTATATTGGGTGTATGGAATGATTGAAAGATGTATGTGTCTGGCATGTTTCATCGGCCATGACCTAATTTTTCATGGTTCATTGGTCGATTTTAAGTTTTCATGGTGTTGTCTTTTTTTTAATAGTCCAAGCTACTGGTCAAATATTTTTGGTGTATGGAATGATAGAATAGTGGTCTGGCAGGGTACAGAAAGTATGGGGGATGTATAGCCATTCAAGGTTGTTAAAAACTTCGATCATTATGTGACAGGGTTTATCTGACCTTGACCTCATTTTTAAGGTTCAATGGACGATGTTTAATTTGTAATATGTACTAATTGGAGGACAAAAATTGACAGATTTTTCCACTTGATGATTTTATTGCTTGATTAAACAATGAAGAACAATCATACTAATATCAGTATGGTTTACAACATACACTTATCACATTTATATTGTAATGTAACACACAATTATCACATTTATATTGTAATCATTCAATATGTAATGTTAGACAAATTCTGAAGTTCTCAAAACATCTACAAATTATAGAGTGAAACCTGACTAAACTGAAAACCTGCATGAACCAAACATGTTCTTAAGCACAGTCATATCAAATTGTATGCGTTGCAAACCTGAAAAACTGAGCATTGGTCAAAACAGAACAAATTTTGAAAGTCCTGAAGAACTTCAGTTTAACAGGTTTCACTGAAGTTATAATTTATAAGGGATGACTTTCAAAAAACAGCAGTATTAACATAAAATAAAAAGCCCTATGTTTGAAAACACTAGTTTCCTTCCCATTGAGTTGCACCAGATAATAAAGCAGTCCTAATCAATAAAACTGCTGATTGGCACATGTTATATTTAATAGTGCTTTGATACAAGCATCAGTCTAATGTTTGTTCATTAGCCCTTTTGTTATATTAGAGGTATATTGAGAATTGACACAAGTTGTACTTTACTTATTTTACATACTCATCAGCCATACCTGTAACGAATATGATATTCGCAATAAAAACACATAATTTCTAATTGCAAAATTTTTCTGGTAAAGGGGAGATAACCCCATTTGAAATATTTTTCATTATAAAAATAAGAATATTGCCAATGAGACAACTATCCACCAAAGACTAAATGATGTTGATTCAATTGCACATTACACATACATAATACGTAGGTGTTTGAATTCTGTTATTTACACCAAGTTTAACTTATGTTTCTCGTGATGCCTCTAATATGTATCACTTCAAAAAATTCATTCAAACAATAAATGAAATAATATGTCATGGATTATATTAATGATTTCTACTGTACATAAACAAATTGCACAATCAATTTTTAAGAAACCATTTTTTAAATCTTATAATTTCCCTAAAGAGATATTATAAATGTATAAATATTTATGATAACAGGATATTTGTCTTAATATTATTCCTAATAGAACCAACAGATTTGTTCAGAAGTTCATCTTAAACAAAAAGTTAAATGTCACAATTTCACTCAATATACAGTACAAATGTACCAAAGTTAAGTTGAGGTAAGCAAATGGCTAGTCATACTGAAGTATAACAAAACTGCATATTCTTTCAAAAACTAAACAAACAATTATCATATGAGCTGCGTCTTATAAAAATTAAGGGGGCTCCTGGGTATAAATCAATTTTTTTTTCTAATATAGGATTTCGCTATATTTTTTTTTAAATGAACTTTATCATATACTTAAAAGAAAAATGAAATAAAAAAATGGGGTCACCGTTCATTTAAGCTCACATTCTGCCTCCGGAAGAAGCATACATTTTTGTTAATGACCTTTTTTTCTGTTGAACTAATAGGAGAAATAAAGGTACATGTAATATCGAAATAAAAAAATAACCTAATTACAGAAATCACTTAAATTTTACAATTATTTAGTTTATGTACACCTTATTTGAAAACAATGATAAAAAATATAGGTCGCCGATGAGTTGAAAAAGATATTTCAAATTTAATGCCAAAAATTGGCATTTTTGTACCAAAGAGAGATAATTTGGAGCTTTTTCAATGATATAAAAAATTTTAAAAGTCACCTGGGGCCAAACCAAATCGATTTTTGGGGTTGATTTTTGTACCATATCATAAAGTAATAACTAATAGTGTAATAAATAAAATTTATAGTGAAAAAATAAAAGTTTAATTTTTGCTGAAATTTTTGTACCCACGAGCCACCTTAAGGTTAGCAAATGGCTAGTCATATTGAATTTTAAACAAAACTGCATATTCTTTCAAAAATTAAACAAACAATAAACATATGAGCTGCGTCTTATAAAAATCAAACTTATGCAAATGATCATCAATACATCTGTTAACCATTTAAGAGATAACTGTATTGTATTTGAAGCTTTAAGGACGTCCATTGGTAGTTTTACTGTCGCAAAATTAGTTTACCTGGCGACACGGAGCAGAGACAGGTAAACAGGTATTTGCGACAGTTAAACTACCGATTGACATCCGCAAAGCTTCAAATACAATACAGTTATCTCTATTTTAATGCAAAACAAGTTCATAATTAAATTTCAATCATTATTTCAGTGTAAAATCTTCATTAAAGAAAATTCCGCGAAAAGATGTTATCTTCTTTGGTCCCTACACTAGGTGACGTCATAGGTATGCTTCCGGCGTCAAACACAAACACCGTGCATTTTCTGGCTTCTGTGCCGCTTCAGAATGTAATAAAATTTGATAAAAAGAAGATTTTTAGGCGCAATAAGTGAGTTTTTTGCTTATTATTGTAGAAATAACATGTCAATACGTTCCGAAATTCAAAATGTCGGCTTCCTTAGTTACAGACAAGGAGATAGAGAATTTTACGCTTGCTGTCATCCAATCAGAACGATTGTTACAAAATAATTGCATTAGAATTCGGGATGAAAACATCTCTATGCAAAATATGCAACTGTTTCAGAGTTACGTTGATATAAGGAACCTACAAAATAGATCAAAATACAGCTTTCATTTCCTATTTGAATGTTATAAAACAATCAAAGTATGTTTAATGTAAACATGCACTTGCACAAGATTGATTTCTATCCAAGGCAGCAAATATGTCTAAATTTGACCAATGCTTTTTCTAATGTATTTCCTAGTACTCAACATAATCTAGAATTCAATTAATGTAAATGTATTTTGCAAAAATTTTGAGTCCTCCATTCCAAATGAAAAAAAAAATCCCTTTGAAATTCAGAAAACAGTTATGGTTCCTAGTTAAAAAATGTTTTTGAAGAGTAAGATACTACTGCTTAAATACAAAGGTGTTATACATGTATAAATAATAAATAATGATGGAAAGCCAGGCTAAGATACTAAGGTACTTTCAGTTGTTCAATCAGTCATTGACAAGGGGCATAACTCTGATTGTTAGAAATGTGATAATATTGAAATTCAAACCAGAATTGCATTTCATAGTATACAGTTACAAGACCTATTCTCACTATACAGTATGGGTTTTGCTCAATGTTGAAGGATTCATTTGGTTTAGTTGTACAGTTGTCTCATTGGTAATCACAACATATCTCTATAAAATGGTAATCACAACATATCTCTATTTTTATATAAAGTTACCATTTGAAACCATTTAAACTTTAATATTAGAGATAGTTCAATTTATGTTTTACACATTAGATACTTTAGTTAGACAGATTTTTCAGAGGGCTTAACAAAGCAGTGCTCATTTCACAAATCCCACTTTTTTATTAACCCTCCCCCTTTCTTCCTGTATTTCTGAGATCCCTCTTTTCATCCCCCTACATCCCAAATCCCATACACATGTGTCATCCCCCACGGAGTGGATTTTAATTGAATCATCCAATTTGTACAGTATAATAACAATGTATGCGGTATAAAATTTATGATAACATTGGTACATAAAATAAAGAGTTAGACACATTATTTGTCATTAGAAATCAGAAACAAATCTCTTTCTGAAATGATACTGTAAGTATGATCAATAAACTGACATAGAAGTAGAAGTATATGAAGATGTAGATGATAGTTTGCACATTTATTGCACATTAGTTTGAACACACATGAAAAAAAGAAAGTAGGCTAAAAATAAACACACCGTTCATCTTTCCTGTACCGTCTAAAAATATTGCACTTTTCATTCTCAACGATTAGTTCACAGAACCTAAGACCTTTATAAAAGCTAGAAAATTTGAGTATTATTGTAAAACTGGATGACATAATTCTTCCTTAGTGACAATACATTTTCAAATAATGAAACCAATAATACAAATATGATAAAGATATATGCTGTTTTATGATACAAGAAAGAATTAATTTTGATACAATTATTAATAACTAAAATCAAAATTAAAAGGCATACTAGTTCAAATTACTACTTTCTGATGTAATAAATGTCAATGCATGTAATGTATTCATATCATTTGGCCAGTTCAGAATCTAATGCATTCTGGGTAATATTTTCAAAAGTATACACTGAAATGTTGATTGGTTTAAAACATCATCCAACCAGTTACATCTTTCCTTTCAAATATAAACAAAAATCATTTTTGAAAGGGAGAATTGTCAAACTTGATATCATTTTATAATTTTGAATGGGAAAAGTGATCTCATACAATTTATACATTGCAAATTAAATGCATTGAAATTTAATACATTGTAATATCAAACTATTGGAAGAGCAGAAATGATCACATTGTAACATGACACAACCTAGAAAATGACATTAATAGAAAGGGACACACAACCAATAAAAGCTGCAAGAAAAACAATAAAATAAAAACAAAGATTTAAACAACTAAAAATAGTATAATCACACAATGCTTGCCCTAATATGTTTGGTATAATGATTTAAAAACATTTCTAGTAGCTATTTTTGAGATCCCTCAGAAATAAAATTCAAACTTCATTATGTGACCATACAAAAAGGGGTTACCTGTGGATTCATTTATTTTTGTGGGTACCAATTTTCATAAGTGAAGGAAAACTTGCATGTTCATGGCCATTTAATTTCGTGGTTTTGCCAAAGTCTTTATGCAAGCCTTTAGAAAATTTGTCATTCAAAATTTAATTTCGTGTTTCATCTTTATCCACGAAATCCATGTAAATTGGTGTCCAATGAATAATAATGAATCCACAGTATACGATTAAATACCTTACTAAGACAAATGTGTTTAAAGGTGGTAAATAATACTACAGGGAGATAACTCTGTAAAAATCAGCTCAACGTTTTAATCACATTCGATTGTTAAAGATATATTAAGCTTCTCAATGATTAAAATTAGTATTTGTCAACCTGTAGTACATTTTATATCTAACTATTTTTTTCTGATATTAAAGTGTGTGGTTCAATTTCTTTAAAAAATTTGTCAAAATTTTATGAAAATTAAATGAATCACATCAATTTTAATCAAGGTGTTTGTGTCTGTTGACTCAAAATTTGATCTGAAACTCCCTAGACATAATTCAAATGAATATCGTACAAAAGAATAGGCAGATAAATTTGCCGTTTCAGAATCTAATGCATTCTGGGAAATGTTTTCATAAGCGTACACCAAAAGGTTGTGATTGGTGAAAAATGTTCTAAACAATTAAAATTCAACCAATGACGTACGTAACATTATTTTCATTTTGGTGTACAAACAATGACATTACCCATAGTCCTTTAGATTCTGAAACGGCGAATTGGTGACTGATACATACATGGATGGACAGCAAGAGGAGGTTGTTATCAAGAGAGAATTAAAAAAGAAAGAAACAGTTTGTCAACACATTGTCTAAAAATCATTAGAGAAACAAATTCTACAACCATATCTTGTGTGAAAAAACATTTTTCAACTCATAACAGTATAATTTCTAATTATTTAACAAGCTCTGCAAGCCTGACATTTTTTTATTTTGAAAATTTATCTGTCTCAAAGAGTAGAAATATTGTTTCACATTCAATTCAGAGTTTATCAAAATGGGCCTACATAAGGTATTAAAAAAATTATATACATTTGTACATGTACAATGTACAAGCAAATAAAATCAATAATAAAAGTAAAACGAAAAATTAAGTCATAATACAACGTGAACATACAACCTAAACATTGTCATGTAAAAAAAATATTCCTAAATTTCTAATACATGGTAAGCACTATAAAACTGAATGTTAAAATGATTTAAAAAAAAAAAACCAACTGATTGAACACTGTAACTTGTGTGACTAGACCATTGTAAAATGCACAAACAAATAAAAATGTTATATTGTATCAAAAATGTTTTTATACAATCAGTAAATTCCAAACTCTATTCCAATTCACTAATTCAGAATTCAGACTATAATGGGTAATTTAAATGTTTAATATAATAATTGAAAACAAAACGTTAATACAAATTTATTTATCTAAACATATTCATCCATTTGTAAGTATAAAGGAGGTGACCATTTCAATTTTTCCGATGGAATAATTATTTTCCCCTTTTGAAAATCTTGTTTTATTCATACTTTAGTACATATTTATTTTGTTCAAATATATTTTCATTTTTATTTAGTTTTGGGCAAAGTTATTTATTTTCAGTTCTTACCAGGCCAAAATATTTATTTTCATTCTGTTTTGGGCAAGGGTATTAGTTTTAGATTCTTAAAGGACCAAAATATTCATTTTCATTCTGTTTGCAGGCAAGGTTATTTATTTTCAAGTCTTACTAGACCAGAATTTATTTTTCAAAATCCAGCAGGCCCACCCCTGAATATCAATTTAATAAAGATGGGTTTCAACTAAACTCACAAACTGAAAATAGCTGACTGAAACTTGAAGTGTCTGTTTTTTCAAATTTTCATTTCCATATTTTGAAATTTTCCTTGTTAAAGCCTAGACGTAGGATCCTATAGATCTTACAGAAGTTTCGTAAGAATAGTATTACATATCATCTTACGGAGTAAATTACACCTATTAAATATGGTTGTCTTGGGAATAAAAGCAATTTATTTTGTATCTCCATGTAACATTATAACTACATACTAGTGATAATGTTACAATTCAAATAGGATCAACAGATTAAATACGACATTTAAGCATTGTTAAAAGTGTTACAAGTAGTTGACATTTGCAGATCAAAATTAACTTTAAAAAATTGACCTACAAACATATTATTATGGGACAACTAGTATTGGTTATAAAAGAGGTCAATGTTGAATAGAAATCAAAGCAATCATGCCTCACCATCAATATTAAAATCTAATTCTAATTCTTTTTGATTGATTGAAAATTGATTAAATGTTTGAAAAAGTGTTCAAGAACAGTGGCAGATCCAGGGGGTGCAGGGGTTTCATTATCTTTCATGTTGACTGGTACTTTCCACGTTTCTAGGTGGTACTTTTCAATTTATTCCATGAATATCATATATAAAAATTCATACATTTAGGTGGTACTTGTCAATAGCATAGGAGGGTAAAAGTACCGGGTACAGCCTCCTAATGAATGGTCTGGGGGTGGGGCATTTTTGGGGGTTGGAAACCCCCTCCTTTTTGTTCAGAAGATCAATGCATTTGAATGGGGACATATGGTTGGAACCCCCATTTATCCTGGGTTGGAAACCCCCCTTTTTAAAAGTGACTGGATCCACCTCTGAAAGAACATGCAGAAAATTATAAAAAATTTCAGACATTTTGTTGTGAGAGCAGAAGTTATGTTTAACAAAGTTTTCTTATGTCTTCAACTGTTCCCATAATATTTTAAGACCTTCAAATGACATTTGCCCTTACTACATAATAAATTCTACTTTTAACCCATTATACATTAAGGATCCCATTTAACTCCAAACATTAATTTACAAACCTGATAAATAATTAATAAAATGTTACATTATCAATAATTCATACTAATCATAAATTCAGTAAAATATTAATTTATACATTTATTTTTCAAAATAAACAGAAATGGATTCACCTTCAACATGTTCAATTAACTTTGAATATTGAGTAAATCAACACAGTCTTTCTTTTTCTTTGCTTTATATATAATATAAACACAGGAATTCTATTACATTGAACATGTAAAAATTTACATTGTGTACATCTTGATAACTGTTAAATGTTATATTTCTCACTATTAAACCTAACAGTAACAATATGACATAAAAAGATATTCTTATTGATTATAATTGCTAACAGAAATGGCAGAGGCTAGAAAAACGACAACAAATTTTGACAATGGCGGGGATCATTTGACATAGTGGAAGATAATTAAACGTGGCAGGGATCATTTGAAAGTGGCAGAAGATATTTTAACGATGGTGGTGTGCCATCATAAAACAGGTCATGGAGATCCCTAATCTCAATGTTAATATTAAAGGCATAACATATCGAGTAGCAAAAAATCCAAAATTAAATTGGCATTAAAAAAATATAAAACAAAATTAGCAATTACAACATATGTTGTAAAATTAATACATATGTTGATGTCATTGTCACAAAACTACAATACACAAATGTTCTTTAATCTTTCCATATTCAGTCAACATGGTCAATTATAACTGCAAAAATATTGTATTTGCAAGATTTATTTTGGATTTATAAAACAGATATTTAACATGTTTAAAAAAAAGAAACATAAGCTTTAATCAAGTAACAATAAAATAATAAAATTTATAACTCTTTTTGTTGAGTGAAAACAGTTAAATTTATGTTTCAATTACATTAAAATGAATCAGTTAAAAGTGAAAAGAAACAAAACATATAATCAATATTATTTTATCATAAAATGAACTTTTACTTGAACAAGTGATGGAGACAACAGACTGTGTCTCACATGTACATATGTAATACATCCTGATAATAAATAATACATATGTGTAGCAGAAATGCCTGTATACACATAGAACCTATACATACATAGTACAATGTAGCAGTACTGCATGATCACAAAGCACCATAATCATTACACATCAATTTCTAAACAACAACTTGGCAAAATTAAAATGCATTACTGATAGAGCTATTGTGTCTTGTCTTTCGACTACCTTCATCTTGTTCAAGCACTTGACGATTGGAAAGAGCTTTAGTCCGATGAAAATCTATCTCAGCATAGGAACTGGGTCCTGGTGCTGAGGGAACAGTTGCATCGATCGAAGAAGGGGAAACAATCCCTGTTGAGGGTTTTGAATTTGAAAAATTTCCTGGACCCACTTCAATATAATTTAACTGATGAACTGCTGTGTTTTTAGGATTAATATTTGTATATTCTGGTTCCCTTATCATTGGAGAAGGGGGTATTGCAGGTTTGGATTCCAGTCGTCCATTATCTTGTAATGGCCCCACGTTTATATATTCTGCTGGTCGTTCCGACTCAAACGCTGAATCTTGATCAAAAACTTCATTCATGTTTGTGTCATCACAGTCAATAATATCTATAGAAGGATGTCTCCCGTCAGAATCTAATCGTCTTTTTATGTTTGTTTGGTCCTGCCTTGCACCAGAAGCTTGTCCATTCATATTCAAATTTAAATTTGTTAAACTCTCAGTACTGGTAGGAAAGTCAGGGTCAATATAGTTTAACTTTGGATCAGTTTGTTGCAATGGATTGTGTAGAAAGTCTATCAGGGCAGAAGCAGCAGTATCTGCCGTGGACGCTGCAGAGCCATTGGCTCTTACAGGAGCTGTATTCTGGTATGTGTGTTGTTCATGTTCGTTTACAACAGTCTGATTGACATAATTCATTTCACGCATACTTGAAAGTCCTGTATTTTCATTAGGAATAGAAAAGGCCATCAAATCACTCATTTCAATTGTTGATGGTGGTCTACTGTTTGAATGTCCATGGTTATCAAATGCCCGACTGGAAGACAAATCTCCCTGTCCTACTCTCATTATACTTTCCTGAACAGCTCTAAACAAAGTCTCTGCTCGTCTACATTTAAAAGCATAAATTCCCGGCCCAGTGTAGCAGCGACGCCCACTTTCAAAAGAGAACAATTCTTCCTCCCATCCGTAACGTCTTAAGCACCGTAATGGCCATGTAATATGGTCTCTGCCTTTTTGACGAAGAATAAGATCTGTATCAGTTATTTCAATTTTTCCAGGATTGTGTTTTATACCATTTTCATCAACATTGTAAACTCTGAATACCAATGAATTTCTCCCTCCGTCTCTTTTTGACAAAATACAACCCATTCTTCATCACACTGACTTCATGTATCTGTAAAATAAAGGGAAATAATAGGAAAATTTTAGATTATTCTTTAAAGCCCATTTATTCTATGTAGATATATGAGGGTCGTAATGGGGGTACCTTCATGAAGAATAACGGTAAAAATTCTTGCCAAATGACGTTAACACTAATTTTTGGTGTATGACGATAAAATGTACACTTTCTTTTTTCCAAAAATGACAGTAACGATAATTATTTGAGACCTCTGATGAATCACAATAAGGATATTTTGACAAAACACGGTAAAATTTTAACCAATTTGACGCTAACGGTAGCCAAAAATGACTGTTTGACGCCCGACATTAAAGGGCATTACTACCCTCATATATACTGTTCATGACTACATCCTATAACAAGTTTTCAAACATATTAATATTGCATGCATGTATTAGAAATAATAAGTCTTGAGCCTGTCATTCAATGGTTGCTGTTTGTTGATGAATATCATATTTTTTTTTCGATCATTGTTTTATAAATAAATCGGTGTTGTTAGTTTTCTTATTTGACATTTGTCATTTTCAGGCCTTTTATAGCTGACAATTTATCTAGTTATACCTTTTTTCAAGGCAAAAAAGGCTTGTATGCTTCGATGTGAGCCAAGGACCATACTTTGACCTTCTTTGTCTCATTGACACTCATACTACATATATATATACTAGCAAATAGTAATCATTTACTTCTAGAAAGAAAAGGGCACTATACAAAAATAAACATTCAATGAAGACACATGAATAAAAGATGGATGTAAAAAATGTAGATGGTCAACAGATCAGTCACATGATATCCATAACCAATCAAATGTTAATCAAACCTTTTAAACCCTATTGCCAAGCACAGTCCTTCAAGCAGTTATCCAGAAAAAGAAAAAAACAGCTTAAAAGTCAAATATCTTAAATTTAACATTTACAAATATAACAGCAAATGAAATTATATATATTCTAGAAAATCTGATCAAATTATAACAATATTGTATTCTGTTCATTAACTTCCATTCTTGTCTCAAATAAATAAAAAAAATATATCTATATACAAAGCAAACTTACAAAAATGTATCTGTCATAGATTGAAAGATAAAATCCAATAATCCAGCAAATACTTGATGAAATGAAAACAAAACACTTTCATGAAAATCTACTTGACTGAATAAAAATGACAGCACTTTTATAAATCTTTATAGGTATATACTGATAGTCATAATTTCCCACACCATGTTCATGATGTTACATATTAAATGGATTAAAATATCTCAATTTTGTCCAAAATACATGTATATGAAGATAACATGATGATGCTTGTAGGATGAAAGCATGATACATCATTTCAAAATAGACTGATACTGTTTCAGGTGGCAAAATTATTTGTCCAAAATAGTTATTTATGTCATTGCTATTTCAGTATCAACAGAAAACAAAAATTACTGTACATATTAAATAACTTGTATTTTGTCCAATAATAAAAAAATTTTTGTTAGATGTATAAAATCCCTCGTGTCTTTAAATATTTATTGAATTAAATTGGTCGGCCTACAATTTTTGTCAGATTTATGAGAGAAAAACAAATCCCGGGTGTCTATACATTCTCATTAAACTAAATTGGTTGGCCTACGCTAAAACAAACCCACATGAAACACTAACAATGACTAAATCCTACAGTACAAATCAAAATAAGAATACACATGGTCTAATCTGACAAAATTTTAGTAGGATACCAATATCAGTTTATCTATAACATATTTATTTAATAGTCTAGATTTCATTCCCTTTAGTGACATTTTAATCAGTGAGGTATTGTTCTAATTATACATGTATATTATACAATTGAATTTTTCACTTGATTAAACTGCTAAATAAAGTGGAATAGTTTTGCTGTTTTTACCCCCAAAACAGTAGCTGTTGAATTTGAGTGCATCTAACATTGTAATGAGGGTAGTAATGCGCTTTACTGACAGGCGTCAAACAGTCATTTTCCGCTACCTCCAAATTGATCAAATTTTACACTGATTCATGAAAATAATATCCTTATCATGATTCGTCAGAGCTCTCAAATAAATATTGTTACCGTTTTAAAAAAAAAAGTTTTTTATGTGATTCTTCAAAATCATTAGATTTTTTGATCGTCTAAAAGAATGCACACATTTAATCGTCTAGCAACAAAAATTAACGTAAATATCATTTGGCAAGAATTTTCGCCGTAATAAGTCATGAAGGTATCCCCATTACTCCCCTGATCTAATGTTTGATCATTACAAGAAATGAATCAGTCAATATTTCAAGTTAACCATAATGAATAATTAATAAATTTTATTTTATTATTGTGTCAAATACTGATAATGACATAATAAAATATACATGTTCATTAAAACAATCAATACCCAGCCATTGAGTTGGCTAATGAGACACATAATGTATAACTAGAGGCTCTAAAGAGCCTGTGTCGCTCACCTTGGTCTATGTGAATATTAAACAAAGGAAGCAGATGGATTCATGACAAAATTGTGTTTTGGTGATGGTGATGTGTTTGTACGTCTTACTTTACTGAACATTCTTGCTGCTTACAGTTATCTCTATCTATAATGAACTTTGCCCAGTAGTTTCAGTGGAAAATGTTAGTAAAAATTTACAAATTTTATAAAAATTGTTAAAAATTGACTATAAAGGACAATAACTCCTTAGGGGGTCAATTGACCATTTCAGTCATGTTGACTTATTTGTAAATCTTACTTTGCTGTACATTATTGCTGTTTAAAGTTTATCTCTATCTATAATAATATTCAAGATAATAACCCAAAACAGTAAAATTTCCATAAAATTACCAATTTAGGGGCAGCAACCCAACAACAGGTTGTCCGATTCATCTGAAAATTTCAGGGCAGATAGATCTTGACCTGATGAACAATTTTACCCATGTCAGATTTGCTCTAAATGCTTTGGTTTTTGAGTTATAAGCCAAAAACTGTATTTTACCCCTATGTTCTATTTTTAGCCATGGTGGCCATCTTGGTTGGATGGCCGGGTCACCGGACACATTTTTTAAACTAGATACCCCAAAGATGATTGTGGCCAAGTTTGGATTAATTTGGTCCAGTAATTTCAGAGAAGAATATTTTTGTAAAAGATTACTAAGATTTACGAAAAATGGTTAAAAATTGACTATAAAGGGCAATAACTCCTAAAGGGGTCAACTGACCATTTCGGTCATGTTGACTTATTTGTAAATCTAACTTTGCTGAACATTATTGCTGTTAACAGTTTATCTCTATCTATAATAACATTCAAGATAATAACCAAAAACAGTAAAATTTCCTTAAAATTACCAATTTAGGGGCAGCAACCCAACAACAGGTTGCCCGATTCATCTGAAAATTTCAGGGCAGATAGATTTTGACCTGATAAACAATTTTACCCTGTCAGATTTGCTCTAAATGCTTTGATTTTGAGTTATAAGCCAAAAACTGCATTTTACCCCTATGTTCTATTTTTAGCCATGGCAGCCATCTTGGTTGGTTGGCTGGGTCACCGAACACATTTTTTAAACTAGATACCCCAATGATGATTGTGACCAAGTTTGGTTAAATTTGGCCCAGTAGTTTCAGAGGAGAAGATTTTTGTAAAATTTAACGACGACGGACGACGACGCAGGACGACGGACGCCAAGTGATGAGAAAAGCTCACTTGGCCCTTCGGGCCAGGTGAGCTAATAATTAAACTGTTAATAATTCACCCCACAGAATTGATGTGTTGAACCTACTTTATATTACATAATTAGTATCATTGCTATTCTCCAATTAAATCAATATCATATTTAATCAGTATAAATTGCTTCTGTTCTTCTTAAGATTATAAAAAATATTGCAATTCTAATTTTTTATGAATGTTTTATTTTCTTTTGTTCAATTTGGACACTTTCATCTACAGTAGTTGGACAAAAATGAGTTCCCACTCAAAAAATGTCCTATCATTTCAACTAAAATCGATATTTTTCAAAAAAATATTACCAAGTACTTCTTTGAGCGATTTTTATAAAATAGATACCATAAGATGCAGAAATGTCTGAAGATTTATTGTTTGTTTGACCATGATATTATTTATGCTTATTCTAAATTTCTGACGAGGTGAACACAAAGAAAAATATTTCTTGAAAAGTTTGCTATGTATTCTAACCAAATTAAAATCGTTAAAATTTGCATTTGTGTTAAACCCATTAGATAATGAAAACGAACTTCACCAAAATTATGGCCAAATAATTACATTAGATGTATGTTTCATTATAATACGTTATTCTGATTGGCTAACTGCACATCACGTGTTATTCCTTAAGCAGTTGCATTACACAATAAAACTTATCATTCATGATGCAACGAGGTCCCATAATAAAGTGCACATGTAAATTAAATAAAAACTTGATGTAAATCGTGTTTTCATGATCCTAGCTTAAAAATGTAATTATTAGTATTGAATGCTTCTTTTTGTAACTTCATAGGGTTGTAAAAGCGTTGACCGTGTGCACATTCTTAGAATGAAGCGCTTCTGTGCTTCATACAAAATGTACTTCGGTCAACGCTTTTACCACCCAATAAAGTTACAAAAAGAAGCATTCAATTCTTAAATATACAGTATACCGTGGATTTATTTATTTTCCTGGGTACCAATTTTTGTGGATTAAAGAAAACTTGTACATGTTCGTGGACATTTAATTCGTGGTTTTGCTGAAGTCTGCATACAAGTCTATAAGAAAATTGTTATTCTTTGAACATTTAATTTCGTTGTTTATCTGTGCCCACGAAATCAACAAAATTGGTATCCCAGGAATAATAATGAATCCATGTAAAAGTGAAAATGGTAATTTTTCCAAACTTGACCACCATCATTAACAACATATAAAAGTTTGAAAACCATTGGTCAAATTGGTTCTAAATATTTATTGGATTGAAACAACTGGAGTGGCCCTGGCCGCCCTCCATCATCACTGTATTAACTAAAATCCAGATTTACATAGATCTGGAAACCCTGTTAAAACCAGGTGCTCCGCATGGCACAGCTTTGTACGACTGCAGAGGTTAAACCCTGAACAGTTGGGGCAAGTATCGACAAAACATTCAAGCTTGATACAGCTCTGAATTTGGATTGTGATCAAATTTTTGACATAATATGGGTTTATTACACAAAAAAAAAGTCAAGATCTTACAAATCTATTGCACAATATTGTGCAATTAAAGATTCTTCTTCAAACTTTTAAAAAATTTGGAAAAAAAAATTGATAACTAACCCCACCCCCCCTTTTTTTTTGCAATTAGTCCAAAACCTGACATTTCTTTATACATTATTTACAAGTAGTTTAAGGGAGGTAAATCCAAACATACCCAACATTGTATGCTAAATGTTTATGAATTACCTCCCTTACACTGCTTTTAAATTGTCTTAATTGTCCATTGACCAGAAAAACCTAGTTTTCCTCCTTTTTTGCCCCTTATTCCATAACATTTTGAGCCATAACCCCCAAAGTCAGTACTAACTATCCCTTCATGGTATGGAAACTTGTGGTATAATTTCAGAGAGATTCATACACATAAAACACAAGTTATTGTTTGAAAACTACAAAAATGTTTATTTTGGGCCCCCTTTTTGGCCCCCTAATTCCTAAACTATTTGAACCATAACCCCAAAAATCAATACGAACTATCCCTTTATGGTATGGAAACTTGTGATACAATTTCAGAGAGATTCATACACATAAAACACAAGTTATTGTTTGAAAACTACAAAAATGCTTATTTTGGGCCCCTAATTCCAAAACTATTGGGACCATAACCCCACAAAATCAATCCCAACCTTCCTTTGGTAGTAATGAACCTTCCGGTAAAAATTTATAAAGATCCATTCACTAAAACTAAAGGTATTGTCCGGAAACTAAATGCGTTTTCGGACGACAATGACGACATGATATATAGCATTATATGATGCAAAAATTTATTTGCAGTCGTATAAAAACCCATAAAATATTTGACTGAAAGTACCATAATATATAAATGTAAAAGCTAATGGCCACAATATTTCAACTAATGTGAAAAATTGTTGAGTGAGTTGAGACAGGATATTGTCTTATTGATTTTATGGCATGTATAATTTACTTTAGGACTATCAAGGTGTCAATATTTGATATTCTATCATCTTTAAATGATAAGACAATTGTAGGACACAGACAATGCTGGACATTAAATAAGAAACAGTACTAGTACAGTGATTGAAGCTAGTTTGTAGTATATATAAAAGGATACAATTATACAAAAAGAGGCAATATTATAACATCTATCTATTTTCACACACACATCCTCCTGAATATGCATGAAATATTTGCCACTGGACGTTAAGCAACCATCAATCAATTATTTTCACACACAACTATCTGGACTTCAACAATGTTCAGTATACACATGTTTGATCTTTTTTTTTTTATACTTTAAGGCATATAAATTTGTATCTGGTGTTATCCAAAAATATAAGTATAATTTTTATTTAGTGTTAAAACACTTCTGAAAATTGCACTCCCTCAAACTGAAGCAGGTAATTAGTTGTAGACTAATCCTGATGAAGTGGAAATACCCATATACCAACATATGAGTGTAGGACAAGTCAGACTTGCATATAAACTTTAAGATTCAGGATCTAGGTGCCACAAAAGTTCTGGTCAGACAGAAAATGTGTCATTTATACAACAACATAATACATGTAAATAAATTGGGAATGTGTCCATGGGACACAGATAATGCCCCAACTTGCATATCATACAAAGTTATAAAGGGACATAACTAAAGAAACGTAAAAGTGGATCCACCCAAATTTGTATTTGATCTGAGATCAAATTGTGGTAATAAGAACCTAAGTATTGTGTAAATATATACATAAGTACACCAATTTTTACATTTGTGAAAGGACATAACTCTAGAACAGTTATTTGTATTAACTAGAATCTATATTTTGTGGTAATATAAGCATCTATAATACTAAAATTACGAGGTCCAATTTGTCAGCCGTCATCACGTAAAAACGACCAATCAAAAAATTCAACTTTATATATAACTAATATAGTACAAAGGTGTAGATTAAAAATTACACCACTCCAGGCCCTTTTGTTTTCCACGTAATTAATATTGCCAATAATTAAGAAGTTCCGGGTCGAGTCCGGTACCGATACCAATAGTATATTCACCTGTTACCGATTACCTTATCTGTACGTTCCGCATCTGACAGGCGCACCACCAAACGGTGTATTCAGGATTAATATGCTATATAGTATTACACGGGTCATAATCACAGGGTTGACACTACTTATTTGTCAAATTGTTACCTATTGTAGTATTTTAATCAGTTAGACTTTCTAAGATAACAATACGAATACTAAAAAAATCTGGACTAAAATAAGGCATATAGGTACAGTTTTCAATTTGTTAGTGGGCATGACGTAAAACAGCGAATCAAAGAATTCAATATTTATAACTAATATAGGACAATGCTGTTGATTAAAAAATACTCCATTCCAGGACCTTTTGTTTTCCAAATAATTAATATTATCAATAATTGATAAGTTCCAGTTCGACGGGTTCAAACAGAAAGATTTGAAAGCAGAGAAAACTGTGTATCTTATAATCAGCATGACTTTATCAGATGACAATACTAATACTAAAAT
This sequence comes from Mytilus galloprovincialis, assembly GCF_965363235.1. Classification (NCBI taxonomy): domain Eukaryota; kingdom Metazoa; phylum Mollusca; class Bivalvia; order Mytilida; family Mytilidae; genus Mytilus; species Mytilus galloprovincialis. Next base: position 46,630,737 of record NC_134847.1, on the reverse strand, counting down.
AAGGCTTGCGCATAGTTATATACTTTAATTCAGTCACGGACCCGCGATATACGGGTGTGTTCTAGTTGAATATAAGTTTCATAACATTTGGTTGAGGCAAATTAAAGTTAGAGAACAGGAACCAACTTTGTGATGTACAGACCTATGAAAGGACATGGGTAAAACTTAATGCTCCCTGGGCTACAGAGTGGGCATAAAAAAGTTGTTTTTCCTACTTCTTGACAGGCCCTAAATTTCATGTCTTTTCCTTAATAAAGGCAACAGTATGAACTATACCGCTGTTCAAAAGTTAAAAAATCAGTAACACATTTTATGGCGACTCTAAAACAAGTCTAGAACATTTCTCTATAGTTAATGTAAAAGATTTTTAAAAATTCAATCATTTCAACTTGCTCCCTACCATATTTTTTCAGCCAGTTCAATGCTGTAAATAATTATCATCATCTTTTGGTTTGGCCTGAGTTTATATATATGAAAAACTTTCTGTATCATAATTTCTAGCAAATCCAGAGTATTGTAAATTCAGAAATTATTGCGATTTTGTCATTTTGGAGTAAAACAATTTCAATTTTTGCAGTATTGAGAAAAGTCTTGTATAATTCGTAGAAAAAAATTCAAAATGTGAGTTTAAATTACATTGAATTATTGCAATTATAACTTGAGCTTGCCTTTTTTCGCAATAATCAAAACCTTGCAAAATTTCAGAATTTACAGTAACCACATCAAGAATATAACTTCTACATATCCCTTAGCTGGACTATCATTATACTTGATTAATACAACCATGTGTTAGATAATCTATTTCCTCAACTTACTTAATTATATTGTTAACAGGAATGCATGTTTTTTGTAAGGTCAGGGTAATTTAAAAAGAATGTAGACGTAGTCTTTTTTCTTACCTTTAGAATTGTTTTATAGCATTCCTAAGGCCTTCTATTTATAAGTATTTCAGATGGACAAGTGAATAAATCAACCTATTTAGTGTTAAGCAAAAGAGAGATGTCCCTTCAACAACTGCTAAATCCATCTGCAATGCATTTATTGACAACTTTTTATTGCTTATTTAATACACATGTTTTGGCATACATGTTCAACAAAATATATACTGAAATTACACAACAGTGCAAAAAGAGTATATTATGTGGTTAGTGCCACAGGTACAAGGTATATGTTGACAAAAAACAAGTATAGAAAGAGCAAGCTTGAGGCACACAACTTTTAAAAAGTAATTTCAAATCCACCTAAAATTCAAACTGTATTTTATGGTCAACAACATTTTGGAATAAAAATTTACAAAAAATGTGGCTCAAAAATGTTGACTTCTCTTGAGCACATTTGACTAATGATCCTTAACTCATGTCACTTGACCATACATGTATATATAGGTATTAAGTATTCAATGAAAAAGTAAACCAAATGAAAATTGTTCAGAAAATAACTTTTTAAAAGTCTACCAGTCAGTATTACAAGTCAAATTTAATTGATGTGTGAAGGAATTTCAATTCCTGCAGTTAACCTCCATTCCATAAGTGGAAATTTCGACTGAAGATTAACCATTTAGAAGAAGTAGAAGAAGACTAGGGTTGCAAATGGAAGCAACTTTTACTCAAATAACCTCAATCAAAAACTTTAAACAGAAAATTAATAGTTCCCCTCAATGTATCTTTATTATAATTGGAATAATAGTCAGTTGGAAACCAAAACTAGACAGTGGGTCTCATTAGGGGGGTTCTAATCCGGGATCCCACTTACTGTTTTGCCAGATTCTTGTATCAGGCTTACACTGTTTATGTAAGCAATTTTCAAATTTTGTTTTAATCCCGCAGGACATCATTTCCCGTTTTCAGGGCACAATAATTTGACTTTCACGTGTCACCCTTACAAAAAATCGGCAATCCTGTGTCATGCTTATAGACCCCAATGAGACCCACTAGACAAAAATGATTCACCTCCTTTTCTACTTTTTTTTTTTTTAGGTTAGTTGCCACCTTTAACATGCTGAGAACCTCTTAGCATGTTCCTCTACATTATAACCATGATAACAGGCTGTTCGTTGGTGTTTCCCTGTTCAAACACAGCTGTCTTCTCTAAAAGGTTGTAACACATGTACATTTAACAAAAAAAACAGTTAGAAGACTGAATAAAAGTATGAAATGACAAATTTTTCACAAAAAAAATTAATCTGAATGGGAATGTGATCGATCTTCATGTAACCATGATAACAGTGTCAGATGACAGTCGAGACCAAATTTTGCTTCACATTTATCTCTAATTTGAGTTTCCCTTACATCATGGTGGACATTGACTTTCATTTGAATTTCATCATGTTAGTAATTACTTGTGAAAAAAAAATAGATTTTGAGGAAATTTATCATTTCCTTCAAAGTAAATTTAACCACATTTGTACTAAAATGTAAATACATTGGACATGTATAAATTTTCAATCTTTTCCCAAAGTTACATTAACCCTGAAATATGGGTAATATCAAAAAGGATATATCCTGGCAAAAAAGATTTATCCATGTAAATCTACCCAAATACAAGTTCTGAAATGGTTGGTAATTATAAATGAGACTGAAGTTACTCAGAAATTACAAATAAATGTTTGGATCAACTTCCCAGAGGTACACACATGTACATGTACATGATGTATGAAATCTTCAACTTGACAAAAATATCAACAATGTTGTATATATACATGTATATATCATACATGTAGTTAAAAGTGAAAATAAACACACTAAGGGATAATCTCACAAGTCAAGGCAGGCAATTTAAATGCAGTGGTTACAAAAAGAATTTCACATGGAAGTATCATATTGGCTTGGGGACCACACCCTACTATTTTTTTCAGACAGACAGAAACAAGCAACTGCTGTATGTCAAGTATCTGAAAATCTTTGGCCCAGCTCACAGACACTTATTTTCTATCCATGGCAACATCTACTTTACCTTTATAAACATGTATATAAAGATCTATAAAACTGTATTTCCATTATGCATGTTATGGTTATTGTCCAGGCCTGAATTTATATTTAAAATTTGTGATAAAAATGACAACTCCAATCATGCCCATAGGCACCTGTTTTCTAGTAGATCTAGCCATGGATAGAAAACAAGTGCCTATGCATATGTTGTGAAAATCAAAAGATGATACATTTGTACCAGCAGGATTCTAACCGTCACTCTCGGAATCTAAAGGCAGAGCTCTAACAAATTGAAGATCTTCCTTAACTCAACTAGTTAGACTACCTTTATATCTTCAGGTCTACAACACTCTTCCCCCTTTTCTTTTTTCAAGCTGCTTACCATCCATCTGAGCAACTCACAGATCCACTACTGTACAACCCTGAGACTTCTCCTCAGAAACCCTTGGGCCAGTTCTCTGCATGTCACCCTACACCTTTAACTGTCATTCTATGACCTGGTCAAACTTCATGACCATATCTAACATCGATCTGCCAGGCAATTTTCTATAAACACGATTAGTATCATGCATACCTGCCAACTTTTGAAAATGGCCATGGCGGTTTTTGTGCGCGGCACTATTTTTGAGGGTAGAATTTTTCGCGCCATTTTTTCGTGTGATGATTTGGCTCCTAAAAGTGGCTGACATACTTCTTTTTTGGGGGGTGATAGTTGAAGATGCTGTTATATAAACCCATCTTTTTTAAATTGTTTGATTGTTGTATTCTTTTTGTTGAGATAAACACCAGTAAGGTGACTTTATGTTTGTCTGATACATTGTCAACAAATTAAAAAAGTAATAATTTTAATAATTTAATAACAAAAAAACCACAAAATATATTATATGATCAATATCACAAGTTGTAATGTCAAACAGCCTTGGTGATGTTCTGTGCGTTGAATGACTTCTGGTGAAGAGCAGTACTAGAATGTTTGGAGACATCATTAAGGCCACCGTGGTCAACTGTAAAGTCTCTGTTGCAAACTTTACAAAAGGCATGTGACAATCCTAACGTTGATTTAGACAACCAGCCCCTGTACTTGAAATCATTCTCCCAAATCAAGTATTTGCATGAAGCAACACGCTTTTTCTTCTTAGGCAGTGACGGAACCATTTTGCAAGTGATAACTTTTGATAAACAACTAAAAATCCCTAATAATCTTGGATTCTTTGATTGTTTACTATGACGACATTAATCAACTGGTGAATGCGTGATCACTAAATTTTGATTGGATGAAATTTGTCAGACACGATTTGTCACCCTTGGGAAAACTTTCAAAAGTTCAAATCGGGAACAAAAATAATTTTCATGTAAATTTTACTAAAATCGTGTTTTTTGGCTATTTTGACGATCACGATCTTGTAATCGGGACAGAGGGTCAAAATCGTGTAGTACACGCCTAAATCGTGAAAGTTGGCAAGTATGATCATACACGATTTGTATCATTAGCAGATGCTTGTAGCACCATTGCCATGAAAATCCATGGATGGTACCAGCAGGATTCAAACACCCAATCAAGGGATCTCAAGGCAGCAATCTTACCAATTGAGACAAAGAAGATCTTCCCTAAATCAACTAGTTAGACTACCTTTATATCTCCAGGTCTACAACACATACATGTAACATGACATAGCTTCATAGGCCATACCCTCATCTTTCCTGGTTATAACATGAATTTACAAAATAATGGAAGCAGTTGCCAAGCTGAATATTTCTACTACTCACATATTCTAAGCTTCAACGAGGGGAACGTCTTCCTTCATCTACTGACAACGAAATGCTATGTGGTATACGGGCTTGCGAAATTATAGTACTGAGCACTACCACTGTCATGATCAGCTGTTGGCAGACTTCATTTTTAAGATTCCCTGGTTTGTCACACACTGTGACGTATCTCTTTTTTTAAAATATGTTAATGGGAGCTTACCTGCAATTAAAACTATATCATTTTCACTTAATTATAATGCAGGTGAGCGGTTCAAATCTTATAACACATGCCCATTTAAATCAGAATGTCAATAACTTCCGTTTGATTAAATTAACCTTGACCTTTCATCAATCCGATTTGAATCCGTGTTAAATTTTACAAAACCCCTTAGAATCAAAGCACTACGAGTACTATTGTCTAAAAGCGTAAGTTGAAGACGCATTACACATAATTATGTTCAAATCTTAAAATTATTAATTTCAAACGAGGGTTAAAAGTACGACGCCTTTTTTTTTTATAAGAATTAAGAAGGATTCGGGCAATATCGTCAAATTTAAATGTAAATTGATGAGGTGATTTTTAAAATAATGGTGCTCAGTTTGGTCAGTCTAGATCTTTCTAATTAAAATTGAAGTTCTTAAATACACAATTTCTTCTTTGCAAGTGTACAGTTATCAATAAATTAATTATTTTCTTAGAATATATAGGCTATTTCAGTTGTTTCATGCACAGGCACTCGTCTCAGAAAAAAAATCCTATATACCTTTATATAACACAAGGTACTTAACTCGTGATTTAGAAAAATGTCAGGCGGTAACGAAATGCCATTTTCTCAGCTGTCAACCCCACTAAAATTTGTTATGTGGTAAATCTTAATTGATTTATCTTCACAATGGTGTATAACACGCCTACTTTTGTTGTCGGATGATTCCGTAACAGTCCTACCCAAGTATGTCAATCGTAATTATAACGTCTACCTACACAAAATTGGCAATAAACGTCTCGCATTACAAAAACTGTTTGCAGAAAAAAATGTTATTTTTTGTCTGAATAGAATGTATCCCCAGTTAGTTAAATTGTTTAAGATACCTTGAAAAAAATCCTCGCAAGTGTTATTTGTGGTATGTCTAATAAATTACGAGTTTCCTTTTTCAGATACAATTTTTCCCATGACGTTAAGGTGGCTCGGCCCTTTACCAATGCGCATATTTTAACGCATGTTTCTTACGACGAGTGCCTTGGAAACGGTCGCTTTAAGGGGTCTTCTCAAAAATAGCTTTGACGACCTTGGAACGCGAGCGTGTATGAAAGCACCCTTGACGATGTAAACAAGTGAGGCTAAACGTTCTTCAAAACAGGAAATACGAACGGTCAGAAATTCACAGTGCTTTCTTCATTTTTCGCATAAAAGTTTAAAAGGAGAAAAATATACATGATTTAAGCATAACATTAAAAAAAGAATATATAAATACTGACAAAGTCACATGTATGACGTCGACGGTATTTGGTACCGCTTCGCTCCCAAAACGCATTCTCATCTTACACGGTCGCCTCTTCGGTCCGTTCGTACCATATTTTGAATTCACTTAAATACCAGTTGAATTAAATGATGTCGGGGATATTTATTTTTGAAAATGTTTTGCCAATGACGCAATGATTAACTGTAAACAAATGATAGCGATGTAAACAACTTCATGTCATCGTACAGCTTTCAAAAACAGGTAAACTTGTGACCCGTATCAGAGACATATATGTGTATATTATGTCTCTGCCCGTATAGTATGGTTTAAAACATCGCCTCGGGGCGGGTTTGTTATCATGATATAATTCGTTTGGCGTTTTATAACAGTTTGTTTCTGTCATAAATATATTTAAAACTTGAAATATCTTTATTTCCAAGTATTTTTAGGAGTTTATTCCCGAGTATGCGATATATTTTTCCACTGCAAAATTTTGATAATTATAGTTATACCAAAACAAATTTGAAAATGCCAATTTTCTAACAGACTTTATACTTAACATTTTCATTAAGATATGTTTACCTGCACGAAAATCATCTGATAATTTTTCTCGTATCACAATTCCATGATTTCCGGAACACTAGACTTAGTCCTATAATCTAAGACATCGGGACCAATGTTTTCTATTTTTATGATACTTTTCTATTACTTATTTTATGAATTGTTATTTTGTTGATTTGCAATTTTCTGTTGTATCTATCAATATGTCAACCGAGTTCATATTAAAAAAAAAAAGAAATATCAGCATTAAAACTAAAATAATTGAATCAGAGCACTGAATGTTATTAAAATAGACTAATAGATCCAGCAACGATCAATCGGGCGGATCCAGCCATTTTAAAAGGGGGTTCCCAACCCAGGACAAAAAGGGGGTGTTCCAACTATATTTCCCCTTTCAAAGGCATTGATCGTCCAAAAAAGGGGGGAACCCGGAACCCTCCCCTGGATCCATCACTGTCAAAAGTAACCGGGACTGGCCTAGTATTCCGACCTTATATATCGGTCTATGATATAATTCCTAAATACTGCATGCTTTGCGGAGAACCGCAATTTTTTTGGTTTCACCATGTCGGGATTTTGCTAGGACATACAACGGCAGCGTGCCGGGCAGTCTCAAACACTACTAAAGACTTTATATATAAAAAAAATCTATACTACTACTAGGTTCAGGAAAAGTCGGGATTGTAATTTAAAAGCTACGCCCTGAAGAACGCTATATTAGCCGGTGATGTTGGCAAACTTTAACTTTAATCTAAATTTTTGAAATGCTTTTTTAAAAGGTAAGCTAATAAGGAAAGTTTTTGATTAAAACAAATGATCACAAATATAGTTGAGTGATGTCAAAGCGGCAAAAAAATATGAATGACAATTTTGTTTGTGAACACTGATTTGATCTTACCGTGGCAAAGAAATGCATAACTAATCATCGATCTATGCGTGATGATAAAAGGAGATAATGTTTTTTTTATTTATAATATTGAATTTTAAATATGAACTTTGGTGGATAGTTGTTTCATTGGCAATCATACCACATCTGCTTATTTTCATATCGTATGGTTAACATAGAAATATGACTAATCTGACAGATGACCCCTTGAATATACAGGGTGTTCAAACAGCTGGATGTATACATACGAAGCCTCGTAGGGTAAAAAGGGGGAATTTCGCCTACACTTGCACCAAGCGTAATTGTCCATTCATTTTTTTTTATGGCAGTCCATATATCTAGCTCCCGTCTTACTTTGCATAACTTTCATAATTGATACTTATCTGCATGTTCTCATCCGTATTATGCTTGAAATACTTGCCAGTGATCATTCAGTATGCACAACTTTAATTTTCATTATGTGCAGTCATATAAAAAAAAACGTAATTTCTGGGACTTTTATTTGTTTGACTATGTGGTATATCAGTTTAATGAATTGTTGAAGTCCGTACGGGGACATAATTGTTATCTTCTATGTAAATTGGTCTCTGGTGAAGAGTTGCCTCATAAACAATGACACCCCATCTTCCTATTTTTATACCCTACGCAAGGAAGTGGCGCAGGGTATAACATTTTTGACCCGTCCATCCGTCCATCAGCCAGTCTATCAGTCCTGTTTCTTGTCATCACAACTCCTCTCAAACCTCCCAACAAAATTTCAGGAAACCTTTTTAGATAATAAGGACATACTATGCAGATGTGCATATCGGCAGGAAATTATGATTCAAACTTTTTCTAGGAGTTATGCCCCTTTGAACTTGTTTGCTTCAATATACTACTGCAAGTTTGTCATCGCATCTCCTCTCAAACAGCACAATAGAATTTTATGAAACCTTTTTAGATAAGGACATACTATTTAGATATACATATTTTTTTTTCTAGGAGTTATGCCCCTTTGAACCTATTTGCTTCAATATACTACTGCAACAGTTTGTCACTGCATCTCCTCTCAAACCGCACAACAGAATTTCATAAAACCTTTTTAGATAAGGACATACCATGTAGATGTGCATATCGACAGGAAATTACGAATTATTTTTCTAGGAGTTATGCCCCTTTGAACTTATTTGCTGCAGTATACTACTGCAAACAGCTTGTCATCGAAACTCCTCTGAAACCACACAACAGAATTTCATGAAACTTTGTAGATAATAAGGACATACTATGTAGATGTGCATATCGACAGGAAATTATCGTGATTTAATTTGTTTTTCTTAGTTATTTTATTTCTCTAGTGACAATGTGGGGACTGACTGCCAAAGCAGGGCTGGCTTCAGTTATTTGCAATATAATCCACCAATGAGCCCCCACCCTATGTCGGACTCTCTAACAATCATCCCATCAACCAAATATTTTGAAACATATTTAGAATTCAAGTCCATGAAAATGAGGTTAAGTTCAGATAAACCCTGCAAGACAGACATATTTGTTATTCATTTATTATTTTGTACATAAATCACCCATTAGTTTTCTCATTTGAAATGTTTTAAATTGTTAATTTGTCATTTCGAGACCTTAAAAACCAACTATGCAGAATATGTTTTACTCATTATTGAAGTCCATATGGTGACCTACAGGTATAGTTATTTCTGTGTTATTTGGTCTGTTGTGTCTCATTTACAATCATATCACATCCTCTTATTTGATATTTTAATTTGTGATAAGACATTTAATAATCATTTTATACACCAAATATACATGAAGATGACCTATTGATTACACAATATTGACTACTACATGTACCTATTAGTATTTATTATTTTTGAGTATATGTCCGACATGCTGACGACGGACAGTCAATGGTATACCATAATATGTCATGAAAACTGGTGTTAAAAAAAAGGCTCAACTAAATCAAATTTTTGAAACGTGATTGATTTTATTCCTCTAATATCTATGAGATCAAATTTATAAAACATCTATTAATATAATTAATTTCAATGTACTAGTATACATGTAAGAATTGTTGCCATTTATACATCATGTACATGTACAATCATTAGCTGATCAGCTCTATATTTTCTTTATTTTTATTCTCCTTCACTGTTTTATTTATAAGAGTAGACTCATATATATGATCTGTATTCATCATTGGGACAGGTAGCTATATATATAGGTGAAGCAGGTCCTTTTGATTTGATTTTTTTAAAGATTTTGACAGCACTAAAGCATATACATGTAGTTCCAATTTATAGTTGATCTTAGCTCCTTAAGTGGATTGTGGCAACATATATTGCATATATACATGTAGAATGTTGTTCTTAAGTTTCAGCACTTTACGCATAGTTTCCGGTTGCAAGACTAGAATATGATACTGGCTTCTCATGAAATTCTGTCAGTACTTTGCCAATAGTTTCCAAGTAAAGTTGAACATTCCAAGCTCACTCCTTCCATTTGCAATGTACACGTACAAATGTACTTGCAGCCTGAAATTAAATATCAGAGTAATTCTGTCAGAAAATCAACAATTATTGACATTCAAAAGCATATAGATGTAGACTAGTTCATAATGGTAATGTGTCCATGGGACACAGATGAGCAGCCGCTTGCATATAAAGGATGAAAAGGGTGACACCACCCAAATTTGTACTTGATCTGAGTGTTGTTGTAGTAAGCATTGCATATAAGTTTCAGAACATTTGGATGAAGCAAACTTGTGTTAAAGAAAGGAACAAAATTTCAGCATTTTTTTAATTTGTAAAGGGGCATAACTCTAGAAAAGTAAAAGCGACCCCACCAAAAATTTAAACTTCATGTGTGTTTGTTGGTACAATGTAGTAAGCATATATATATGCATTAATTGTGTATTAGTTTCATAACATTGGTAGAGGCAAACTGAAGTTGGAGAACAGAAACCAAATTTGGGAGGTACATGTACATGCAAGTTTGATAAGACTGACAATGCAAGGGTAACCTTAAAAGAACTAAAATGGTCTAAATTAATATGTGTTTATTTGATAATAGGTTCGTTTTCATTTATTTTGTTTTCCCTTGAGAAAACATAAAATATTTTTTTATAATTTAATTTGGTTGAATATACATGTATATCGAATTTCTGAACAGAAAATAATGAAAATGAGACATAAAAAAAAATATAACCAAAAAATAAACCTGTGATAATACTGCTCCTATTGGTACCAGGATGCTTAAAATCAATCCAAAATATTTTTTTTTTTTGAAAAAATGTATACACCTATAGTTGTTAATGTCTGTGTCATTTTGGTCTTTTGTGGATAGTTGTCTCATTGGCAATCGTACCACATCTTCTTTTTTATATTATATACAATATATATGAACAGCTAAAAATCTCAAGTGACAAATACTTATGGCCACATTCTGTACATGTTTAACCCTGATACTTCTATTACTAGACCTTAAGACATTTTTGTATACCTAACAGAATTAGGGGGGGGGGGGGTTAATGGTAAACAAATTGTGATTGATAAAGATGAATCCTTCGTTTGCCTCCTACTGTAGGGTTTATCATTTACAAATTAGGCCAATTATATCATATTCTCAAGAAAATAAAGAAGTCAATCAAACCCCAGACCTTAATAGAGGGGTGGACAGGGGTAAGGAGACAGGGGAATGAGGGATCAGGGAAAAGAGGGTATCTTTGAAATATATTTTGTCTTGGGGCAAGGAGATGGAAGAATTGAAATAAAAAGGGGGGGGGGTTTAGAGTAAAATGGGAAGGGAAATATAGTTGGGGTCAAGGAGTAGAAACTGTCCCGATGGAAGTTATGGGGTACCCCACATACATATGACCCTAGTCCCGAGATTTCTCTGACGTCCAACGGCTGTTTTGCCAGACAAGCTGGGGCTAATCTCGGACTAATATGAACCTAACTTGGCTACGAAATAAGTTATTAAAAATGATGATTAAAAAAGACTAATTCATTGACACTAACCATTGCTAACGGTAGCGTAAAAATAGTAGATGTCATCCCTTCCTCTTCGGCCGTTTCACACGGATATTTCGCAAAACTGGCCAGACATGTTTACAACTTGTCTGTAAAAGGTAAAATAAACACATAAATAAGATACCAGCTATAACGATCTATAATATTAAACATGGAACAGAAATTGAGCCCGTGCAGGGTTTCAGCCGCAGTGATTTTCAACAGTAGCGAGTATTTTGAGACAACCCCCAAGTTTGTATTTTTCGTTATAAAGATAACATTTGGCTGCCTAATATATCGAAATCTATGTTTTCTTAAGTAATAACTCTACCTTCATCGTTGTATATTCGCCACAATGTCTGTTATGCATGTACATGGTCGTATTCATCAATATAGTATGCTGCTCGGCAATGGCGACCTTGAAATTCCTCTGGTCCGATAATGGCGCCAAATTAGAGGGAAGCAACTCGCGCCAGACAAAATTACCGTATTTCACCAAAATAATCAAAATTTCCATTTTTGATAACAAACAGTAATACGATAACCACATTTATATTCAGCAATCGTTTATTGATATAATTACAAACATTATTTTATCAAAGCCATCAATAAAGAATTCACAATTAAGTAATTAATGGAGTGCAATGAAATTAGACCTTATGGGGTAGAGGGGTCAAACAAAAGCTCGTAACTTTTTTAAAAGCCTGGTGACCCCCATTTTATTTTACCTTAAAATGTTCGAAAAACTCGTAGCTTTGACATATCTGTTTTTAAAAAAAATCTACCGGGGAAATTTTACGAAAAATCGATTAAACCAATATTTTTTGCCTTAAACTAAAATTAGAAAATGCAAAATTTAGACATTAATCTGAAAATAAAAGGATTTTTAAGTCAAAAACAACCAAGGGAAAGGTTTACATTTCAAATTCTAATGTTTTTTCACATAAAAATCATACTGACTTGGTTTTAAAAGTCTTTGAATTTGATGTAACGGTTATTGTTGGAAGGGTGGGCATGTTTGGAAATAGGGTCAAAATTGCACATTTCGCTTCAATTTGAGGAGAAAACGAGCCTGGTGACCCCCTTTTTTCTTTGCATTTTTGGATTCAGCATAAAAAAATCTACAGAATATGTGAAAATAAAAAAATTCTACCGGGGGTCCTTATTGGGGTGAGCCACCTTAATGTCATTCAGACTCTCTCTTGACTTTACGTGTGAAAATGAAACAAGATCAGATAACTCCGAGAATCATATAGACTTTCCCATAAAATTGACCAATCGGAAACCGAGATATATAAGAAGCCATGACGCGTTTATTGCCAATTCTTCAGCGGTTGGCAAACTACTTACGATTGACATACTTTGGTAGGATTGCTTTGGATGATTCCGACAACAAATGAAGACATGTTATACACCATTGTGAAGATAAATCAATTTAGATTTACGATATAACTAGTTTTAATGGGATTGACAGACTAGAAAGCGGCATATAACGGAATTTCGTCACCGCCTGACATTTTTCTAAAATGCAAGTTAAGTACCTTGTGTTATATAAAGGTATACAGGGGAAAAAAATTCTGAGACGAGTGCCTGTAACCGCAGGTTTCATGACAAAAAATGTGTTCCAGTAATTTTAATGGTATATTACATGGGGTGATGAAGTGCGGTTGTTAGTTGTCACCATAAACTTCAAACTAAAATAAAATATGCATATTAAACACATTTATAAAATGGATATTATATGTTATTCAGGTCTCAGACAAGGTATATACGCTTAGAGTTTATATCCCCTGAGCACATATATTACGGATTACCCCTGACTTATGTTATTTTCCAGTGCAGGTATTTGTTGACACAACTGAGTCGAAAAACCCAACCTGATATGTTCGGCATACGTAAAGGATTTTCTGATCTGCTGTGAACATACTTTTATCGTGTATGTAATAATTTATAATAACACTTTTAACATTAAATTTTAGTATCAATAGTGTAAATTGCGTGATTTTGTATCAAAAATGTATTGTTGACTGAAACACGTCATTATTTTCCCACTGCGAGCCTCTGACAGTCTGAAAGCTTTTGACTACGTCACATAATAACCGGTGTTATGATGACGTTTACGAGGTTCCAATTGGGGACAAAAACGTCGTATATACCCCGGCAGTTTCCTGAATATATACTGACATCTCTGTGTTGTTATCCAATCACAAACATCGACACATTTGTAATCCGTAATATATACTACTATAGCGGAATGGAAAACATCAGTGAACTTTCTTTGAAAACAAATATTTTTTTTATATTCTTTGTTATGTCAAATTTTAGTTACTGTACACTTACTAGTCATTTTTGTGGGGAACAAATTACCAAGAACATTGAAAAAAAATCAGGAATTGGCTCCTTGCTTTGTAGAAAATGATTTCAAACCCATTGAGAAAAAAATCACGTATTGAAGACTAATATATCAATCATTCGTGACAAATCTCTGTGACAGTTTAGAAATGCTTCTGACCCATCTTTAGTTACTCTGATGCGTATGTGTGCTTATATAAGATTATACTGAACGAGGACTTTGCTGTATTCAGAAATTTTGTATGTTATAAGCTTCGTCCTCATCCTTGGTCAATATTTAAGAAATAATTGATGCAAGCTATACTTTATTGTAGTTTTAACATAGGTAGGCATCATATTCGTGATTATTTTTGCCCGAGCGATAGTCGGTCGTCGTCAATATCAAGTATATTTCTCATAATTGAACGGGAGAAATAAAAGTGCGAAAAGAAATATGCAAGAAGAATACTAAACATCTGTTTTTGAGAATCCGAACTTATCTTTAACATTTGGATGCCGTATTGACATTACAACATAACCTTGCAATTGAGAAAAAAACTTTACATTCTTTTGAATAATGTAAAATAACCAAAAATAATGCTTCTGCTGCTTTTATGTAAAATGTTATTGATTTTTTGAAGTTTAATATCTTCATATTCGATAGAATACTGTTTTCACCATTCTTTTAAAAATCACAATCCCAGTATATATATGTTTTTTTTTATGTTAGTATATAAATAATAAATACAATATTTATAGAGCGCATTATATAATAATACGATGATAGTCCGTCGGAAGGGGACGACAAATGGCTGACCCGTGTTAAGAGAGAGCCATATCTCTTGCACGTTAAAGACACCCTTGTAGATTCCGAACAAAAGTAGGCTATAGCTAATGCCGCTATAAGGCAGCACTCGCACCCGCAAAGTGGAAAGGGATTAATATAAGTTGCAAAACTTGTTTCCCAATCCACTATAAATAAATATGTTTAAACTAAACTAAACTATATAATAACAACAATTACTCTAAGCGCTTCAAATTTAAAAATAAGTAAAATACAAAAATACATAAAAACTTAAATTACAAAGCACTAACTTAAAAGAATCAAACAAGCATTTAAAAAATAAGATACTAGAAAAAATTAAAAGGAATAAAAAATGAAAAATGCATACATACCCTAAAATATACAAAACAGTCTAAAACTAATGCAGTCAATTATATAAATTCTACAAGAAATCCTTAAAAGCAGTTCGAAATAAGTGAGTCTTGAGTTGCTTTTTAAAAACATCTTAAGAATTTACACTCCGCAAGGACGATGGAAAATTGTTTTAGAGTTTGGGTGCAGCCTTGTCAAAACACCTCTCACCGTAGCTTTTCGTTCGGACGTCATTTGGAGGATATAGGAGCATACTATTTTCCGACCTGAGGGATTTACTGGGTTTGTATGGCGTAATTAAATCTTGAAGGTAACTAGAAGCCTTGCCATGCTGTGCTTTGTACAATATAAAAGAAGTTTATATTGGCAACGGTAATGTATGGGTAGCCAGTGTAACGATATTAAAACAGGCGTAATTGAGTCAAATTTTCTTTTTCGTGTAATCAAATGTGCTGCTGTGTTTTGGAACCGCTGTAACTTACTGATAATATTGGTGTTAGTACCGTACACCAATGCATTGCCATAGTCCAGCCTTGATGTAACTAGGGAGCACAATAGTACTTATTATTGTTTCAAAAAATAGGACTGAAGATTTATATTTTATCAAAATATATCACTTCTGGTAAAATGACGTTTGAAAAAAGTAATGGACATCAATATAGTTTCGGATAAAAATTGCAGTCGAAATCTTGTTCTCAACTACAATGAAATGTGTCGGTGAGGTAAATTTCAAGGCTTTATCATAAATCGTACGTGTTATATCATTGACTTCAGATAAATTTATACATGTCCTAAAATATAAGTGGGTCATATAAATATTTTGCAACTTCAATTCTATCAAAAGTAAAATATATATGATACTCTGCATTTGTGTTGGTGTTCTTTCACTGTATTGATAAAATGGATTTGTTAAAACAGTCGATATTTCAAGCAATTGATGAGTCGTCAGAAGAATTGGAAAAACTGAGCATTGATATATGGCGAAATCCAGAACTGAACTTTGAGGAACATCATGCGCACGAAATACTAACCAATTTTCTTGAATGTAAGGGTTTTAATGTCCAAAAAAATTTTGCGATGGAGACTGGATTTAAAGCTGAGCTAGGATCCACAGAAAATGGACCTAACATTGCCGTGATTTGTGAATATGATGCGTTACCAGAGATCGGACATGCATGTGGGCACAACTTGATTGCTGAAGCTGGTGTTGCCGCTGGTCTTGGAATAAAAGCAGCATTGAGGAAAGCAGAAAAAACATTTGGCAAGGTAGGTAAACATTTTATCTTGTGATTAACTAAAACAAAGGAGTTACAAAGACACAAGGAGACTATAAACCTAAACCTAAGTTTGCTTAAACGAAAGTATTTTAGAGAGCTTGCATCTCACCATCAGCGACATCAATCCATTGGTAATACTTCGAAATTACGTTAGAATTAATTCGACATATGCATGTTTCTGAAAACATTTGAATTATCAGTTTTAGTCGGTACCTTGTCATCTTCATTTATTGTTTCTTATTATCACTCAGTCAACGACAAAGCTTACAGAAGCTTGAAAGTAGAGGCGAAATATACCAAAAGGTCATTTAAACTCAAAGCTGAATGTTAACTGTCAACGCCATACACCCCCTCCCCCAAATAAATCTCCCCAAAAATCTCGAAAAAGATCAAAAATACAAGAAACAGTATACAAAACACAATATAGAAAACCAAAGACTGCGCACACAAATCCAACCAATACCCGGGTTTATCTTAGGTGCCACAGGTGGATAAGCAGAGGTTGATCCACATGTTGCACCAGTCGTGTTGCTCATTTACGTACAAACCCGGTGATCAGTCTACTGAATTCTGTATGCCTCATTCAGAGAAAAAGGAGGACGCGATTGTGGTTACCTCGATTAGAATATAGCCGTCGTACTCTTTGAATCAGACATACCGTACGGTGACTTTTAGTTGTTTCTTTCTGTGTCATTTGTTCTCTTGTGGATAGTTGTCTCATATATATAAGTTACGAATCAAATCTACTCTAACATCGTGTGGTCTAGCGGGACGGCTACAGTGCAAGCGATTTGGTGTCACGATATCTCAGTAGCATGGGTTCGAATCCCGGCGAGGGAAGAAAAAAAAATTGGCGACAGCAAATTTACAGATCTGTCATTGTTGGGTTGATGTTTAGACGAGTTGCATATATATATATATATATATATATATATATATATATATATATATATAACGGTCAACAAAATCACGAAGTCCGTAATATTTTCGAAAGAATGATTTCAACTTCAAGCTAGAAACTTTTGGTTCAACAGATTTCTTGTAAGCAGCAACCGCCTATCAAGGAAATCATAATAGGAAATACAAGCCCTTGGATATCGTATCAACTGGAAGATATATATACTCCAAATCAATGTGCTGCTGGAATGTTGCAACATAGAAATATAAAGTTTACAATTGGGAAGCTGAAATCATCTCTGTCGTAAAGGTTTGTTCTCAACCGACACTCTCTATTAATTTCTAGATGTAAGTCAACACATGAATCATACGTAACTGTATCTGTTGTATCCTTTTTTCAAGTTCGATGGGATAGATGCGTCCAACATAGTCATCTGCATCTTTGATCAATATTCCAAAGGAACATAGATCAGACATATGGTTTTTCATGATTCCCTCCTTGGTAAGTGTCGTCAGGGTATATGCTGAGTTTTCAAGTGAATGGTAAATACTAGTACCTAATTCATATATCAAGCAGTTCTTGTAATGTAATTTATACTCAAAATTGACGTCGCGATAAACTATTTCATTATTCATTATTCATTTTTTAATATTGAATAGTGAATAGTGAACTATTTCATTATTCATTATTAAATAATGAATAATGAACTATGAATAATGGACGTACTTCAGCGCGGTGTTGTAAATGGGTTTGTCTGTGGGGACAACCATATATTTGTCATGAATGTAGGACTGTTCCATTCTACACTGGTCAACACATTGATAAAATGACTTTGTATGCTAGGTTTGTGACCAATCATATTCTTTTTCAGATAACTGTTTTAGGAACTCCTGCTGAGGAGGGAGGGGGAGGTAAAATTGACATGATCAAAGCTGGTGTCTTTGATGATATTGATGTCGCCATGATGGTTCATCCTTGTCCAAAAACTGTATCCCATGGTTCATTTGCAGCCGTTGATATGTAAGTGTTTTATTTGTATCAGCATTGATATATATTATAATTTTGTTGAAAAATACTTCAAATAAATTGATGAAAAACCACTGAAAACACTTAATAACCGCGGAACATTTTTTTTTTATAGCAATCTGAAACAAGAGTTTTAAGTACCCATTAGACAGTTACAAAAATATCATTGTGGTCTTCTAATGCCCACAATTTCATTATTTGATTATTGGTAAATCCCAATCAATTGACGTAAGCCATCTTTTTAAATGCTTTTTCCTAATGTTCTGATTACATTTTGAAATTTGTTTCCTTATTTTTATTGCAGGGTTACTGTCAAATACACAGGTAAAGCAGCACATGCTGCAGCCTATCCATGGGAAGGAGTTAACGCCCTTGATGCGGCAGTAATATGTTACCAGAACGTGTCTTGCTTAAGGCAACAGATGAAACCTACATGGAGAGCTCATGGTATAATAACATTTGGAAAATGTATTTACTTCACATGTTTTAGATCAAATTTGAAAAAAATGATTGTTTATTGTTATGATCAATTTAAAAAAAAAATGAATACGAACATGTATTTCATTTGAGAGCTTCACTAGTAATTACATTACCACCATTGATTTTCCCCTATTAGTCTTTGTTAAAATTGCACTTTTCCAAAGTTTGTGCAGAATTTATCTTTGTTTCAAAAAAAGAATTACTTGGCATGAGAAAAGTTTTATCTATCAAGTACTATAGAAAAATAAATTCACATGACATTTCATTGCATATACGCAAAAAAACATTACTGCAAGTTAACCAATCAAAATTTCCCCTTTATTTAATCTGTTACAAGCTTTAGTAACCATGTCACTTCCAGTTTCCAAAATATTTTATAGAAACCCTAAATAAAAAAAAATAAATAATGGTGCTTTGAAATACCCAAGATATATGTTTATGACCCAGAAATGTTTGACTGCAATGAAATATAGGATTGATTACCCACAACTGTCAAATTCAAAACTGTGGAATATTTTTTCCGGATGTGACGTACTATGATTTGGTGGTTTTACATTTTAATCTGAACATTTTCTGGTAAGTCTGAACAATAAATAATTGCGTCATGTTCAATCTTTCGGTAAATTTTCAGACTTATCCATTGCAATAAATTCAGGATTGTTCAGATAATTCATTTGTAGTCAATTCAGTACTGATAAGATATTTCACTTACATTCAAGTCAGTACTGTTCAGTATCTTTTAGACAATTTTATTAAGTATGATGTTCAAATGTACAGGTCACTACTTTACAAATATGAATTTAGACTGAACAGATCTTGAACGACTGCAAGCGAATTGTCTAAACAGATCTGAATTTACCGCAGTGGATCAGTCTGAAAATTTACTAAACTAGATATTCAGATCGGAACGACCGTTTAGTTTACCAGTGATTGAAAACACACCCTTCTCACTAGTTTTGACTCTTGATATTATAAATCAAATAAGTGAGAGAAAAAAATAATTACGGAAAACGTACAAACAAAGCAGCAGAGTTACTTGTAATTAATGTATAAAGGAAAACCATAGTAATGGTAATGGAAAATTTGCAATTTCTATGCAGGAAATCACACGCTAGGCATTAATATTAGTTATTTATTATGTCATTTTTTACATATCTATATATTACAAAACACGTACTATACTTATACTGTCTGTTCTGAATTAACTTAAGCTATAAGTTTGTTTGAGATAATTCACCGAGTTTCATTCAAATGAAGCTGATATAATATGATACTAAGGGTTCTTCTCGACAAACGTGTATATTCTATTAATTTTGTTTTGATTTGAATATTCAAGATCAAAAAAATATTATACATGGTGTCATCTGATAAGTAAATTTATACATTATTTATAGGGATAATAAACAAAGGAGGTATCAAGCCAAATATAATACCAGAATTTACTGAACTAGAGTACTACTTCAGAGCGCCAAACAAAAAAGAATTAGATGATCTGAGAAACAAGATAAAATCCTGTTTTGATTCAGCAGCAACAGCCACTGGATGTCAGGTGAATTACACTGTCGTTTTTAGAAAAAAAATCTGAATGCATGAACACATATCATAAACATTAACATGAATATAAATAGATTTATCATATACTTAGACTAAATAACATATGATTTTTACCGTATGATAATAGCATTAAATTAAAGTATTTTCCATATTTTTTCGAATTGGTGCTTAGCGGGCTGATATGAAAAGTTTATCACATGCTTCGATTGTTATCACATGCCTTTCCGTAACGTTATCACATGGCATTCCGGTGATAATCGGCAAATTCCGGAAAATACACCTCAATGCAACGTTTTCAGTGAAAAAACATTACAAAGTAGTGTACAAAACAATTATTTGAATACTGGAAAGTATATTGTACGGAAGCGTATTAGCGCCACACATTTTTTTTTTTATATTTTTCTTCCTATGTTTGCGTTGTAACGCAAACCTTTGCGTTATAACGCAAACCTTTGCGTTATAACGCAAACCTTTGCGTTAAACGCAAACCTTTGCGTTACAACGCAAACCTTTGCGATATAACGCGAACCTTTGCGTTATAACGCAAACCTTTGCGTTACAACGCAAACCTTTGCGTTACAACGCAAACATTTGTTTTATCTTATTTTTTATTTAAGATTCAAAGGAAACAGTAGTTATTAATGGAGGAGGCTGTATAGATTAAAATTTATCACCATTGCAAAGTAAAATGCTTGAATAATTATATCATATCATTGACTAATAATGAGCAGAATAATATAAGAAGATGTGGTATGAGTGCCAATAAGAAAACTCTCCATCTAAGTCACTATTCGTAAAAGTAAACCATCATAGGCCAAAGTACGGTCTTCAACACGGAGCATTGGCTAATACTGAACAACAAACTATAAAGGCCCCTAAAACGATATCCATGTTACTACTAGTATATATATTACAAAGAAAATTGAGTAAATTGAGGTTATAAAAAATAAACCCTGCTAATATAGCTATAACCGAATATAAATATACTTCCAAAGTAAGCTCTCGTTTGAGAACTGTGTAAAGTAGGTTAGATTCAAACAAGCTACCCTTTGGCAATAAATGTATAGAATGAAGATGTTTTATTAATAAAATTATGTTCTCTCTATTCAAATTGCTACCCAAGCATCTTAAAAATACTTCATTATATTGAAATGAAAATTCAATGACTTTCTATCAAAGAATCGTGATCATATTCTGAGAAAAAAATGTTTCCTTATTAATAATTCATTTTAAAGCAGAAAGATCATTTTGTCTATTTGACTTGGAGGTTTCCCAATTGTATGACATTATTTTTGATCTTTCAATTTAAATATGACTATATACTAAACTATATCTATTTTCTTGTTAAATTATATACTGTTCTGATGCACAAATCAGTCTTAATTTATGTATAATTGCACTTCAAGCATTCCATTATTCCTATGCATATTTATTATAACGATTTGGCCTTGTATGTATGTTTCTTTTTTCATCTACTATAGTAAATCACATCCGAAATGAATGACAGACGGACATATATACAAAACTTAATGAATAATTGAAATCAAGATATTTGCGTTATAACGAAGAGGTTTGCGTTATATCGCAAAGGTTTGCGTTATAACGCAAAGGTTTGCGTTGTAACGCAAAGGTTTGCGTTGTAACGCAAAGGTTTGCGTTATAACGCAAAGGTTTGCGTTTAACGCAAACGTTTGCGTTATATCGCAAAGGTTTGCGTTGTAACGCAAAGGTTTGCGTTGTAACGCAAAAGGTTTGCGTTATAACGCAAAGGTTTGCGTTGTAACGCAAACATAGGAAGAAAAATAAAAAAAAAAAAAAATGTGTGGCGCTAATACGCTTCCGTAATATTGTGTAAAATAATTAAATTAAATTTAAAAAAACAAATATAAAAAAAATTATTAAATAAATGCATTTTTTAAGTTTTTCTGAATCATAATTTAGAAAGTTACTTTAAAAAATTATTAAATAAATGCATTTTTTAAGTTTTTCTGAAACATAATTTAGAAAGTTACTTTAAAAAATTATTAAATAAATGCATTTTTTAAGTTTTTCTGAAACATAATTTAGAAAGTTACTTTAAAAAAGTTGACTTTTCCAAACAATGTTCATTATGTATATTGTTGAATTATTTTTTTGTCGATTCGTCCGTATTAAAATGTGTTTTTTTTCTCTCTGTTGAGGCATATGATAGAAAGATTTCATATTGAATGTATCAAATTTTAGGTCCGACGTCCGTGAACTTTTTACTCTTTCAACTTCTTTTCGGGAACCACGTAGAAGGATCAATATATACATCTGATATTTTTCTCTACTGTTGAAGCATAGGATAAAAAGATCATAACATGTCATTTTTCATATCGCATGTATTATCAGCCCTCGGTCAATATCAGCCCTCGAGCCGATATTGAACCTAGGGCTGATAATACATTGTTACGGCCAGAAATCGCCTTTAAATTGTAGCCAACAAAAGACACAAATCAATAGTAAAATTTAACAATATTTAATATACAAAAGTTTACAAAAGGTATTACACAAATATTACTGTTAACTTAACTGTCAAAATATGAGTCCAATCTGTTATCTTTATCTGTATCCGGAAATCTTTCGGAATCCAATTTGAATATTACGTTCACTACTAATGTCACAATCCAGTATGATGTTGTTTGTAGAATAAAAGTGTCAATCCAAATGCTGTGAATACTAATGTCTATCAATGTCTATGTCCAAGTTTAATAATGAGAGTTTAACTTTAGTGTCTGTATATATAGTGTTGTCATGGAAAATTCTAGAACACTCTATAATGGAACATTGTGGAAAATCCTGGAAAGTTACAACGGATGTTTCTGGAATAACGTAGAAGTTCAAATTACGCATCTTTTATAAGGATCATTCTAGAAAGTTCCAATCATTCTGTGATTGTTCCAGTGATTCCTAAACTGCACAATTATAAGATTATTTGGTAAACAACTATCAGGCCATACAACACAAATTAGGCCAACATAAATAAACATAATAATTACAATATCATAACACCTCCCCCCTTAAAAGAAGTTTTAGTGTAACAAAAACTTATCATGAATAATATGAACAAAAATACATTATATATACAAAGTGATTTAATAAGCTCTAGATAAAGCATCAGCTATTACATTATCTTTACCCTTAATATGTTTTACAATTACATCATATTCCTGTAACAATAAACTCCACCTAGTCAACCTCTGATTCTTGTTTCTCATTTTATGCATGAAGGTGAGAGGATTATGATCAGTATAAACAAGAATAGGATATACAGTGGGATTCAAATATACATCAAAATGTTGAAGTGCTGACAACATTGCAAAACACTCTTTTTCAATAGTTGAATAATTTTTCTGATGTTTATCTAATTTCTTAGAAAAATATGATATAGGTTTTTCAACATTATCATCTGTCTCTTGATATAAAACAGCTCCTATTCCTACATCGCTTGCATCAACGGCAAGTTTAAATTGTTTTTCGAAGTCTGGAGTAATCAGAACTGGACTATTAATTAAAAGTGATTTGCTATTTTCAAAAGCTTTTTGACAATTTCCGCTCCAGATAAATTTAGAATCTTTCCGTAAAAGATGAGTCAATGGTTGAACAACAGTAGCAAAATTTGAACAGAATTTCCTGTAAAATCCTATCATGCCTAAATATCTCATAAGTTGTTTTCTATTTGTAGGAGGTGGAAATTTGGAAATAGCTTCCACTTTAGCCATAATAGGTTTTACTTGACCTTGGCCAACTGTATGCCCTAAATAATCAACAGTGGCCTGACAAAATTCACTTTTACCAAGATTAACAGTCAAATTTGAATATGACAATCTATCAAAAGTATCATACAAATGTGTTAAATGCTGTTCCCAGCTATCACTACATACAATAAGATCATCAATATAAGCATAACAACAGTCTAAATCTTTTATAACATTATTGATCATTCTTTGAAATGTAGCTGGAGCACTTTTCATGCCAAATGGCATTACAGTATATTGAAATAAGCCATCTGGTGTAACAAAAGCTGATATTTCACGAGCTCTCTGTGTCAATGGAACTTGCCAATAACCTTTCAATAAATCAAATTTGCTCACAAATTTTGCTTGACCAATATTGTCAATACAATCGTCTATCCTTGGAATCGGATAGGAATCAGATTTTGAGACTGAATTTACTTTTCTGAAATCAGTCACGAAACGAAAAGTTTTATCTGGTTTTGGCACAAGGAGACAAGGAGAGCTCCATTCACTGTTACTCGGCTCAATAATATCATTGTCAAGCATATATTTAATTTCTTTTCTCATAACTTCAAGTTTGAGTGGATTGAGCCGATAAGGATGTTGCTTAATTGGAGAAGCATCTCCTACATCAACATCATGACAAACAGCAGTGGTTTTGTTTGGCACATCTGGAAAAAGATTTTTAAAAGAAAATACCAAAGTTTTTATTTCTTCTCTACGATCAAAAGACAGATGTGCAAGTTTTGAATCTAAATTTGACAAAATTTCTGAATTTTTCAATCTAACTGTCTCTTCCATAGTTTTACAACTAAAAGTTGGTTCAATTACATCTGGTTTGTCATGATTGTTCTCAAATTTAACCATGCCTAAAGTGGCAACTGGTTTACTATCACATAGTACATTAGTACGCTCAAAATATGGTTTTAACATATTAATATGACACACTCTATTTTGTTTGCGCCGACCTGGAGTTTTTACAATATAATTCAAATCATTAATTTTACTCTCTATTGTATAAGGACCACAATATTTAGCCTGTAAAGGATGTCCAGGGACTGGCAAAAATACAAGTACCTTATCACCAGGCTCAAAAACTCTATCCCTGGCATCTTTATCATACCAAATTTTCATCTTGTTCTGTACATTTTTTAAGTTTTTCTGAGCAATTTGACAAGCAGTATACAATTTTTCTTTAAATCTAGATACATAGTCTAAAAGATTCAAGTCAGTATGTTCAGTAAGCCACTTTTCCTTAATCAATTTTAACGGTCCCCTTACAGTATGACCAAATACCAACTCAAAGGGACTAAATCCAAGGGATTCTTGAACAGCCTCTCGGACTGCAAAAAGTAGAAAGTGAACTCCATCATCCCAGTCTCTATCAAATTGAAGACAAAAAGTTCTAATCATGTTCTTCAATGTTTGGTGAAAACGTTCTAAGGCACCTTGAGATTCTGGATGGTACGCACTTGATCTATACTGAGCAATCCCTAACTGGTATACGACTTGCTGAAATAAACCTGACATGAAATTTGATCCCTGGTCGGACTGTATAGACTTAGGAAGTCCTACTAATGTGAAAAATTTGATCAAAGCTTTGACGAT
Source organism: Mytilus galloprovincialis (assembly GCF_965363235.1). Taxonomy (NCBI): domain Eukaryota; kingdom Metazoa; phylum Mollusca; class Bivalvia; order Mytilida; family Mytilidae; genus Mytilus; species Mytilus galloprovincialis. Next base: position 46,605,064 of record NC_134847.1, on the reverse strand, counting down.
AGTAGGTGTCTTGATATTTCTGAGCGGAATAGCTTCAGGAAAGCGGGTAGATGTACACATGATTGTCAATAAATATGCATTTCCAGTCTTGGTCTTTGGTAAAGGTCCAACACAGTCAATTAGAACTCTGCTGAAAGGTTCGTCAAAGGCTGGAATAGGCAGAAGTGGTGCTGGTGGTATTTTCTGGTTAGGTTTACCAACAACCTGGCATATATGACATGATTTGCAGTATTCTGCAACATCATTTCTAAGTTTAGGCCAGTAAAAATGCTGCAAGATCTTAAGGCAAGTCTTCCTTATACCTAAGTGTCCAGCCAAGGGGGTGTCATGGGCAAGACCAATAATTTCTTGTCTATAAACTTTAGGCACCACCACTTGGTATAGCACTCTCCATTCCTCCTCTGGGGTAGCATCAGGAGGCCTCCACTTCCTCATTAAAATACTGTCCTGATGGTAATAGCATTCGGCCACTTTGTCTGCTTCCTCCTGTGGTTGAGCCCTCTGGCTGAGCTGAAGAACCTCAGGGTCTTTATGTTGTTCTTCGAGTAAATTATTTCGGTCTAATGAATGGCTGTTTACATCTGGCCATGGCATAATAACATTTTTGTTAACACTAGGTGGTTTTATAATAGCCTTTTCTGAGTTACCAGGATCTTCAATATCAGCTATAAAAGTGTCAGAAAGGTCCATGTAATCAAACTTGTCTTCTTGCAAATTCTCATTTTGTTGTTTTCTAGCCATCGCCCTAGTAACAACACAAGCTGGATACAATTCAGCATCATCTTCAGGTGATTTAACATCCACCACCGGTTCACTGGTAACAATTGGTTCAGCAACCACTTTGTTCCTAGCTAGATCATTTCCTAGCAATAAGGTAACACCCTCAACAGGGAGATTAGGACGAACACCTACAACAACTGGTCCAGTTATCAAATCTGACTTCAGATAAATACGATGGAGAGGAACATCTATACAACCTAACTCTACACCTTGTAACAAAACGGAGGCACCAACAGAAGTCTTCTCGGACAAAGGCAACACACCTTCTAACAATAAAGACTGAGAAGCTCCAGTGTCCCGTAAAATTTTAATAGGCTGAAAAGTGGTATCATCAACAATAGCAACAAACCCATCAGACATAAAGGGTTTATATTCCTCCATATAATCACAAAAACTGGACTTAAAAGCCTGACTCGCAGGACATTCCAATGTACTGGTAATATAAGGTGTCGTACAAGCACTGGTCTTCGGCTTATTATCTCGTTCATTCTTCTTCTGGAGTCTAAAACAATCAGCCATCAGGTGACCAATCTTCTTACAATAAGCACAAGTCAGTGACTTCTTCTCAAAAGTATCAAATTTTGGACTAGACATATTATAACTGGACTGACTCTTATTCTGTGGAACAGGCTTACTATCAGTACGCTCAGTGCTTTGATTTTTGTAATTTCCACTGGAAGTATTAACATTTTGACTCTTGAAACTTCTTTTATGTGAAAGAGTATAATTATCTGAAATAACAGCTGCATCATGTATTGACTCAACAGTTTTGTCGTCTAAATGTGTTTTTAATTCTGAATGAACACATTGTTTAAACTCTTCTAATAACATCAATTGTCTTAGTTGATCAAAATTGTTTTTTGTTTTCTTTGAAGTAAGCCATTTATCAAATAGATCTTCTTTTTCCCGAGCAAATTCCACATAGGTTTGCGAATCAAACTTTTTATAAGATCTAAATTTCTGTCTATATGCTTCTGGTACTAGCTCATAGGCTTTCAAAATTTCCTGTTTCACAGTGTCATAATCAGAACTTTTTTCTGATGGAAGTGCGGAGTATATTTCAGCTGCCTTACCCTCAAAAACACTTAGCAGCATCGTAGTCCAATACGGCATTGGCCATTTCAAATTATTAGCAATTTTCTCAAACTGTGGAAAATATTTATCAACTGTTTTTTCACAAAATTTCGGAACCAAACGTATATTTTTTGCTGCATCAAAATAATCTGATTTCGACTGGACTTTAGTGTTGCTTTCTTCTTTGACCATTTCAATTTTCAGTTTTTCCATCTCTAGCCTTTCTCTCATTTCAAGTTCTTTTAATTTTAATTCATCTTCTTTTATTTTCTCCATCTCCTTCATTTCCAATTCTTTTAGTTTGAGTTCATGTTCTAATTCAAGCTGTTTTAATTTAAAGGCGTCAATATTTTCGACCTTAAGTTCAAGAGCCTCTTCACCTAAAATTTCTGCGTCAACTAATTTGTCTATAACCAAATTTTTTATAATTTGTTTTCTCATAGATACTTTAAAAACTAATTTCAGTTCTTTAGCAAGCAACACTAATTGCTCTTTCTTTAAATTATCAAAACTCTCCAGGTCTGGCGTTTTCAAAAATTTACCAGCATCAAATGCCATTTTGTAGAATTTTGTTGGCTAGTTATAATAAAAATATTGAATAAATTTTGAAAAAGATATTTTCGTTCTCCCGGACGAGCCCCCAATTTCTGTTACGGCCAGAAATCGCCTTTAAATTGTAGCCAACAAAAGACACAAATCAATAGTAAAATTTAACAATATTTAATATACAAAAGTTTACAAAAGGTATTACACAAATATTACTGTTAACTTAACTGTCAAAATATGAGTCCAATCTGTTATCTTTATCTGTATCCGGAAATCTTTCGGAATCCAATTTGAATATTACGTTCACTACTAATGTCACAATCCAGTATGATGTTGTTTGTAGAATAAAAGTGTCAATCCAAATGCTGTGAATACTAATGTCTATCAATGTCTATGTCCAAGTTTAATAATGAGAGTTTAACTTTAGTGTCTGTATATATAGTGTTGTCATGGAAAATTCTAGAACACTCTATAATGGAACATTGTGGAAAATCCTGGAAAGTTACAACGGATGTTTCTGGAATAACGTAGAAGTTCAAATTACGCATCTTTTATAAGGATCATTCTAGAAAGTTCCAATCATTCTGTGATTGTTCCAGTGATTCCTAAACTGCACAATTATAAGATTATTTGGTAAACAACTATCAGGCCATACAACACAAATTAGGCCAACATAAATAAACATAATAATTACAATATCATAACAACATGCGATATGAAAAATGCCATGTAATAATCTGATAATATTATTGAACTCGTGCAAATGGATTTTTCTATGTCTGTTTCATTTTAATTTAAGGGTTTAAAAAGTAAGTTAATTTTCGATTTTACCTTTATAAGAAAAAAAATTTTGTGGATCGAATCAGTCAATCAAGTGGTTTACCTTTGTTTTACATTCAATGTTGAAATTCTTTTCTGTTAATAGGCTAACATGCACCAATCATGCATAATCCATCCCTATCTATTGGGTTAGATTGAAGTTCACATGAATACGGATTCAATGAGGTCGAATTATTCACTTGCAAATCATGATTTGATTTTTCAAGTATCTCGTAGCTAGTGCCCCTTTAAAACATACCTTGCATAAACATTATTTGTTAAGATCAACCTAGCATCGTTGTTATTTCGGACACTTTGTAAATGAAAATCAATTTTCATCGATTCTGATTACACGAAAACATAGCTTAGAACACGATTAATGGACAGAATTAAGTCCACAGACACTACCAGGAGTAAATTTCACAAAAAAACTTACGACTAAGGGACGACATCAAAAGATCGATGTAGGATAAAAAACTTAAATCAAATAGTTTGGGGGGGGGGGGGGGGTTAAAATTCTGCAAGTTTTGTATATCTAAAATCGATTTATACATTTATCCCTATTGGTAAATCAATTTTTCACAAATTAAGTTAAGGGGGGTTCAGTGAAAAAAGTATGTGAATTAAGTTTTTTTTATCCTACATTGAATTTTTGATGTCATCCCTTAGATTGATCGTAAGTCATGAACAATTCAGTATAATTACCTTCAATCTTAGTCGTAAGTTTTTTGTGTGAAATCGACTCCAGGTCTCTGACAATGTACTCTGTATTTTGGTTTCAAATGCAAGCTAAAAGTAGTCTGTAGTATTTGTTTCAAATCGTTATGCTATATCTAGGTAAAATCAGTTATGACGATACTAATTCACAATCTTGTTGAAGTCAAGTATACATTTTATTTGATTACAGGTGTCCTACACATTTTCTAGCAAGCCTTACTTGAATCTTGTAACAAACAACCGAATGGCGGACGTCTTTTATAATAATGCAATATCTATTGGTGTACAATTTGATGCTAAAGAGGATATAATAGCAGGTTCTACGGATATGGGGAATGTTTCACAAATTGTTCCAAGCATTCATCCACTTTATAACATTGAAACGACACATGGAAATCATACAAAAGATTTTGCCACTGCGGCAGGTATGATATTATGTTTGTAAATCAGTGAAAACTTTACAAGGAGTACACTAAATATTGCATCATGTTCCATAATAGAATATAGCATCAACTGTTATCTGAAAAAAGTACTGCTGCGCTAAAATTATTAAATTTGTTTAGATATGATTAAAAGATTTCCTTTAATGATACTTCACTGTTTTAGTATTCATGTTCTATCAATGACAATGGATATGAACTTGACATTTCCTTTCAATTCAGTAAATAGAAAGAACATTTTATATATTCTAGATTGATTTGAAATAGACTTATAATACATAATTGTTCTTGAATAAACATCATTACATTTTACGTCGGAAGCAGAAGAATGGTGTTATTTTCATGAGAGTTAAAACGTAAAATCTTTCTTCATCATGGAAATGTTCGATCTTACATACTTTAACATTAATGAAATATTGGTTCTTGAGATAATTACTATATACCAGAAACAGTATTCATCACTTTTGTGTCTTGCAATTATTTTTTTGTCAGCAGCCTAGTGATATTTCTGAAAGTAATTATTGGGTTATGTCGCTTTGTACAAAAGCTAAGTTTTGATTAAAAAATGATGTAAATGTTCTGTAATGTTCCCATCTTTGTCATACTATATTATGGCACAACATATATTTATAGTTTTCATAATAGTTGATAAGATGCTGTTTTGAACCTTATAAACATTTTCAATTTCTATTGTCACGTTATCATATACGAAAGCTGAATTATATAAGAACGAAAACAAAACAAATTCAAAGATCGCTTCTATTTTGATCATAACGAGCCTTAACATAACAGTATATTTTGATAATATATCGCAGATCAATTAGTGGAAGACTTAGATTTATAAACTTATCAAATTATTCCATGCTTAATTTATTTCAGGTGATCCAAAGGCTCAGCTGCACACTCTGAACCAAGCTAAAGCTATGGCAATGACTTGCCTTGATATTTTTACGGATAAACATTTATTGAAAGATATTAAAGAGGAATTTGCAATATTTAGCAAAAATTCACAATGAGATTAACGATGAAGAAAAAGCATTGGAAACTCACGGATATATTATACAGTTAAAGATTTGTTAAAATTGTAACCCTATAAAATATTTTATCACTTTTATGCCTGTCTTTATTGAAATTGGCCAAACATATTTATTTGTGAAAATGAAATTGAAAATGAACATATATGTTTGAAGCTTTTGCGTGTCCAGTTCGCCTTTGAGGCCTGATATCTAACTTTTTCAGAAACGCTTAAACTTTTCAAACATTTACTATTCCTCAAAAGACAAGTATCTATACAACTGTCAAGTCTATACAAGTATTAATGTAAAGAAACAGTCATAAATCTGCCAATCTGCTATCAAACACAAAATCCAAAAATAAGCAAAAAAAGAAAAGAAAAAAAAAACAATGGTCAGCTAAGACATCAGACAACCACTGATTTTCAACAGGTTCGTGTCATGAACATATGGCAGAGTTTAATAACTATTATAAAAGAATTTTTATCGTCTTGTGATTCAATTAAGGTGGATACATTTCGATCACCTTAGCTGTAATTGGCAAGACCTTTCTGAATGTTTAGTCCTGAGTGCTACTTCAACTTCGCATTATATATTGGGCCTCTTGAAATATATTGATTTTGAGTTGTATAAAATTACTATCAGGTGTTTATTCTACTAGATGAGGCAGTTAATATCTACCATGATACCAACAAATACACGATATACTTTTATTTACCAAACACATATTAACATTATCGAAAACTTTCATCTTTGATAATTGTTTTTCATGTCCAACAGTTGTTTTTTTGTAAGTTTTATATATAGTGATTTACGCCACAGAAAAAAAAATATGATATAATTATAAATATAAACTATGACAACTTGTTCATTGTTTTCGAAGGAAGTCTAGAGACACATTGCAAAATTTAGTTGACTTTTTTTTTTTTTTTTTTCAAAATTAATTACAAAATGAGTTGCACTGTGTTTACCTCTGGAAATTATATTGATATATTGTGATCCAATATCGATGTCATAAGATAGTGTCTATTACGATCATTTCATAAATATGATGTTTGTGAATATTTGGTTGATGAAACTTATTAATACGCTAAAAAGTAAATACAAATTCTAAGAACGTCACCACAGTATGAATATATCCGAATGACTGATCGTTGTTGAATGAAACACTCCTGATTTGTTTTCTGTATTTTGTTTCTTTATAAGATTCCAAAATATTTCCAATTTAACAACAAAAGTAAAAAAAAAAAAAATGTTACCACTCACTTCATCTTTCTCATTCACCTATTACTTCCTGACATACTTACTCTCTCTAACACTCCTCACTCTCGTTCACCCCTCACTCAATTTCAACCTCTATTTCCTCTCACCTTCCAGTATTATCTTTCTCTCTCGGCTCTCTTTTCTTCTCTTCTCTCCTTCTCTCACTCTGTTAGTCTCACATTAGCTCTCTCAAACTCTTACTCCCGCGGTCTCACACTCTAACTCTCGCTCTCCTCACACACTCTTAATCTCTCTTTTTCTCACTCTTACTCCCGCTGTCTCACGCTCGCTCACTCACTCTTTTACCATTGCTCTCCTACTTTCACTCTCACACTTAGTCTTACTCTCGCACTAACTCTCACATGCACTCCTACACTTGCACTCGCTTCTAATCTAGCACTAACTCTCACACACACTCCTACTCTAGCACTAACTCTCACACACACTCCTACTCTAGCACTAACTCTCACACGCATGCTCATGCTCCTACTCTAGCACTCACTCCACGCCCTCTCTCTCACTCTCTCGCTCCATCTCGCATCGCTTTCACTCTCGCTCCATCGCATCGCTTTCGCTCTCTCGCTCCATCGCTTCGCTTTCGCTCTCTCGCTCTCGCTCCATCGCTTCGCTTTCGCTCTCTCGCTCTCGCTCCATCGCTTCTTTCGTCACTTTCTCACTTATTTTCACACTCGCTCCCTTTCTCACATGTTGACCCTCTCACTCACCATCCCAAAAGAATGAAGGAACAAAAGAGAAAAAGACAGTAGCAGATACAGAGAAAAAAGAAATAGACAGATAAAAAACGATAGAGTGTGAAATGTAGACAGTGAGAGAAAAGGGTAGAGATTGGAAGGAAGAATATTGAACAAAAAGGATGTTTAAGTAGAAAGATAAGTTTAATCCATTCCAAAATAAATTCTTCAGGGCTATTTTAAACCCACAAGAAAATACACCTTTTCGAGGTGCAAGGCTAAAGCAGTAATGAGTTCTCCTCCGTCGGCGTTGTTCATTTTGACAGTCCATTGGCGAGAACACAACTGCCTACCAGGATTTTGGAAAGGCTGGCGCATTTACCTTCAGTTACCTTCATTAGGTAAGTGCGCATTTAACAACTTGAAATGAATCATTTTATCTAAATAAAAAAAAAGTGCAAGTTACGGTATGTTTTATATCTGATTCTTGCAATTTAACTTTTGGAAAGGGAATCGCTGCTAGGTTAATTTCATTTAAATGTACATATTTTATCACTTTGTCGAATTTTCAAGTTATATAGAGTAAGAATGTTTAATTTTTCAACTATTTGAAAAAAAACCAAATGAACATATTAATGGACGGTAACTTTCGTTAATCATGTACAACAAATGAAACATAACACGTGTTTTCCAGACTTATTCACGTACGTGAAGTAATTGAAATATTAACACAAAAAAATCCCACAAACTCTATTTACTTTAACCTATGTATATAAAAATAAAGAGATATGGTTTAATTGTCAATGAGAGAACAATCCACCAAAGCTAACAGTGGTGTAGCTGGGTCATTTTTACGTGTACGCCCGAACCTTGGCGAAGGGTCTGAGGGGGTGCCAACCGCTCAATGTCAAAGCACCTGCTGGTAGTGGTTTCAAGGGGACGAAGTCCCCGAAAGCTATCGAGTTATCGAGAATGAGATCTACCATTCCTGTCAGTAAAAAATCATTAATAGCAACATACTTTTGAATCTAATTGGTTTATTTTTTATGTTTAATTTTGAAATATGTTTAACTTATCATCCGTCATCGTGTTAAACTGGAAGCTAGTGGTCATTGGTTTTAGAGAAAACGTGCAAACCAATATCACTTTCAAATATGTTTAAAGGGAGCCGTGAGTGAGCATACAATCGACAAAAGCACCTTTTAATGCACATGAAAATTTATTTCTAACAGGTGCAATATAAAAATTCCCTGGAACACCTATGATTTCTTCCCACAAAAAGTGAATCAATTTATCAGTCCCTTAAATTGTTTTAAAAAAACACCTAAAATCCTCTTTTTACATTTTTTCTTGATCTAGAATATTAAAGTGTGCCAATATTTCATGACAATCTATGAAGTTTTATAAATTGATCATGAAAAAACAATTAATTGCGTACAGAAAGTTCGGCTATGAGTAAAGATCAGAAAATGAACGAAAACAAATGCTTTCAAAATTTTGCTTCAGACATTAATCATAAAAAACCTCTTCCAAACTTTTATAAAATTCGTTAAAGGTTTGACAAAGTAGTAAAATGTAATTAAGAATTAACAAACTTTAAGCCCAAACTGTGACCACTTATTAATTGCAGAAAGAATACCTTTTATCCGTTAAATGCGGGAAAATTAAAGCATAATTATATTGCTCTGGATACTCTTTTGATCATAAACATTTTTCTTCCAACTTTCGTAAAATTTCACGGAGAGCCATTCAAAACACTTTATCCATTCGAAATCTTAATATTGACGCCGACAACCGACGCTTTGACTCGCTTTTTAGACATAAATCACAGGCTCGACAAAAAAAATGCAAACCGCATATCGAATCTCAGCAGATAATGAATTGCATTAAATATAAGAAAAGTACGCAGAATTCAAAGTAGATTCAGACTTTTACATAAAATTGGAAGAAATCTATAATAGAATCTAGTTGATTAAAGTAAATTCAGTCCCTTTTTATTCACAATTACAGAATCACACGGCTGATGTGCTTTTAACCAGATTTTCTTATTCTATTTATTTTTTTTTTTCATTTTCAAAATTCAAGTGTACGCTCGGGCGTTTTGACGTAAACGTAGCTACGCGCATGGCTAACTATATTTCATGTCAAAGGGATTTATTAGAATTATTTGATCAATCAGTTTGTGTTTGTAGACTGATCTTTTTCTTCTTTTTTTGTTTTTTGTTTTTTGTTTTTTTTTTATCATTTTACGCCATAGCGTATATTGAGAAATAATCAATGTAAAAATGGCATTTTTTTTGGCGAAAACCACCAAAATCTTAAAGAAAAACAGATTACCTCAAAAAAAAAAAAAAAAAAAAAAAATGAAAAAAAAAAAAAAATCCTAAAAAATAGCAAAATCTTTAGATTATCAACTAAAAAATCCTATGTATGGTTCCTTAGGCTTATATGAAAATGAAATACATGATCAAAACAATAATCTAAACAGGCTCACTGTAAATTCAAACACTTCTTTTAACACTTCAGAATGATCCTCTTGCTGATCAAATATATATGAGATGCTGGAAACTAGGAATAAAATATGAACAAAAAAAGTTACACCCAGCTAATTGCGAAGTAAACAGAAAGCATTGTTAGCAATACAAATAAAAAAGCCAGCTACAACTTTTAAATATATCGAAGAAAAATATATTTCAAATCCTTCACCTTTTCATGAAAACCAACAAAAACTTTATCTAATGAAGTTAAGGATTGTATACCAGAATTCAAACAAATCTCTTATTGTTTTAAATTTTGTAAAATTTGCAAAGAAAGAAAAATGAATATGAAAGTGGCATAAGAAAATGAATGTAATATAAAAAAGAAGATGTGGTATGATTGCCAATGAGACAACTGTCCACAAGAGACCAAAATGACATAGACATTAACAACTATAGGTCACCGTACGGCCTTGTCATTTATATAAATCACTAATAAATTCCTTTTCAGCAGAAACAATAAGGACCATAAGGGAGTGACCATTTAGCATAAAAAGGGGGGGTATGGTTTTGTCAGAGTCAGATTTTTCTCACACGAAGCGCTTCAACGCTATCAATCAAAACGTTTGGGTCAAAATTTGATGACGGTACAAAAATGTATTGGGAAAATCTAGATTCAGAATATGTGACTTTACTCATTTAAATACCTCTGGTCATGTGATTACTGAGCTTTCTGCATGCAATGAGCACAGTAATCACATGACCAGAGTAATTTAAATGAGTAAAGTCACATGGTACAATGAAACAGGTTTAAAGCACATGTCTAATGTTTGTGTTATGAATGGAAGGCTGTTATACTACTCATACTTACTCCAAAAAAACAAAAAAAAATCAACTAAAAAAATAGAAGTAACATAGAGACCTAATGAGTAACTTTTTTGATTATTGGTTCAAAATTATGATATTCATAGTCAGAGTTCGTATATATCATACATTAACATACATGAAGAAAAAAAAAATATTTGTAAAAATAAATTCTGAAGAATTCTTTTCTGCAGATTTTTAGCAGTCAAACGAACTTTAGTATTGGAACTTTAGAAAATGACAAACACCAAATATATTTCAGCATCTGGTGTATTACAGTCTTACAGGGATAAGAGACGTTTTAATACTTCAAAAATCTATTGGCAACAACCTTAAAGCATATTTTAATCGTTTCCAAAACATTTGAAAACATGATGTATAATATTTGACCTCATCGGTCAGACTTAAAAAGTGCCTGAAGTCCTTCAGAAATTTTCATGCCTCACGGGTCCCCACCTACAATAGTAGAGGGGCATTATGTTTTCTGGTCTGTGTGTCCGTTCGTCCGTCCATTCGTTCGTCTGTTCGTCCATCCGTTCGTTCGTCTGTTCGTCCGTCCGCTCGTTCGTCCGTCGGTTCGTTCGTCCTTCCGTTCGTTCATTCGTTTGTCCGTTCGTATGTCCCGCTTTATGTTAATTTTTTTGTTTGGTCAAAGTAGTTTTTAATGAAGTTGAAGCCCAACCAACTTGAAACTTAGTACACATGTTCCCTATGTTATGGGTTTTGACCCCAGTTTCACGGTCCACTGAACATAGCAAATGATAACTGCGAGTGGGGCATCCGTGTACTATGGACACTTACTTGTTTTTGTCGATGTAATAATTTTCATACTTGAACAATTTGATTTTAAATGCCGTAAATGTATATTTGGCGTGAATTAAATAAAAGATCTATTGAATCAAGTATTTACTGAAATATTTTTTGGGTCACTGATTTTATATCTGTTTATAATTTGTATAAAATATGCCTTGTTACATAATTTACATTTAATGTGTACTCTTTGTCTTTTTTCTAAGTTACCTTTAACATATTCTATTGGATTCTAATATTTACAATGATCAGGAATTGGCATTTATAATTTATATTCAAATACAATTTGTATAGCATTGCTGTAGTTGGTGTCATATCAGTGAATACATCCTACGCGTTATATATTTACTGTTGAATAAATTGTTTTAAATAAGTCAAATATTCAATATTCGGACCTGCGCTTCCATATAATACAAGTAACCAGAAGTCTATGACTATACACGTTGTATAAGCAAGTTACTATCAAATAAATGGAATTATTAAAACAGTCGATATTTAGAGCAATCGACGACGATTCTGAAGAACTTGAAGAACTGAGCAAAGAGATATGGCAAAACCAGGAACTTAACTTTGAGGAACATTATGCACACGAAAAACTAACCAATTTTCTTTTTTCTTGAAAGTAAGGGCTTCAACGTAACAAAGAAATTTGTTTTAGAGACTGAATTTAAAGCTGAGGTAGGCACCGGTAAAAATCAACCAAACATTGCTATAATTTGTGAGTATGATGCATTACCGGAGATCGGACATGCATGTGGACACAATTTGATTGCTGAAGCTGGTGTTGCTGCTGGTCTTGGAATAAAAGCAGCAATGGAGAAAATGGAAAATTCATGTGGCAGGGTAGGCAATACCGTTATTTGTAGAATAACAGAAAGCAGGAAAACATCTCACAGCGGTAACTAATGTTGCCTTTATTCATTCACTCCTTTTTTATTGACTTTGTATCAACATTGTATCTTACATCACATTTATTCGTTCAGTGTATGTTCACATGTGTTAATATGTCTTTTGATTGAGTTAGGCGATTTCAATTGATATTTCGTAGTGTGTCTTTCTATGTTGTAATATTACACTATTGTTTCAGATAAATGTGGAGGCCGGTACTTTAAAAACGTTTAGATCCGAGCTTGCGTTTTGGAGTGATCCAAGGCTCCGTGTTGAAGACCGTACTTTGACCTATGATGGTTTACTTTTACTAATTGTGACTTTGACGAAGAGCTGTCTCATTGGTACTCATACCACATCTTCTTATATCTACATAGCAATACATATAGTAAAATATAGTCCAATGTCAGAATCTAAACTAAATGACAATGATAATTTAGCAATTTAGATGGTGACAAGGCAAACTCTTAAAATGGATAATAAACAATAGGAAATGAAAAATCTCTTTTGTCATAAGTTTTGATATAACGCTTCCCGTTAATCATATAGATGTCAAAATACAGGAAAGCGCTGTGTTGATTATTGCTTCGCATCAATTAGTTTCAGTCTACACGCCATATTGCAGTTATTACTTACCACATATATATTCTGATTGGTTGCTAATGGACAACATATTTATTGGAGATAAACTTTTTCCAACAAATTGTCGGCTTTCCTAATGGAGCGAACTGTGCGCCTTGTCTTGTCCATGTCTTCTGATTTTGCATACTAGTCGGAGTTCCTTTAGACACTTGTCAATAACAAGAAAATCAAAGAAGACATTGACATATTGTAGTCGTCATTTTACCATGAATAAATAAATACTAATAAAATGTGTATGGTAGATTATTTTTATTTGAATTTGAATTTTCAGATAACTGTTTTGGGTACCCCTGCAGAGGAAGGAGGGGGAGGGAAAATAGACTTGATCAATAAAGGTGTCTTTGACGATGTTGATGTAGTCATGATGGTTCACCCTTCTCCAAAAACTAGCTCTCATGTTTCCCTGACAGCGATTGATAGGTAAGAATCTTTTTCATATTCATGTTGATCTATTTCACAGTTTAAGAAAATACTGTATCACGTCTATGCAAGTCTATATTAACATCATAGATCGATACTTAGCACAAAAATAGCAAAATAACAAGAGACATAAAGTATTTGCAGTTAATAAAAGCTAGGTCTTTGTCAAAATCTTTTTTAATTTGTCTTTTAACTTTCTTGATTTGACTGATGATTCTTTTGTAGACATGTAGACGAAATAACATTATAGTCTGTTATCTTTTATGAATTTTTGTTGAAATGTTAATGAATGCAATATAAAAACAAGGGTTTGCAGACGTAATAAATAATGTAATGCAATTATCATGATTATATTTTAAAGGACAATGTCGAGGCATCTGGTCTCGCATCTTTTGGTTTTCATGCGATAACCTGGATTCTCATTCTTAATTGATCTATGAGACTATAACATTGGTAATTTCTGTTTCCTAACGTTTCATATTAAATCTTATAATTTCATTATTACATTTCTTGTGAAATATAGTTTCTTCAAACCCTGTGTTTGTTTATCAAATACATATCCATACTCAAACTGACCATTTATAAGTACAATATTTCAAAAAGGCTTTTCAGAAATGCATTGACCGTTTTTCTAAGTAAGATTATTTTTTTTGCAGGGTAACAGTCAAATACAATGGGAAAGCAGCACACGCTGCAGTCTATCCCTGGAATGGAGTTAACGCCCTTGATGCGGCTGTATTGTGCTACCAGACGGTATCCTGTCTAAGGCAACAGATGAAGCCTACATGGAGAGTTCATGGTATGAAAACAAATAAAGTAAGAGATGTTAATTCACAACGAAATGTCCTAGGAGACTATAGTCTTTGTTAGTCATGTATGTCTTTTTTCAATTTTAATTCATTTGAAAGTTTCGAAGTTACGTGTAACGTCCATTTTCACGGAACCAGTACACATTTAAAAAGAAAAAAACCTCTATTAAAATTGAGAAAGGAAATGGGGAATGTGTTAAAGCGACAACAACCCGACCATAGAGCAGATAACAAGCTTATTATTAACAGCCGAAGGCCACTAATCGGTTTTTGCTATTTTTCCAGAGGGCGTTATGCATCATGTGGTATTCAATGACATACCCATTTTACATCTGGCAGAGTTTACCAGAATTTACCAGAATGAACGTTTCAATACAGCTGAATGGGCGTAACCTTACATTAACACAATTGTTAAATTTCACAGTAATAGAGAAGTAATAGAGATAACCAAGACTATTAAACAATTTCATTTTTACAACGGTTATCGTTAACATTTGACGATTTAAAAAAAAAAAATCGTATCTAAAAGAATGTTATATTAATTTTTTTTTTATCACAGGGAAGCTTTTAGTTCTTTAAACACCAAGGAATACAACTGGGTCTTGACGGGTGTCTTTGGACGTGTTTTTTTCTTATTAATGTTATCTATGGACTAGTCGGATAGATAATCTTTATTTTAGGAATAATAAAAAATGGTGGAATCAAGTCAAATATTATACCAGATTTATCTGAGCTTGAATACTCATACAGAGCTCCAAACAAACAAGAACTGGACAACTAAAAGTCAAAATGAGATCCTGTTTTGACTCAGCAGCAACAGGCACTGGGTGTCAGGTATAACAGGACACGTATATACACGGATTTAAAGTTGAATATAGCGTACATATTCACTATTCTTGATAGTTGATTACATTTTAATGCATTTAGATCTGCATTTGAAATATACTTAAAAAGATAAACATATGTAATATAATTAATCCAATTTGTGCGAGAATATTTAGGATCATATGAAAGAAAAAGTTTTAAGTTTTTCTAAGGCCGTTAAAGCCATTTTTTTAAAATATTTATAAAGCTTTTTAATGTCATTTTATGGCATGCACTCTGTTTAATGAATTTGGAGAAATCAGCTGATTTGCAAAAGAATAAAAACAATATTTAAATTCCTATTTTGTCTATAAAACATTTCTAGTAATCTAGCTATGTACATGTATTGTGAATGTGTGTAATCTTGAAAAGAAGCAAGGTCTACACGTTAAAAGACCTAGGTATCCTTATAAAAATGCAAACTTATCCTACTGTTTCATATAAAAGTCGAGTAAAAACGTTCTTACTAAATCGTCTATTTCATGATTTTATTAAAAAAAAAATATTCTTGTTTGAACTATCTGAATTCATTTTGTCACGTCGTTGCTTGTTATATCTTTCTTAAAGGCTTTACTCATTGCTGGAAGCCCTACGAGGACTTACAGTTCGAACTTCCACTTTATTGGTCTCTGGTTGGTCAGTTGCCGTATTTGTAATCATTACACATCTCTTTAATATAATTTTAACATCGTATTGGTCGTTGACGTGGTTCAGGAAAAATCAATCGTTTCCGAAGAGAGATATTTGCAGACTATGGAAACAAACGAAAACAGAAATAAACGGGGAAAAAATTTTAAAATTTAAATTTCCACCGAAAAAGATCCTTTTTCTTTATAAGAATTTAAATTTCGTAATAAAACAATTCTAATCCTTAAATTAATTTTTCGGCAAAAAAGAATTGTCTATATATTTTTTTTGTGTTTATAACATAAATCAGGACTTCCGTTTTTGTCCTTTCAATTGTTACACATTTTGTTATCCTAGGGTGTTTTATAACTTGAGATACGGTATCAGTTTTGCTCTTAATGTAAAGAAAAAACGGTGTTACTTCAAACATAATGGCTAACTTTTTGGAGGATTATGCATATGTGTACAGAAGAACAACATTCGGTTTATTTAAAATATCATAAATTTTTCTGTAAATGTTAGAAAATCAATAAGCATAGTATATTTATTTTTGAATTGAATTTATAGTTAAAGTACATAGATAATATTGTGGTTTTTCAATGTTTTAATACACATAAAGTAATTCTTTATAATTTGGTTACAGGTGTCATACGAATTTTCTAGCAAGCCTTATTTGAATATGGTCAGTAATTATCGAATGGCAGACGCCTTTAGAAGTCATGCAGAATCTCTTGGTGTAAAATTTGACGCAAAGGAAGACGAAATAGGAGGTTCATCGGATATGGGAAATGTTTCACAAATTGTTCCAAGCATTCATCCACTTTATAACATTGAAACGATTCATGGAAATCATACCAAAGATTTTACCACTGCTTCAGGTATGTTATTATGTTTGTGACGATTTCATTTCTATATCTTATGTTATTATGTTTCTAAGATAAAGAAATGAAATCGTCACAAATGTATATATCCTTATTATCATACAAAATCATACAACCCGATAAGGACTATTAATTTGATGAAAAGTTCTTGAGTAAAGCGTTGAAGTGCTTTAAGTTTTTAAACGTCCAATTTAAATTTAATTTCATTAACCCGAAAAGAACTTGTTGATTACTGAATGTCTTCTCAATTGAATAATTATCATTTAATAATCTTCCAATTCTGTTCCTGAAAAATTGTAGTTTCAGTTTCTAAGATATTTCAACTATCAAATAGTTTCATCAATGTTTTACTATTTTTTAAAGGGAAGTGATCAAAAGTCATGTTTTAATGAAATTTGATCGATTGTACAATATTTTGTTGACCCAGGTGCTTTTCTAATCCTAAAATGTTTTATTTTTTCCAGGTGATCCAAAAGCTCAGTTGCATACTCTGAATCAAGCTAAAGCTATGGCACTAACCTGTCTTGATATTTTAACAGATGAAAATTTATTAATAGAAATAAGGGATGAATTTGCATTATTCAAACAAAATTCACAATGAATCAGTGGTTACACAAATATTCTCAAAACTTTACAGATTTGTGAACACGGATGGACTTGGTTGATTTTGTAATTTTTTAAGTCATATTTTAAAATTTGCTTTCATGTAATGAGTTTAACAGACTTATTAGTTATAATAAGCGTACTAATCTTGTCTCAGAAAAGTGGTCAAGCCTCTAAATAAATTTCTGCAACAGAAGTTTACTGATTTGCAAAACTCGATTTAATCGAGTTAAAAGACATATCAAGATTACAAACAAAAGTTATGGGAATAGCAAAAGGAGCAATACCAGATGACAGGATGAGCGTCTTCTCCTATGCTTTGCGATCCACACTCGGTAAAAATGTCACAATACATATTACAGAGGATTATTTGACTTTTGTGTAATCTAAATATTCAAGGCTGCGAAAACATGTCGATAGTGGTTTGAAACACAGAAATATCATACAAGCCATTCACATGCGTGATGCTATCGGTGAAAAAGGGTAGATCTTAACCGAGTTTCCTCGTATCTCTGTTTATTTAGGGGGTACATCACGTATTAATTTTATAAAAATATGTCATGAGCAATTGATTTATAAATGGACATGAATGTTCTGTAAAGCTAAAATACGAAAAATTGGAAAGTTTTAAAAAATCACTTTTGTCATAGATTGTGATTTGAAGTCACCCATCTGTGTCAAATTCGAGGAAAAAATCAACTCATGAGTAGATTTCCTAGTTTCGGTAGTAATCAAAATAAATGGTCTACTAAGATACGTGAGATGCAAATATGTATTGAAAAATGGATAATCACAATACATCTGAAAGCTAAATTACAGAACTTTTCAACATTGTCTTCGAGAATGTTTTGCATGCATTCTGCTAAAAAGTCGGCCAGTTAAGACGCCGTATCAATACCCATTACATTACCGACTGTCTGTTGAAATATCAATCCATCAAACACAACAAATATGCTGTTTGTCACAATAAATAAATCAATGTTACATATACTAGTAGTATAGATTAAATAAGGATGTAGTGTAAACGTCAATTAGATAGCAACCAAATATGAATATTTAAAATACATTTAGATTTAGATAAAAGTGAAGTATGCAGCATTATACAGTTGTTTTCTAAATGTTCAGCTACAAATGACACCAATCAGAAAAAAATAATACAGAAACGATATTCACAAAAAATTATGGTTGCTAGTGGGTAATGGTAATCTTTGATGAAATTATAAATTATGATCAGCTTAAGGTGTACTGTATTTGCAAAACCCACATAAATATTATCAATACAAAATTATTGTTTGATAAAATCTTTTGCATGTCCGTATAATGGAATTTGACGCGACTGTCATACAAGTGAGAGGTTAAACGCTATAAAACCGGGTTCATTCCACCATTTTCTACATTTGAAAATGCCTGTTCTAAGTCAGGAATATGATAGTTGTTGCCCATTCGTTTGATGTGTTTTATCATTTGATTTTGCCATTTGATTTTGGACTTTCCGTTTTGAATTTTCCTCGGAGTTCAGTATTTTGGTGATTTTACTTTTTTCTCACCAGTATTGTCATATTTCGTGGCTGATTGTATAAACCAACTTTGGTATAGTCTTCCTATCTTTTCACTATGTATTGTAATAACGTTGAATAATCATGTTCTATATTTTCACCTTCTTTGAAAGATAAAAGTGTACAATAAATAAACTTATCTTTATAACTGTAGTATTTCTAGTCGATATTTGAACGATGGAAAACATTAGACAGGCTGCTTGTTTAGCAATAGATAATGCATCAGAAGACCTGAACAGCATCAGCCAAATATTATGGAAAAGGCCAGAACTAGGACTAAATGAAATTCATGCTCATACTGTGCTTACGGATTTTCTAAAACAGAAAGGGTTTACAGTACACAGACACTTTATACTAGACACGGCTTTCAAGGCTGAATTAGGATCAACAGATAACGGACCGAACATTGCAGTTATTTGCGAATACGATGCTCTACCTGAGATTGGTCACGCATGTGGTCATAATTTAATTGCTGAATCAGGAATTGCTGCTGCAATTGGTGTACAAGCAGCATTCAAATGTTCGGGGACTCCAATAGGAAAGGTAGGCATTTTAATTACACAATACAAAAAATAACAACTTTTGACTTTATTGTAATATATATACTTTAGTAAATGAAAAGCACAATCATTTTATAAGTAGGTCAAATTCTCCCAATTGGCTTTCTTTAAAAACAAACTAAATTACGATTCTGACACATGCCTGCAGGGTTTGTTTGATGTTCCTATTAGAATATACAGTAATTATCGTTTTTGATGACGGTAATGACGGTAATGATGTCGTGACACTACTTGTTTCCGATTTTGGCTGTCAGTGTGGTAAGTATTGTTTTAAAAAAAAACTGTTGGTTTGTTTAAAAATATCATCTTCTTCCAGTCTTTTTTTTTTATAAATTTGGAACATTTTTAAAGTAAAAGTGTTAATGGAGTGTATGCATGGTCATAAAAAATACATCTCCCAAAAACCCCATGCATTTTAGATAACTATCATGGGAACTCCAGATGAAGAAGGATATGGCGGTAAGATAGATTTGATTGAATCTGGTGCATTCAATAACATAGATGTAGCCATGATGGTACATCCTTTTCCAAAGACAATTTCAAATGTTGAAATGCTCGCTGTCGATGGGTAAGTCGTATGCTACACTGGATATGGTTCTATGGGAACCAATTATGCCCTTCTTCTTGTCGACTTGTTCCTTTATTCTCATGAGGCTGACTTCTCATACGAACTTCTTAGGAAGAAAGAAAATAAGTTAGAAATATTCTACTATTATATATACTCTCCGCTAAATAGATCATGTTCTCTAATTAATAAATTCAAAATTTGGTGACTATGTTCAGATACAGTTAAGTCTTTCTCACATCTTGACTTGCATCTCGAAATTGACAATGAGAGTCAGTTGAAAACAAAACTTAACGACAAAACAGACCCACTTGTGAATTTTCAGTTCATATGTAGCAAAATTCCAGCAACGCCTGCATATGGAGTATATAACTTCAAACTAATACGATAGTTTCTGCTTTATGGATATAAATAGGAGAGATAACGCGAATTATTAACGTCGTGTGTGAACGTCGAAGTGGTTATGAAATTGAGGGTAATAATTATAAATATAGTCATAACTAGATGTGAATTCCAAGAATAAGAAATATTGACCATCAACCAAAACAATACTGAAAGCTATTTTTCTGTTAATAAAACACCGGTACAATACAACAGTTATCCAAGTATCATAAAGTGCACATACAGTGCCCATTTTTTGAATACAGTAGTCAATCTATCGTGAATAAGACGCATGGAAGCATGAGCAAATTCAAAATGTTAAATTTATAAATTTGAATTACGAAAAAAAAATTTGTACAATTAAGCCGTGTCTTCTTCAGAGTCACAATCAAATATATAGGAAAAGCCGCTCACGCGGCGGCTTATCCTTGGGAAGGAGTAAATGCCCTAGATGCTGCTGTATTATGTTACCAAAATGTTTCCTGCTTGAGACAACAGTTGAAACCAACATGGAGAGTACACGGTAAATATTTGAATTTAGGAAGGAAAAAAAAAACCCAGGGATTTTGATATAAAAAGATGTGGTATGAGTGCCAATGAGACAACTTCTACTCCAAGTCACAACTTTAAAAGTTAGCCATTTGATGTCAAAGTACGGCCTTTAACACAGAGCATTGGCTCACACCGAACAGCAAGCTTTTAAGGACCCCCAAATTACTATTGTTAAATTCTTCAAACAGGAAAACCAACGGTTACAAAACAAATTGTATCAACAGGTCAAATTACCACGAAAGTACCATTTCAGAGTACTTGCAGTTACTGTATTAATGACATTATTAATTTCCAAAATAATCATGAACCAGTGTCATTTTTAAATGGAAATTATTTTGATAAATATATATCATATTAAAAAGGAAACAGTTCTTCACGAATTCAGAATGTGAAATGATATACATGTATTATAAAGTTTCAAAGATAAAATGATTACGTTTTCTTTAATGTAGAACATCGACCAATTTATGCGTCATATACAATGCAATGTTATAGTAGCAAAACCGTAAACAAATGTATGTACCACTTGTTTTGATTACAAGGGGTTATAAAGAACGGAGGAGTGAAGCCAAACATCATACCAGAGCTATCAGAGCTAGAGTTCTACTTCAGAACACCAAGCAAAAAGGAATTGGATAAACTAAGGGACAAAATGAAAGCATGTTTTGAGGCTGCTGCTGTGGCAACATATTGTCAGGTTTGCATTTATTCCTTTGAAAGTAATCAGTGGCGGATCCAGAAATTTTCATAAGTGGGGGCCCACTGACTGCCTTAGAGGGGACCCGCTCCAGTCACGCTTCAGTGATTCCCTATATAAGCAACCAGTGTTTTTCCCAAAAAGGGGGGGGCGGGCCCCTGCCCCCTAAATCCACCTCTGGTATTAAATTCAATAGGCCTAACTGTTGTTATCAAAAGTGATTCTAAACAGACGTATTTTTTTGTCAGATTATTTTAAATGATAAAATGCGTGCACGTGAAGCAAATACATTGCCATCAACATATATTTGATTAAGATTGTTATTAGAATTCAGAAACAATATCTATATCTGAATATGGAGTAGAACAAACTAACGACTAGCTGAAGTAAGATACAAAAATATCTCTGACAATTTTCCTAACAAAGATGGGTTGTATTGACTAACCAATTGCACCCGTTAAACAAAACATTGGACCAGGTAGGTAAAAAAACATTTTGGACAAAAGATACTAGAGGGACATTCAAACTCATAGATCGAACATAAACCGACAACGCCATGGCCAAAATAAGAAAAAGACAAATAAAATAGTACATAAGACACTACAATGAAAACCAAGCGGTTCATAAAATTGACTCAGAAACGCTAATTACTACTACAAACTTAATTTGTGTCATTGTAGAACAGAGTCCGGGATTATTTTAATTGTAATCATTAATCAACTGTATTTGATTACCATTGTTCAGGTAATCATTGTAATCATTAATCAGCCAAAAATCTGATTACATGTAATTTAATTTAATCAATTACTTTTCAAAATACCCTGTAATCCTGATTACTTTTTGATTACATACTGATTACAACAAAAAAATAATCTAAAACTGTTTTTATGGTCAATAAATGAACATTTTTGTAATTCATATTTGATAAATATTTAACATGTTAAAATAGTTTTCTTTACTTGAAGCATAGTAATTGATTTGTATACTTGAAACTTCAGTAAAAAATAAACTGTTACAGTATTGAAAAGTCATGATTAGCCTAAGTAAAAGATATTGTACATTATAATCACAATTTAAAGATGAAAATATATATATATATTTGGTCATAACTCTTATATTCATGTTAGAGAATTTCTCGTTGCATTGAAGACCTGTTGGTGACCTTCTGCTGTTGTCTGCGCTAAGGTCGGGTTGTTGTCTCTTTGGCACATTCCCCATTTCCATTCTCAATTCTATACTTTTCTTTAACCCTTAAATTATAATTTGCTAGTATTGTGATTTTTGTCAACTTTGCATTGACTGGTAGGACACCAATTAAGGATTGTTCTTATTCCAGGCATAGATTACTTTAGCCGTATTTGGCACAACTTTTTGGAATTTTGGATCCTCAATGCTCTTCAACTTTGTACTTGTTTGGCCTTATAAATATTTTGATTTGAGCGTCACTGATGAGTCTTATGTAGACGAAACTCGCGTCTGGCGTACTAAATTATAGTCCTGGTGCCTTTGATAACTATTGATTGCAATTACCAATTTTGTATAGCTGAAGGGCAATATATATAATAAAAGATAAACCAGACATGTGAAAATTTATCTAATTAGTACAAAATTAATAAAAAGTAAGAAAAACGAACAATTTGTGGTATGCATTTGGACTGGACATGTAAAATGCAATGATTCTTTTAGTACTTATCTTTTGTTTACAATTTGATTAAACATTTCTATTAAATTTTACATAGTTTTTAACTGGTAACTTTATTTTCATCCATATTTTAACTTTAAGAAACTACACATTGAAATACATATAGTCTGGAAGAGGCCAGAAGACAAACACCAAACTCTTTATAAACCTTTATCCTGATTATTCAATTGAAGTCAAAATAATTCAGAAATCAATGATGATAAAGTGTAATGGGTCATAACAAGCAGGCCTGGGGTAATGGTAATTTGTAATTGTAATGCATTGTAATATTACATTTTTTGGATGTAATGCAAAGTAATTTGTAATGCACATTTTCTGCATTACAATTACATGTAATGTAATGATTACTTTAGTTAAAAATTGATGTAATGCCTCCATTACAGTACATTACTTTTCATTACAAATTGGTAAAATCGATAAAATTGAAGAATATTGTATAATAAAAATAAAATATTAACAAAAACAAAAGAAAGTATGGAATAAAATTTTTGTCACAGTTACTGTATTAAATAAATTACATCAATCTTTAAAACACACATTAAGGTAAGAAATATAAAATGGTAAAAAATATCAAGTCTTTGATCTTGGTTTCTGATATTTGTTTAATATGATATGGGAATATTTTGGTGTTTGGTGGTCTATGAAAAATCTTATAAAAAAAATTATCAAACAAAACTATATAGATCAATGAAAAAAAATGAAGATGAAAATTTCATAATTCTATACACACCTTACATGTATTTCAATGAAATATTGAATATATCAAACAACATTTTTAAACCTAACTGTGGTTTGGGTCCTGTCTGTGTTGTTATTTCACCTAATTCAATATCACAATGTTTTTATTGCAATCAAATCTTCTCAACTTATGTTTGTCCTCACAGAACCCTTAGGCATTTCACAAGATAATCCTTTAATGACACATTTATTATATCCCTTTGAAATCCTTAATGATGTCTTAATGATTAAGTGATCAATGTTAAAAACAAAATTATATGATAATTTATTTATTTTTTACCACCACCTAAGAAACTTGAAAGTGACTTTTTCAGTTTCATGTCTCCTACTACTCTATCAAAGGGTATAGACACAGGTACGGTGCAGTACATGATGTTGACATCTACTTGTCTGAGCCATGTGAAGAAATTTCAATCAATGCACTGGAATAATGGAAGTCAAATTCAGTGTGCCTTTCTTCTTTGGCTAATACAGCTATCAAGTATTTAGCCATTTCCCACACATAAGCTCCTGTAGAAAGGCTTTTAAGTATTGCCGGAAAGGTGTACAGAACTGATCGCTGTTCTCTTAATGGCATCACATTTAAACCACTTATGATGATAAAGTGCACATATTAATTAACCAGTATTTGAAGTCTATGTACCTAACACTGTATACATATGTACATATACCTTTGTTTTTGAAATGCTTTTTGTTTTTATATTGAAAAAGTAATGTGTAATGTAATGCATTACACAGGCAAAGTAATTGTAATGTAATGCATTACATGTGAGAAAAAATGTAATTGTAATTGTAATTGTAATGGAAGAATCACAAAGTTATTGTAATGTAATGGCCCCAGGCCTGATAACCAGTGACACAATGTTCATGTATATATATAGATAAAAATCACAATATTAGCAAATTATAATTTAAGGGTTAAAGAAAAGTATAAAATTGAGAATGGAAAACGCATAAAAAACGAATGAACAAGAACTGTCATATTCCTGACTTGGTACAGGCATTTTCAAATGTAGAAAATGGTGGATTGAAACTGGTTTTATAGCTAGCTAAACCTCTCACTTGTATGACAGTCGCATCAAATTCCATTATATTGTCACCGATGCGTGAACAAAACAAACAGACACAATAGGTAAAAATGTCAAAAATAGGGGTACATCAGTCAACATTGTTATCATCTTAATCACTAAAAAAAACAACAAATGTAACGAAGAAGCACAAAAAGGCATACATCAAATTAACATCCTCATTTTGATTATATTATACGATTTTATTTGTCTATGTAAAATGCACCCATCAAGGAAGGAGGGTTTTGAGTACTAGTGTAAAATTGAATGTGCTTAATCAATAACATTGAACGTAATCAGACCCATCTGTGTTGTAGAATAATATATAAGAATTAGTAATGTTATCACATCGAAACAAATTTTCAGGTTAAATATGAGTTCACAGGAAGACCTTGTCTGAATGTTGTAACCAACAAGCGATTAGAAGCCGCTTTTAGGGGAAATGCTGAGTCTTTAGGGGTAAAGTTTGAATCAGCAGAAGGTCAGATTGGAGGATCTACTGATATGGGCAACGTATCCCAAATTGTTCCAAGCATCCACCCGTTTTATGCAATTGGAACATCTTCTGTTAATCATTCAAAAGACTTTGCCTTAGCATCAGGTACATTTAATATAAAGTGGAATAAAACTTGTCTGTAGGAAATCTTGTAGGAAGTCTCATACAAAAAATGATTCTTCGCATAGATAAGTTAGAAGGAAAGTCCCCATTCTTTACACTTGTTTATATTCTCGTCATCAAGTCTTCGATGGAGTGTTGCTTTATTGCAAATCATAAAACATCTCCCTATTTATATTATTCCCAATAAAACGGAGTCTGACAAAATAATTCATTCAATACTATTTTGACAAAAGGGTTATTTTATACTGAAAAAAGGTGTGTGGTACAAGGATAATATTCAAATACTATAACAATGAGGATTCTAATAAAGGCTTTATTAAATATTTCTCATTCAACAGCTCCTGAAATGAATACAATATTTTGTCTTATTACCTTTGAACTTAGTCATTACATTACCCAGCGGAATTGACTCTGTAATAGACAAGTTGGATATTTCAAAAGTCTTATGTGCTTAATCAACAATATAATCATTCAGTCATGTAATCGAGATCATGTTTTATCAGTGTATGATTCAATCTGTTGTTGAATTTTGTTTCTAATTTGACATGTCAAAAACCCCATTGCAGACAGTTAATTAACCCTTGGACACTTTCTCCATTAGATACAATCGTCGAAATGCTGTTTATCTGTATCTTATTTTATGGTCAAGCTTTTGATTTTCTCGATGCGTTGAAGACCAATTGGTCGGGTTGTTGTCTCTTTGACATATTCCCCATTTCCATTCTCACTTTTGTTTATAGTAAAATACGAAATTATCATTTTATTATTATTGTAACACATTCCGGAAAATCCATGGTTGCATTTTCTCGGTCATCTTATTTCTCACCATGAATGTAACAAATGTCAATGATTAAATAAGTGTGTTACGACTTCCCGAAATACTTACCTTTTTACATCAAGATCATGTTCAGTTAATAAAAGGAAAAGAATCTAAACATTGAAAGTGAAACAAAGGTCAATCATTTGATTGATTGATTCGATCCACAAAAAAACGATAGCTTTTTTAATCTATAACATGAAATAAAAAAAATCTAATTGCACGAAGTCGCTATCTTTTGAAATTTTTTGGCAGTTTTTGGAGGTCATCTCGATAGTTAATAAGATGGCGACGAGACTAAATAACGCACGTTATTCTGGTATATATTATCTAGTTATGCATTTTAATTTCTTTACTTCAGAATTATTGTAAAATTGTGTTTAGGCATGTTAAAAAATCAAAAATGAGAATTTGAGTCAAATCGGTGAACATGATTTTGACAGCTAGTGCCTCTATAAGTCTTGTTTATACATTGAAACTGTTATACTCTAATTAAAGGTGATCAAAAAGCCCAACTATCAACTCTGACACAAGGAAAGGCAATGGCGTTAACCTGTTTGGAATTGTTTCAAGACAAAGATCTGTTGAAGGAAATCAAAGAAGAATTTGCAGTATTCAAGACGTTGTCGGCATAAATGGGACAAAACTCACGTTATATTCACTTATTTATATATCTATGACGGAATACCACTGACTACCGTCTTTGTGTTTGTGCTGCTTACAAAAACAATCTTTTCCATGTTGATGCGTGTTCGTATTTGCCATCTTAAAACTTTCATTTCGTGTTTTACTGTGCATATTCGTTTTGTCTGATAATCGTAAACCTGTTACGTGTCTCGCATTTACATTTTATGTTTGTTTAGGTTGCTCAACCAATTCTATCAATGTAACGTAACTAAAGCAACTGTCATGCAAGTGGGGGGTGGGGGGTGGGGGGTGTTCAGCTAGCTATAAAATCATGTTTTTTCTCCGGGAAATGTCGGTACCAAATAACGAATATGATAGCTTTTATTCACCTGTTTCGTTGATTGATAACGGAATTTTGTCATTTTTTTACTTCTCCTCTTCGAATGTACCTTGGAGTTCAGCATTTTTGTTTTACTTTGTTTTTCTTTTGTTTTGTGTCGTCTATTTATTGTTTTATAATCTCCTTGAAACATATAGTATTTTAGTTTTTGTTAAGCATTTTCAATTTCTTGAAAAACAAACAGGTTGTGAACTACCGAAAATGATTTTGCTGCTGGTCACTTAGTCGAATAATGTCAGTCGTTATATTCCACCGATCTCCCATTAATCTTTGATTGCCTCGATGGGCTATAGGCCGCTAGAGGGCGCAGAATTATTTGAGTAGCCTAGTCACAATAAAATTAGCGATACCACTGTTTTAATAGAAAAACAAAGGATATCGGATATTTATTCATGACACAAAATCAGTACACACACAAAAAAGAAAAGGAACAGCGCTTTTATTGCTGTTGTTCGTCTTAATGTATTGTCTTGTTTTTTTTATAATTCCTTTTAAATGTATTTAAAAGATGGCAAAATTTTAGTATGTAGACATCTTGTTTTGGTTTATAAACGTTCGTAAGAGTTAATATGAAAATGGGATAGTAGCAAATAGGCGAGTGACTTTAACCATAAAATTTAATTTTTAATGCACCTACCTAACACACGGCTAAATTATATATCATTTGAAAGCTACACATCTGTACTATCTGTTTTGCCCGGTCGTAAAAAAATCGTACGGTGCAATTTCCGTCAAATCAAGATCAAAAGCCAAGGACGAATAAGTGCATATTTTCTAAGATTTCAGCCTGATTGCATAATATGACTTTTATATACTAAATTCACATATGCAAACAATTTAAACTTTTAGCAGCGAGATTAACAGTCATTATTCAATCGATTTTTTAATATTTAAAGCGTGTTTTTGACAGAGAGCACATGTTTCCTGAAATTCGAGTAAAAGTTAACAAAATGTGTGAAAACCCAAATTTTTCTTTCTGGTGCAAATGCTAATTAATTAAAACTAAGTAAAACCCTGTAATGACTATCAAAGAAGTTTTTGACATCATAAAATTTCCTAAAATTATGCTTACTTCTAATCAAACAGCAAATCATAACAATTCATACAGTTGCCCAAAATACCGCCATCTGCGAAAAAACAGCTTTTAAGCATTTTTTCCTATTTAAACATTGTATGTGGTCAATATAAGACTTAATAAACAAATTCTTAGGAATCTGAAAAATTTAGAGTAAAAAAATATGTGCGCGAATCATCTTATTGCTTGAAATAAAGGGGGTGAAACTAAGAGATTGCAATCTGCATTGTAACTACCAGACTAGTTTTACGACAAAAGAAATGAGCAAAAAACAACCCATAAAAACACCCCTTACTACCAAATCATAAACTTTTCATTTCTATGTAACAACATTATAGCAACGCCTGCATATCTATACTACTAAAGGAGGAGACCGATTTCATTGAGCCTCAACTCCTCTGAAATAAAGGCAACTATAGTATACCGCTATTCAATAGTCATCAATAGATGTACTAGTAACTGAAATTAATCCGGGTCACAAAGCAAAAACTAGGAAAACGCATCAACTATAAGAGGAACACAACGATATAACAGAAACACAGAACTGCTACAAAAACAAACGCCAACATACAAAGAAACAGATTGTTCGATACCAACTGCCATATGCCTGACTTGGTACAGGACATTTGAAGAAAAATGGTGGTTTAAACATGTTTTAAACCAGAGTTCAAATGCAAAGGTGAAATCATCCCTTTGAAAATTTCATGGACCTCACTACGAGTTGGTTGACAATTATGAGATATCTGTTTCGCAAGATGACGACTGATAAGTTCCATCGACTTAACCAAATTGCCGTCATTTCTGCCGTGATTGTCACCGACCGAATAAGGCTTGGCACCGAGTTAGGAAATACATGAGCCACAAGACGGGTAAAAGAGTGCCGTGGTGTAGTGGTTAGTGCATCGGACTGAATTTTCGGCTCTTCCTTGACACCATTTGTGAGTATGGTCTTGAGGAAACGGTAAAAGTCCGTCGGAAGGGGACGATAAATGGCTGACCCGTGTTAAGAGAGAGCCATATCTCTTGCACGTTAAACACACCTTTGTAGATTTCGAAAAAGAGCAGGCTAATGCCGCTACAAGGCAGCACTCGCACCCGCAAAGTGGAAAGCGATCAATTTAAATTGCAAAACTTGTTTCGCAATCCACTATAAATAAATATGTTTAAACTAAGACGGGTGTCACATGTGGAACATGATCTGCCTACCCTTTTGGAGCCCCTGAGTTCACTCAAAATTATTTTTGGGGGTTTGTGTTACTCAATCTGTAGTTTTATATGTTGTGTTTTGTATACTGTTGCTTGTCTTGTTTGTTTTTTGCCCGGCTTTGTCAGTTCGTTTTTAATTATGAGTTTGATGTCACTTTGATATATTTCGTCACTATTCAAGTAGTAAAAAGTTTTAAAATTATAGATCAGTGTAGCTAAATGTATCATGATAACGATTTGGTTCTATATATATATATATATATCACCGTGAGCAAATTAAGTTATTTTCGCGGATATTTGTCTTATTGCGTTAATCTTCTTCACTTAACTTTGAGGTGATTTTTTGGCCGATTTTCATTACTGCAAGTTAATGTCTTTAAAGTAAAATAATACCAAAGGGACAATCAACATCACAAACCATGAATCAATGTCATTGTGTATGTAAAACACTATAAGCAGTTGTGAAATAACAAAATGAAAAAGTCAAATACCCTTTCTGACCTCATAAGATCATTCGCTGTTAGGAGTGTTCGTTTTCATGGTATGCTGTGTTTTTTTGACAGGTGTTCGTCTCTTGGACTTTAATTTTATTTTGTTCATGGTTTTGATTAACTTTATTTGTTTCTTACGGAAGCTTATAGGGGCCTTATGCTAGTTACTTAAGGCCCCTATAAGCTTCCGTACATTTGTATTTTTAAAGCTTATGTAGAAAATACTCAAAGCATCTTTTATTCAAATAATTAAAGCGATTAAACTTCTAAACACATTGAATATGACTTACTATAACACGATTTTAAACTAAATAAGAAGCAGCCGCATTTTATTTAGTTCGTTTATATCCCGCTTTAGACAACAAAGTATTTCTAAACAAGTTTACCTATTTCAATGTGGTCTACGATTTAGTCGCAAAGTAATGTTTGCATTTAAACATGATTACAAAAAGTAAAAAAAGTTTGACTTCGTAAAAAACATATTTTAACCTCAATTACCCTGCATATATTCTTTTCTTACGTTAAATAACCCTTCTTTTATTATGGAAAATCATTCTCCTCCCTGATATTCACAATTATCGATGTGCTATTTTAACATAGATTAACAAAATGATCGCTATTTGCAGATGGCAGATTTTTGGTCAATAGAAGGTTGTTCCATGAACAATAACTAATAATTGCATCTTAAAATTACAAAACAAATATTCCTTGACCTAAAACATATACATTTATTCATTTTTTAGCATACAAATATCGATTCCCCAAGATATATTTTGCTTTTTGAATAATATTTCATTTTTTTAGGATTTGTGATAAATTTCAATTTTCGGGAAATTTTGCGCATCGAATCTCTTATTTTTTGTTTGATTTGGAAATTATGTATCATGTTCCATAAAATTCATATGATCTTTTGGAAAATTTTATGGTACAAGAATTAGAAAAATGGCGTTTTATTTAGTAATCTCAAAAATTGGAATGTTTTTTCATGACCTTTGACCTTGATTTAACAAAAATTGCACTGTACGATTTTTTTACGACCGGGCAAAACAGAAAGTACAGATTAACAGCTTTCGAATGATATATAATACAGCCGTGTGTTAGGCGGGTGCATTAAAGTCGTTAACTAAGCGTCTTTTTGAAATAAATCACTCGCCTAAAAGTCGCCTTTTACACGGGGTTAACAGTAAGGATATTCAATTTATGGCTTTTAGTACACTTTAAAAGGGTATGAAGGGGATCTCTTTGTTTCTGTAAGATTGATTTAAGAATTCAGTGATTTAAAACTTATAGACACTTGTCAGGTTTTGAATAGCTAAATTGAAATCAGATACCAATTCAGATGTGCGTTTTGGTTTGTTTATGAGGTTGTATTGATTTTCTTTGATGTACATCTTGCAATTGGACAATGTATCGACTGACTGTTATTTGACATTCAGAGGTGAACACTGATGTAACTTTGCTTCTAAGTCATTTATTTTATGAGGAACCTATAGTTCAATTGGTGAAATTGAAATCATCCCTTCGTAAATTTTACGGACGCCACCACGAGTTGGTTGACCGTTATGGAATAACCGTTTCACAAATGATATCCAATATGTTCCTTACATCGTAACTACAATCCCCTTCCCTTTCATGAATGTGACATACCGAATTAGACTATTTACCGGATTTGTTATTACATGAGCAACACGATGGGTGCCACATGTGGAGCAGGATCTGATTACCCTTCCGGAGCACCTGAGATCACCCATAGTTTTTGGTTTGGTTCGTGTTGCTTATTCTTTAGTTTTCTATGTTGTGTCATGTGCACTATTGTTTGTCTATTTGTTTTTTTTCATTTTTAGTCATGGCGTTGTCAGTTTATTTTCGATTTATGAGTTTGACTGTCTCTCTGGTATCTTTTGTCGCTTTTTTATCAATATCTAACACACCTATGTCGACTGTGGGTGCATTGAGTGGCATTGTTTTGTTCGAAAAGAATTTATTATATACCTTCTGTTAACAGTCTTGAACTGATGTTTATCCACATTACACTTACTTGTGTTTCTGATCTATTTACGACTTTATTTAGAATTGTAATAAACATAAACTGCTTAGACCATTTCGGTTGGGGCAATCATATTACTCTCACTCTAGCTTATTTTGGTTATTGTTGTGATTCTGTTTCTACTTTAACCTATACAAAAAAGGACAGAGCCGTTGTCACACCTCGAATGTGAAATACCAAATTTGACTTTTCACCGGGTTTATACCTACATGAGCAGCACGACGAAGTATGCAATGTTAGTTTATTTTCTATTTTTTATAAATTTTAATGTCCATTTGGTGTCTTTCGCCTCTCTTCTAGAAAACATACATGGATCATGAGATGTAAGATTAATGTTCAAACCAAATGCATCTTAAAAAGATAAAGAATTATGGAAAGTTATATGGCAAGACATGAACCGATTTTTAAAAGACAACAGGCAGGATCAGCGGCAAATGGGTTGATAAATTTCAATTGCTTGGATTCGAGCGTCACAAATGAGTGCAGAGACGATGCTGGTGTCCAAAGTAAGCATGGTATAAAGATAAAGGCGAAACCAAATACGTATCAAACATTTTGCGTTCATAATGATGGGATCTTAAAAATGAATACTGTATATATCTGGTACTGGCATGATGTAATAATATATCTAAATTAAAATTAACTGATAATGTTATCCCTCAAACGAATGTAGCAAACAGTGCTTTGATATGCAATCCGATTCTTTGACACTAGCCGCAAGGTCTAATTCATTTATAACATCTTGCCTGAAGCTCAGTAGTCAGTTGAAATTGCAGGTTCTTTTTGCTAGGAATGGCACAAACTACTATTTCATTATTCATATTTACATAAAAATTAAGCCTCTATGGTCCTTATCAGCATTTAGAATGCACCATATTAAAACAAAAACAAAACTGTCACACATGTTCTTGTAAATACATTTATGTTTTACGAAGAGTGAAAAAAATACATTTAAAAACAACAAATCTGGTATCCTTACTTTGATCCATCGAAAATAATTCTTCGCTCATTAATTTACTATACATTGATTATCCTTGACTAAGTCTGAGACATCACATAACAACATATGCCCGTTTACCCTAAAAGAACAAATGTATACAAAAGGAATGTTATAAAGAAAAGAAAACACAACAGACGATCGATGACTAACGCCACCTGGTGCCATTCATTTCTCACATCCTGTCTTGCTTCCAGAACAGTAGCCCTGAAAGCCATTGTATGAACGTGACGTAAAATTTCTTCGATGTCTTTTTCCATCTTTGATTGTGTAGTCGTGGTATCAGGTTTAGTCATGCTGTCAAGAGGTCGATCGAGTCCTCTCATGGAAACCGTCTCAGATTCATCCAAAGGATAATAGGTGTCATCGCCGAGACAAACAAGTCTTTTCAAGCCTCGTAAGAAGAACTGCAATGAAAAAAAGATATCATAAATGTTATTCACCAACTGGAAATAAATTTCATTGTCTCGACAATTAAAAATCAGGAGAGATTTGGTTGCTATGATATCAATCGAAAATTAGCTTTTTTTTGACATCGAGAATATTGAAACATTTTTTGCCAGAATCGCTAAAAGTTATATTAATTAAAAAAAAATCAAATATACCTTTAGATTAGAATGCGTAGTACAGTAATATATGATATAAAGACATATCTATAAAAGTTGTAAATAAATTATCATAGTATATTAATGTGATCTTCAGTATCATTTTTTTTCTTACTTACGAAAGGGAGTAACACATTAAGTTTCAACTGAGACACCCTATAACAAGGTTCGAAATTATGCCAGGTATATACATAATTATTGCAAATGAGGTGGAGATGATATTTTTTGACAGTTGAAAAAAAAACCCGAAACAATATCAAATAGATCAGAATATAAACGAATGTGTGACGACTGACAATTTGCATTTTAGACCTTTTTACAATTAAACTTCCTAATTTCATTTCGGTTATGATATTAAACATTGACCACGATTCACTTTGAAAAAAAATAGATTTTCTTTATCATTCTTTTCATTTATAATTAAAATTTTTGAATTTAACTATTTTATCAAATTCGTTTTTAATAGTGTTTAAAAGTGAAAAAAAAAATAAAAATAATTAAAAAAGTCAGCATTCGTGGAAATAGAATATAAAGAAAAAAACCCGTGAACATAGGGAAGAGAAAAATTTTAAACAATAGTCATTTCCTATTTAAACGAAACATTATTTTAAATTCACATCCGTACATTAACATGAACATTAATGACTATGGCAGAAGTTATGCTCCTTTTTAAATTATTTACAGTAGTCTTTCTACAAAAAGGTAGGGACGTTGATAGTGTTAACCAAACTGATAAAGCTTGTGTGTTAATTATTAGTAAGAGATGTTCTTTATTTACATTTGAGCGTGTTTGTAAGCATGTATAAAAGTATTTTCTTTTCACAAGACATTTTACAGCATACGTTCAAATTTATATTCTTTATAGAATGCCTTTTATAGAAGAGGGACGAAAAATACCAGAGGGACAGTCAAACTCATAAATCGAAAATAAACTGAAAACGCCATGGCTAAACATGAAAAAGACAAACAGACAAACAATAGTACACATGACATAACATAGAAAAACTAAAGAATAAAGAACACGAACACCACCAAAAACTAAGGGTAATTTCAGGTTTTCCGGAAGGTTAAGCCTTCATTCAAACTAACTCATTTAGCTTGTGTTTATTTGTTTTGAAGTGTTCCTCATGTGCATTTGTGATTATTTTAAAACAAACACTGCTGGCCTAGCGCAAGGCATATAACAGTGTTTATTCATCAACACCAAATTTTATGGTTTATGGGGAGAATGGAATGTTTTTAATAATAATCAGGATAAAAAACTAGTGTTGTGTTTTTCATCAATGATGGTGCAAACCGATTCTTTCAAGTTATCCGTTATTTTTTTTTTATCAGTAATGTATAACTTTCTTATATAATAATATCATTTGTTTTTGAATTCAGTGGGTAACGAATATCATTATATTCTATTAGTGAAAACAATCATATGGCAAGTCAAACGCATTTAATTTTCAAACATTGACAGAAACTTAATTATGAATCTCTCTCTCTTTCCTTCTTTCAATGACAATGATAAAAAAGATGCTTCGTGATATTTTTCATTTTATATTTGACTTCTTTTACATGTAAAATGCATTCTGATTTATTCCTTATATTTCAGTTCATGCAGAAAATTGTAAAAATATAACCAAGACGACAGGTATTTTTTTGGTAAAAATTTACAATAAAAAATCATTAAAAAAGTCAAAAAAACCAATGTTAGTACACATTGAATGTAAATCAGTTCTAGTGTTTAACAAAAGAACAAAGTATGTAGATGAACATCCGGCATAAAATGTAACACTGTCAATACACGATCACTAAAAAAATTATTATAAAAGTTAAAACAAATCAATGAAATGATCAACACGAAACAATATGAGGAAAATATAAAACAAATAGAAACCGATGAGTTTTCAACAAACTTTTGGTATTTTAAATTAAAATATTGGATTATATTTAACACAATGTGTTTTTATTACAACAGGAAAATAACAATGAGGAAAATGTGAATTTCAATTAACGGATTTCCTTTTGTGTATGTCGTTAATAATAAACCTGGACTTAGTTGAACCCATTATTCAATTTATTTCACTATTTAAAGATTATTAGTAATTTAGACACAAAACATACAAGGTATTTTTACAAACATGTATAAATATCGTTACAATTTTCAAGTGTATTTTTCTAAATATTAATTATTGATTATTGATTGTTTCTGTATGAAGTCAAGCAACCAATAATAAAGTTTATGATACTCAGATGTTATTTCTTGAAGTTAAGTTTTTCAACTTTAGTTTTATATTCTGATATGGTATACAACTGTTTATTGTTAATGTGCCTATATATACTTATGTTTTGGAGGTATATTATACCATAATTCTAAACTGAAGTGATTTACCTCTACCTGATGAAGATAATTGCAAAAAAAAAAAAAAAGCGTGACCGACGAAAATCAGTATCGCACTATTTTTTTTAAATACAAATCGATCAGTACAAAACTTTGATTTTTTTGGTAAAAAACTAAGATTTTTTTACCCCAGGAATTAACTACCTTAGCTGTATTTCGTAAAATCTATAAGAATTTTTAATCTTCAAAGCTTTTCATCTTCGAACTTTATTTGGCCTTCTGAACTTTTTTTTTATTCAAGCGTCACTATAAGTTTTTATATATGTAGATAAAACGTGCGGCTGATGTACAAAATTGCTATCCTTGTATCTATGATTATATCTATGATTAGTTTATTTGCTTCCGGCCCTTTATTAGAAACCGATCAGGAGCTAATGCTTAGATAAAAGAAGAAAAAAAAAAACCGCGCGACTGGCGTACAAAATTGCAATCCTTGCATCTTTGATTGGTGTATTTACTTCCGACCCGATATTAGAATCCCTAATGGCCGAACCGACCAGGAGCCAAGGCTTGGATAAAGAAGAGAAAGAAACAAAACGGAAAATTAAGTCATCAATCGAAAAAATACCCGTCATAACTGAAAAACCACAACAGTTTACAGTTGGGCTATAAAGTTATTTGCATGATTTGAACGATACAAATTTGACAATTCATGATTAAGGTTTAACAAAAGTTGGAACTCCCTCAAGCAAATATCAGTATATATGTCATTGTACTAAAACTTGAGTTGCACTTTCCGTCCACGAATTTGATTAATATATTAATAAGGCGATATTGGCTTCACGCAATTTTTCCAGGAACGTTATCGCACTCACCAGAACAATTGGTATACTATATTTGATATCGTAAAATATTCATTTGTAAATATAAATAATTTTAACCGACGGTACATTACAGAGCAAAAGGAAGCTATTTACCCGATAACGAGTTCGAAACAACCATATCTGGATGTGTTTAAAAATGGAACAATGTTAAAACTGATATGTCAGGGTAATGTCGGTTACCATCCAAATGATCTTCAATGGTGTTATAAGAAACGAGAAGATAATTCCTTCCTTGATTATCCTAGAATTCAAGATCTTAGTCAGAGAGAAGCACAATTGTTACCAAATTGTACATATACTCGAAATTCGACCCTACATTATACAGTTACGACAGATGGCGTAGAGTTCATATGTAAAACGAACAAAAACACGGGATGCATACTAGTAAATACAAATTTGACAGCTTATACAATTCGCATTGGTATGTAACATAACTATTGATTTTAAGAACCTTTAAAGAAGACAGTTAAAATTTAACGATTCATTCTAAAGAAAACTATTTAGCATATTATATAGATTTTCCTTAAATTCATATTATTGCAATAGCTAAACCTGAAAGAAGAAGTACATTTTCTCTTGCATTTTTTTACATTCATTTTCAAAATAGATATTGATCTCTGCAGATATATACAATGCTAGTGTGATAAAAAGAGGCGAAAGATTTCAAAGGGGCTTTCAAACTCATAAGTCAGAAATAAACTGACAACGCCGTGGCTAAAAAAGAAAAATCCAGAAAGACAAACAAACAACTGAACAGAAAACACAACATAGAAAACTAGAGTGAGCAACACGAACCCCAACAAAAAATGGCGGTGATTCAAGGTACTACACAACCTTCTTTATGTTATATTTCGGAGCATATAACCATCAATATCTAAGTGTTTTTAAAAAGATGTCAAATTTTGCAATACAAAACAAAAATGATTTTGAGTACACCCCCAAACTTCAAAAGACGTACACGTTACCAACATTGGACAACATGTATATCTGACCTTGAAGGCATAAAACTTTGCTCAGTGCTCTGAGCACAAAAATCATGCTTGGAAAATAAAATCAAGCAATTTGATTGGTTGATTTTCGAGTCTGAGTACAAAAAACATGCTCGAAAGTTTTATGACCGTGAGGCCTGGGGTAAGGATTTGCTTTATTTCTAAGATACAAAATCATTTATTTAAGTGTTGGATTACCATTACTGAACAATTCACAACAAATAGAACACGGTCGAACTTGTCTAGAATCAGTGCATAGAGCTGCATAGAGCTAAATAACATGTTGTTTTATTGGATAAATGTAATTTTTTTGAGAAATCATAACAGTATTACAATTAAACTCGAACCACAATAAACAAGGGGTGATTTCACTCCAAAACAAAAATCCAAAAACTACAAAGCCTTTATATTTTTATTTCATTTGCGAACAATTGATACGCATCATTATAAATAAAGCAGCTGGAAATATCAAAGGTTCAGTTGGGTTGTAATAATTCCAACATAATCCAAAAAAAATATTAAACACAATCGTTGTTCAATATTGCCTTCTTGGCATGCTTACAGTCTAATACATCGAGACATACTGTTAGGACCAATTAGCCGATATGAGGTTTAAATATTCATCATTAAAAGAAAAAAATAAAGAAAATAAATCTATAGTTTTGGGAAGTGTAAATATTAATCAACACAAAGACAATTGCAGTCCTAAATACTACATCTTCTGAAAGACCGATTTTCCTATTATAATTCACATATAGATGAAGGCAATAGTTGTATACCGCTGTTCAACTAATATAAATAAATTGATTTAACTTATATTTTTCTCTAATCAATCAATTACATGTGCTCTTAAACATTAATGATAACATAAACTGCAAATACCAGAAGAAAACAAAGAATCCAACTGTATATATATTCATTTCAGAAACCATCTAATTTAAACACGTGTTTGTACAACTAGTCAGAAATGTTTGGATTTCTTAAAATATCATTTTAAACTACTAAAAATTTCTTATTAAGTTAACCAGATTAAACGTTTAGAATGAGCAAGGTTTACTCTAAAAAACTCTTGAATTTTAATTCGCCATTTCAGAATATGATGCCTTGATGCAATATTTTTAAAACCTTACAGCAAAGATAAACGAGAAGTATACTATGGAGATTGGCTAACAGCGTTTAAAACAAAGTGATTTAAACAAATGACGTGACGTTATTTTCATTTGGGATACGAACAAAAAAACATACCCATAGTCGTATAACTTATGAAACAAGGAATTACAACACATCTGACAAGTAATAAGAATATATACATAAGATTTAACTGTTTTCGCTCTGAATAACGAATGTATATAAACTCATCATAGATACCAGGATTAAATTTTTATATTTACGCCAGATGCGCGTTTCATCTACAAAAGACTCATCAGTGACGATCGAATAAAAAAAAATATTAAAAGGCTAAATAAGGTACGAATTTGAAAAGAATTGAGGACCAAAAATTCATAAAAGGTTTGCCAAATACAGCTAAGGTAATCTATTTCTGAGGTAGAAAAGTCTTAGATTTTAAAAAATTCAACATTTTGTTAACAGTTAATTTATAATTATGAACATATCAATGATAACTCATGTCAACAAAGAAGTATTATAACATTGTTTTTTCTTCTTCTTTTTTTTTCAGCAAACGTTACATCCGAGGCTTCTTCTGCGAACATAGGAGTTTACAACTTTCATTTGTCTGTCATTTCAGTAATAAGCACAATCTCTAAATCAATATTTATAACTGCAATACTGCAACTAATTATATTTACGTAACTGTGTAAATTATAGGAGTGCCAACGTTGTTCTATTTACATGTTCATATCAACAATATAAAAAAAATAGTCAAAATATCAAAAACAGCCGAATGTCAGTGTGAT
The DNA here is from genome assembly GCF_965363235.1 of Mytilus galloprovincialis. Taxonomy (NCBI): domain Eukaryota; kingdom Metazoa; phylum Mollusca; class Bivalvia; order Mytilida; family Mytilidae; genus Mytilus; species Mytilus galloprovincialis. Next base: position 46,565,015 of record NC_134847.1, on the reverse strand, counting down.
AATCTGCAAATGATGAAAAACATATTTTCTTTTCTGTGATAATTTTAACATTAATTTTATAAATTATAGATTTGTTTTGATTCATATGTACTGAATTTTATTTATAATACTTTTGAATGTTACTTATAACATCATTGATGATATACCAGTAATTATTGGAAATTTAAGGTTTAAAGAACAAACACCACTTGGGTTGTATCGTTGCGGGTTTTATTTTTCTTCATTTTTCATTAAACGTAACAAAAATTGAAACCACTCTAAATTAACTTCATTTGTTAATTCAACTATACACATCAAACCAATGGGAATCATTGTTAGATTTTCATGTTGTATTTGAAGGCAAAAGCAAAATAAATAAATAAATAAATAGGGAATTGGTATTTAATTTTAGTTTATTTGAATTTGAATACTTAAGATAACATAATTCAGAAAATTTGTAAAAGCAAACAAATATAAATAAATACTGAAGTTCAGATAATGGTAAAATGAATAATCAAATACATCTTCAACTTTTCTATGAACACCAACTGTGTTCCTCTCCCGCCATTTGTTTTCTTTATTCGTTTGTGATGGACTTTAAACAAGGTCTTTAAGAAGAATAAACATGACATAATTATCCATTATCGCCTGTAGCAAATCCATCTGCTGTCATTTTTATCAATTTAACCTTCTGCGATGTAGATGATATTTGCATATAAAATAATTTATATTTTGGTTACTATTGTAATAATATCTATCTTATTGCATTTGATATAAAGGATACACGATACACAATAAGCCTCCATCTTTCACAAATTGCGCATGTCACTTGATAGTGAAGTGTAGCAGACAGTTACAATTAAAGGCAACGAAATTATTTAAATTTGCCATTGTGAAGTTTCGATTGCTTGTAGAAACCAAGAAGCAACACCTGTTTAAGGAGTATATACCTCTCTGTTAATGGAGTATACACCTCTCTGTTAATATGCATTTCTAAAATACCATTTTTCTGTCGTGATTAAAATCAATATAGGGTTATATATATGAAGTCAATAAACGAAAAGTTCGTAATGGAAAGTTGAAATGAAATCTTCTGCAGATCGATATATTTACCGACGCAATAGTGATTTATTTGACCATAACTAAATAAATCTGTGTCAAAGATTACCACTGCCACGATCATGATAAGTTTTCCTCGTTTTTGACTTCATATTAAATGACTTCAAAATCACAGATACTTTTGTTTTCAATGAGCAGTGCAGATGCTGCTATTAGGGCATGAAATGGTCACCTTTCTGCAGATCACCCCGTCAATAGTAGAGTTATAGTTCTTGTTTCTTTGTATTTTGTTCTCCGTGAAACAAATCATCATCTGACAGCTGTACCCATATTTTTGAAATTTTTAGATTTTACGTCTGTTTTGTTTTTTTCACACATCGTTGTCAATAAAAGGAATTTTATGCGACCGTCATATAATTTCCAAATTGTAAAGTTTCCATTTCTATGTAGCAACATTCCACCGGTGCCTGCATACGGAATATATATTTCCCCAATTGATACGATATTCCCGTGCTTGTATTTCCTATCATGATTTCCTTGATAGACAGTTGCTACTCACAACGAAGCTATTAAACCAAGAGTTCCAAATGGTGAATTTGAAATCATCCCATCGTAAATTTTACGGACACCATCAAGTTAACCGGTATTGAATATCTGTTTCACAGATGTTCGCGGATATATTCCTTATTTAGTTAATGCCACCCGGTCTCCTTTTCACAAATGTGACCTACCGAATAAGACTTTTTACCGGGTTTGTAATTACATGAGCAACACGACGGGTGCAACATTTGGAACAGAATCTGCTTATCCTTTTAGAGCACCTGAGATCACCCCCAGTTGTTAGTGGAGTTCACGTTGCTTAGTCTTTAGTTTTCTATGTTCTGTTTGTGTAATATTGTTTATTGATATAGGAAGATGTGGTATGAGAGTCAATGAGACATCTTTCCATCCAAGTCACAATTTATAAATTAAAGTAAACCATTTGTCTGTTTGTCTTTTTTGTTTTTTTCTGTTTTAGCCATGGCGTTGTCCGTTTACTTAGATTTATGAGTTTGATTGTCCCGCTAATATCTTACACACAGTATATATAGTATACTTACATGTCGTATGAATACTGGAACCTTTTGTCGTCGTGGTCCTCGAGACTGAATATTAATGGTCCAAATAGACGTCAGAATTGACAGTGCAATCCAGACCGCCGTTATGGTATAATAACTTGCTAAAAATGCAGAAGAGTTTATTTTATACTTTTTCTATGTGTTCTATACTAAGAAAATCTTGATATTATTACGGAACAATCACTTCTTTTTTTTATAAGTGGTCAATATATCTGGTTTGAATATCCAAAATACAACCCGCAAATATTCACTGTGAAATCCTTACATCGGCGAATTTACAAGAAAAATAAAGTTTGTATGTAAAAATGTATGCATGTAATCAAAATTCAAGAATATATTTAAAATAATCAAACTTAATGAACAAAACATTACTGTTTGTAGTCACTAGAAGTTATCGATGAGCATGACATCTCAGATTACAGTACATATAAGATGGTTCCTTCCATTTACCTTCGCAGTTCAAGTTGACTCTCAAATACTTTTGATATTAATATACGAAAGTCTCTTAAAATCTCTCTTATTATATATTCCCTCAGGTTTTTTTTATGCCCCACCTACGATAGTAGAGGGGCATTATGTTTTCTGGTCTGTGCGTTCGTTCGTTCGTCTGTTGGTCTGTCCTTCCGTTCGTCCCGCTTTAGGTTAAAGTTTTTGGTCAAGGTAGTTTTTGATGAAGTTGAAGTCCAATCAACTTGAAACTTAGTGCACATGTTCCCTATGATATGATCTATCTAATTTTAATGCGAATTTCACGGTCCACTGAACATAGAAAATGATAGTGCGAGTGCGGCATCCGTGTACTTGGGACACATTCTTGTTTGTATCTTTTATTTATTTCTTCTAAATCGATTAACGAGATTTGAGGATCGGATAACTACTGTCGCATATATTTATTCATTTTTATGTAAAGAACATACTAGTGACAGGTTTAGCCAACTAGGTTCAATCCACAGTTTTCTACAGAAGGAAATTCTTGTACCAAGTCAGGAGTGTGACAGTTTTTTTCCATTCAAATGATGTGTTTGAGTTGAATTTTCCCATTCGATAAGGGACTTTCCGTTTTGAATTTTCATTGGAGTTCGATATTTTTGTTATTTAACTTTTTAAAATGACATTTGATTTCGTAAATATCTAACCAATGAACTTTTACTTTCTTACACATTTATGTCTATACAAATTGTATGCATAATGTCCATTTAATAGACTAGGCATACCACGATATATAAAATTGCGATGTAGATAGGTAGGCAATTGCACATATGTAATATTTTTACCTAGTGTTGGCACAGTAGAATGTGTTTCTGGGAGCATGTCTTGTAGCATCGTCAATAGCAATAACAAACCTAACATTAAAATAGAACCTATAATGGAAATAAAAACATGTGTAAAAATTCTGGACGGGAACTATTTATATTTGACAATTTATTACATTGATTTATTTAATGATGTTTATAATTGTTTTATTCATAACGATAACCTAAATGTTGTTAAACAGCTCCACACTTAACGAATCACATTTGTTTTTTTCTGCCATGGTCTTAATTCCAAAATGAATTTAACAGATATCGACCTTACGACCAGCACTGAACATACATGTTTCTGTATACTTGGTGATATATAAGTAATTAACATGTTGGGTACTCTCCTGTTAATGTCAATTGGTCTTGTATATTAAAAACTCTTCTTCTGATGGAAAACTAAGGAGTATTTATATCAATCCCACCAATGACCAGAGTGAAATTCTAATGTCCCAGCAGTTTTTTGCTCAACAACCGTCGTTCTTTACATTTTCAGTGATAGGAATATCAAATCAAACTAATGTAAAGTTGCTTTCCATCAAATAAATTTGATCGTTCAAATTCATATATTAACAAATGTTATAGCCTTAAATCATTCCTTCTAACTATTTAAAAAAAAAACAATTTTAAACCAAAAACTACAAAGGTAAGAATTGAAATGGTAGAGGCAATGATTCAATCTTAACAAATAGTACCCTTTATATGTACCTGGCTCAATTCGTTAACTTTTCTTTTTTTTTGTGTGTGTTTTATCTTTTTGCGATTCTTAGTATTGATGTTGTTTGGTTGTTTCAACTGAGTTTATTTAAAAAAAAAGGCTAGACTTGGGATAATATATCAATCTAAATAGGCTATCAGAATTAAGTGGGTTCAGTTGCTGTCACTTTAAACGTCTCCTTTCCTTCAAATGTGTATCGAATACCCTTATTAAATATTTCTTTTTAAGACATAAATCATGAGTAATAATGTTATTCTTACCCAGCGTTATTCTCTCGTTTGACTCTGGTGGAAGCATAAACTGAAACGGAACTAATGCTGCCACCAATACAGCAGGCATTATAAACATATGTGTGTAATACACAGGATTTCGTTGTAAGTGAAATTTATATTCCATTATTGAGTATTTATCTTCTCCACCTCCATCGTATTGTTTTTCAAGTTTTGTGACATAAGATTCTAGAATAGACCATTCTTTGTTTTTTCGAAAATCTCTATACTCAATGTTATTGTCTTTAGATCCTAAATGAGTAAAGTTTACACGAGTTGTATCATAAGTCCATGATCCAAATCGGATCATACAAGTCTGGGAATCAAACGGGAAACGAGACAAATCCAGTTCGCACCGACTTCGTAGTCGATGTTGAGGACTGTAAAATACTGCTCCATGAGCAAGCAATATGATTAATGGTTCCTTCATAGATATCTCTGTATCAACGCTGAAAAAAAAGACAGACAAAAATCATGCCTTACCATTTTCTAAATGGACATAACGACTGAATTGTCACAGTATTTAAGAGCTTGCACAAGCTATTCAGACTTTATAAAACGTCACCCGTGTCAAAGCAAATTGTTGACGAACCATGGTTATGTCAAAGATGGACTCGCCCTTTACTAAAACAGTTCATCGGAAGATATAAGGTCCTTTTTCATTGATATTCCGTATCAAGTTTGTTCTATACTCTTCTTTTTCTAATTTTTATCTATTATGGCTATTTTTGTTTTGCTTCCATAATGTTGAAAATACAAGCGAATTCTACACAAATAGCATAGAAGTGTGAAAATTGACTAGCGTTAAAACGAGTTTTATTCCTCCATATTCTACATACGGAAATGCATGTACCATGTCAGAACTGTTGTTTTCCATGTCAGAACAGTTGTTTGCCATTCGTTTGATGGATGAGCAAACAAAGAAATGCTGTGACAAAAGCTGCTTAAAACCAAGACATCTACCTATTGTATCAATACGTAGATTAATGACAACTGAATCAAAAATTAAAACAAAATAATGATTTTATTTGCTAAACGTGCAATTTAATACTCTTAGTAAAGATGCTTCTAACGGCATTGGGTATAATGTTTATATTTTACAGTTCATTTGTTATTTTAGACAATGTGAAACTCGAAGATGATGTTGGTACTATATAACTTCAATGGACACCATTGCAAGTATTTTCTGTCAATAAACCTTAAAAATCCCCAGGATAATAACAAATAGGTTGTCCCAATGAGTTATATGTACACACAAAAATAGACATCCTGTATTTTAAGGGCAAGGCAAATACCATGAGCTGCATATATACAAAAGAAACTAGCGCAACGTGTTCTAATTCTTTCTTCGATAGTTGCTATAATATATTTAACGATTAACAAAACCCTACCACAGTATCATGAATCAATTTTCCCACACTTTTCATTTCCAGCTTCTTGGCAAGCAACACTTTCAGACATACGGGATTCAACGTTTCGAAAGTTAAATTGAAACAATAGTAAGTCAACTTTGATTGAAGGTGTATGAGTGTTGGTTGTTAACCATTTCATTATAATTTCTTTAATATGTTAGTATATATACGTATTATCATGATTCTAGGTGTAATTTGACCGCTTATCCATTATTTTATTTTTTCTATCTATTTTAATATGTTCAACCGTCACATTCTTAATGTTCGAGTCCAATTTAGTGGTTGTTTTTGGTTGCTGTCATTCATAATTGTTTTTCAGTTATTGTTTTGTCATAAATTAGGTTGTCGGTTTTGTTATTTTGAATTGTTTCATAATTAAGTCAGTGTATTACATGCTCATTGTTGAAAGACATACACAGAACTATAGTTGACACCATCCGTGCCATTTAGACTCTGGTAGAAAGTTGTTTCTTTTAGTATTATATCATATATCATAATGCAATTTTATCTAGATGTCTAGTTTTTTGTTAATTAGTATTGTTGAGTTTTAACTGAAGTCAGCTCATCGTCCTGATGTATTCGTAGATTTAGTGGATCCTTCCGCCAGGTTTTTCAAGTAGGTAAATATCTTAAACAGTTAACAAATTATGCTTTTACTTTATTCAAACTGGTTTTTTTTTTTTTTATTTCAAATGGCATCAGAATGCTAATTGGCTAAAATTGTTTCATTACTTTCAAATATTTCAAGTATTGCGTAAATGTTAAACATACGATGGCATGTTATTTGATCTTATAAAATGGAGCCAAGTCTGCTGTTTCAAGCGTAGAAAATGTAAAGTCTAACTCAAAGGAAGAAATGTTCAAAGTTGAAGTTCTAAGTCCTTGCCTCTTTGTTGTTCTACCTTGTAATCTGAGCTTCAATTTTTCTCTTTTAAGGTCATGGTCATGGTCAAGTTTAATGAGTGAAAAAGTATGAATTATTTGAAATAATCAGGAATTTCCGTCGCAGGCATAGATAACCGAACTCGTATTTGGCACAACTTTTTGGAATTTTGGGTCATCAATGCTCCTCAGCTTTGTATTTGTTTGTATTTCTAACTCTTTTGATCTAAGCGTCACTGATGAGTCTAATGAAGACGAAACGCGCGTTTGGCGTATTAAATTATAAGCCTGGTACTTTTGATAACTATTATGGCATTAACAATTCTTTGGTAACAGTATACCCTTCGTACATTATGATTACGATGATCTTTAACTTTTATTAAATCTATCATTTTGTTTTCAATGTTTTATAAGTAGAACCTTCGGCAAAATATTTACTATAGGCTTTAATGCGCACTTGTAGCCTAATTAAGATTATTCAAACTCTTATAACGATAGAAATTTCGGTCAGACAAAATAATTTACATGTGATCATTTCATCTCCTCCAATCAATAAGCTTTGACAACTTTTCCGCATTCCTGTTTTCAACAATCGTTCCGAAATAACAAGGACGACACTGATGAAAACAAAGTGCTTTTTACTGTTACTTCAATCAATTTCTTTGCTGAGCATATTGATTTTAAGATAAATGAGGTTCAATCTTCTAAACCTCTTTCACACAAGTGGATTTCATCAAAGTATTGCAAACATTTTCAATTTTAAATTGACTTATTGCAGTCTTACTTCCCGTCTAGAACAAGATGTTTAAGCTAGTAAGGTGTTATTCAAGTCAGTCTTGTTTACCAGTAAACAAAGCCTTACAATAAGAACAATTATTCAAGGCTGATTAATAAGTATACCAGACGCAAGTTTATTCTACAATGCCACTCAAAACAATCAGTTTAGAAGGTCATTTCTATTCGGAAGTTTAAATACATTAAAATCGAAAATAATCCTACTTAGAAGGACCAAATATTACAAAAGCAACATACCTCTGGGATAGTAAACTTTAATGTGTCAGATGGTTTTTCACATCTAATCAACATTAAAAGAAAAAAATGCATTTAATTGGTAGCAATTGAAATCCAAAATGACAGGATATTTCTTTGAATTAATGCATCGCCTTGAATCAAATTAATACAACTAAAATAAATGACGGCGAAATATTGTAAATAAAGTTTATCTCTTTAACGTCATGCTAATCATGCCTTGATATGAATTCAAAAAAATCCCATTGAATATTTTATCACTGGTTGTCTAATTCAAATTTGAATTCTATCGTTTCATATTAAGGCGATAGTAGTTTACCAATGTTCAAATCAAGATAATCGATTAAGAAGAATCAACGTAGTGTAACAAACAAACAAACACTGAATGAATTGAAAAAAAAAAACACCAAAAGCAGTAAGACTTGGTGCATCCACAAGCTAAACGTCTTCAGCCATGTAGAGTGTATTGTGGGGTAAATTAAATCAACAGTAGTATACTGCTGTTTGAAAGTCATAAATCGATTTAGAGAAAACAAATCCGGTTTACAAACTTAAAAACTGAAGGAAACACATCAAATATAAGAGGAAAATAACGAAACACCGGAAATAACAAAGTGCAACAAAAAACCCAACGACAATGCAAAAGTAAAATCACAAAAATACTGAACTCAAAGGAAAATCAATTCGGAAAGTCAACACACACAGAAACGAACTGTAAAATAACAATTGCAATTTTCCTGAATTGGTACAGGACATTTTTAGAAAGAAATGGTTGGTTGGACCTGGTTTTGTGGCTAGCCAAAACTCCCGCTTTCATGGCAATGTTAAATATAACACTAAAATGAAAACATCACATGAAAGGAATATAATACAAATAAAAAAAAAAAAACATTCAGGATAGAGAAATACACAATTTAACAAAACAATAGAACATAACGACATGCCTATAGTTATTAAAGGTACCAAGCTTATAATTTAATACGGCAGACGCATGTCCCGTCTACATAAGACTAATCAGTGCACTCATGTCAAAATGGTAAAGAAAGCCAAACGAAGTTGAAGAGCATTAAGGACCCATAATTCCAAAAAGTTGTGCCAAATACGGCTACGGTTATCTGCCTGGAATAAGAAATCCTTAGTATTTAGAATATTTCATACTTTTGCAAACAGTGAATCTATAAATTATGTAATTGATATACATATCAACACGGAATAAAAACGATCACATAAAACAACCTTTGTAAATCTGGATTTATTTTGTTGATTTTAAAATGAGTGTTCGAATTTTAATATTGCATCTTATTCGAAGCTCTTAGTAACGGCATGTGAAACAGTAGCCAAAAGAAAAAGAAAAAAAGTGTAAATGTAACTATCTAAATTGAATTTTGAAAAAAGCATATTGAAATAACTGCTCTTTTTCGGCAAATATAAAATCAGATGTAACAGAAGGAGAAGGACAGAACAAAAAATGTTGAACACAAATTAGATAAACAAATTGAATTCTACTTGTCGAGTAGCATTTACCAAAAGAATCAGTAAAAAAGAAAATGCCTGTACCAAGTCAGGAATGTGACAGTTGTTATCCATTCGTTTGATGTGTTTGAACTTTGATTTTGCCTTTTGATTAGGGAATCTGTTTTTAATTTTCCTCGGAGTTCATTATTTTTGTGCTTTGACATTTTTTTGTACAGAAAGCATATAAAATCAGAAATACAAGGATAAAGTACTGTAATCATAAGCATAAAATTTAAGAAATCTCATTAAAGGGGTAGAAAACTCATATACTATCAAACTCTACACTGATACCAAGACAGACCGTTGCACCCTAAAACATATGATCTTGTCCTGTGTCGTTCTTTTTTTAAATTCTCTATAATTTTTTTCCATAAAAACATTTTGATGATGCCTTTAAGTGATTCAGTTAAGCATAAATCCATTTATCAGATTTTCTTTAAACAATTTCTCCTGAGTAACGTTTATCATATCATGGTAAAAGGATTCAAAGATTTAATCTATAAGTTTCAGAAGTAAGGTGAGAGATCTGTATAACAATTCCACAGATCATCATTAAAAAGTTTATTATCTTTCCAGATTGATGATTGAACTTACGTAAATCTGACAAATAATGAAAAATTATCGACATAGGCGTTCAAACGGCAATATACTCGTATGAAATGCGGTTATCAAACACTTTAAAGTTTTTCTCATTTAATATATAAATTCTATCTAGCCATGCACATGACATTTCAACTCAGCTTCTTTAAGTTAACAAAGCATCATCTTTGATACAACATTAAGCAATAAAGTCAAACTTTCATTACGTAGTTACATTTTCCCCACGTGACAAGTACACTTTGACTAAATGGCTGCGATGCAAATGATCCCAAACGTTGTACTGTCATGTATATAAAAATAACTACAAGTTTGTCATACAGGCACAGCAATACAAAACAACATGGTGTAGTATAATCCTGGTACCTTTGATAACTATAATAGTATACAAAATAAAATGGATGAATTGGTTGATTGGTTTATTGATGTTTGTTCTTAGTCCATTGGGAAATAAAATGATAAACTAAGACTATTCAGGTGACTAAACTACAATCTTACTTGTTTAGTAGGACAACATCTGGTTTCCACACTGATGACGCTGGTAGGTGGACAGCCATAGTCCCTGAGTATTGATTTGGATCCCATTTCAAGCGTGAATCTTCCCACATTTGACGAACATAGGCAGTGGTCTCGAGTATTTCACCCTTTTCATGCTACCAAAAGAAGAATGTTGAATACTATGAAAGTGAGATGGACCTTCTTCATTAACACAGATAAAGAATATTATAATACTCTGAAGAACCAAAGGTAAAATTTTGTGGATGAAGCTGATACGTTTTATAGTAAAACTTGAATAAATAAAACCTGTTTGATAGTATATGCAGAAGTATAACGTACAATGGTTCTTTTATACATTATCTGCAAATATGTGCTAAATGGAATGACGTAGGAGACTTCTTAATATCTTGTAAACAATATTCATGGTTATGATGCTTTTAAATTTCCCAAATGATACAGTGCGCAAATACATGTTTTTATTGTACGGACTTCAATATCAAGAATGTGTTTCTTTCGCAAAAACGCCGTCAGTTGGCTTTATAACTTTTTTTATCTGAGCGTCACTGATGAGTCTTAATGTAGACAGTTAGGTTCTGAGGAAGAACGTCTGATAGATTTGAACATCGATAAAAACTGTTGCCCTTAATTTGGATCTTTAAACACTGAACATTTTAATTTGCAAAACACTTTTTTGCAAATCCGCCGCAGCCTCTCCTTACGGCAACAGTGTCATATATATAACTAAAATGTAGAGAATTACATGGGATTCAATAAATTCATTGCTTTTCTGTTGTTATTACTAAATATATTTTGCAATTTGATTTAGAAAAAACATAGGATTTTCAATATTCAATGGATAAAGGCAACCGCTGTTAAAACTCGTAAATCTATGGACAAAAAACAAAATCGGGGTAACAAACCAAAACTGAGGGAAACGCATTAATGGGAGAGAGCAAAATCCCATGGGATTGACCATTATCCCAATCCAATGGGATTTTATACACAAACATCATCGTCCTATTGTCTAATGTGTTATCTAACTTATTGTGTCCTTATTGTGCGCATCTGGCCTCCTTTTGTTTAGAGCTTGATCATGGAACTCCGTATGGTCCTGCTTTTTTTATTTGAACTAGTGTGTTCTAGACGAATCAACGATTTGCAAACATCCGTAAACTACCATAAACCTTAACTTAATATACATTGTATTAATATCAATACAATTACATTTTTCTACAATTTTTAGTGGTATCTATATGTAGTCAGTTATAGCCTGATGTGTTATCTGGTCTACTGTTTGTCAAATTTGCTTTTAAATCAGGTTTTAAACTTTAGATTCTTTGTTACCGTTTCCTTTCATTTATAAATATTCAATTAGGAAGAAACAGGATAAAGGACGATACATAGAGCAATGGTGGGAATTCAATTTACTTGTTCCGTCTCTCAACCTGATACTGTGGTAATAATTTAGAGTAATTTCGTTATAGATAATTGAAACATTGCTACCATTATTCTCCTTCTAATTCAAACGTATTGATTTTCTCAAACCCAATTTCTAAAACGTCTCTTATAATGTGTTTTACTGAAAATATTACGAAATTTAGAAATATTTCACTTCAAGATGTATGTGTATATATAATAACTTCTTTCTCTTCAAATCAAATCAAATCAACGTGTTCTTTGTATAGTTTTGAAAAAAAAGTGAATTCTGACAAAATCTTTCCATATTTTTTTGGTAGATGGTATTTGCATGGTAACTCATCAGTCGTATAATCACCGATAGGCTTCATCACCGAATTTCAAACTGTAATGTGTGAACGTTTGATGTGTTTGAGCTTATGATTTTGTCATTTGATTAGGGACTTTCATTTTTGAATTTTCCTCGGAGTTTAGTATTTTTGTGAATTTTACTATTTAGTACTGTGACGGATGTCACTTGTGTAACAGAACTTCCTTCCAATTTTTCGCTTCTGACTGCATCCCGATATTTTATGTTATTCAATAGTAGCCTTTGTAATGTTTAGTAGATTATTGTTAAATGTAACTTCTGTGGATTTTGTGTTATGACTAAGTGAGATTGGCAAAATAATTGCCTTATCCTATTAATATGACCCTTGTTATAGTTGAACGGTATTTTGTATACACATCAAAAAGTTGCACAGGAAAGAACAGAATTATCTTTTCAACTCTTCTCCTGTAATGATGCTTTCAGCGTTGATAAATCTTTACAGTCTTTTCAGCTGATTATAGTTTCGTCAATATTAGCTTTTCTATAGTCTTGTATCTAAATGTCCATTTTCTATGTACAGTTATCATAGTCTTGTATAAAAAATGTTTCGTTGTTTTCCTTTTATAGTTGATATGTTTCCCTCTGTTTTAATTTGCAATCCGGATTTTCTCTCTCTCAAACAATGTATTACTAGTACTTTTGAACAGCGGTATACTACTGTTGTCTTAATTTATTCAATCAAATCTCCTAATCTGTCATATTTCACAGTAAATCGAAGGAAAACAGGGAAAATGTCAGACCATGGATAATGTAACCTTACTACAATAAATCCTCTAGGATTCAGGCAAACATAATGATTAGAGCATATGTTGTTTTTTTTTACTTTAAGCAAATAATGCATCATCAGTACAATGGCATGTAATATATATGATATATATAGATTCTTACCTTGATACCAGTGGATTATTAGATTTATCCAATCGAGATAGTTAAATTATCAATTTTAAAGTCCGAGCCTCGGCGAGGACTTTAAAATTGATAATTTAACTATCGAGATTGGATAAATCCGATAATCCACGCGTTACTATGTAATAATCTGTTTCTCTAATGATTAAAAGATATTTTTTCTTCTTTTCTAAACCAAAATCCCCTTCGAGTGTCTTCCACTTTCCACGAAGTTGTCAATTTTATTAACACCTGTTGGAACATTTTGATCAATTCAGGGAGCCGAGAAAGGTTATGACCCTTTGACTCAGCCAATCATCCTCTGAGATCACCGACAACCACACGTTGATTATTTTTTTTTTATACAATTGGTTCGGAAAGGTATATATTCCCATATAATTAGAGAAATGCAAATACAATATATGATAGATAAATAAATAATGCATACATAACTGATAAATAAATACAGCCGAGAAGAAAAATGATCTATATAAAGCAAACGAAACCTATTGCGACTTACTAGTTCTACTATCTCTGTAATGGATAACCCCAGAATACGAAACCTATTACGACTTACTAGTTCTACAATCTCTGTAATGGATAACCCCAGAAAGCATACGAAACCTATAACGACTTACGAGTTCTACAATCTCTGTAATGAATAACCCCAGAAAGCATACGAAACGTATTACGACTTACTAGTTCTACTATCTCTGTAATGGATAACCCCAGAGAGCATACGAAACCTATCACGACTTACTAGTTCTACTATCTCTGTAATGGATAACCCCAGAGAGCATACGAAACCTATCACGACTTACTAGTTCTACAATCTCTGTGATGGATAACCCCAGAGCGACTATTGTTGGACTCTTCGATGCGTTCACAGGTCTAATTCTAGGATCGTATCCATTCATCAAGGTTTTGATGAGGCGTTCTTCATCATTAACAATTGAAGTGTTTGGTAAGCCTAGAAATAAAAGAAAAATAATGTTATTCCCTTAGTTAAAAAGAATTAAAAATTAAAAATTAAAAAAAATACGAAACACGTTCGCCAATTGAAGTAATCTAATTTAACACGTGTAATTTTGCTTTTGCATAAATTAACTGAGTAATATTATGTAGCTATACATTTTGAAGTACTATATATGCAGTGTTAACCTACACGCTTTTTAAACTTAACGTATCTGTTTTAAAAATAAACTTTGATTTTATAACTTTCACCATTTCATAGATGTAGTTTTACCATTTCAAAAATCATTTTGATATTTGTCTTATCTAACTGATAGCATAATTGCGCTTTGTTATCAGATAACCATTTGAAACAAAAACAAAAAAGAATGAATACCCGAATAAATTACTTCGATTGCAATCTCTAGACACACATAATTATATATGCAACAGTTTTACATAAGAAAATGCCTGTACAAAGTCAGGAATATGACAGTTGTTATCCATTCGATTGATGTGTTTGAGCTTTTGGTTTTGCCTTTTGATTAGGGACTTTCCGTTTTGAATAATCCTCGGAGTTAAGTTTTGTTATTTCATTTTTTTCATATCTTTAAGTTCCAAAGACAGGATATGTGTCATATGTACAGTATATTTTCATTATATTCTACAATTTGACATAGCACGGTTTTATTTGATGAGTTCATTTTCAATAAATAAATGTCTTGTACGATTAATGTTTCTTACAATAAAAGATGTTTTAACAAATAGATAAACAAAAATTGAAGAATGAAATACGACTGATAAAAAAAAAAAACATCAATAAAGACCATAATGTTGTTTGAGAGCTATACTGGCTGGTTGGAACTCTAGTCTTTTAAAATTATAATCAAAGCTAGTCATTAACTTTGCAATGAAAATAATTCACATACAGGTACATCTTTACCCTTAGTTGAAATAATGGATGATACTAAAAAAGATCATTATCTGATGTCTTTGGGTAGGGATATTTTAAAATATACTCTGGCATAGTTAACACAAACTAACGTCTTTTCGGCGAGTATGTGTTAAACTGAGACACATTAATCAGTAACAGTGATACTTTAATTCCGACGAAAAACCAAACAATGACAGCCAAAAAGTGAGAACAAGTTGGAAATGCAAATGGCTGACACGAAATATAGAAAAAAACAGACTTGAATCTAATTATAAGGCTACTTAAATAATATAGGTCAAGAAACAGTAAATAGGTCATGTCACAGATTCTTAAGGTTTTGTAATGCCTAAATAAAGACAACAGTAGTATACCGCTGTTCAGAAGTCATAAATCGATTGAGAGAAACAAATCCGGGTTACAAACTAAAATGGACACATCAACTATAACAGGAAAACAACGAAACAACAGAAACACTGCAACAACAAAACAAACGACAATACAACATACATAGAAACGAACTTTTAGATAACAACTGCCATATTCCTGACATGGTACATGACATTTTAAGAAAAAAATGGCGCGTTGTACCTGGTTTTGTGGCTAGCCAAAATTCGCGCTTTATGGCAAAAGACAAAGGTTTTTGTTGATATAAAAATAAGATGTGGTACGATTGCCAATGAGACAACTCTCCATAAAAGACCAAGGACACATAAATGAATAACTATAGGTCATCGTATCGCCTTCAACAATGAGTAAAGAGAACAATCCCACACAGTCAGCTATAACGGGTTGTTTAAGTTATTTTAACAAACACAGAATAAAACTGACTTTATTTATCAAAATCTTATATTAAGTATACGCAAGAAAAAAGTAAAAATTAATTTAATGATAAAACTTTAGTTTTCTTCCATTACCCATCAGCAGGTTCAAAATTACAGATAGTTTAACCTTCTAAAAAGGTTCGGATTAGTATCATAAATGTTGTCATCTTTTATTTTTGTTTTTGTGTTATATTAGCTTTTCAAAGAGGGAGTTTTAATTTTTATATTGCATACGTGTTCATTAGCTCGTTATATTTTCATTTTCAGATACAATTATTTGAGTTTCAGTGATATTTTCATTAGTTGATATGACGCAGGGATATCTGACATGGAACAGACTCTTTGTGCAAAAATGGGCGTCTTCAGTTTAAACGTTGATAAATTTTAATAGACTGTAAAAAAAAAAATACATAAAAGAGGGACGAAAGATACCAGAGGGACAGTCAAACTCATATATTGAAAATAAACTGACAACTTAAATTGCCTTTGTATGGTGTTAACATTAAATCGTTAAGATATCACAAAACGTGTCAAATTAAGATATTTAATTAAATTGGACACATTAAGGACATTAAGATCTTTTAACATATGGCACCGAATACAAAGAAGACAATTCAAAGATTTTATGAGCTTATATTTTTTTCCATCAGTAAACGTTTTATTTTATTTTAGTTTTCTTATTTCTGTTCCATTTTTATCCTAGCATTTCACTATTTGTAATTTCTGCAATTCAAGTATTTACTTTGAGTTGTGGTAAAGTTTCTTATCAAAAAGCTGTGTTTCTTTTGAACTCGTTTTTATTCTTAGTTTTCTTTTTCTTAATTGTAAATAAACTGTATTCATTTTGTTTATTTTTTCTTTTCTTATCGCATATGATTTTTTTTGAAAATAGTTTTTGCAAGTTTTTGGCAATAAAGGTATAAATATCTACAGAAAACACATTGCATAGTAATTTCAAAGATACAAACACTACCTCAAGGTGTTAAACAATTTATTCGTTATCAACACTGTAAGTTTATTTCATATAGTTGAAATGTATATTTATTGCATTAAGCATAAAAGAAGATGTTGATATCATGGCACATAAAAAGTCTTTTATATTCAATTCATAAGATAATCTTTATAATTTAAGATTTTTATGACATAAAGAGGTTTTAAATTGATTAGAAATGCTATCTTATTTAAATCTGACTTGCATCTTATTGGATCAACCTGCTTTTAAAGTAATACAAAATGATGAATTATTTTCATACCACCATTCATGATTACAGATATTTGAAGAATTATGTAACACGTGTAGTGCGATAAATGAGCCGTTACCAAAAACCTTGAATTAGATAAATATTTGAACATTTGACGAAGTACAGGCTCTCAGGGTATGGTTTGACAACACTTAGTTTGTAGTATACAAGATAAAAAAGAAGGAAAACAGAAATAGAACTGCAGACTCATGGAATTTACGTAGTAACACTACTACCTTTTTCATGTAACATTTCTTTAATATGTTTTACTAGATAAACACAAAGTAATAAAAAAACAGAAACGATTACAAGAATGTCTGAATCAATTTCATCATCTTACTTACTTTTAAAGTAATTATAGAAAGTTCAAATCAATGCTGCTTGTTTTAAAGTTCTTTCTTCTACAATTGTTGAAAAAATTAACCGAACTTCATCATGTTCATTTTGAACAAAATATCTTAACTTTCTATCTCTGCAAAATTCAATCTTACAATGCTGATCACTCAAAGAAAAATCGCTACTCCTTCATCTATTTGAATTTCCTAAGCAGTTGCCTCGTTCTTCAACCTACGTCTATTATCAGATGAATTATTCCAACTATTTTCCAAATATTTTCTTTAAAGGGCGCAAAAGACCGAGCTAGACGTTTGACGCAAAGGACCGAGCAAGATTTTTGGCGTAAAGGACTGAGTGTCTGTTGCCCATACTGTGGCGATCATATTCGGCGTGATGTAGGGTGGAATATACTTATTGAAAAAGAAGGTATTGAAAAGGGCCAGACATTTGCCTTGCAACAGACCCCATATATAGGAACCACCCAAAGATATATTGCAATGGTTCTTTCATATACTTAAAGCATGACACTCACTACAAACAGTGAGCTATTATACGTTTGCGCTAATCACATTATTTTTTCTTCAATATGTCAAAAGCGCCAATAACTAAAAAAACATATGTATTAAATTTGTCTCGCCCGTAACAAGTACCAACCGTTTCTGGGAATAATCGAATTATTATTTCACTATTTCATTGTCATTTAAAATGACTATTAAAAAATAATCATATTTTAGTTTGTTTATATCTCATAGGTTATTTGCCCAATAAACTTATGAATGGATGATATGATAAGAAATTTTACAATTCTGGAAGATCAGGAAGACAGAAAAGACATATTACATTAATTACATTAGATGTATGTTTCATTATAATACGTTATTTTGATTAGCTAACTGCACATCACGTGATATTCCTTAAGCAATTGCATTACCCAATAAAACTTATCATTCAGGATAACACGAGGTCCCACAATAAAGTGCACAGGTGAATTAAATAAAAAAATATAAAATTCGTGTTTGCATGATCGTAGCTAAAAATGTAATTATAAGTATTGAATGCTTCTTTTTGTGACTTCATAGGGTTGTAAAATCGTTGACCATGCGCACATTTTTAGAATGAAGCGCTTCCGCGCTTCATACAAAATGTACTTCGGTCAACGCTTTTACACCCCAATTAAGTTACAAAAAGAAGAATTCAATTCTTAAATTAAATGATTGAATGAATGTTTGTCTGATGCCATTAACAATTAACCCGGCAAACTAAAAATATAATTAAAATTTTAAAAAAATACATTCGTTCCCCAATGTAATAATGATCAACGATTTGAAGTATCATACACTTTTATGTAATGATTCAGTTAACCTTTCATCTATCGTGCACATGTTGCACGTGTTGCATAATGTTTTTGATTCTTGTTTGGGGGTTTAAACATCATAGGTGTATCATTAGATAAGAGCTTTGTCTAAAGAAGATTAATGAGCATTCAAAAACATCATCTTTTAAATCTCTTAGACCCTCCATGTTGAATTAAGAAAATACAAACTGTTAGACAAATACAATCAAACCTGCTTTAGAGACCACATGTATTAAGCAAAAATATGTGTTATAAGACCATTAATTTTAGATCCCTCTGTAGTACATTTCATTTTAATTGAACCTGTCTTCAAAGACCACCTGTCTTAAGAAACCACTTTTTTGCTTTCCATTAAGTGGTCTTTTAAAACAGGTTTCACTGTATATGTAGTTGTTTCAAATTGCTCATATATTGTTAAAGATATTAGTTAATTCGTCTTCTTCTTGGTATAATCAGAGAAGACGTTTTGTTCGAAGCACGGAAGTATGTGCTATTGAAATTTCTTCAAAAAAAGATCGAATATTTCTCGTCGCTTGTTTCTTATTTGCTGTCTTAATCAATTACGATATGGTTTTACGATAAAAAAAAATATTTTGAAGGGACGCTTATCGACCTTCTACAAGTTGTAATGCACCAAAAAATCTATTGACTTTTGAAAGACATATTACCGTGTAAAAGACCTGTAATCATATGCCAACAATATATTAAGATTTGTCATTAAGTAAGAAGTATTATTTTACTCAGACCAACGTTATAATTTGTCTGCCACTGAGATTAATATGTTGTTGTTTAATGAAGCCTTTGAGACAAAGACAGACGTTTTTCCTTGACACAACCTTCTCAGTTTCAATCAAGACTTAGATGTCCGTACGATTACGGTATCCTTAGAAAGCTATCATTATCTCAAGGCAACACATATGGCATTGTATTGTCTCTTTCAATCATACTGTTTATGTTGTTCTCTCACCAAAACAGATATGTTTCAATTTAAAAAAAATAATTCTTGTATACGTAGGGGTTATACATGCTCCTATTGCATATTGTTATTTATAAAAACAATCGTAAACAGTATCATAACGAATGCATCTCGCGCGGATTGATTTATTGATTATTGGTCGTTTAACGTCCAGTTGCAAATATTCCATGCACATACTGCAAAATCACTGACTGAAAATAGTATATATCTCACAATTGATACGATATTCCCGTGCTTGTATTTGCTATCATGATTTCGTTGATAGAGGGTTGCTGCTCACAAGGAAGATATCAAACAAAGAGTTCAAAATGGCCAAGTTGAAATCATCCCTTCGCAAATTTTTCGGACGCCATCACGAGTTTGTTGACCGTTATGAAATAACCGTTTCACTACAATCCCCTTCCTTGTTCATGAATGTGACCTACCGATTTGACTATTTACCGGATTTGTAATAACATGAGCAACACGGCGGATGCCACATGTGGAGCAGGATCTGCTTACTCTTCCGGAGCATCTGAGATCATGCCTAGTTTTTGGTAGAGTTCGTATTGCTCAGTCTTTAGTTTTCCATGTTGTGTCTTGTGTACTTTTATTTGTCTGTTTGTCTTTTTCATTTTAAGCCATGGCGTTGTCAATTCATTTTCGATTTTTGGGTTTTGCTGTTCCTCTGGTTACTTTCGCCCCTTTTTTTTGAATTATTAATATTTCGTATGCAGTCATTAATTAACATTTTGGTTCACACATCAAACTAAAAACAAGATTGATTAAGATAGATGTAAGCGTTTACTATTGAAGAAAAATGGTTTCAAATAAGATCCATCTTTTTAAAACCACCTTTAGAGGAGAAAGTAAAATCACAAATATACTGAACTTGGATGAAAACTCAAAACGGAAAGTCCCTAATCGAATGGCAAAATCAAAAACTCGCACACATCAAACGAATGAATAACAACTGTCATATTTAACTAAGCTTAACCTTTCATTTGAATGACAGTCCCTTCAAACTGCATTATATTTCCAACGATGTGTGAACAAAAAAAACCACACATAATAGATAAACATGTCAAAATGAGTGTACAGCAGTCGTCAACATTGTATTATAATCTTAATCAATAAAAGAACAAAAAATATGCAACAAAGAAGCACAAACAGACATAAAGACAAAGCACATAAACAAAAATGAAAGACAAGAATACAAAACTTATCATAGAACAATAACACAATGGCGGGATGTATAAGTACAGAGCCACGTGATATATATCAAAGAAACACAGAACTGCGTACAGACAAAGCACACTAGGAAAAATGAAATACGTGAATACAAAATTTATCATAGAACAATAACACAATAGCGATATAAATAAGTACATGCAGAGTCACGCTAAATGACTTAAACAGTAAAAAAGACGAGACGTTCTTTGACATACGCCTGGTTCATCAACTTTCTGCTTAGACACTGGTGACGTTTTACAAAGTCTGAGTAGGAGCTACAAGCTCTTGAATTCCGAATACGTTGGGAAATTGAGATGGACTTTTGTAGCCGATTGAAGATCAATCGTCCTCCTTTATATGAGAGTTAAGAGCGATCTCAGAAAAGACTGTTCCTTTTTATCAGTTTAAACGGGTTCTCATAAAAAAACGGTAGTTGTGTCAAGTAAGATCACTTAAGTCAAATTTGGGTACGCATAAGTCCTTTTTATTTATCTGTATACCATTAAACTAATTAATTGTATTGCGTGTTTCAGCATATTAGCACCACTAATAATCGTTGATCATTAGTTTTTAATAATCGTCGATCATTAGTTTTTTACTAGTGTACAATAGGAAAGTGTTGATGAAATTTAATTCGCTGGAACGTTTCATATGCTTACTCTATCATGTTGCTATATATTTTTATGCATTTTAATGTGCATATTTTAGGCGATATGCTAAATCAAAATAGATTTAATTGATCAATGCACACATATAGTCCAGTCGATTTGTGCAGGTTTTTGACAAAATTGCTCAGATTGTGGTAAAAGCATGAAATTTGGCATAGTAGTAGTATATGTCATGGACAACATTTTAAGCTATGGACCCAATCTGAAAATCGAAATTGGCGGAAGAGGCGACCATTTTAAAATGGCGGCCGTTTGATCTCAATAGATTAATAAGAGAATAATCATGAAAATGATATTAGAGAAGATATTGACATGAAATCTGGTTGATAGAATAACAGTGCTGTATCCAATTGTCTTGTAGAACAAAAGTTTTGGAAATATTGCCCGTATTGAATGGCGGCCATCTTGAAATATCTTTTTTTTTAAGCCAAAATATGTAGTCATTATTCGATATAATAAAAAAAAATGCATTGTGGAAGATATATGCAAATGTATTTGTTTGAGCTATATAAACAGGACAAAAAACTAGCCTATCTCCCTCCCCCGAGTTATTCTTCTGTTTTATAGCGGGTACAAAAGCATTAAAACGCGGACACGAAGAGGATCATAAAATGAACTATTACTCTGAAAGCAATATTCGTGCAACCGCTTGTTCAACATAGAATAACAGGAGAATTTTATTTTATATGTAGAAATAAAGCAAGAAAATATTTGTCTACCTGTCGTTTATAATAGTTGGCTGATTACTGGATAATTTGTTTTGTTGATATTGTTCATTTAAACAACTTTCAAAAACCTTGATTGCAGACATAATAAATTTCATATCATACAAGTAATGTTGTAAGAACATCAACTGATCAAATGTTCTCATTTGACGTTAACAATACCTAACAATAAATGAAATGTACATGTACATGTTTTGTCAAACCACACTCTGTTTATCATATTCTATCACATTGTCCTCCACATTAACATAGAGTAGTACAACTTAATACTGCATTTGCACATTTGCAATTCCTTAGTAACCGTGTTCACTTTGACTTATAAGTTAAGCGCTTGCTGCAGGAAATTATTATATAGTCATATGGTATATTCATCACAATGACAAGGACTGTCATCTGAGGACTTCATATATATTGATTTTTTGGTAGCCATCTTGAATGATGGCTATTTTGAAAACATAAATTTCCAATATATCATCATTCGCTAATCTTATTAATTAAATGTTTGCATTCATACTTTTTTAACTAATTTATATTGGATATTCACAAAGAGGTCAGATAAGGCATACACATGTTTACAAAATTAAGATATCAGTATCAAAATTTCTGTTACTTACACGTTTGCCTAACTAACTTTTTAAAATATAAGAAAAACATAATGGTTAATTAGACTGGAAGGAATGTGTGAAACGGCAAGAGATGACATGTAAGGGTTTGCAATGCCAAGCAGATACAAACAGAACAATCATAGACATTTGAGCTGGCAATCACTCTTTTAGTGCAAGCATACGAAGATGTTGGGTCTTGAATTGGTTTTTCTTTCGCTCAATTGGAAACAGTTGAATGAGGGCTATGGAAATTCAGAAACACTCCAGAATCACAAGGCAAAATGGCACAAACCATGTCAAACAAATTTTCAGACCTCAAAATATTTCATCAGCAGAAGGGAAAACATACTTCTGATGTTGAAGATAGGTTGCCAATTGAAAGGAAACAATAAGTAACCAGACACTGTAAAGTGGAACTGGATCAAGAAGAACTGAGCAATGACTGCCATGTATTTTTTCTGTGGTGATGTATCTGAAGATCTCCATGATACATCGACATTTTCAAATCGACAAAAATAGGGCATGACTGTGCACTTGTACTACAAGACATATTTCCTTAGCCAAAGTAAGAGCTGGAGATGTCAAATCACTGGTATCATGCTTGATGATTGATGAAACTTGACAGCATAGCAAATAGGCAGAATAAAAGACACAGAAAGAAAGCCAGGAATCTTTTATCCTTGGAGTTGTGCTTTCCTAAATAATGAAATACATTGATGGCACACGGTCTGGAAGAAGTATTGTACCAATCCTCAAGCTTGCAGATCACTCTAAATTGTACAGTAAACGCCTGGAAGATCTTGGAGTTATCATGGAAGGAAGAACTGATACAACGCAGTTAACAAAATTTGAATGTAGCTGCTATAGGATATCTAAATTAGTGCTCTTGATTTTCAACAAATGTAATCGTGAAGC
The DNA here is from genome assembly GCF_965363235.1 of Mytilus galloprovincialis. Classification (NCBI taxonomy): domain Eukaryota; kingdom Metazoa; phylum Mollusca; class Bivalvia; order Mytilida; family Mytilidae; genus Mytilus; species Mytilus galloprovincialis. The sequence continues at coordinate 46,541,232 of NC_134847.1, read as the reverse complement.
TCTGAAACAGACCTAATAAAAATAGGATAAAAATGAAGGCATCACCATAGCCATAGCAGGCAAAATATATATGCTTGATACTAAGAAAATATTTACAGGGACACTCAATAACAGCTGTTGACACGAATCAGTTCAACAGACATAAGTTTCCTTAGTAAGAATGATACAGGATGGCCAAACATCAAGACACAGTCCAGACATATCGTTGAGTGGCAGACAAGAATTACCATTTCTCAGCTATAGTAGTTCAATTGTGCAACTCGTCGTTGAAAGGATACAACTGCAACTTATCAGTCCTCAGATAGAGAGTAAGATGTCTCAAAGATTGTGGAACTGATTCATTTGGAAAGCCTTCATTGAATGTCCCTGTAAACCTTTTTATAGTAACAAGCTTAACTCTTCAAACTTTTCTAGTTACTTTGACTATGAAGAGGCCTTCATCATCACGACTAAAAGACATGGCCTGTTTCAGAACTTCCCCAACATATTCGTTGAGAATCCGGAGCAAGACACAACCTTCATGTGTGCTTGCATATCATCTATGGCAGCTAGTATTCAATTTTTCAAAAGTGTTGTATTAATCATTCCTTATATGACAACTCTTATTTACTAAGAAGGTTTACTGTACAATTTACCAATATCATCAATTTCAAATATTAAAACAATATCTGTTCCATAGTGTGAGCCGTCACTGTTTTCTATCAATTTGGCGAGCCCCATTCCATGGATAACAGATTCTTGACTTTTTTTCTGTGTCTCGAATTTTGTCTAATTGCCCTGTCGTGCAGTTTTAACAAACATTTAGCATGATATCTGCTCCTGAAATATTAATCTCCAGCACTGAGTCTTGCTAAAAGAACAATGGTTAGTAGTTCAAGTGACAGTCACATACTCTATTGTCAATCATAATTGTCGAGGCTTCATGATGATAGTCAGATACCTCATCACAGTGAAAGAAAAAAATACCTGCAATCATATTGTTCTTGTTAATTCATCACAACTGTGGCTGGTTATTTTACTGGTATTTTCAAGCCGTGACTCATCTTAGACTTTTTTCGTTTTTCCTGACAAAATATATTTTGATCTTAAGATTTGCTTTGACAGGATAAGTACTTTTTGCCTTGTGATTCTCCCATTACATTGCCTTCATCAACTTGGAACAGTTGTATGCTTACAGAAAATGACTGATTACCAGCTCAAATGTCTATGTCTGCTCTTTTTGTATTTGATTGACATTGTAAATCCTAATGTGTCCTCTCTTGGCGTTTATACGGAATTCTTTCCAGTCTATTTATTATTTTTTCAGCTCCATTGACTTAATACCGACGTATTATTCCTTTTCAACATACAGTGGTCATAACTTATATTGTATAAACGCATTTTTTGGTGGTAAAAAAGTAACTAAGCCCTACATACTAAACTGCAATTAAAAGAATTTACGCATATTTTATAAATACATTTATTAGTTAACATATGCATGCCTTATTTCAGCACTTGGTGAATATATCCTGTATGAATAGCAACAGTCATATAAATAAATGATAAGAAAAACTAGTTGTAAATGTATATAAAACTTAGTACTAATTCCAAAAACAATTTAGAATAGCGAATAATGATATATTTGAAATTTACGTTTCCAAAATGGCCACCATTCAAGATGGCCACCTAATACTTCAATAGTCCTCAATTGATATCCTTTGTCATAAGATATACGAAAGTTTATTAAAATTGGGAAAGTAATATATTTTTCATGTTTTTTTAAATAATTTTTATTAATTTTTTGGACATGATTACAAAATGGCCGCCCAGAGCCGCCATTTTGATTTTCTGAATTGGGTCCATAGCTATAAATGTTAGTTATGACCTCAACTAACACTCTGCCAAATTTTATGCTTTTACCACAATCTGAGCAATTGTTTCACAAATCGACTGGACTAATACGTTTATCGATTTACAATGTTGAAGCTACTTATTTTCACAAATTTTTATATATATATTTTTTAATTGCGACAAAAAGAAGGAAAAACTACATGTGTCGAAGGAAGCATGTTTGGTAATGTATTTTATATTTGAAAGATCTAACTAATCAACAAGCCTTGAAGACATGCACTGTCTCAATTAAAATGCAACGGAATAAAAAAAGTCGAAGTGCCTGAAAGTCGAATCAATTATAGCGAGAGAAAAAACGACTAAGTTCAAAAATAAAGACTGGCAGATAACTTAGAAAGTGGAACACCAGTCGATTATCTAAATCACGTGACCTCATTAAAAGGCAGGCACTTAAAGTTAACCATCGAGGGACGTTAACTACCGAGGGTAGTAATGAATATTCATCTTTACCGGATGATTGACAGCGATGTAAATAAAAACATGAGAGTGATTACCGTGTGTCAACGTCATATCAAATTAATTCAATTTAATTGTTATAAATACTGTTTTCTTCTGAAAATTAAAAAATAAATAAAATTGAATGGAATGGAATGGAATTGAGCTATGTACAATACAGTAAATAATAGCAATTAGAATTAGACGGTAGATAAGCATATTTTGCCTATTGATTCTTTTTTGCATGCCTATTTGGTTATATTATAATGCACTAATTGTTTTGATACTGTTTAATGTTTAAATAAGACCCATATGTGAACCATTTATGCACTTTTAATATAAAGATCAGATTCACACAGGATCATACAGTTCGAGCTAACTATTTTATGTACGAGAGCTATTACTAATGTAACGGTGATGCTGAGATAATCTCCCTTTGCTAGAATATGGGATGACGCAAAATGAACTATATCACTGTGCAAGAACGGAATAGCAAAGTGAATATATAAATCAAACTGTATTGGGATGATTTGGTAAACGTTTATCCAATTTACTGGATATTTTATGAAAGATTTTGCCATTTGTATAGAGGAATTATACCTTTTCAAATAAACTTGGGAGAATAATACACTAATTATAGAATTTTTGGCAACTGCAACGAACTAATCTTGTCAAATATACATCAAATTCATAGTCTATGAATATAAATGTGTTGCGTGCAATTGTTAAATATTTAATGCGATAAGTGTCATTATAGCCTGAAATGAGATTTTGATTACGACGATTAAGAAAAAATCCTGATTAATTCAAACACAATACTTCAAAATGCGAGTCTTAATTATTGTCGCAATAATAAAAACCTCGCATTAATTTCTGAATTTACAGACATCTGTACCGTCAGCGTACCGTGATCTGTTAAAGGTTTTTTTTAATAGTTAATTCCGGTGTCACTTTGTCTCTTTTAGAGAGTTGTCTCATTGGCAATCATGCCATATCTTCTTTTTTTATATAATAAAACAAAAACCTGAACGACTTTACATTATAAATTAAAATGCATCCTAGTCGTGATGGAAACAGAGTCAAATGAACAAATGGACTAGATGAAACTGAACGAAAAAAAGAAAGAAAACACCAATTTGATCTGATAGGGGTGAATTCTATTCTTTATTCAAACTCGAGTTTGGTTTGGAACCGTATCTATTGCGATTATTACCCAAGGACAGATATTACATATCTAAACTTCGATGATCGAATTTGAAGTTACCTATTGAGACGGGTAGATGGGCGGGGATCGCGAGGGAAAATAGAATATGTACATTATGTAATGAGGGAATAGGGGATGAGTTTCATATATTGTTTACCTGTAAAAATGCTGATGTTTCTGCTCTTAGATCAAAGTTTGTACCAAATTACTATGTAATGAATCCAAGCAAGAAGAAATTCACTGGCTTGTTGTCTATATGTAACGTACAAGTTCAAAGGAAATTATCAATTTTCGTGAAGAAAATCATAAAATACTTAATCTAATTATACCAATTGTCTTTTAAAATATACTATGTATTTGTGTTTCGTTTGTCCTGTCTCGCTATGTATTATCTTAATATGGTTGTATATATTATTGTCCTCTTGTACACAAGTATGTGTCTGAGGTTATGAATAAAATCTTGAAATCTTGATACAAGAAAAGATTATATTTGCTTCGGCTTTTTCCATTTGCGCCAATCTGCACTTAATTAGCGCCTATTTTTTTTTTTATTTCTTTGCGCCAAATTTATTTTCTTCATTTGCACAATTTAACAGGTAAACACAAGTCATGAGGCATATAAGATGTATAGAATTTATTTATATAATAACAAAAATATTCCTTCTGGCCTTTTGCCACCTGCCACTTGCTCACACTTGACGGGGAGGAGGAGGGGGATTGAAAGCAGGATAAGTTTATTGCAAGTGTACATCACACTTGAAGTAGCACTTTATAAAATAAGATTGTAACAGTTTGACATAAAAAGCACATTTGCATATGCACAAATCTTTTTTAAGGTAGCACTACAGTCTAACAATGATTTTTTGAAGATATTTTTTTTATCACATAATTTTGAAGTAAGAATTATTCTGCACAGTTTGTAAAAATCCCAAAGTCATTATCACATCACAACAGGGAGTAAATTGATAATGAACTTATGCAAATAAAAGCACATGGTAATTAATCTAAATATATAGGCATTTGGGAGGGGCTTATATGTCAATCATCTGTTGATACCAGTGTCCAGCTGTTAATCCCTGACCAATAGATAAATATTGTAGTCTTATCTTATTGTTTTGCAACAAAAATAATTTATATAACATGGAAGTGAACAAAGAGAAAGAAAAAATCTAAAAGGAAAAAATCTACAAAAAATGAAATAAAATTAATAATTGTCATGCAACACTTCTGTTGAACTGCAACCTTGTGATATCTTCCCTACAATAAAGCATCTCCTTTTTTATCAAAATTTTTATAAGTTAAAGCCTGTTTTTTTCTTTATGGCATCGGTTCCATATATGAAAGTAAATGTTCGGGTACCAGAAGTGTGATTAAATGATGATACCCATGATCTCAACATGTGTCTATACACACATTTATCTATATTGTAGCTTGTGTTCATTGAATTGCTGCGTTTGGTTAAACAAGTTTAATTTTATCATCTAAATTTATCAGACCTAACCTTTCGAATCAATTTGGCGCAAATTAAAAAATGTCAATGTGCGCAAATGAAAAAAAATATGCTTTTTCAAAATTGGCGTAATTGTCATACGTACATTCACCGATCACATATTACTGGTTAGATTAAAAAATAATATATTATTTAGATTAAGAAGTACTTTAAGAAATTGATTGCTTGTTGTTTGCCATCAGTACAGCCGCAAATATTTCAGACAAGTTCAGGGAGAAAACTAAATAATAAATACAATAGGGAATGTTACTGTTCAAATAAATGTCATCGGTCATTCAGAGTGAAGTATAGATACAAAACTTTGGACCGTCGATTGAAAATAGTTTGTTTTGATAACAACCGCCGGTAGGTATAGACAAATACGGTTGATAGACGGTATATAGGAGCACTAGATTCTATGTTAACCACCGACAGTAGGTATAAAGAAATACTATTGAAAGACGGTATATAAAGGAACACTATATTTTACGTTAACCACCGACGGTAGGTATAAAGAAATACTGTTAATAGATGGTATATAGGAGCACTATATTGTATGTTAACCACCGACGGTAGGTAAATTCAGATACTTTTGACAGACGGTATATATGAGCACTATATACGGACCATATAATACGTTATATTGACCATCGACGGTAGGTATAAATGAAAACTGTTGATAGACGGTTTATAGGAGCACTTTATTTGTATGTTTACCACCGACAGTATGTATAGACACATAATTTTAATAGACAGCACTATATTTTACGTAAACCACCGACGGTAGGTATAGACAAATACTTTTGATATACGGTATATAGGAGTACTGTATTGCTTGTTAACCACCGATGGTAGGTATAAACAGGTACTGTTGATATACGGTATATAGGAGTACTATATGTAATGTTAACCACCGACGGTAGGTATAGACTAAATACTGTTGATATACGGTATATAGGAGTACTGTATGGCATGTTAACCACCGACGGTAGGTATAGACAGGTACTGTTGATATACGGTATATAGGAGTACTGTATGGCATGTTAACCACCGACGGTAGGTACAGACAAATACTGTTGATATACGGTATATAGGAGTACTGTATGGCATGTTAACCACCGACGGTAGGTACAGACAAATACTGTTGATAGATGATATACAGGAGTACTGTATTGCATGTTAACCACCAACGGTAGGTATAGACAAATACTGTTGATAGACAGTATATAGGAGGACTACATTGCATGTTAACCACCGACGGTAGGTATAGACAAATACTGTTGATAGACGGTATATAGGAGCACTATATGGTATGTTAACTACCAACAGTAGGTATAGACTAAAACTCTTGATAGACGGTATATAGGAGCACTATATTGTATGTTAACTACCAACAGTAGGTATAGACTAAAACTCTTGATAGACGGTATATAGGAGCACTATATTGTATGTTAACCACCGACGGTAGGTATAGACAAATACTGTTGATAGACGGTATATACACATGTAGGAGCACTATATTGTATGTTAACTAACGACAGTAGGTAAAGACTAAAACTCTTGATAGACGGTATATGTAATAGCACTATATCGTATGTTAGGTATATATATGTAGGTATATATAAATACTGTTGATAGACGGTATATAGGAGCACTGTATTGTATGTTAACTACCAACAGTAGGTAAAGACTAAAACTCTTGATAGACGGTATATGTAATAGCACTATATCGTATGTTAATCACCGACGGTAGGTATAGACAAATACTGGTGATAGACGATATATAGGAGCACTATATTGTATGTTAACTACCGACAGTAGGTATAGACAAATAATGGTGATAGACGGTATATAGGAGCTCTATATTGTATGTTAACCACCGACGGTAGGTATAGACAAATACTGCTGATAGACGGTATATAGGAGCACTATATTGTAAGTTAACCACCGACGGTAGGTATAGACAAATACTGTTGATAGACGGTATATAGGTGCACTATATTGTATGTTACCTTCCGACAGTAGGTATAGACAAATACTGTTGATAGACGGTATATAGGAACACTATATTGTATGTTAACTACCGACGGTAGGTATAGACTAAAACTCTTGATAGACGGTATATAGGGCACTATATTGTATGTTAAACCACCGACGGTAGGTATAGACAAATACTGTTGATAGACGGTATATACATTGTAGGAGCACTATATTGTATGTTAACCACCGACGGTAGGTATAGACAAATACTGTTGATAGATGGTATATAGAAGCACTATATTGTATGTTAACTACCGACAGTAGGTATAGACAAATACTGTTGATAGACGGTACATGGGAGCATTATATTGTATGTTTACCACCGATGGTAGGTTTAGAAAAATACTGATAACAGACGGTATATAGGTGCACTGTATTATATGTTAACCACCGACGGTAGGTAGAGACAAATAGTATTGATAGACGGTATATAGGAGTACTGTAATGCTTGTTAACCACCGATGGTAGGTATAGACAGGTACTGTTGATATACGGTATATAGGAGTACTGTATGGCATGTTAACCACCGACGGTAGGTACAGACAAATACTGTTGATAGACGATATATAGGAGTACTGTATGGCATGTTAACCACCAACGGTAGGTATAGACAAATACTGTTGATAGACAGTATATAAGAGGACTATATTGCATGTTAACCACCGACGGTAGGTATAGACAAATACTGTTGATAGACGGTATATAGGAGCAATATATTGTATGTTAACTACCAACAGTAGGTATAGACTAAAACTCTTGATAGACGGTATATATGAGCACTATATTGTATGTTAACCACCGACGGTAGGTATAGACAAATACTGTTGATAGACGGTATATACATTGTAGGAGCACTATATTGTATGTTAACCACTGACGGTAGGTATAGACAAATACTGTTGATAGATGGTATATAGAAGCACTATATTGTATGTTAACTACCGACAGTAGGTATAGACAAATACTGTTGATAGACGGTATATGGGAGCATTATATTGTATGTTAACCACCAACGGTAGGTATAGACATATACTGTTGATAAATGGTATATAGGAGCACTATATTGTATGTTAACTACCGACAGTAGGTATAGACAAATACTGTTGATAGACGGTATATGGGAGCACTATATTGTATGTTAACTACCGACAGTAGGTATAGACAAATACTGGTGATAGACGGTATATAGGAGCACTATATCGCATGTTAACTACCGACGGTAGGTTTAGAAAAAAATAAAATAATAGACGGTATATAGGAGCATTTTATTGCATGTTAATCACCGACGGTAGGTATAGATAAATTATTTTGATAGACGGTATATAGGAACACTATATTGCATGTTAATCACCGACGGTAGGTATAGACAATTGTCAATAGACTGTGTACTGGAGCACTGTATTGTATGTTAACCACCGACGGTAGATACAGACAAATACTGTTGATATACGATGTATAGGAGCATTATACTGTATGTTAACTACCGACAGTAGCTATAGACAAATACTGTTGATAGACGGTACATTGGAGTACTGTATTGCATGTTAACCACCGACGGTAGGTATAGATAAATACTGTTGGTAGACGATAAATAGGAGCACTGTCTTTGATATTGATTTTACGTTTATCGTTTCAGCATTAATCGGGCTGTTAGTTTTCGTTTTTCGTCACATCTAGTCAGGAATGGGTTTGAATAGCATTTTACATGAATACATATGTGTAACTCATGGCTGATTCACATTCGTTTGTCTTTGGTGGATAAGTTTCCCATCAGCAATATGACCACATATCTTCTGAATTTTCATTGCATCATCTAAACATGTAAAATTCGTATATAGAAAATATATACGTATAGATAATATATATATAATATAAAAAAGGAGATGTTGTATGATTGCCAATGAGACAACAGTAGTGTTTGTGGGACAGAATGACCCCCATTAAGGTGGACATCGGACGTTGACGCCATATTCGAAAGTTGGCGCAGACGCCGACGCCATATTTGGGCCTTAAAGCGGACGCCATAGTCGACCCTGAAATCAAGACGGAAACTTCGGGTTGGACCATTTTACTCGGACATCGAGACGCCGACGCCATATTTTGGCTTAAATCCTGGACGCTATATCTTAATTATTGACCAGGCTACCCTCCAGGGTGGATACTTTTAGTGACCCTAGAAAGTGTTTTTCAAGACTTGAAACCTGCTATACATCCATGTAGGTGTTTTAAGATTATTTTTTTCTTTTCTTCTGTTTTTTTTTTCTTTTTTCATTATTTTTTTTTTGTATCATTATTTTTCATTTAACCAAATAGAGCTACGAGTTTACTGTCATTCTGAATCGTGTCAGTGGATGAAAAGTTGTTGATAATGTCCTTCATCTCGAGTCCCGACATCTCTATTTGACGTAATAAATGCAATACAGGCCACATGTATCTGAATCATTGGGTTGGATTTGATTGCAAACCACACAGTATTTCGGTCCATTGACGATGAGTACATTTCTGAAATAGCGTTGGTACTTTTCCGGTAATCGTTCTAAGGAGTCGAAAAATTCTGATGGACCCGATGCGGGGAAATGAAATGCAACCCAATGACCCCCCTTTTGATCAAAGTTGTCCGTATTGACCACAAACCTTCTACGCCTGTCGCTCACATATCTAGGCAAGTCTTCTGCATAGCAAACGGTCACGGGCAATCCACTCAAAACATCCTCTACATCTTTCCCGGTCATCGTTAAGGGCAATGCCGTTTTTATTCCCACAACCTTGCTGACGTTGGGCTTCTAATCCACGTAGGTGAGCAAACACTAAGTACTCCACAATCCTGACAGGCGATGAGATCTTTCCGTGTTTCAGCATCCTCTGACGAACTATGTGTTGTCTCGTCGGCAATATCTTCGTCTGATGAGACCGAACTATCGTCTTCAAAAGTATTCGAGAGACGGTCGTCATCCCTCTGTCCGTCTGGTGTCTCTCCTTGACCGACTTGCAAGACCTCTGTGTGCAATCTGGAGGCTTCTGGGGTTCTAGCTTTTAGGTCAACAAGAAAGTACACGAAAGGTGTCCTCTTTGTCTCTTCAAATTTCCAGAGAAAGAAGTCCCCTCGAGAACGATACATCTGTCGGCCAAGAGTCACGATGGGCTGTCGATCAATGGGGTTATTAAAAAGAATGAGATAATGACAGTTTCGTCTCTGGGTGGGATCTTTGCCAAAGTATAAATTCTGATTAAAAACGACGACCGATAAATTCCTATGGTGACACCCTTCCGTAAACAAATCATTTATTCTGGAGTCTTTGTCCGATGTCGACATGAGGTCATCTAATAGGATCATGTTTCGAATGTTGGGATCGAAAAAATCGTCCCTTTCGAGATCAAAAGGAATTCTAAACACGAAAGCCTTCTGCTGCTGCTTTTGCTGCTGCTGCTTCTTTTTCTGCTGCTGCTGTTGCTGCTTTTGCTGCTTCTGGGTAACACCTGGGTGGTATAGTGGCTCATCGGAAGAATGCTTACTTCTTATATGTCTTTGAAGATCGTGCGGCCACACATACACTTAACAGCAAATATTGCAATTAAACATACTCGTAATTTCCTAAATGACAGTGAGTAGTTTCCTCTTATAGATTTACTTCACTTCCTTCGAAAATATAGCAAGAGAAATACATGGTCATCTTTTAGACGACATATTTGAAGATGATCGCATCTCAAAACAAATTCGATGTGATACAATTCATTCCTGGTTACCGTGAAATAGACTGGTTTCCCAAACGTCACGTCCGTAATATCTTCATTTAATCGTATCGACTGGAGAATATGGAGAGATTTTCCCTAACGTACGACTGGTGCACGAAATCGGAACAGAAGTACATACGTCTCGTTTAGGCTTCTAATTCCGGTATGAACGACACCTTCAATGAACATTCCCACGATCCATCCAACGTATAGCGTTTTTCAAGGCGCACTTTGAAATTGCCACGTACGTTATTTTCAAACGATGGATGAAAGCGAGTTTTCGCTATTAATAAATAAACAAAACTCGTCCATAGTGTTAATTCCAGTGAAACCTTTAGTATCTCTCTTACAGCTTTGTTATACTCAAAGCCGTATTTAAGGAAATAAACGGAAATAGTAATTGATTGCTTAACGTCCAGTGGCAAATAATTCATGAATGTTTAGAACACGTTACCATAAATACAATAGGTATAGGTCTTGTAAAAGAGGCCACCCCGCGGGATAAAGGGTATATTGGATAGGAACATAAATTTTGCCTTGCAATAGGTTAAAATGTGTTGTGTATAACTATATAAGTACAGTAGACTAATTTATCTTCTATACGGTTGAAATAATTATTATAGTCAATACAATTTTTTGTGTTTCTGTATAATTAATGAATCCTCCTGATCATCTTTCTTCCTTAAGCATTTAGTAATCTTCATCATAATTTTATGTTAAGGACTATATAGACATAAAACTTGTTTGATTGGACCGTATGCTAAGAGCCGGCCACCTACAGAGCCAGAATCATCTCATTTATACCGGTTCAAACCGGTTCTTGTTTTTCTACACGGACATAATTCTTGCACGTGCACAAACAAACAAAAAATGCTACTGCAATTATATACTGTAACAGTCGTATTTGTTTGTATTCCTTTATAATTTTTTTTTAGTTTAACATCCCATAATTCTTAATTCCTTATATTTAAGCAGCCGTATATTTCTCTATTCGATATATTTCACTAGTCCCTATTTCACTACTCTTTATATTTATTTTGGTCATATTTCTTTATTCTTTATTTTTCTCGCCCATATAATTCTTTATTTATTTTTTCGTCCATTATTCTCTATTCTGTAAACCCAATCCAAACTCCTTGTATATAAATATTGATTGATTAAATATATTATCCGTGTAATTTTTGAAGATAAAAACCAACTACGACCGTGGAATTTTCAAATATATAGTTAAGATTATGTTAAATGAGAAACAATTTTAAATGACCAGACGTGACTTTAATTAATCATTTGGGTTGAAATCCTATTCATATGATAGTAATTATATGTGGTTGAAATGAGTTGGAATGCAATACTACTCAATGTTTACGGTTGTCATGCTTATCTAAAAGATAAAGATAATTATTTAATGTCACAGACTATATTTTTATAATTGGTGTCCGTTAATTAGAACCAAATAAAAAAGTGTACACCTGTAAACATGTTATTGAAAGAAAGTGTATAAAGATACTTATTTTTAATCACCAGATGTGCTTTATCTCTTAATTTAATTATTTGAGATGTCATGTTAAACAGGACCATAGGATATTAATTAAGTGGTTCAAATAAGTCGGAAAGCTACGGACGCCCATAGGACCTCCCACAAATATAATTTGAATTCGAAATCACGAATTTAAATCGTTATTACGAATTTTATAATTCGTTACTGGTATAACATTAAGGTATAGCGTCCAAGCCCAAATATGGCGTCGGTGTCTCGATGTCCGAATCATACGGTCCAACCTCAAATTCGCGTCCCGATTTCATGGTCGACCATGGCGTCCGCGTTAAGGCCCAAATATGGGGGTCGGCATTCACACCCAGGTCCAAATATAGCGTCAGCGTCCGACGTCCACCTTTATGGGTTCATTCTGTCCCACAAACACTACTGACAACTCTCCACAAGAGACCAAAATGGCACAGAAATTAACAACTAAAGGCACCGTACGGCCTTCAACAATGATCACAGCCCATACCGCATAGTCACCTATAACAAGTCCCGAAATGACAATGTGAAACAATTTAAACGAAAAAACTAACGACCTAATTTATATACAAAAAATGAACGAAAAACAAATATGTAACATATAAACAAACGACAACCACTGAATTATAGTCTCCTAACTTGGGACAGGCACATACATAGAGAATGTGGCGGGGTTAAACATGTTAGCGGGATCCCAAACCTCCAATAACCTGGGACTTTGGTGAAACAGTACAACATAAGAACGAACTATAAAAATCAGTTGAAAAAGGCTTACTCATCAGATGGAAAAAAATACAAATATATAAGATCCATACAATACATACAGACCATATATCGAAACCAATATATACTAAGCATTCAGCCAATCAAACAAAATGCATCTTAGAACCAAAGATCATTTTCACACTGTATATGGGTTAGAGATCTTAAAACAGAGTTTTTTTGGACACTGTATATGGGTCAGAGATACAGTTTGTATACAGACTGTATATAAAAATTAGACCCATAGATAAAGCATACAGAAAATGCATACAGACTGTATATAAGAGCCACAGGCAGTGCACACACTTTATCTTGCAGTAACAGGCAAAACATACAGACTTTTATTTCAACTTGGAACAACTTACAATGTATACATACTGTGTCTCTGATCCATAGACAGTGTTACATGTAACCGACTAAATCTAAGATATACCGACAATAGAAGTATCTTAGACTCATAGTCAAAGCATATAAACAATGTATAAAGACTAAGAACGACGTACAATACATAAACTTAATTTAATGTACAACAAAGAAAATGCATACAGACTGTATCTGGGAAGCACAGACAATGCATTGACTGTGTGTAATCAAAGAACCTTTGTGAGCACGCTCACATACTTTACAGCCCGACATTGTCACTAAGCAAACACAATTTCAACAGATTATTTAGTTCAAACACGCATGAAATTCTGTTGTGTAATTTCAGAAGATATGCAGAAGTATATTTAGGCCGAAATTCTAAGTTCAGAAGGCATATAGTTCCTAATTCCTAACAAGAGTACACACGTTGAAATTTCTCGCCTTATTTATGTTGATAGACCTAAATATAAAGTTTTACTACAATTATCACATAAACTTATTAATAACATGACCAAAGAAAATGAGATCAAGGTCATATGACCAAAATGAGGAATACATTTACACCTTACAATCATTCAATACAAATCAGGTCAAGGTCAGATGACACTTGGCACAAAAACTAAACACTGAACAATGAACCTCGAAAATGAGGTCAAGGTCAAATGAGACTTGCGAGACTGACATCATAAGATATTTCCAGACACCAAATAAAGTTGACCTATTGCATATAGTATTAGAAAAAACGAACAAAACTCTGACCATTGAACCAAGGAAATGAGGTCAAGATCAGATGACACCTGCCAGTTGGACATTTACACCTTACAATCCTTCAATACACCATGCAAATATACAAGACATATTTCATATAGTATCTGAGATATAGACTTGACCACCAAAAACTTAACCCTTTTCACTGATCCATGAAATGATGGCGAGGTCAAGTGAAAACTGTTTGATGGGCATGCTGACCAAGGTACGCAAATACTAAACATAGTTACCCATAATATGAGAGAAATTACAAAAACTCTTAACTTTTTTTCAAGTAGTCATTGAACCATGAAAATGAGTTCAAGGACAATGGACATGTGACAGACGGAAACTTCCAAACTTAAGGCACCTGTATTTAAAGTATGGAGCATCCAGGTCGTTCGCCGTCTAAAATATAAAGCTTTTAAGAAGTGAACTAACGCTGTCGCCGCCGCCGCCGCCGGATCACCATTCCTATGTCGAGCTTTCTGCGACAAAAGTCGCAAGCTCGACAAAAACAAGAATGTGTCCATCGTACACCGTTCCCCACTTGCCCTTTCATTTTTCTTTGTTCAGTGGACCGTGAAATAGGAGAAAAAAACATTCTTTGGCATTAAGCTTAGAAAAAAACATATTATTGGAAACATATGTACTAAGTTTCAAGTTTATTGGACCTGACCTTCAACAAAAACTACCTTGACCAAAACATTTAACCTGAAGCGAGAAAACGGACGAAGGAGCAGACGCATAGACCGGAAAACTAATGCCAATTTACTATCGTAGGTGGGGCATAAAAAAATTAATCATGATTTTCTGCCAATAAGCACATTTACATAGCATGTCCTAACTATCTAAAAAAATTATGAAACTCTGTTGTGGTCTTTAGACAGATTTTATGACAAACTGTTGTAGGAGTATATAGAAAATCAATGAATTGATAATTTCATAATTTCCTCATTATCTACAAAAATTTATAAAACTCTGTTATGTGGTTTCAGAGGAGTTGCAATAACGAGAACAGGACTGACAGACCGATGGATCAAAAACATTGTACCATAAAGAACTTTGTTTGGTTTGGTATAATAAAGGGTCTGCTAAATAATGTAAGGCTGAGATAAATTAGTCATTTGGTCACACCAGTTTTTTGGCGAGGTTCGTTTTGTTCAGTCTGTGATGTTCTTTGTTGTGTTTTGCATTCTGTTGTTGGTTTTTTAATCTTTCTCTTTTTTTTTTGCCGTGGTTTTGTCAGTTTATTATTGACTTATGTGTTTGAATAAGCCTTTAGTATCTTTCGCCTATCTCTTCGGTCAATTTGATTATGTGGGACATACAGATTTAGACCCAAACTTGTCTCTGATTGTTTCGTGATTATTGCAGATGTAAATCATACTATAAAATTGAGTATGGAAATGGAGAATGTGTTAAGGAGACAACAACCCGACCATAGAGCAGACAACAGCCGAAGGCCACCGATAGATCTTCAATGTAGTGAGAAACTCCCGCACACGGAGGTGTCCGTCAGCTGGCCCCTAAACAAATATGTATACTAGTTCAGTGATAATGGACGTCATACTAAGCTCCGAATTATACACAAGAAACTAAAATTATAAATCATACAAGACTAACAAAGGTCAGAGGCTCCTAACTTGGGACAGGCGCAAAATTGCGGCGGGATTAAACATGTTTTTGAGATCTCAACCCTCCCCTATACCTGTAGCCAATGTAGAAAAAACAAACGCGAAACAATACGCACAGTAAAACTCAGTTTAAGAGAAGTCCGAGTCCGATGTCAGAATATGAAACAAAAGAAAATAAACAAAATGACAATAATACATAAATAACAACAGACTACTAGCAGTTAACTGACATGCTAGCTCCAGACTTCAATTAAACTGATTGAAAGATTATGTCTTCATCATATGAATATCAGGCACAATCCCTCCTGTTAGGGGTTTAGTATTATACCGTCATATAAATATACAACCCTCTTATTTACAATATCATTTGATCAACACCTGTTTACAAGGGTCTATTTTATATGATTTTTCTCATTGTTGAAGGCTGTATGGTTGCATATAACTGCTTACATCCACTTTATTTGAACTTCAGTGGATACATGTAGGCGTCTCATTTGCAATCATACCACATCTCCGTATTTTTACAGTATTGTATCAGTACTGTTACCTAATAACAGGACAAAACAAGACAGCAATTTGACAAAACTAAAGACATACATACTTGATTTTACTTCTCTAAAGATATAAATAAAATTTTCATAGTTCGTATCTGAACATGTACACAGCCATGGGGATTTTAAGGGACTATATTTCAGTGTGCATATATTTAGTAGCTAATCTGGCTACTTCCTGTTTATCAGACCGGTACCTTAGAAAAGAATTGTGACAATATATCCAATCTTTTCAAAAACCAAAGACTAACGTCACTAGGAGCAGCAGTTAGTTGTCATAGATACTCTAGATAGAAAGATAATCTGCCACTTTTATAAAAGGGACTACACATAGTTTTTGAAAGGGTATAATCGGTTTGTACCGAAATTACTTTCTTTAGTCCAGAAACTCATTTGTGCTAAATGGTAATCTCCACCCACATTTAGGACTGGCAGTTATTTGTAGTTTTTATCAACAGCTTGCACTTTTTCTAAATTATATTTGCTTCTTTTAAGACTGACCAAAACTGTTTTTTTACCATTGTGGTTTGATTAAGGTAGTGTATATCAAACAGCTGTTGGAAATATTTTGGACAACCCTCTTATTTACAATATCATTTGATCAACACCTAGTGGTCTTTGGTGGTATCTCGCATAACATTAATAAGGTCTTTTTTAAAAGGCAACTTGAAATTATTGGTCCCATATTTATGTGCTATAGCAAATGTATGATCTGCTGATCTGCAATATTGCAATATATGATAGCAATATATTCTTATGTTTTCAATGACCCCTTATTTCTTCACTCCACTTTATAAGATAGAAATAAATGTTATTCCATATTTTATTGGTTTTTTTAAAGGTATCATAATTTAGAAATAAAGACAAAACTAAACACAGTGAAAAAAGTCTACTCTGTCCTGTAAAGTTTGAGATGTTTTTGTTGTTCAATCTTTATCACTTGTATGGAAACACTAAATCTTGATAACCTACAACAGAAATATTATCACTTTTATTTCAATTCAATTGTTGCAGTTATCATGCATGTAATAGAGAAAATGATAAATTAGAGGCTTCAATGAGCCTGTGTCACTCACATGATACTTTTATTTACAATTGATGCATGATACAGAAATTGTCCATACCAACCGTCAGTGTTTACCATACAATACAGTACTTCTATACACTGTCTGTATACAGTATTTGTCGGATTTTGTCTATACCTATCGTCGATGTTTGACATAAAATACAATACTCCTATATACCGTATATCAAGAGTATTTGTCTATACCTACCGTCGGTGGTTAACATACAATACAGTCCTCCTATATACCGTCTATCAACAGTATTTGTCTATACCTACCGTCAGTGGTTAACATACGATATAGTACTCCTTTGCACCATCCATCAACAGTATTTGTCTATTCCTACCGTCGGTGGTTAACATGCAATAAAGAGCTCCTATATACCGTCTATCAACAGTATTTGTCTATACCTACCGTAGGTGGTTAACATACAACATAGTGCTCCCATAAACCGTCTATCAACAGTATTTGTCTATACCTACTGTCGGTAGTTAACATACAATATAGTGCTCCTATATACCATCTATCAACAGTATATGTCTATACCTACCGTCGGTGGTTAACATACAATATAATGCTCCCATATACCGTCTATCAACAGTATTTGTCTATACCTACCGTCGGTAGTTAACATACAATATAGTGCTCCTATATACCGTCTATCAACAGTATTTGTCTATACCTACCGTCGGTAGTTAACATACAATATAGTGCTCCTATATACCGTCTATCAACAGTATTTGTCTATACCTACCGTCGGTGGTTAACATACAATATAGTGCTCCCATATACCGTTGATGTCTATCAACAGTATTTGTCTATACCTACCCAGAGCTCCAGATAAGCTGCGTATTTGCGTGATCACGCAATAAAAATAATTAAAAACCCAATGCAATTGCCCATTGCAGGGTTCAATAACCCAATTAATTCAAAGGAAAACCCAATTATATGCCAAAACCATGAGTTTTTAACGCTTTTACTCGCTATCGTTTGCGTTATTTACCCTTATCTGATCACAGTCGTAGCGTAAATCTATTTTATAACATTTATAATTGGAAATGTCCTATCGTTCTAAAAATAGAGCCCTGCATCAAGTAGCTGAAATGGGTCCCTGTTGGAATTTTCCGTTGCTCAACAGGTACAAGGGGTAAATTCAGTAAAAAATCTCCCATTGACTTTAATGCTAATCTATGTATGGAATTAAATTTATACCTGATTTACCTTTAGAAATTGGAAACTTTCATATAACATTCATGAAAGTACAAGTGTAGCCCTATCTTTTGCACTAATAAAAACATAGGGTCATGCGGCATTTTTGGGCACTCACATGGCCTTGTTTACAAACAATGTAGATTCGAACTGAATTTCTAAACTGACCCCCATTACTTTTCAACCCTGTAGTAAAAAAAATTAGTACATTCAGCATTTATTTTTTATTTTTTTTCAACTCTAGTTTTGATCCATCTGCCAAAAAATATTTATTACAAACATTATCTACCAATCAGAAGAGCATATGACTTCAGTGTTATACAGAAAGCTCTCCCCTAAATGGGCGGTCCCTGATGACGTATATTTATTTACTGAATTTACCCCTACACGTGAATATGAAAACATTTCGATCTTCTCGGCGTTTATCCAATTAGCGTGTGTCATGTTGTCATATTTTTTCGAATTGCTCGGGACTTATCATAACATACAATGATTTAAAACGAAAGTAAATGTCCGCATGTTTTCATCTTCTTTCTTTTTGATAGCTTAGGGAAAGTTATGATAATAACAAAATTCAGCTACATGTAGTGTTTTTATGAAGCATCCATCAAACACACGTGCGTGTTTGCATACCTTAAAGAGAACATTGCTAGATAGATAAACACAGGGTTACGTCAAAAACGAAATCAGTTGTAAAAAGTGAAAGGTATATCTCAAATCTGGGAACTACTTATTATTTTTTTTTTTAAAGTAGGTTTGGCAAATAGGTGAAAGTACTGGCAAAACTTCCTTACAGCACCTAAATTTCACATAAAAATCTAAACACTTAACCGGACCACGCCTACCCCAACTAAACTGTAGGGTTATCATATGGGCTCTAGAAAGGTAATTAGTTACTGTCCAACTAGTGACACCAGTTGCAGTTTATATAAGTTGTGAGAAAATAAAAAATTGGAAGAACGTTTAAAACGGGACATAAATAAAATGTACAATTGCTCGTCAGTGAATAAACTAAATAAAACAGCTAACACACATACTTAAGATGGAAAAACATCTGAGGTTGATATAATGTGATTATGCCTGAATATTCAATATTGTGTTGATGAAAAAACCCAATACATAAAGGAGCTTAGTGGTTAAAAACCCAATTTGATATTTGCTTGAGGGGTGAACTGAAATTGATAATGCAATTAAAAATCTTTATTACCCAATAACGTAAAAAAATGGTGGGTAAAAACCCCAATTTGTGAATTCTTATCTGGAGCTCTGGACCTACTGTCGGTAGTTAACATACAATATAGTGCTCCTATATACCATCTATCAACAGTATATGCCTATACCTACCGTCGGTGGTTAACATACAATATAGTGCTCCCATATACCGTCTATTAACAGTATTTGTCTATACCTACCGTCGGTGGTTAACATACAAAATAATGCTCCCATTAACCGTCTATCAACAGTATTTGTCAACATACAATATAGTGCTTCTATATACCGTCTATCAACAGTATTTGTCTATACCTACCATCGGTGGTTAACATACAATATAGTGCTCCTACAATGTATATACCGTCTATCAACAGTATTTGTCTATACCTACCGTCGGTGGTTAACATACAATATAGTGCTCCCATATACCGTCTATCAACAGTATTTGTCTATACCTACCGTCGGTGGTAAACATACAATATAGTGCTCCTATATACCGTCTAATAACAGTATGTGTCTATACCTACTGTCGGTAGTTAACATACAATATAGTGCTCCTATATACCGTCTATCAACAGTATTTGTCTATACCTACCGTCGGTAGTTAACATACAATATAGTGCTCCTATATACCATCTATCAACAGTATTTGTCTATACCTACCGTCGGTGGTTAACAGACAATATAGTGCTCCTATATACCATCTATCAACAGTATTTGTCTATACCTACCGTCGGTAGTTAACATACAATATAGTGTTCCTATATACCATCTATCAACAGTATTTGTCTATACCTACCGTCAGTGGTTAACATACAATATAGTGCTCCTATATACCGTCTATCAACAGTATCTGTCTATACCTACTGTCGGTAGTTGACATACAATATAGTGCTCCTATATACCGTCTTTCAACAGTATTTGTCTACACCTACTGTCGGTAGTTAACATACAATATAGTGCTCCTATATACCGTCTATCAACAGTATTTGTCTATACCTACCGTCGGTGGTTAACATACAATATAGTGCTCCTATGTACCGTCTATCAACAGTATTTGTCTATACCAACCGTCGGTGGTTAACATACAATATAGTGCTCCCATATACCGTCTATCAACAGTATTAGTCTATACATACCGTCGGTAGTTAACATACAATATAGCGCTCCTATATACCGTGTATCAACAGTATGTGTCTATACCTACTGTCGGTAGTTAACATACAATATAGTGCTCCTATAAACCGTCTATCAACAGTATTTGTCTATACCTACTGTCGGTAGTTAACATACAATATAGTGCTCCTATATACCGTCTATCAACAGTATTTGTCTATACCTACCGTCGGTAGTTAACATACAATATAGTTCTCCTATATACCATCCATCAACAGTATTTGTCTATACCTACCGTCGGTGGTTAACAGACAATATAGTGCTCCCATATACCGTCTATCAACAGTATTTGTCTATACCTACCGTCGGTGGTTAACAGACAATATAGTGCTCCCATAAACCGTCTATCAACAGTATTTGTCTATACCTACCGTTGGTAGTTAACATACAATATACTGCTCCTATATACCGTGTATCAACAATATGTGTCTATACCTACTGTCGGTAGTTAACATACAATATAGTGCTCCTATATACCGTCTATCAACAGTATTTATCTATACCTACCTTCGGTAGTTAACATACAATATAGTGCTCCTATATACCATCTATCAACAGTATTTGTCTATACCTACCGTCGGTGGTTAACATACAATATAGTGCTCCTACATGTGTATATACCGTCTATCAACAGTATTTGTCTATACCTACCGTCGGTGGTTAACATACAATATAGTGCTCCTATATACCGTCTATCAAGAGTTTTAGTCTATACCTACTGTTTGTAGTTAACATACAATATAGTGCTCCTATATACCGTCTATCAACAGTATTTGTCTATACCTACTGTCGGTAGTTAACATACAATATAGTGCTCCTATATACCGTTTATCAACAGTATTTGTCTATACCTACTGTCGGTAGTTAACATACAATATAGTGCACCTATATACCGTTTATCAACAGTATTTGTCTATACCTACCGTCGCTGGTTAACATACAATATAGTGCTCTTTGATACCGTCTATCAACAGTATCTGTCTATACCTACTGTCGGTAGTTGCTCCTATATACCGTCTATCACCAGTATTTGTCTATACCTACCGTCGGTGCTTAACATAAGATATAGTGCTCCTATATACCGTCTATCAACAGTATTTTTCTATACCTACCGTCAGTGGTTAACATACAATATAGTGCTCCTATATACCGTCTATCACCAGTACTTGTCTATACCTACCGTCGGTGGTTAACATACAATATAAAGCTCCCATATACCGTTTATCAACAGTATTTGTCTATACCTACTGTCGGTAGTTAACATACAATATAGTGCTCCTATATACCATCTATCAACAGTATATGTCTATACCTACCGTCGATGGATAACATACAATATAATGCTCCCATATACTGTCTATCAACAGTATTTGTCTAAACCTACTGTTGGTAGTTAACATACAATATAGTGCTTCTATATACCGTCTATCAACAGTATTTGTCTATACCTACCGTCGGTGGTTAACATACAATATAGTGCTCCTACAATGTATATACCGTCTATCAACAGTATTTGTCTATACCTACCGTCGGTGGTTAACATACAATATAATGCTCCCATATACCGTCTATCAACAGTATTTGTCTATACCTACTGTCGGTAGTTAACATACAATATAGTGCTCCTATATACCATCTATCAATAGTATATGTCTATACCTACCGTCGGTGGTTAACATACAATATAATGCTCCCATATACTGCTATCAACAGTATTTGTCTATACCTACCGTCGGTAGTTAACATACAATATAGTGCTTCTATATACCGTCTATCAACAGTATTTGTCTATACCTACCGTCGGTAGTTAACATACAATATAGTGCTCCTATATACCGTCTATCAAGAGTATTTGTCTATACCTACCGTTGGTGGTTAACATACAATATAGTGCTCCTATATACCGTCTATCAACAGTATTTGTCTATACCTACCGTCGGTGGTTAACATACAATATAGTGCTCCCATATACCGTTGATGTCTATCAACAGTATTTGTCTATACCTACTGTCGGTAGTTAACATACAATATAGTGCTCCTATATACCATCTATCTACAGTATATGTCTATACCTACCGTCGGTGGTTAACATACAATATAGTGCTCCCATATACCGTCTAGTAACAGTATGTGTCTATACCTACTGTAGGTAGTTAACATACAATATAGTGCTCCTATATACCGTCTATCAACAGTATTTGTCTATACCTACCGTCGGTAGTTAACATACAATATAGTTCTCCTATATACCATCTATCAACAGTATTTGTCTATACCTACCGTCGGTGGTTAACATACAATATAGTGCTCCTATATACCATCTATCAACAGTATTTGTCTATACCTACCGTCGGTAGTTAACATACAATATAGTGCACCTATATACCATCTATCAACAGTATTTGTCTATACCTACAATATAGTGCTCCTATATACCGTCTAGTAACAGTATGTGTCTATACCTACTGTCGGTAGTTAACATACAATATAGTGCTCCTATATACCGTCTATCAACAGTATTTGTCTATACCTACCGTCCGTAGTTAACATACAATATAGTTCTCCTATATACCATCTATCAACAGTATTTGTCTATACCTCCGTCGGTGGTTAACATTCAATATAGTGCTCATATATACCATCTATCAACAGTATTTGTCTATACCTACCGTCGGTAGTTAACATACAATATAGTGCTCCTATATACCATCTATCAACAGTATTTGTCTATACCTACTGTCGGTGGTTAACATACAATATAGTGGTCCTATATACCGTCTATCAACAGTATCTGTCTATACTTACTGTCGGTAGTTAACATACAATATAGTGCTCCTATATACCGTCTATCAACAGTATTTGTCTATACCTACTGTCGGTAATTAACATACAATATAGTGCTCGTATATACCGTCTATCAAAAGTATTTGTTTATAACTACCGTCGGTGGTTAACATACAATATAGTGCTCCTATATACCGTCTATCACCAGTATTTGTCTATACCTACCGTCGGTGGTTAACATAAGATATAGTGGTCCTATATACCGTCTATCAACAGTATTTGGCTATACCTACCGTCAGTGGTTAACATAGAATATAGTGCTCCTATATACTGTCTATCACCAGTATTTGTCTATACCTACCGTCGGTGGTTAACATGGAATATAGTGCTCCTATATACCGTCTATCAACAGTATTTGTTTATACCTACTGTCGGAGGTTAACATAGAATATAGTGCTCCTATATACCAAGAGGGATAACGGATCTGCATCTAGAATTTATCATGCTGCCCTTTTTTTGGATTTTTAAAATTCTTGTTATCCCTCATTTTTTACATTCATCCCAAATAATACAACAGTAGTAAATTAGGGGCAGAACACCCATTGTATTATGTTTTCTTGCAGTTATATAAAAAAAAATGTATTTAAGAAAGATGGTATATTCTTGATGATATATTAGCACAACCTTGGTCAATTTGATTTCTCCAGATACTTAGTGGGCTGTCAATTTTGAAACTAATATTTTTTCACATGAAGAATTTTGTAATACTTTAATTTATTATCAAGTTTGGTTGAAAAGTCTGAATAGTTTCTGCTTTGTTCCAGTAATCAAACATTTGTTTCATTTGCATCTATGAACATGTTATTCATTTTACACCACTCTTCAATCCTGTATAAATCTTCTTGAACATCATCATTTATATTTTCTAGATGTTTCCCCCTGATTTATGAATAGTGGTGTCATCAGCATATACAACGATATAGGTCTGTTTCACAATTTTTAATGCATAAGGGAAGGTCATTTATAAATAGCACAAACAATAGAGGACAAGGTATAGAACATTGGGGAACACCAAATTTTACATGTTGTTGTTCAGAGTTAACATTACAAATGTATACCTTTTGTTATTCAGGTACGACTTAAAAAAACTAACAGTAGTCTCACTAAATCCATACATGTCGAGCTTTAAACAAAGAAAGTCATATTCTACCAAATCAAAAGCTTTTTTTTAAATCTTAATAAAATTGCTAGGTTTAAATTACCATCTTTCATTTCTTGCAACCATGTGTCAATGATATTAAATAAATGTCAAGCTCAATCCAGTATATATTCCAAGTTATGGACAAATGATAATGCTATTAAAAATACCAAATCATAACCAGTGCTTTTCTCTTTTTCTATTTACAGTATATGACTAGGTAATAATGATTACTTTTTTCAACTATTTTCATACTTTTTTGTTTCCTCTGCTTTTGTATCAAGGGCATAATTGTTTATGGCAAACTAAGCATCTGCATAATCAAACTATTCCTAACTATACTCTACCTCAAATTCTGGAAACTGCAGAATTTTTGTCATAGCAGTCTTATGGTAGCTGATCTATTTCTATTTTTTGTAAATCTGGGTTAATAAGTCTTTTGTCATATTCTGGGGCTATAGAAAAAAAACATTACAGAATTATCAAAATTATGTGTGTATAATGTTTGTGTACAGTCATTCAACTAAAAAAGGACAAAAATTATTTTTTTGTATATAAATAAATAATTGTGATTTTAATGTCTTAATATTATAAAAAAAACTTCAAAAGATTAAATCTAAATTATAATCTAAACATGAAAGAGCACATATAAATCAACCTTTTACTCAGATTTATATCTAAAACCAGTTATAACTAGCTATAATATCTTTGACTTCACAAATATCATCATCTAATTTTACAAATCAGTATTTATTTGGTGGCACTTCCTGCACACTAAGTATGTTATGCCTTAGGTTTAATTTTGATGCAATCACATTTCAGAAGGTACATGTCTTGAACTGTTTTAATGAATAAATTACAGTTTTAAACTAAGTTTAGGCTGACCTGAGGTCAATAGTCTTAAACAATGTCATCAAACTATCAGTTTTATTGTAATATATTGATATTGTGACATTTATGGGAAAGAGCATACCATGAGTTAGTCGTATTGGTCAATACAATGGAAAGTTTATAGCTGAGACTACTATAACACTATGTGTTATACTAGTAGTCTCAGTTTATAACTATGTTAATGTTAATTATATACATGACATAATAATTAAATCATTTAAAAAACTATTCCAAAGATTTCTCTCAAATCATGTTTACATTTTTTTAGAGAAGAGTCTGTCTGAAATATATTCAGGGGTAGTCCAAATAATTATGACTTCTTAAAAAACTATATTATGGGGAAAAAGGGGGGTCTATTATGTTTTTTTCATACAGGAGGAAGACGTCAAAGCAAAAAAAAAAAACCAACAAAACAAAATAAAATAATAGCCTGTCAAGACGTCCTTATATCATAATAATTTGGTCTAATTTTGGGATAATACATTTAACTTCCTTTGATGTCGGGGAGGGGATAAGTTTTGACGATTAATTATTCTTGAAACTAACAATAATTATTTCTTATTGTTACTTTGTTAAGCGAGCGCGATGTGTGGTTCTCGAGTTATTTAAAAAGGGGGGGGGGGGTGTTACTATATCAAATTTACCCAGTTTGGAGACAAGAAATATTTAAAATCTAACCATAAACTCCAATGTTCCTGCTTTTTTTAGCAGAACAAACACGATGGCATTCTCGTCTCTGTTATAATCAATAGTTAACTCATTTCTTCTTCCAGGTTATTTCTTAATCAATTATGATTATCAGCTGTCTATCTATTTACCATGTTTATGTTAAACTGGTCCGTAATTCCATCGTAGTGTACCGATAAGTGAACACAACAGGGATCCAGTTTATTAAACGTCTGTAAACCGAGGTATATAATATACAAGGTTCCTGAGTCAGTAACCGTAACTATCACCGTGCTTTGTGCGCATGCGCAATAAACACCAACAACAAGGATAAAACATGGTACACAGTTCCGTAATTTCGTATATTTTTCTTATCTTCATACTAAAGAGCTCCAAAAGTAGGCGTGCTTAGGTGCACTGGGCGGGTCTAAAAACCGACTCTCGGTGGTTAACGTCTCTCGATGGTTAACTTTAAGTGCCTACCTCATTAAAATCACTTTTTTTTGTTGCTTAATATACTTATTATTTATTGCATGTTTGATATATCATGACATCATTAAAAGATTACATAACACGTGCGTACAAGATAATTAGGAACATAAAAGTCGCATGAAAATATACAGAAACAATGAACAGAGGATAACTGTTTAGCTATAACCTCTTATCAAATGTATTGATATAAAAAGGAAATTTTACGTTTGTATGCACTGGCAAGTAGTATACTGATAAATACAAAATTATAAGATCTCCAGAGGCTAAAAATTAAATGTAAAAAAATATCATAGACGGTACAATACAACTGAAAGACAGTTATAAATCCTGTCATTATGTTATTGTGCTTTTGTAATTTTTTGTATTATTGTCTTTCATTTTTGCTAATGTCTTTCATTTTTGCTAATGTACTTTGTCTAAATGCCTATATGTGATTCTATGTTACATATTAGTTTTTTATATAGTGAATTAGATTATAACATGTAATGTTGACTGCTGTCACCATATTTTTTACATTTTTACCTTTTATGCCTGTTTTGTTCACACATCGTTATCAATATATTGGAATTTGATTCGACTGTCACAAAGTTGAGAGGTTTAGCTAGCTATAAAACCAGGTTTAATCCACCATTTTCAACATAAGCTAATGCCTGTACCAAGTCAGGAATATGACAGTTGTTATCCATTCGTCTGAATTGTTGAGCTTTTGATTTTGCCATTTAATTAGGGACTTTCCGTTTTAAATTTTCCTAGTTCAGTATTTTTGTGAATTTACTTTTTAAATCATAAAGATGAAAAGATGGTCTAAGATAACTAAACTTCATCAATTAGATATTTCAGAAGTGCTCAAAACAAGAAATCTTCCATAAATAAGAAAACAATTAAAAAACGCTATAAAAAGAGAGCTCGCCAATCAAAAACAGAGTAGCCCCTAAGTATATAGTGATGATCTTTTCTTTTTTGTGACTAATTAAATATTGAAAGAAGACTTGCATTCGACTTTAATTTACAAAATTATGTGAGAGAAAAAACGGACATAAAGTTTTAGTCTTTGAGAAAGCAACCCACAGACGAAACAAAATACAGTTTCCATATTCCATATTCGCGATTTTATCTAAACATTTTTTTTTCGTTTTAATGTCCAAATTTCCGACATGATTGTAAATTCTAGTGCCTAAAACTTTGAAATATGAATTTAAAAAGTAAGGAGAGAATTTTTTTAAATCTTCCTATTGACTCGGCAGAGGAAAATTCAATGTTGTTAATCATGCGTCTGATCCACCTGTCGGAAATTTTTAACGAATGAAGCATGTTTACAAATGTAAAATAATACACTCTTTCTTCAAGCTCGCATTTCACGTGTACACAAACTTTCATACTCGAAACCCTTGAAAGACAATGCAAAGTTACAAACTATGAGCGTCTTTTCACTTTTCAAAGCTAGCATTATTAGCGTATACTTAGGTATTGCTGCAGTTTGGTTTGCTTCTATACCTGTTTTTGTTGAAGATCAATTTTGGAATCTAACTACCTTTGTATTTGATAGCTTGCTTGCTAGCTGAAACCATGAAGTCATTATTAAGTTAGGTACACTTTCCTCCTTAAGAGAAGACTAGTCCGACAGATAACCAATCTATCTGTTTGTAGGACTAGACTACCGAAATGAGACCTAATACATTTGTAATGACTTCACGGTTCAGCTAACTAAAGAGTCTACTTTTACCTACACACTCGATGCATTCTGCTGTAAAGATCTTTCTCACATTATATATTAATCAAATCGTAAAGTTAAAAAAATGAATAAAATAAAATGCCCGTTTATCTATCTTAATAAATAAGAACGCTCTTATTAAAAGAATTAATCAATGTGTTGACACTTATTGAATTATCATATATCTCAAGTGCTATTGTTTATTACATCTTGAGATTTTAACATTTCATTTGTCTTGAGTAAAGTTGATCCTTTGGGGGACAATTCATCAAATCTGTCTACAAATTTGTTTTCCTTGGATTCGAAAGAATAACTCATTCAGTCATGCGCAAAATACCACTTTATAAATTTGGTTCGTTGAAAGCCGGAAGAATTATGAGCAAACCTTTACAAATTAACACATGGGATATTTATTTATTCAAACAGAAACTATTGCATGTATTTATTATTGTGATTTTGTCAGTTTTAGACTTAAATGCGATTATAATTTTGACGATTTTGAGAAAAATCCTGTTTGATATAAAATATTTCAAAATGCGAGTTTAAATTATTGCGTTTACAACTCTTTCGCATTTTTCCCAATAATAAAATCCTTGCAATTATTTCTGAATTTACAGTATTCAAGTTTGATGAACATAATTTTTTTCTGGAAAATAATTTCTTCATGAGAAATTGTGAAACGTTTAGAGCCGATTTCATTGAGTCTGTAGTCAACGGTTATATTTTTGGTTAGCTTGCTTGTTAGTTGAACCGTGAAGTCACTATCAGCTCAGGTATAATACCATCCTTTCGAAGTAGCCTAGTCCAACAGACAGATAGATTGGTTATCTGACAGTTTATTCTACTCTTAAAGGAGGGTAGTTTGCCTAACATAATACAGTAATGACTTTATGGTTAAGCTATGAAGCACGCTAACCAAAGATATTACCTGTGACTTCACACTCAATGCAATCGGCTGTAATATTCTAACTGTTTACATGGCAGCTTCGTTAGAATCAAGAGTACCTGTCAAATAACGATTTAAGCAGAGGAATTTTTCGACCAAACAGTTTTTTGTTATTCAATGTACTTGAGCAGCTGAGCTTAACTGATATTATTCAGAAGAGTAATATTCATAAAACAGAATCTTGCTGTCAGGTGATTATAAACAACAAATGTTCATCTTGGAACTTGAAATGGTCGGCTGTGCTTATTTATTTACATGTACTTTTTGTAGTTCGCAAACGATACATTTCACATATATAAATATATAAAACAAGCTTTAAGATGGTGAAAAGAAATGGCAAATCTTGAACCAATGCAAACTCAAAAACATTCTTAAACCATATATATTCAATGAAAAATTGGAAATATGTTACTGCAGACACCTTCAAAGAGAAACGTTGTCTAATATATCCCTTTGTCAATTCCTTCTTTCGTTATTCATATTAATGTGTTAACCAATCGATTCTACGATAAAAAAAAAAAAAAGTCTTGATTGAAACAAAGATATATTATTTACAAAGTAATTAATAATATCTGTTAGCATCTTAAAAGTATGTATGAAATTGCTTTCGGAAATGCTTATAACTGACAAAAATCTGCTGATTCGAATATGCTGGACCACATTATTTTGACAATCAGCGTTAGGGACGACATCAAAAGATCGATGTAGGATGAAAAACTTAATTCAAATAGTTTGGGGGTGGGGGGGGGGGGGGGATAAAATTGCTGCAAGTTATGTTTATCCTACATTGATTTTTACATGTATCCATATTGGTCAACAATGTTTCCCAATTAAGTTAAGATGGGGGTGGGGGTGTCAGTGAAAAAACTATGTGAATTAAGTTTTTTTTATCCTACATTGAACTTTTGATGTCGTCCCTTACTTTCTTGGGGTTACGAATATCGTGAAACATTTCGATAAACGGGACCACATCGAGATACGAGGTTTTAATCAAATTGCACCAATGGTTGACAAGATAAGGTAAATTAAAGCAATCAGCGTAAGCAAATTGCACCAATGGTAAACAAGATAAGGTAAATTAAAGCAACCAGCGTAAGCAAATTGCACCAATGGTAAACAAGATAAGGTAAATTAAAGCAACCAGCGTAAGCAAATTGTAACAATGGTAGACAAGATAAGGTAAATTAAAGCAACCAGCGTAAGCAAATTGAACCAATGGTAAACAAGATAAGGTAAATTAAAGCAACCAGCGTAAGCAAATTGCACCAATGGTAAACAAGATAAGGTAAATTAAAACAACCAGCGTAACCAAAGTGCACCAATGGTAAACAAAATAAGGTAAATTAAAGCAACCAGCGTAAGCAAATTGTTACAATGGTAGACAAGATAAGGTAAATTAAAGCAACCAGCGTAATCAAATTGCACCATAGTAAACAAAATAAGGTAAATTAAAGCAACCAGCGTAACCAAATTGAACCAATGGTAAACAAGATAAGGTAAATTAAACCCACCAGCGTAACCGTTGTGTTTGGTGTGTTACGTTTGCTTTAACAGTTACCAGCCACGTGACTCAGGATTCTTGATTGAATTAAAACTCATACGGTTAGACTGTAGGTAACCACAAAGCGTAACCATCGGAGTAAGCAGAGCGTGGGTGACCGCATGATGCTCCTAAAACGGAATCCGGAAATATTCAAGCCAAAAAACGGATATTTCAAAAAATAATCAAGCCAAAAAATCGAGAGAGAAAATCAAACTGAAGAAAGTGTGTTTTTTAAGTGTTTTTTTCATATGTAACAGTGACGGTTATCAAGCTACAGAAAAAAATATAAATAATTGTAATTTCATTCGTATAAACGGGCGGTACATTAGAATGAAATTAATTTCTCCTGGGTGTTTTCATCATATGTAGCATAGAGGGCGATAGGTTTTCCCCGCTTCAAAATTATTTCGCGGTATTTTACTGCCTATATATGTAATCATTCAGCAAGCCGACACCGTCAATCTGAACAGTCAGATTTTCTTGGTCAATGAAGAGTTTTTTGTTTTATATTGATGTATGAATTATATATTATGTGTGAAGATATATGTATGAATTATGTTTATTTCTTAATAAATATAGAGCATCCGCGGTGTCGTGCGACTATCCACTTTACAAAGTCTTTGGTATTTATTATAGCCTTTTATGGCGTGTATTTATACTCAGAGTGTTTATATACTTGGATAGTTGGTGCAAGTACAATGTATTGATTATACTTGGATATTTGGTACAAGTATTGGTTTTATGTCTAAATTGATGGGTGGTTTATACCAGGAGAAATAAGGTTATCTTTAATTACAACTTACTATTCAATGGCTTACTAAATCAAAAGTTTTGGCTACAATTATCAATGTTGAATGGCATACGATAAATATGCATGAAACTGCAACTCAGTTGTGGGGAAGACAATTCTTTACATGTACCTATTATTCATATGTTGAATACCTATAAGGCCAACTAAAATTAATTAGTAGATTTTCATCCAAATTTTTGAAAAAAATGAGGCGGGTGGGAGGATTTTATTTTTTAAATTTTATTTCATATGAAACCCTCGTCATGAGTTTTTTCATACCGCGGGGTATATGCTAGTGGGAAACAAGCTTGTATAATGTATATACATGCTGTATAAGGAATCCTACACTATTTTTCAAACTCTTAAATAAAAATCTCTGATTGGCAACCACTGTTATACATGCAATTGCCGCTTTAGAAACCTATTTATAGTAGACATCAAAAAGAAGAGAAATGCTCTCTTCAGTCTTCAGTTAGACTACTAGTATACCTACACCACATTTATTTTGCTTGATAAGCAATGGTTTGTAGTCGTCATAAAATCAATTAAATGTTTTGGTACAATTGTATGCAACACAAATATTACGAGTACAGAATAAAATGTAAACTCAGTGTTGAAAGAAATTATGATGTAAAACATGAACTTAACAAAAAAATTAGTTGTGGCTTAATGACTAAATTGATGGTAGGGACAGTAACAGAGGGTGTTTGCTGTTTGTCAACAAAAACAAAAGCCATGGGTGAATAGAAGGGCTTGTTTAATTAAAATGCGTGTTTGTCGACATTTTTTTTCCAATCATACGGTCATAATTCAAACAAGTTCGTGCTTGTGTCAATTTCTTTAATCCAGTCATGATTTTGTACCAATTTGTTCTACGATTCTTGCGCTTTGGATATCATTCACAGTCCAAATTTCCTGACACAAAGTCATTGTATAAATAAAGAAAAAAACACGATTTTCGATTCACTTGTGACTACCGGTGACTACCGCAATTTGTGTTCAAGGACAAGGCGTTTTACTCGTAACTCGAATATTTCATGCCCTTCTCGTTATCAATCTCTATTCTCGGTAGATGATGTTGTTATCATAGAGCAGCAGAATATTTCGACTTAATCATTTTCGATGGGATTACTCCGGCGAAGAAATACAAAAAAGAAATTTGAAACAGGAAGTTTCGAATGAAACGAAATTATCGATGGTTCCTGGTAACGGACATGACCAAAATCCGGAAATCGTATATTTGTTAAATAAAAAAAATCGGGGCGGGACGATTTCAGAGGGGCGGGCGGGGATGAAAATCTAGCAATTAAATTTAATTGGCCTAATATATTATTCATATGTTTAATACCTATTATTGATATGTTTAAATATAGGTATATTGTGTATTACTCGATGGAATCACTCCCGATCCCCTAAACGATATTACTGATTTTTTTCCCGCCATGATTCTCGGTCAACGGCATATCACCAACACGTGAGGCAATTGCAATTGCGAAAAAAAGACATGTATAGAACTTATTTCAATTATTACCACACCAGAATTAACGGCAATAATTCAACATTATAACTACTAGTATTCTTAACTTAATATTTTTAGCCAGAACCACACGAACTATTTAAAATTCTGCGTTATGCTCATCTCATTAATGCATTGATCGACCACTTGCATATTTTCCATTTGAAAAGTTTGATAACAGATTCTGTCCCACCCTTTCAAAAGAAGCAGCATCAGCAGAAATATAACCAATAAGAAGAAACAATACACATCGGAGTAAAATAGCTACACATGCATCAGAAGTTCATCTGCCTCTTTCAGAACAGGAAGACTCAAGAAGCAACTTGACGCATGCTCTCATCATGACCCTCTGTAGATACGAGATGACACTTACAGGAAGACACAAGATGAAGAATCAATATGACGCATACTCTCATCAAGACCCTCTGTAGATACGAGGTGACACTTACAGGAAGACACAAGATGAAGAATCAATTTGACGCATGCTCTCATCAAGACCCTCTGTAGATACGAGATGACACTTACAGGAAGACACAAGATGAAGAATCAATTTGACGCATGTCTTCATCAAGACCCTATGTAGATACGAGATGACACTTACAGGAAGACACAAGATGAAGAATCAATTTGACGCATGCTCTCATCAAGACCCTCTGTAGATACGAGATGACACTTACAGGAAGACACAAGATGAAGAATAAATTTGACGTATGCTCTCATCAAGACCCTATGTAGATACGAGTTGACACTAACAAGAAGACACAAGATGAAGAATCAATTTGACGCATGCTCTTATCAAGACCCTCTGTAGATACAAGATGACACTTACAGGAAGACACAAGATGAAGAATCAATTTGACGCATACGCTGATCAATACCCTCTATTGAAACGATATGAAACTAAGCATGCAACATATACTTTGACTTTGGAACCAAAATTCAACTTAATTAAAAGTTGAAGAAGGTCGGTGATTTTTTTTTCTCCCTGGTAAATAGTGGACATATTTACATATGCACGCAACCATGATTTCATTGGGAAGTAAAACATAATTACTGTTAACCAACTTATTTTCGCGACCGATTTATTTTCTCAGCTTTTCCAAGAAGAAAAAATTGAGTGAATATGTAAAACTCAAATATTCCCTTGCAAAATACATAAAGGGAATACAAACATCATCCACAAAATATCGTCGTGATGTTGGTCAAAATATTAAAAAAAGTATCCGAAAAATTAGTTAGTAATAGTATTATAAGAAATTTCAATAACTGTACATGCTTTACATACTATAGGATTTACGGACATGATTAGGAAATATCAGTAATAAGTTGTATTTTTTTATTTAAACAAATTTTAACGCTTTTAAAAATACCTCTTAAATACTAAAATGGTATTTAGCTAAACACACACCATTGTCGACAACATGGTAAACAAAAGTATATACTTGTAATATCAAAAATGGATTGTGACCACCCAAATCTATATTTACATTATCATTAAATGTGCCTTCCAATAACGGTATTTTTTTCAAATATAAGGTTATGCATAATTTCCTTTTGGCATGTTATTGTACATTTGTGACAACAAAATTATTGGTTAGCTTAGTAAACAATCTTTCGATAAAAATCACGTAATGAGGCTTGAAAGTGATTTGCGTAGCCCTTAAAAAGTCAGTGAGCAAGATAATATGACCCGGTTTGAATCCTGTCAAACTTTAATGTATATTTAAATATGATTACAGAATAATGTCAACATAAATGAAGTTTTCTTTAGTTATTGATCAAGTATTTCTTAAAGTACTTCCCATCTTCAAAACATAAAACAAGTACACGAAAGAAAAGTTTTGTAAGATTTGTAAGACGAGAAAGAATTTTCAAAGTAAAGACGAAAGGTGGTTCTCCCCTTTCATTTATTTCATAAGCAAGTATTTTTCAAAACTTTTTGTATTTTTACTGAAATGAGTATGGTATTCAAAAGAACCAAACAAACCTCTATATATTCACGTGTCATTAAAAACATCGAAAGGAGGTGCTCGAATCCTAATCCTGCTCTTTTAGTTTTCTTCTTTTTCCCGGATCATATTTTTTACCCCTATATCCCAGGTCTTCACATTTTTATCCCTTATATCTCACATCCCAAAAGATTGCCATCCCGTCGTATTAGATATCTCTGTTCTAATCCAGTAATCTGCTGGTACTTTTTAATAAAAGTAAACAGGTCTTCGTTTTCCAAAGGAAACACAAGTTGATTATCACAGTATGATTTCATAGTTTGATTATTTTTTCGTCATAAAAACCTTATAACTGGAATCCGTATCTAATACATCGTAATTTTATAAAGATATATAAATAAAGATATTTACCTTGATACGCGGCATGTGATGCAGATACCAGCAGATAAACCATAACAAAATCCAACATTGTTATTTTAAAAATGTTCAGTAGATGTAGTATATTTAAATCTTTTGATCTCTTAACCCATCGTTAAATCCTTTGATTAACCTTCAATTAAATCTTCCTGCGGAAGTCAAAATTGCCAAAATGTAATGTTACAGTGACGTGAAAATTACATGGCTCAACTCTTCTGAAATTGACACTCTGGCTTTCGCATCTGGTCACCTCCAATATTCCATCAATGTGTACTAAGGTTATTGTAGACTGAACGTTCTAGCTGAAGCCTCAGATGAGCCTGCTCGTCAAATCAGTTTCTTATAATGATTTTAACACCGTAAACTTTAACGTTACTGATTGAATGAGAGTGGTTTTGTGAGATGGGTGATCAACAAGCTTTCTTAAACAGCAAATCAATACAAATATTCGTAGTGTAAGACCTCTGTTTACACTTGTCAAGCTTGATATAAAGAAAGAATTGCTAGATTCATATCCATCAAGCTTAGTTTATTCAATAAAAATTACATTCCTTTAAAAACTGTTAGTTAAATCTCAACTGTTCCTTTCACACAATGTACCAGCCACTTGAATATCACAATTAATTTATCTTTATAAAGAAAACTGATTTACTTTCTCAAGTGTGGACGGTTGAAATTTATAGCCATTTTCTCCAAACGGTCACATAAGTAAAGACACATACTTAGTATATAAATACTTAACTTTGAAGACCATGTCTTTGAAATTGACAGAGTATATTCAGATTGTATATTAAATTTATTTGTCTGTGCCTTTGAACCTGTGATCAAAGAAGGTACTTATATCTGCTTTTTGATACAGTAGAAGAAAAGAGTATTTTGTGTATTAAATTGATCTGATTACAATTATCTACGACCGTAATATCTCGTTTCATCTAACAATTCTCGTGTTCTCTTTCAAGTCGAACATATATAGGTACATACAGTATATTGTTTATGTCAGCTTATCTATATTACCTGTCTATTTAATGTACTGTCATTTCTCGTTAAATATTGCGTATAACTATACAAAACATGCAGAGGAAGTAAAATACCAGGTTAATGTCAAAGAAGCATAACATCACAATGAAAACGTCACTATTTCTTTTTCTGGTCAGATGCAATTTTTTCTTCAAAACCCCTACATACCGGTTTTGTCCTCTGAACCACTACATACCAATTTTGTTCTCAAAACCACTTCATACTGTATTTGAGCACAACCCCTACATACCGGTTTTGTTCTCACAACCCCTACATATCGATTTTGCGCACAACCCCTACATACAGGTTTTGTTCTCACAACCCCTACATACCGGTTTTGTGCACACCCCTACATACCAGCTTTGTTCTCACAAACTCTTCAATGCAACATACTGGTTTGGTTCGCACAATCCCTACATACCGGCTTTGTTCTCACAACCATTATAAACCGGTTTTGTTCTCACAACCCCTTCATGCTGGTTTTGTTCTCAAAACTCTACATTCCGGTTTTGATCTCACAACCCCACATACTGGTTTTGTTCCCCCAACCCCTACATACCGGTTTTGTTCTCACGACTCCTGTACATACCGGTTTTGTTCTCACGATATCCTACATACCGAGTTTGTTCTCATGCTCCTGTACATACCGGTGTTGTTCTCACGACTCCTGTATACATACCGTTTTTATTCTCACGGTTTTTATTGTCTTTTAATTTCTCAGATATGTTATTTTAAAGACGGTCTTACCAGGCAATTATAGTACATAATACGAAAAATATTACAGACATGATATAGAACACTAGGATTTTTATTCTTGCGTAATGAGTGCTGAAGCTAATTTAAGTAAATTTGTTATCTCTTTCTTTATTCTCAATAAAGAAAGCATGAGTTGAATTGGACTTTTTCCTATACATTTAATTCAAACGATATAAGTAATGTATATCATTATCTTGATATTCATATGTCTTGATATTCATTTTCTTACTAGCTTTGTAAAATAAAACGGATCTGAAATAATGTCTCTTTTCCTCATTCCAGACTGTCAGGATAACAGTTCATAGCTCTGGTTGCCATTTTATATCGTCAACGGGTAATTGATATTGATTACCATATTTTTCGTTGAATATTTTCACATTTTATGCCCAATTTATGGGCATTATGTTTTCTGGTCTGTCCGTCCGTTCGTCCGTCCGTCCGTCCGTTCGTCCGTCCGTCCGTCCGTTCGTTCCGCTTCAGGTTAAAGTTTTTGGTCGAGGTAGTTTTTGATGAAGTTGAAGTCCAATCAACTTGAAACTTAGTAAACATGTTTCCTATGATTAGATCATTCTAATTTTAATGCCAAATTAGAGATTTTATCCCATTTTCACGGTCCACTGAACATGGAAAATGATAGTGCGGATGGGACACATTCTTGTTTTTTTGTGTATTTTACACCGCCATAAAGAAAATATATGTATTTACTATTGAATAATTTTTGCAATGACACGACGACTTTCATATATTTTCATTTTAAATTTAATAATAAAATTTTGACACCTTAATAAAATGAATTCTGATTTAAGTCGATTGTGATTTTTTTGTGTGTAAAATCCTGCGGCGGGCATATCTTTCAATCACATTCAGCACGAGAACAAATGAGCAAAAAATCAATCGGACAACTTCTGGAAATTGAGTCAACAAGTTTTATTGCTTGACATGTCCGGCAGACTGTCATTCGATGAAAACGTTGGTTTGAATAGGTTAAGAGCATGGAATAGACCCCATAAGGAAGATTATTTTTCCCTATTTTCCCTTTTCATTATGTTTCTGTATTTTTCCTTTTCTTAACTTCACAATTGATGCTGAAGAGGTAATTCTTAAATGTTATAAGAAATTCTAGACTGCCGTTTGAAATGTTTTCAAAAGTAGAACCTGTAAAAATTTGCTTTTTGTTTCTGAATAAAAACTGGTATTGATGCAGCTATATAGGAAAACGTTATCTTTACACGTACAATTTCTATACTAGTATACACTATTATGAATATGTGAAGATTTTAAATACTAATTTTCAACATTTCCAATAACAAGTTTTTTTTAATCAAAGTTTGTTAAACAATAACAGGTTTTATATAGGACTAGGTCGTTGGTGCTTAGAGGCGGATGGTGTTATTCTTATATATAACAATTTAAAATTTATAAATGCATGCATTTCTTATTCATTTACACAAGAATGTTTTATCCGCCTCTAGCACCAACGCTAGTCCTATTAGTAAACTTTTACTGAAGGGATTGTTATTGTTTAACTAGTTTCAGATTATAAAAGTTTGTAATTAAGTATTTAAAATCTACACATATTCGAATAAAAAAATAATTGTGCTAACATTATGATAAAAGTATTCTTATATGCAACGGTTTTAATGCATGCATTTCTTATTTTCATTTACACAAGGATGTTTATAAAGATAACACTCGGTAAATTCTTACAAAATGCATAATAAACTAACGGGAGCTAAGTTTGTTATTTTGTGATCCGAATCAACGATCAAAGCTTATTTATTCAAGAAAGTGTTTCATACTCCCGTGAAAATAATACAACGAAATAGATAAAAGATACGTATGTAATCTATATCCTTGTAACGAGATTATCTGTCAGTATATGAAAACGATCACAGAAGATAATTTGTCAACAAAATATATAAATATTAGCGGTTAGGGATGAGTTGTTACACTTTCGTATGCAGCTCCCAACATACCATCATCGTAATGGATGTTAGCATGCAATAGCATTCTTAAATTACATTTTGATTTTATTTCAAACAAGCAAGAGAATTTTATCTAAAAATCTCACCTTTATAAAGAAAACTATAGTATAATTTAGTTAAAGGAATTCAATTAGTATCTGTCAATGAGCTAACCACTCGCATTCCAAACAGTGACACGAAATGTATGGTACAATGTATGGGTTAAAAGTACTAATGTTCAACAAAGCACGAACCTCTGAAGGGTAGGGTTAAAGGGCAAGTAAAATAAATTTCTATCCAGCTGGTTATTTTTGATAACTACATATTTCGACATAGGTGTCCACTTGATCGACAAACAAGAATTAGTTTCTGACAACTTTAAATGATAAATTTACGGTCATGCTGAGAATATCAATTTTGGCCAAAACAAGCACTCGAGGGAAGAATTTTACAAAATAAAGTAATAATTTTAAAATTTGCGTTTGTAATCATTAGGTATCCGTGGTCATTCTATTTTAAATTCGCCTGTTAATTTTCACTGCGAAAGTATCGAGAGCTAATATCATGAACTATTGAATAACAATATCTTAATAACAATTCGGATATTTGCATAAAATCTCCACAACTTCGAATTGATTTTGACTTTGAACTGTTTTACTTCGAGCGCAACTGACGAGTAAATAATGTAGACGAAACTCGCGTCTGGCATACATAGTCATAAGCATGTATTATGGCGTTCATTATCACTGAACTAGTATATATTTGTTTAGGGGCCAGCTGAAGGACGCCTCCGAGTGCGGGAATTTCTCGCTACATTGAAGAACTGTTGGTGACCTTCTGCTGTTGTTTTTTTCTATGGTCGGGTTGTTGTCTCTTTGGCACATTCCCCATTTCCATTCTCAATTTTATGGTATCTTTAACTAGCTCATCTAGCCCCAAGCATCATGCATGTCAGGCATTGTCATTACTAAAAACGAATGAATGTATTCTAATCTGAGGAACAATTCGGTATTTTAACATTTTTTTTTACTAATGATACTGACAATCCACCACAAAGTAATATAAATAGAACCATACAAATAGTAAGCAAATACATATAAAAAAGATGTGGTATGATTGCCAATGAGACAATTCTCCACAAGAGACCAAATGAAACAGAAATTAACATTTGCAGGTCACCGTACGGCCTTTAATGAGCAAAGCCAATACCGCATAACCACCTATAAAAGGCCCTGAAATGACAATGTAAAACAAT